>NC_090942.1:140504746-141129746 GCF_040807025.1 Struthio camelus | reverse complement strand
CATTTAGCAATTAGTACTTTGGGATAACATTAATGTCATTTCATAAAATAGCAATTTTTTGCATATATGAAGGTGAGCATCAGTGCAAAACTAACATTTTAAGGTCTATTACTATATCAGTTTACTAATTCCAAATATTCGGAGGTTCTTATATTTCATTATCACTGATTAATTTAAAACCTGCATCCTCGTGGTTAATAATCAATATAACCGACCAAACTTTCCTCTAAAACACATACAGAAATATATTTAACGTATAATTTGCCTTATAGTATGTTTATAAGTAATCTCTATAACATGAATGTCTTAGCTGATAATCTTAGATTGTACTAAGTATGCATTAATCTCTCAAGATTTCAACATAAGTAAAATGTCTTTTTATTTAGCAAGATATTTTACTGAAATTTAAAGTAATACACAGATACGCTGGGTTAATCCCTAAAACAAAGTCTGAACAGGGTACAGTAGTGGTACTTTGCTCGTACTTCAATTAAAGTAGTTGTCTAAGCTCCCTATGCAGCCTATAGGGAGAGACTGGCTCTTGAAAATGGTGTTACATCTGTCTTAGTTATTTCTCTTATGAAAGGGAGAGGTTAACTTCAAAATAAGCTTATGTTTATGCATTGGCTAAAGAAGGAACATAGAAAACTAGCTTAGAATAGAAACCTGACTTCTAGGTTGCTAAACTAGGATAGAGTAATCCCACTCCTTGAAACTCTTACAGCAGTAAATTAGTGTTTAGCTCCTGTGGAATTCCACTAAAAGACTTTAATTGCAAAGCTTGAACTGAAAATGGTGAAATTCATTAAGTGATATTCTTTCTTGTTGGCTGTGTTTTCTGTTTAGGAGAAGTGACTCAAAAAACTTTCTGAAATAACTCTTGCTTTGGCAAGTTAACAGCTTTTTGTCATTATGAAGGAGGATTCTTTCAGTTTTGCAGTAGCATTTCTGTTTTAATTGTGTATTACCGTAAGACGGAAGAAAAGAACCCTCCAAGGTTTCAGGCTGCGTCTTGCGTATTTTAAGGTCTAACGTGGATTTAATCAGTACTGACTCTTCTCATCGTCGCCATGGAGTGGATGAGGATTCGGTTGCTGCCGTTTGACTCCATGTGTTTCAGAGGACCAATCTTCTGTTCCTGTATCATCACAGCTAAATGTGGAGCAAAAGTGAGCTCAGCAGCAGTGCTTGTCATCTTCCTCTTCTCACAGAAGCTGTAAATATCAGTTTTCAAATGTAATTTCTGCCTCCAGACTTAGACTATTTCATATATTGGATCAAGCAATTTTGGTGAATTTAATATTAAAAACATTCTTTCTTTAGCAACATCACAGAGGAAAAAGCAAGTATATTAAGCTATTAGCCATGATACTGCTTAGCGACTGAGAATCTTGAAACCTGCTTTTCCTGAAACGCCACTCCTGCAGACGTTTTCGTGTCAAGGTACTCAATTATACTTCCAGTTCAGTATATAAATCCAGAGGCTGTAGCTTTCAGGCCTTGACACTGTAAGTTAGTAGTGTTTTGTTGTTTAGATACGTATTACTGAACAGAGAGACGAAACATTGGCCCAAATTCTCTATAGTTGGTAGGATTTTTACCAGTGGCATCTGTAGCTACCTAATCAGCTGGCCCAAGCATAAAGCTAGGAGTCAGGGTATGAAAACTCAGTCCCTGGCTGACTCGAGGAGTGTTGTTGAATACATATATTTTCTATTTTGGGGAGGGGTTCCTGCAACATATTTTAGAGGCAACTTAAGTAGTTTAAACAAGCTACTGCAGTCTAGCTGTGATAGCACAGATTCAGTCTTGTCTGACTTAGTCTTTTTCTTGGCTGCAACGGTGAGGTGCTTCCAGTACTTGAGCTAGTTTATTTAGAGCTAAATCAGATTTCTCTAAATTTTAGTTCTTAATCTGTAATATGGTTTCAAAAGTGCTTGTCCACCTTGTCAGAGTTCTGTAAGAGTTAAACTGAGGTAAGAGTGAAACTGAGGTAAAAGCTATATAGAAATATTATTTGTTATTCTTAAAAGCAGTACCAAATATGGAAATTGTTTTCTTTTAAATCCATTGTTTCTGTGAAAACATGCAGCCTCATATCCTTGCTGCATTCTTAGTAAAGAGTTGGCTTGACATAATTGAGACAGATTTGGGCTCCATAGTTCAAATGTTCAGAATGCTCAGAAGCTTCTTTTGATGTTTATCAAGGTAGATACTGCCTAGTGTTAGCAAGCTTGTGGTCTTTGAAATTCCACAGCTTGATGTGTCATCCAATTGAAGTGTTATGTCATCATCCTATCATGTTACTCTCTGGAGAGAGAAGTCACCCATGCTGAATTTCAGGTCAGCTGTTCCATAACAAGTCGCTTTATCGTAACTGAGCACTGTGCTAAGGACAGAGATGTGGAACAGCTGTGCCCAGAACCCAAGCAACTGTGTGAAATGCCTTTTTCAAAAAGCTACCAGCAAAGGTAGCTTTCATTAGCTTGTTCTGTCAGGCTTCTCATAAAACTAAACAAAAGTATTGGCTTGTCTCCATGGGGGATTTGCTTTGAAGTCAGATGCACTGATGTGAAAGTTTCAAAGTAATTGTTTCCTCGTAAAGGCATACAAGTGAACCCCCAATTTTCATTTTATTATGAATTAACCCTTCCATATGATAGATTTCCTCTATATTGCATGCTGTGCAATAGATATTGATCCTTCTTTGTGCTTTGGCTACAAGCAGTGTACATCACGGGATCATTTTGTGTTGGGATTGTAGCAGGAGGTACCTAAAAATGTCATATCCTGTGTTTGGGGGAGGGGAAGGGGAAAGAGGAGATGTCAAAATACAAACATCTCATGATTTCTCTCTCCCGACCCCCTTATCAGTGTATTTTTGCATGTCATTTCCAAATCAATAAAAGATTATTTGGGACAAGACAGCCCTCCACATCGTACTGTTGGTACTTTCTGTGGCTTGTGTGGATGCCTTGAGCATGTTACTACAGGACAGCTACACCTATACAAGACACGTGCTGTGATATGGAGCAGTTTCATCAGCAGAAAGAAGAAAGCAAGGAGGAAAACAAAAAGACGGAGAGGGCTTCAGGAGCTTGCTTGGGAAGTGTCACCTTGTGCAGAATGGTTTCCAGGCTTGGAGGTGAAATGCGGAATGATGGGAGAGGCCCATGCTGTGAAGCTGGGACCGCCAGCGAAGACTGTAACGGGTGAAGATGACAAAGGTGCCTTCACCATGATGCACACAGAAGTCACAGAGCACCTTCTCCTTTCGGAGATGTGTGGCTGTCCTCATCCGGAATTTTGCAGCTCCCTCAACCAGCCAGTCACTTGCCAACTGATTCAGCATACGCACATCACCTAATGAAGCTATCGTAAAGCGTTGCCATCACTGAGTAGATACCATGGTTGCATGGTATAAGGCCTATGATGCTTGTGTTACACCTAAGGCATTTCCAAATACCTTTGTCTGCAAGCAGAAGCTGTGTTCTTGCTGTTCAGTTTTGTACACAAGATCTTGGCTACAAATGGGTGTTTCTTTGGGGGTGGATACAATGTTAGGATTTTCAGCAAATCTTGCCTGTTTTCCTTAATGGAGTCCAGTGTCTTTGCTATTAAATAAAGTAGGTCAGCTTACTTGCAGGTTTAGTTAAAAGCAAATTTGTACAGCTTATGGGTCAAACAAGACTCCCAAGAGAGGCAGAGGTCTTCTCATCTTATGCTGTAGAACTGGTCTATCTTATGATGATCATTTTAAGCTTTTCAGCATGTCCGTTACTCAGGAAGCAATGTGCGAAAAGACATTTCTTTTTCTAGAGAAGTAAATTAGTTGCTCTCACATTCTGTATTTCATAAAACTGTAGATGTCATGAGGTTTAATCACTGTATGGAAATCTTCATTCCATTTTTTACCTTCCTGCTTAGTATTCTTTTCTGTGCATCTTTACAACGTACCTGAAATTTAAAAGGAAAATACCATATTCGTAATAGTTTAACAAGAATAATAACAACAACTCTCAATTTCAGAGGCCAGTAAAAAATTAAAAACTACTCATTAATTCATTTTACAGACCAGTTTCTCCTTAATTCTTTATCTTGTGTCATTGTCTATTCTACACCATTTTTATGTGGAAACTACAGTTTTGCAACTAAAAATATGCCTTTGTTCTGCATTTTATCTGAAATTCTGCTTGTGTTCAAAGCCTTAATTAAATATTAGAACAAATGCTTTAGTAAAGATAGCAATTTTTCTTATAAAGTATTGAAGTAATTTCTTAGTGGTGTACACCAATTACAATCATGTTACACTGTCCAGCAGGCTTGTTGAGTTTATTAGTAATTCTTACAAACTGGCATGGGTTTAAAGGAGGAAATATGCCACATAATGACATGTGAGAGTGAAGGAAAACTCAGCACACATTTTTGCTGCAATATTTTTCTTAAATAATATAATATGTTCTTTCTCTCTTCTCTTAAATATGTAGCCTGGACTGAGGATATGTAATTCTTAGGGCCATTTATCGGACAGTGTATCATAAGCATGCAATATGTCTTCTGCAAAGATGTATATGCATTTGCATATGTCTGCATATATATGAACAGAGAGGGGAATGTGATACACAGAGCTATTATCATCATGGATTTGGGACGTGTGCATTGATTGAAATGAGAGCCAGAAGTTATGCATCTCATTTAAATCAAAACCTTCTTATCATGACATTATGTGCAGCTTGTACATCCTATCTGTTATAAGAAAAGTTACTTTACAGAGTTTTAAAATATTTATTTGAAATATTTCCTTCATCTATTCCTGAGACGATAATTAATAACATGTTAATTCTGCAATGCCATTGTGATTCTCTCCACTATTAGAAACTCATGTTTCATTTGCATTTTACTAGGAAAATGCATATGAAAATAGTGAATGATGTGAGCATAGATTTTTTTTTTTAACTTTTATCAATTTGATAAACGTTACTAGTTTTACATTTTTTAGAATGTTAGTATTCATGGAATATACAAGTCTAGCTATTCGTATGGGTATATATAATGCTTATATTTTTGTAAAAATACCAAATATAGTTGATTGAATCCCTTTGGGCTGTAACATAATGAGGTTTCATGGACGTTTTCAATGAGGGAAAATAGATGTCAGTGATATTTCCCATGGGAAATGCAGAAATAAGATCTCCTTGGAGACAGTGGGCCCCAGGAGAGGCTGTGGGTGTCACCTGCCTTTTAGAAGTCAGGCAGCAACAGCTAGAGCTACAGCTCTTGTGAGATGCTGCAGAGTTCAGGAAGACAGAGTTAGGATGTTAGCATGAGCCAAAGCAAAGTTGATTCTTCAGGCTGACAAACTGAAAGTTTCAGGGTTTTACGGTATATTGTTCCAGTTGGAGCAAAAATAATATTAGGGCCTCCAGTACCATAAAGCTAAACCTTCTCCTAGCTGTTTCTCGTGTTATGGCGGTGTACACTGGGGTGTGGTGGACTCCCTTGTACTCCCAGGGCTTTACCAGGGAACAATTTTGGAGGTTTTTTGCCTCAGCAAGCATCTGCTCAGGGGTTACGAAGCCCAAGCTTTGACTTCCTGAGGCTGTCTCACAGTGCAAACACGCTGATCTGCATGAGGCGTTTCCTGGGCTGTTTCTGCCCGTTCAGGAGCTGGGCTCTGCTCTTTCTGTGCATGCCAGTGTGGGCTGGAGTGAGATGAGGATGAGCACCTGGCCTCTGTCAAGGGACAGATGCAGTGTGCAGCACCAGCTCTCCAGGCCAAAAGGAAGCGCTGTAACAAGTAGCAGCACTGCCTAGCATTGCCTCCGCATGCTTTCTGTAATGCTGTTTGGGGCCACCTAGGGCTATAGAAATCCTGTTCTTGCTACATGGACTTGTTCTGATTCAGAGGCCTTGTAAACTCACTGTGCTGGAAGCTTTGCCCAATAACAGACTGCTTCATGGCGTGGGCTGCTGTAGCCAGCTGAGCAGTTCTGTGCAACACACTTAGAAGTATGTGGCCATGGCAAAACTCACAGGTAAAAAGGAAGTATGCAGAAGGTGGAAGCAGGGACAGGTAATCTGGGAGGAATGCGGGGACACTGTCCCAGCAGGCAGGGATGGGACTAGGAAGGCCAAAGCCCATCTGGAGTTTAATCTGGTGAGGGATGTCAAGGACAACTAGAAGGGCTTTGATAAGTACATCAGTAGCAAAAGGAAGACTACAGGAAATGTGAGCCACTGCTAAATGGGGAAGGGCGCCTGGCATACTCAAGGGCTTCCTTTTCTCAATCTTTACTGGTAAGATTGTCCTTCAGGAATCCCAAACCCCTGAGAGCAGAGGGGAAGTCTGGAGCAAGGAAGACTTACCCTTGGTGGAAGGGGATCAGGTTAGGGATCCCTTAAGCAAACTGGAGCTACACAGGTCCGTGGGCCCTGATGGGATTTATCCATGAGTGCTGAGGGAGCTGGCTGAGTCATTGCAAGGCCCTTCTCAATCGTCTTGGAAAAGTCATGGGAATAGGGAGAAGCTCCTGAGGACTGAAAGAAAGCAAATGTCACTGCAATCTTCAAAAAGGACAAGAAGGAAGATCCAGGGAAGTACAAGCTGGTCCGCCTCATCTCGATCCCTGGAAAGGTGATGGAGCAACTAATCCTAGAAACCACTTCTAGGCACGTGAAGGACAAGAACGTGATCAGGAATAGTCAACATGGATTCACAGAGGGGAAATCACGCTTAATCAACCTGATAGCCTTCTATGATGGAACGACTGTCTGGGTAAATGAGGGGGGAGCAGTGGTTGTTGTCTCCCTTGACTTCATAAGGCTTTTGACACTGTCCTCCATAATATCCTTAAAGGCAAGCTCAGGAAGTGCGAGCTAATATGAGCAGACGATAAGGTGGACTGAAAACTGGTTGCGCTGCTGGGCTCAAAGGGTTGTGATCAGTGGCACAAAGTCTACTTTTTGTAGATGGTGTACCCCAGGGCTCAATGCAGGGTACAATCCTGTTGAATTTATTCATTAAATATCTGGATGATGGGACCGAACGCACCCTCAGCAAGCTTGCAGACAATACTGGGAGGAGTAGCTGATACACCAGAGGGTTTTGCTACCATTCAGAGGGACCTTGACAAGGTGGAGAAGTGGGCAGAGAGGAACCACATGAAGTTCAACAAATGGAAGTGCAGAGTCCTGCATCTGGGTCCTGCGTCAGCCCAGGAGAGAAGGGCTGGAGAACAGTTTTGTGGAGAAGGCTCTGGGAGTCCTGGTGGACAAACACTGGAAAATGGGCTGGCAATGTGCCCTCGTGCCAAAGACAGCCAATAGTATCCTGGGCTGCGTTAGGCAGAACGTTGCCAGCAGGTCAAGGGAGGGGATCCTTCCCTTCTCCTCAGCCTTGGTGAGGCCACACCTGCAGTGCTGCGTCCAGGTCTGGGCTCTCCAGTGCAAGAGAGATACGGAGCTACTAGAGCGAGTCTAGCAGAGGGCCACAAAGACATTGAAGGGACTAGAGCATCTAGTCTGTTCAGCCTGGAGAAAAGAAGGCACAGCGTTCAATGTGTATAAATATCTGACGGGAGGATGTCAAGAAGACGGGGCCAGACTCTTCTCAGTGATAGGACCTAGTGATAGGACGAGGGGCAATGGGCACAAGTGAACACAGGAAGTTCCATCTGAACATAAAGAAAAGCTTACTGTAAGGGTGACTTAGCGCTGGAACAGGTTGTGCAGAGAGAGGCTGTAGGGTCTCCATCCTTGGAGACACTCAAAAGCTGTCTGGACACAATCCTGGGCAGTGTACTGTAGGTGACCCTGCTTGAGCAGATGGGTTGGACTAGATGATCTCCAGAAGTCCCTTCCAACCCCAGTCATTCTCTGATTCTGTGGTCAGAGAAAGTTTGCCTGCATCTGGCATCTGTAGGTCTATTGCCAGCTTCGCCCATGTCTTTTTCCATGACGTTTGCTCTTCTGCTAGCGTGTTTAGAGCTCTCTTGCAAATAATCTTGCTGGGGAGAAGAAAAGAATCCAGTCTGGGGCTGAGTTTGCTGAGTCTGACTTTGGGGACAGCGATCGTAGCCAGTAATAAGGATAAAGCCACTAGACTTGGGGAGAGCACAGACCCTATAGAAAAATGGCTTAAGTGTTGTTTTTCCACAGCAATACCTTGGCCAAGATGGGTAGTGGAGCCCAGGACTTGTGAGATCACTTTCTTCAGCCTCTGAGGTGAGGGGCTGCATGGACAGGGGGCAGAGGAGCCTTTGGAGTCTGGGATCAGGGAAGACTGGCCAATTCTGGTAAAGGGAGAGATGCCTGAGGAGACTGTGCAAGAAAGATATGTTTTGGAACATACAGGGGCATCAAGACTTATGTACACGGTCCTTGCATCTCAGGGCCAGTCCTCTTGTTCTGTTGTCTAAGAGAAGGTAGTCCTTCACAGTCCAGTCCACTCAGAGAGTAAAGCATGCAGCAAGCTGTTGAGAATGGAGTGTTTGGTTTGGAAAGTGTTTCTTTGAAACCAGCCTCAAAGAAATCATACAGAGCCTGTATGTTGTTGTTAACTGCCTAAATATATAGGGCTGCTCAGCAGGGAGGATATGTGGCATGGCATTGCGGTAACGTTGGATCTTCCCACCTCTAGCTGATTGCACTCCTATCATGTGGCAATAGTTGGGGTAGCCAAATTCTAGAAGCTCTTACATTTAGGGTAGGGGGTTTGGAAGTTGTTTGCTGGCACTGCAAGGCAGGTGTTATTTCCCAGCAAAGCGTTTTGATTATGGCCTCTGGTAAGCAAAAGCTTTGCTCCAGAACAAGTCTGGCCAAACTGAAGTGCAGCACGGATGTGCCGCTGCTCTGAATTAGAGCTGTTACTGTGATCATTCCTGTCTTGATCTGCTTGGCTCACACAACTGAAGCTCAGCCTAGGGTAAAACTACCAGTGGCAGTCAAGAGGTAGCATTTCATGCCTCAGCTTGCCACAGGTTAAATAATTCATTTAATTTGACCTTTCAGAGTAGTGTGGTGTCTAACTGACAGAATGAGTTGGATATAAAAAAAAGAGAATATCAAGTGGGAGTAGGTAAGCAATATAAACTTGATATAAAACCACACAATGTCTGCAGTGTCGTCCACTTGTATAGGTGTGCTGGTAGTTGGAGGTAGTTCAGGAAAAGCAGCGAAAATGAGCCAGAAATTGTCCCCTTATGTGAGAGACATAAGAAGCTCAATCTAATTGGTTTATCCAAGATAAGAACAAGAAGGCTCTGTCTGAATGTGAACACCAGAATGAGGAAGAGCTTTGATGGTAGACACCTGTATGGCTTGGCAGAAAAATGCAGTCCAGCCCTGAGAAACTGCCACTAGAAAAACTGAGGCAGAGCAGAGAGACAGAGCATGTTTTGGGGAGAGGTGAACGTCCACTGGCACAGTCTCTGGAGGACAGCGGTTGTTCTCTGAATGAAGACCTCATGTACATGTTTGGAAAGATGTGCTGTAGCTCAAGCAGAAGTTAAGGCCTTCACTAACCGTCTACTATCTAAGGTTAGGAGGCTTGTGTTTTGCAGAAAGTCAGATGCAGATAATCTTTTGGCCTTGGGATCTTTGTGTCATAGGAGTAATACTCCTATGACAGTCCTGTCTCATTGTAAAATTCTGAGTGTAAGTAGCTTAAAAAGCTAAGTATTTTTGTTGTGATATGGCTGATGATCTGCAGTTAAAAACCACTCAGAATCCTACCAGCACTGAGTTTTATCCACATGAAGAGTCCGTGCATGTGTATAAAACTAGTATGCCTCATTCCCAGTGTCCTGACCAGATTGTGTGCTCAGCACCTGTGGAATTAGCAGCCCCTAGTGGAAAGGTTTGACTTTTCCAATAAGGTGGTAAAGTCAGCAGCCCAATCTTACGGCAGTAACTTTTTGCTTTTAGACTCTTTCTCACTGTCACCCCTGCCCATCTTCTGTCTACATGTCATGCAGAGTATCTTCCGGAGTCTTGCTCATAGCTGGCAGTGAGGCACACTGATATTCTGTCTGGCTGTGCTCTCCCTTTCTTTCTTTCTTCCTTTCTTTCTTTTTTTTTCTTCTAGGTGTGCACTTGGGCTGGTGAGCTGTTTTTTGAGTGGAAGTGAAATGCAGCATGATTAGCACTGACTTTTCCTATACACAGTGCTGAGCACATACAATTTTACTGTATCTGCATATTTCCTTCAGTGTTTAGTATTAGTTTTTGTTCTGCACTGACATTTGGGAAAACTCTGAGCTGGCAACCAAAGCTCTGAATGTCAGAAACAGTCTGGAGAAAAAATAATGTTTTAGTAAAGACTGGCAGAAGTGCCTTCGTCTGATTAGGTTTTACAAATTTAAGATTTAGTTTTTAGTTGAGTAGCGGTTCATTTACAGTAGGGATTAATTACTCTTAAAGTCTTGATTAAAAACATAACATTTTACAAAATATATAGTGTGGTACATTCTCTAGCTCTTTTACAGCCCATTTTTAAAACACAGTTTAATGATGCACTCCATAGATTTCACAAAATTCATCGTCTATTGAGTAAAAAGTAAACTTTAAAAAAAAAAATTCCAATATGTAGTTGTATAAGTGTTTGATAGATGCTTCTGAACAGTTAAATTGTCTCAAGCAAAAAATATTGGAATTTTGAGTTGTCTGCATAGTACTGTCTTCATGACAGATTACCTCGGATCTCCATGAGAGCTTTCCCCTCAGCTGCTGCTTTAGAATAATTACAGTACTTTTGCATATACGTCATTTACAATGAGGGAGGAAAAAAAGGCTCTTGTCAAGACTGTTCATGTAGATATCTGATGCATGAGGCAGCATGATAGGAGTTTCCCAGTAGGATACTAGTTGCTACTCATACTGCAGCAGCGATGCACAGGTTTGTTATTTCAGAGAAAGGAATATCATTGTAAACGTGGATTTTTTTTGTCTAGTTTAATTTCCAGAGATGAACATCAGTGGCTCTTTGGACAAAAATGTATTTGTTATTGGTAGCTTTTAAACAGTACTGTTACTGTAAACACAGTAAACAAAATATAGCATTTTACAGTTATTAAAACATAATACAGTACTAGTAATAGTGCTGTTTCCTTACTCTGCCAGTGCCTGATTTATTAAAACTCCTGCCTGTTAAACAGTCAAGTGAAAATGAAGCAATTCTACAGCTCTATAAATTAATTATTTTCATTTACTTGAGAAAGATGATGGACTTGTTTTTGTAGACATGAAGAAAAATGTCCATTTGATTTTTAGCTCAGAGACAGCTCTGAATTTACAATGTGATTGATATTCTGTATGTTGACTCTATAAATGACATGTCCATAACCTTAAAATACTGAAATGCTTACTGTCTGCTTTCTAGAAAAAATTAACTTTTGCTATCTGACAAGGAGTGCTGGCTTCTTTCAGGCTTTGTAAGGGTCTTTTTATTGCTTTCAGAGGGATTTGGATCAGACTGTTTATGGATCATCTCATGCATTATTTGTAGCAGCTGTACCTGTAGCCTGCCGATTTATGGAAGATAGAGCTGTCAGATGACAGTATAACAGACTTTAAGACAGTATTTAGCTATTTGATCTAGGGCAATTCAAGGAGTGGTGTGTGTAGCACCCTTCTCTACAACATATATTGCTCTGTATTTTTGAGTGAAATCCTCTTCCTTCCTGGGCTGAGCATTTTAAACAGAACAAATTTATTAGATTCAGCACTTACAGTTACATTCCATTTAACAAATACTCCAATGGTGATTGCTGAAGTTCCGGAGAACTTTAATGAAAAGGAAATGTCAACCAAAAATGTCAGTACTGTGTACTGTGCAACTTCAGAATGTGAGCATTATCAAAAGCTTTTATAAAACAAATTAATCACTTAGAAGGTAATACAGAAATTCAGAAATCACCAGACCAAATCAAATCCAAAGTCCATTTGTTCCAGCATTTTGTATCTGATAGGGCCAGCTCCAATCGTTTTAGAGGAAGGTCAGAGAGACCACACAAGGACTTAGTTACAGAATATTTTCTCTTGGGAAAGATTTGTCTATACAATGTCCCTTTATTTAGAAAAGGCAAAAACCTCCTTTTTCTTCCCTTCCTTTTTCTAAATGTCCCATAGCAGCTCTGCGTACTCTTGGTTACTTCTGGTCTTTTACTCCCTTACAGTGCAGTGCGGTGCACCTTCCTACTGGTTCCTCTCTCTCCAGCACAGCATCGCCCGTAACACCACCTTCCTTCCACTGGCTGTACATATAATCAAAGATCTCCTCAGTAATATATGTGGTCCCTTCAAGTGGCGATCACAGTTAGACTTAGCATTTTCTCCCCCTTTCCGGGTTCCCCTCTGCAGTGCATGAAAATGACTCTGCACACAGATCTCACTTGCACTATGCAAAGGGGAGGAAATCCTCCATTTTTGGAGCATTATATTTTACCATGTTGCTTCTTAGTTAGATGGGCTGGGGCAGGCAGCATGGGAAGGCCTGGGAATGTTTCCTAGGCCCAGACATGGGAAAAAAAGACTACAGGTGGGCCAGGTGCGGGCTCTGCTAACCTTGCTCCTGCTGAGTGGGGCAGCACAGAGCCAGTCACCCGGAAGGCAAGAGGAGCTGGAGGCTCCGAATGTCAACCTAGCAGAGCCACACTTTCCCGTGGGGATCCATAAATCCATAAGCCTCTCTGGTTCCTGCCTTTGTCCAACCAATCAATTTGCATGCAATCAGCCAAAATATATGGTCACGTTGGAGCATGTGGAATTTTTTGCCCAGGGCCAGGAAAGAAAGAGCTCCTGTGGCCTCTGCGCAGACCGGGAGTGTCCCACACTCCCAGCGAGGCAGCAGCAGCACTGTGAGTGAAATGAGAAGTCACTTTGCCTCCAAAGCGTTTTGCAAAACTTTCAAGTGCGTCAGGCTGACTAAATAGGTTAATGATATTGGCAACCGTGGCATGCAGAACAGCTAAGCAAAAGTTAGACATTTGGTCTCACAGGATGAAGCAAAGAACTAGGAGAGTCTATTGTTTTTAATTGATTTTCTAGATGCTGATAGTACGTCATTCAAATGTTGAGCTGCTGGATTTTGACAGGCAAAGATCCTCTCCTTACGTGGCCTTCCTAAAGCTTCCCTTCTGGAAATCGAATTTGTGTTCTGCAGAAGAGCTACAGGAAAGATAAAAACTTTGAAAAAATTCTGGGAAGCTGCAGTTTTGGGGAAGGTGGGGGAGAGACAGGAAGCAAACAAAAATCCCCCAAAATTTTCACATTCTCCCCTCCTCACTTTTTTTTTAAGGCAGAGTAGGCTTAACTTTGAGAATCTGATTCTGTAAGGAAAGTTCTCTCCTCTATTTCTTTTCTTTATATAATATTGTGGCTGTTGCTCCTTCGTAGACTGAGAGTTGACACACTGAGCGCATCTTTTAGCATCACTGAAATGCAAAAAGGCAAGATAAGGTGGAACTAGGGGAATGAAAAATCTGTCTCTTAAAAATGAAAAGATGGGTTTGCAAGATTTAAAAGAGATTTTTTGTAGCGAGATCACTTGCTATAGAATCACGGATTATTAATTTTCAACTCCTAACATTTTTTTATTCTTCTGTTGCCGCACATGGTATGAGGAATTAATGAGAAGCACCCGGCCAGTTTTGTGTCTAGATTGGGTTGCAAGTGATTAAAATGTGTTATCATTGGTCGGTGACCTGTCTGTTCAGGTCTTGTATCCATTGCTGTTCTAGCAGACAGTGTCAATGTAGAGGCCAAAATTATGCACGAGGATAGACTCTAGCTGTTCTCCTCTCTTATGCTTCAGCCACAAAGTACTGACCTGTAGATGTGGAGAAACTTTGCCATCCAGTGCTCCTAATCTAGCACTTTGCATGAACACTAAATGTAGTTTTAAAAAAATGCTCTAATTTGCATTTTTAAAATCACATTCACAGTTAATTAGACTTCAGAGATGTCTCCAGGTTGCTTAGAAAAATTACTACGTGACCACATAATGAAGAATATTATGCCCATTGGAACATAGGGAATTTTACCGCAGTTTCTATCAGACTAAATTTTGACAAGTCTATTTTTAATCTAGAAGGTTGACATATAGCTGTTAAACAACATATATCCTTTGAAGCTACATCTTCTGTTGTGTCCCCTTTGAGAACTGAATTTTAATACATATCTTTGGAACAAGGAATGTAGTCTTGCACAGGTAGATCATTGTCAGTGTGTACAGATGAGCAGATAAGACTTTTGAAGCTATTTTGCTTATCTCATGATTGCAGCTAAGGTGAGGGATAGCTATGCTGCCTAATGACTCCATCAACTAGTTTTAAATGAAAGTCCCCAAGATAACAACAATGAAGTAACAGTATCAACTGTTCAATAAAAGAATGGAATGTGTACCTAAGAGAAAACTTTGCAAGTCCCTGACCTTGTCCGTCATGATTTTTTTTTTTTTAAATAGGGGAAAATACTTAATTTCTCATTTTTTTCCAGATTCACTGAAGTTATTTTGCCTGCTTATATGTGAGATGCACATTTTTATGCAACATACTTGAGTTGGACTACAAGAGCCAGCCCCACAGCGTCCACAGTGGAGTTTAGGTGCCTAAAACCCTGCACACAAAGCATAGAACAGCCTGCTGATACTTCTGCATGTGACAAGCTGGGGTAATTTTTCAACAGTAAAATTGCTCACATACCTGGCTGAAATTTTCTCTCAGTAATGTCTAGGTGTTTGAGTTAGGCCTTTAGCCTGAGCTGGTTGCCTGCGGCTATTCCGAAGACGGGAGAAACTAATCTGTTTGCAGCTCTCTCTCTTCTCTGGTTATAGAAGGTGTGTAGAGAATGATACCTTGTGCCTTTAAATAGCTGCAGGTATGTGGGATAAATCTCACTGCTGAAATCCTGCTAGTATGAGTGCCCCAGAGCTGTTAGTTATGCTGGCTGGACTGAGTATCTCAGCTGTAGTCTATCACCTAAGTGCATCTGCAATTCACAGAGCAAGCTTCTCTGCCCTCAGTCCCAGGAACATGCCTGGAATAAGTGCAGCCCACGCTGACAGCAATGGATTCTGCGCAGAGAAGATGGTTATTGACAGTTTTATTCAAAATTGCAGCCACAGGCACCCGCAGTGGTATCCCCTCATCCCTTATTATATAATAGTCTATGCTTAGAGCACTTGCATAAGAAGACTATGTTAGCTTAAGCATTTTGTGTCAGATAATGCTGATACAAAATACAGTGGCTCTGTTGGAAGCAAAGGCTGTGGCCATTCCAGGGGAGCGTCTCTGTCAGGATATTGCTCTCTCTCCAGCACTACGAATCGTGAATTCCTCTTTACCGAGTGGCACAGCTTCAGCAGTGCATGCCTTTTGGTGAGGTGGCTCAGCACTGTCTTGGGAAATAAAAGAGCCTTCTCAAACCACAGAGGACATGAATGCTAGATCTCCTTTTTCTTGCCTCCTCCTTGGATAGGTAGGGTGCCCAGCCTGCGGTGCCACCAGCCTGTGGTGCCCAGTATTGTTACTAGTGGAGGGATTAGTTACAAGTGATACAAGTACGTTTAGGTGTGTTGATAAAACTAGTTCTGCTCAGGACCAACTCCTCTAACAAATTACTCTAGCAGATGAATATTTTGGGGGTATCTGCTTGGAAAGCTGATTAAGTGGTTGCTCTGTGAAAAGATGTGTTTTATGCTCATTAAGGACAACATCAGGAGAGTTACCTTTCAGCTGCCGTTGTATTAACTACCAGAAATAAGCTCAAGAAGAACTCTGGCAATATTAGTTCCTAATCTTCATCAGCATTAATAGTCATTCTGGAAATTATGTACATTATTTTGTATTTTGTTCATGTAGAAGCACCCAGTGCAATACGCATTGAAAGCAATTCAAAGTGAAAAGGTGGAGACAGAGGCCTGAAATGCTGCCCAGCCAGGCTGAGAGATGTCCCTGCTTTCATTTCCCCCACAGAGACAATGGAAAGGGTAGAATAATCAAATTCATTTCACTGGGAATTAAATTATGCTAGTATAAATCTAGTATTAGTATTGCCATTAATTTTACTCTGCTGCTTGGAAAAGCAGCACTGTTCTGTACATTGGGTCCCACAAAAGAAAGAAAAGGCTGAGGCCCAGGGGAGGGTAGAGGTAGCAGCCTTGCACTGTACAGCAGCTGCCATAGCTCTTGGGTCAGCTTCTCGTTTTGTGCTACAGCCTGACACTTTGCCACAATGACAAAAGATTTAATGTCTCCATACCAGCACATAATCTTTGACAAATGATTTTTACATATAATTCTTTAGGGCAGTGAATGTGTTCAGCAAGTGGTATTTGATCGGCTACAAAGGTTAGCTGGAAAATACAAGTGTATCAAATAAATTATTTAGAAAATACCTGTAAAATCCGTTTAGCAAGTCACATATTTCAGTCCTTTTTTCTTTTTTTTTTGCCCTATACCAAAATCCATCTTTCCTCCTACACCTTCTGGCTTCAGCTCTATGGCGAATTATATATTTGCCTCCTCCCACCTCCAGGAGCAGCTTCAGTAACTGCTCCTGCTTTCCTGAAGAACAGACACGTTTTAAAGTCTTTCTCTTTGGTCCTGACTGTTGCCCCCAGCTTCTAAGGAGTGAGAGAGGATAATGATAAAGCTGGCTAATTTTCCCATTTTTGCAGCGTGGCGAAGCTCTGCGCTCGAGCAGCGGTGGCCGGCCGGGCTGCCTGTGTGTACCGCAGAGCAGGGAGGGCTTGCAGCACGTGTGCCTATAAAGTGAATTTTAATCTTGCTGCTATGGATAGCGAAGCATGGACTTGGCTCGGCAGGCGTGGGTGTTTTCTTGGGGGGAGAACCGATGCCGAACAGAGCAGCATCACGTTTTTACTGCTATTGTTACCCATAGTATCTAGATTAATGTTAACATTGATATGTATAACTGCACTGCAATTATGTCTTCATCTTCTGTGCAGATATAAAAATGGGGCCCTTCATCATTTTGTGCTTGGTTCGTGATTGCAGGGTAATTTTCTTTTCCCACTTTCAAACACTCCTTCACCCCTTAGATTTTGCAGTATTATTGTATTTATCAAGGAAAGATTTCTGCTTAAGTCAAATTTAAGTTATCCCTTAAGTGTCATGTTTATGTGCACTATGCATTCACTTTTTAATTTTTCAGTGAGGCTTCTGTTAGTGATCCTTTATCCCAAAGAAAACATAAAACAGATTAAGTACTTCTGCTGATACAAAAGGGAAACAAATTGAAGGGTATAAGAGCATAAATACATTATTAAGTGAACTAGCACAAACTTATAGATTTATTAACTGAAAATTAACAAAATATGTGGCTTTGGAAAGCTTGGACAGAATTTTAAACAGAATAGATTTTTAAAGCTTGCATTTTATTATTGATTTTAACACAATGAAAAAACAAATGGTCCTTTGTTTAAAATGAAAGGGAGAAGAAAAACCTTTGAATTTTGCACATTGTGGATATACTGTATATATTTGTGGTGGGTCTTTGGGGCTTTTTCAGTAAATAGTATAATTTAACACAAACAAGTGGTTAACTGGCTAGCAATTCTGAATCAGTTTCTCCTTGTATCAGTCTACCTAATTTTTGTGGTTGAAGAGAAAATTGCACTGAGTATGTCTTTTTGTGGGGACACAAATGTGACCAAAGAGTTTACATGTGAGGCCTGCTGTTATCCAAATTACTGTGCCACGTGCGTATAAGAAGAGTCACCTGTTTGGCTGCTCATCCAAATCATTCTAAAATCACATCTGCTGTGATTTACACTACTTCACTGGCACATGGATATATCTTTGGCATCTGACCAACCAATTTTCTATTCCAGACTCAGTAAGCAAAAATCATTCTGCATTAGTCTCTGCAGCTCGGTGTCCACCAATTGTCTAACCTTCCAGATAATAATAATAATAATAATAATAATAATAATAATAATAATAATAATAATAATAATAAACCCACAAAAAAACAGCCACTGATGACTGAAACTTTACTTACTGAGAAACTGAATGAATCTTGTTTTGTTGGAACATTTATTCTTAAAACTATTTCCATAAGTCCGTAATTGCTGAAAACATGCTCAATAATAACTTATTCCATAGCAAAGAGTAGAGATAATCTTAGATTGGATCAGTTAGTCTGGTTTTGAAAAAGCAGATAAGAGTTAAAAGCAACATGAATAGCATTCAGGCATCTGAATGAAAAATATAGTATACCCTTTGAATGAATATATTTTTTCTTAAGGAACAATAATAAAACCAGTAATATGGAACACAGAAAAGTGTATAATACTGTGCTTGAAGATACAATATGCTTCTGAATTCAAGAGTTTTATCTCATTTCTGAATTTGTCTTGTACTTCTTAATTTCTTTTTCTTCATTGGCCTTATTACTTAGAGCTAATAAAATGTTTGTGAAGTACTTCAGACACAAAAATCATTATGTGATTGTTATGTATTATTAGTAATACAGATAACTCAGATAACTCTCTAAAACAAGATAACTCTCTAAAACAAGATGCTTCTAAACTATTTATTAGATTCAGGTTAGCTCTTAATCAGCCAAATGTATCTGATTTTCTTCTGCCTTTAAAAAAGCATTACAGAAAAGAAAAAAATGAATAGGTGCAGGAGTGAAGGACGTATTTGAACCCCTAGCCTTTCATTGCTACATACACAGTACCCTAATGTGAAAGTGAAAATACCAGTACAGTACAGATTATGAATAGCAGCAGCAAGGATTTCTATTGCTTTCAGTACAAATGAAAATGAAGCTCTGATTGTAAAAGATTATGGTTAATCTGTCACATAATAAAAATATCTTTAAGATTTTGTTGTCATTTGTAGTGATCTTTCCTCTTCTTTAATACATAATTTTTATAGATCTCTTTTGCAGTCTTTTTGATACAGGAATCTCTTCTGTGCAATTTCTGACATCTTGGGCGGGCTGTCTTTTATTTCACTTCCTTATTTCCATATTCATTTTAAAATATATTTTTAAGAGTACATGATTTCCTTGTTTCTCAGCTTTTGTTTTGTATCTAGGCATAAACAACAAGGTTATACCACTGTTCATTTTAATTCAATGTTAATTATTCATTCAAAATATTTGGTATTAGGTGGTGCATTTTACTGAATTATTTGTTTTATTGTTCTTCTGCTGTCCTACTGTCTAGATTGACCAAGATGTCACTGTGCAAAATGCTGCACCAGCATATACTCTAAAGCGAGCCTGTTCAAAGTGTGTCCAAGTATGACAAAATCGGAATAGAGGGGCGCTCTTGAGAAAGTAGAAGCAATAATGAAACAATATTTGTGTTACATTAATACCAGTGTATCAACAGCCTAACTCTTACCAAGCCTTTTAGGCAAAGAAGGGCACTGCTAGAGGCAGAGGGGTTGTTTTTGAAGACAGCTGCTCCATGGTCAGTGGTAACAAGGCTATGCCTTCCTTGTTCAATCACCAATGCAGTTTTAAGCTGACTATGAGCTAGGCATATAATCACATTTCTGTGAAATTAGCCATTAGACATGTCGTGAAGTTTATGCTGGCTTCTTTGCTAACTTTATGGCATTTGCTGAAGAAGAAGAAATAACCTGATCCCGTGTAAAATCTGCTTCATTGAGGTCTAAGCAAAGAGAGTTTCTGAGCGTGCTGGAGCTGATGGACAGTGTTGGCACACTGGCCCAGAGCTTTGCAGCTTACCACCACCGTGTTTTTCATCTGGTTTTGACAGCCTTGAAAGTCTGATTTAGTGTTTCCTCAAACCATAACCATAGCTTTTGGTCTTTTGCTACTGATTTTTGACTGATACTGTTTGACTAGTTAAGGAATTATTATTTTTCTTTTAGTCTTTCTTCCCCATTGTCAAGATGTCCTCATCTTAAGCAGACTCCATGCTGCTCTGCTAGTTATAATGAAGAGCAGTAGCCCAGCTTTGATTATATCAAAACTTTTACTTCCAATGGTGCATGAGAGGTCAGCTGTAGTGCGACTAGAGAAACCAAGTTATTAAATAAAAGGGATGATTGTTACTTTGTAACATATTGCCAACAAAAAAGAAAGACATAAAACCATTAGGAGAGGGAATTTCTTTCTCAAGTGAAAATTTACATTGTGTCTCTTTCAAAGAAAAAAACAATACAAAAACAACAAGGTTTCGGTATGTGGATATCAGAGTTAGGTTTACTCTCTGAAACATCCCTTTCAGTTAGTAGATCAAACTGTTAATTTTACGGTAACGTAAGTGAATGGCATAACACCATTTTGCAGGGTTTGGAAAGTTCAGCATTTCCTTGAGTCCTGCAAATATCATTATTGTGTCTCTTTCTACTATTAAGGTAAATATGTGAATGGCTATGTGACCGCATCAAGATGTCTAAGCAGCCACTGAAATTTCAGTAGCACACAGGAAAGCCCCTCTTAATCTAATTCAGATTACTTAGAGAAACATCTGGGAACTGTCCAGGAAAGCATTTCCCAGTCCCAGGAAAACGAATTCTGAATCCAGCTGGAACATCAGATGCATCTCAAAAAATTTAGAATATTAGAAGATGGTTGTAATGCCATTTGCTAATGCTATTTTGCTGCGACCACGTATGCAGACTTAACAAATTCATGGTGGCTCCAGTTTTGAAAATTAAAGTTAAGAAATGACTGAATAATCAAGATAGATTTTGTAGGCATCTCCACATCTCTGGTGGATGACCTGAGAATCAGTACATGAGGTCATTTCGGTGTTTCAGTGCATAATCTTTCATGTCAGCATTGGGTCAAATTTTGTAGAAGAGTTAGGATTTATCATTTTTAACCTTTTACTCTGAAACCCCAGTGTTTTGGTAAAGTCCAAGTTTCTGGAAGTCCGGGGTAAGTATGTTAGTGCAAAAAATAAGTCTTAACCAAGTTAACTGCTTACTTGAGTTAGTGGGCAGCAGTTGTGCGCCTACCAGTTTTTGCACATATGCGGTTGCAGAATGTAAAAATAGAATTGCACTTATCTCACTTAGAAGTCCTATCTAGAAAGGATCATTCAAAATACCTGCAGAAATGCTGTTTGAAAGTCATTACTGTCTGAAGGAAACAACATGGTCTGGCAAATAAAGATGAGATATTTTCAAGGGAGAGGAGCTGCCCCTTTTGAGGTGAGACCACCTTGTTCTGTAAATACTTTTATGTTAATAGTATTGTACAGTATCTCTGTAACACTGTTCTTAAAGATGTCTCATAAATAGCCTTCCTGGGCCGTGCTTATATTGTGCTGTATGTGTTACACTTTGAGAAATAAGTCTTCCTCAGAGCTACTGAAGCTTTAGCAGTTAACGGTAGGAAAACAGCACTGAAACTTTGGCTTGGATGAGTGGCCTGAGAGACCCATATTATCACACTTTCTCTATCTTTGATCCTTTAAAACTAATGTGCAGAAAGTCTAATTAGAAGAGGACAGCTGAACAATTAATTAATAGGGGAGTAAGCTCTACACTTAACGCATCCATTTTTCTCTGTGGGAGTATAGCATCTTCATGCAGCGTGAAGCCATTTATGCTATGATAGAGGAGCTGCAACATGCTAACGATTTGATTTGGTGAATGTCTCATTCGATCAGATACACACACATGCCCATCTGGTGCTCAGTTTTTGTGCTGGCCAAAGTGAGCAAATAATGATTCTTTTGGAATAAAGGGCTCCAGAGCTAACAACTCCTTATCTGTTGCCTACTCCATCTTCAGGCTAAAATATGGGTCTGTCAGGGGCTGACTGCGACTGTCAGATCTGTGTAAGTAGGAAAATGGTTGCCTAAGAAAAGCCCAGTCAATATAGTGTTTTCTGTGTATTGCTGACATTCAGAATTGCACTCCACAATGGACTGGTGGAGTAATGAGGCGCTTGTGGTTAGACAGCAACGTAATGCTGCTGTTGATGTTTCCAAACTGTCTTACCAAGATAGTCTTGCACAGTACACATGGGTATTTATTGTTTGACTAGTATTTTAGTAATTCATTTACAAAGATTGTAACCTTGTAGTTGAGAATATAAGCAACGTAGGGTACTTTTGGAAGGGAGGGTTATTTTCGCTGGAGGGGCGTGTAGGTCGTAATGAACTACTGAAAATCAAGAACTTCATAGGGCACTCCTGGCCACAGTGCTAACAAAGGAGAAAATGGAGTGAATTTGGTGCATGTGCAAGTGTGGCAGATGGACTGCCTTAGAGAATGGGAGGCCTTTTTTATTCTCAAAGTGTTTATGGCTGAGGCATCTGAAATGGCATCTCCTGTATGTACCCTTGCAAACATGCCACAGACCTGATCTAAAGGGATCACTTCTGTCAGAGGAGGAGGATGCAATTCAGCCTGTATACACACTCACTTGTTGGCCCCTTACCGAAACTGCCAACAAGGGCTCCAATTAGTGCCAGTTACAGACCGTGACAATTTTAAAGATTGACTTTCACACCATGCCAGACCTTTAAAAGAAAGAACATTTATATAAAATGCAGTTTGCTTTGACAGTAATTTTCTGTATGCTATTATTGAAGTTATTTATGTTAGAGTCAGAGGATCTTTTCTCTCAGCTGTATTTCTGCTTCTTTTTGATCCTGCAGAGAAGTAATAATCCTGCACTTGTATCTTTCTATTTTATGTGGCTGTGGTCGTTTTCAGCATGCATTACTTGCACAGTTTTTAGGGCTCAGACATATCAATAGGAATTCTGTAAAATTCTCAGATTCTTGTGCAGATTGCCTCTGCCGCTGAAAACCTTCTCATCTTTAATGGTAGACTTAAAATTTAAGGACCTTGTGAAGCAGCACAGCTATGCAAATTAATCTGTGGAGTTCAGGAGTTCACAAGTTTTAAGATGATTGGATGTCACAAGTATTTCAGTGCATTGACAGTGAGGCTAAGGGCAAGCAGTACCATTAAAAGTAGTGGAAGCAGCAGCTGCCAGCTTTCTAAAGCATTAGTATGGTCCCTCTGCCTTCCAAAATCAGGGACTACAACCCAGCCTTCCTGTCTCCAGAAATAAGACCTGAAGCCCATGGTCTTTTGTGTTCTGTACTCTCTCACCCCAGGAAAAAACAGACCCTAACCTGATGCTCCCAGCCTTCACCTGTGCTGTTCGTCATGTGTGCACCCACAAAGCAAGACCTTGGCCTCATGTCCCATTTCCTTCTATCTGTATACCATGCAATATTACCCCTCCTCCCCAAACTAGGACCCCGCACCTCCCCCTTAAAGATAGCGTACCTGATTTTGCCAGCTTCTGGCTGCGTATCATGTCTGCTTTGCTCCTGCATCTGAGTCCTGCAACGGAGCTGGAGATGTAACACCATGCGCAACATACCTAACCTTACCTGCATAGCATAATGGCAGGACTGCTGGTCTCTGCCTGTGCACAGAATCTTCCGGGAGGCTCAAAGGAGGTCACTACAACCAGCTGCACAGGCAAAGACTGAAATACGGCTGCCACCCTTGAAGCGGTTCTTGTACCATGCATGGGCAACATATTGACAAAGTTTATTTTTCTATATTTTCCTAGAATTTTCTGGAAATTATCATCTTCTTAAGGTTGGAGAGATGAGATGCTCCACCTCTTACTGAAATAAACAATGTTTATCTATAGGTGCTTGTAATTCAGAGATGCGAAGCAATCTGCCTGCAGTAACATGGCTTTCAGCCGAGTTTAATTTATCGTACTTCTCACTTAAAAGCCATTCAATCATAGAGACATTGCCTGTAGTTTGTGTGCTGCAGTGTTTCCTTTGGAAAAGCTGTGTGTGTTTTTTTTCCTTGCTTGGTTTTTGCTGGAGAAATCCTCCTATGCAGATGAGCTGGACTCCGTAGAGGTCATTTACACAACCCTAGATCTTTTCATTGCATAAAAGACCTGAGCTAATATTGAGGTCTCGTCGGTAACTTTGCGCTTGTGCAGATTTAAGCCTGGCGAGCAGGGCCTGTTAGCTTAAATGTGTGTGTTTGCACGACACTGCATTTGTGACAGAAATTTCGTCAGGGAAAGGCATAGTCTTCCTGAGAAGCCCCCCTCCACCTGCCCCCTCTGCATTGCTTGCAGGTCATGAGCTTACGTGAACCCTAAGTTTGTTCACCAACTTATCAGGACTCCGCTTCCACTCAGCGACGCAGGTCCCAGGCGAGTGGACCCAGGTGGGATCACATCACTGCAAGTCTGAGAGGCGTGCAGAGGGGAGCTGCATGCTATCAGCAGAGCAGGCAACGTGAGTTAAGACAGGTCTGCTCTGTACCACCAAGGTCTCTGCAGCCCCACAGGTAAATCCAGGTAGATCTCTGGGGCAAGCTCATCTTCCCCCAGGAGCCATCAGGTATGATAGAAGTCTACAGAAGTGAAATTCGGAGCTCCCTTAGGCGAAGATAACTACTGTAGAAGAGCACGGGTTTTATGTAAAAATGTATATACAGCTCAAATCAAAATGATCCTTTTGAAATCATTCTTAATGTACTACAATAGAGTGACTTTAGTTTTCTCATGCAAAGTCTTTGTTCATTATTACTGCCTTAATCTTCATAATAATGAAAGACATTCAAACGCTGAATGATTTTTCTTCCCCTGCATGATAGAATTTGAAGATGAGTTCTGCTTTTCTTTGCTTGAAATATGGTATTTGCACTAGCCTATTACATTTTACAGTTTTGACTCACTGAGTTCCCTTTCCTTGTTTCAAAAATGTAGTCTGAATTATACCTCAAATCATGGTATCTAACCCTATAATTGTGAAATTCAGGCCCTTCTTATTTATAGGGAGATTCAAAATGCAGTAGATGGTCTTGAAATAGCAGAGAATGAAGCATAGCGTTTCAAAACAGGAGTTTTGGAATTTGCTGTTCAGTGTCAGTGAAAGAGAGAAAAGTTAGGGTTAAAAAGAAAGGTTTGCCTCAACAGTATTCCCTGTGAATAATATTATTTATAATACGTCGGTTTCTAATTAATTATGGAACTTAGGTCTTCTGAGTAAGGACTGTTATTCTTTTCATCTTCACTGGGAGAGATACCTAGTATGCTTCCAATATGTAGAATTGTTAAAGGCTTAATAATACACTATAAATAATAATTTTCCTTTCTCAGATCTTAAAAGCGAATGCAGGTAGTATATATCCTTCCTCTTTCCTCATCTATTGTATTTGCAGTAGGACACGTATGAAGAATAGAGCCACCTCGCCCCATTGTTCGAGGTGCTGGAAGTGCCCCCCTTCCTGCCACACGTTCCTCAGCTGCCCCCACATTCCTTGCTCACTTCAGCTAAAATGAAAGCAGAAGAAAGACAGCAATTTCCAGCAGCAAGTTCACAGACAAAGTCAATGACCGATGTTGTAGCAGAATGTTAACGCCTCATGTAGTCCAAGACGCATAATACTTAGTAATACAACTTTAACCTTTATAATGTTCTGTAATTTGATTCTCAAACCATCTATATTCTCTCCTTGTTACAGCTTAAGTAGCTGTAAGGAGTAGGGAGAACGGACAAATATAATCACAGTGCAGGGCACTGGAAAGGACAAAGAGATGGATCACTGAAATTCCCATTGCACTTTTGAGATTTTAGTCTTGTTCTCACCACTTGATTCTAATGCCAGGAAATGAAAGAAATGTGGTGATATTTTATTTTGTTGTTGCTGTTAGCCGAGTACTGGAAAAGTCTGCAAGTGTTGTCAAAGCTTAGAATTGTGTGTGTTTGATCTTGAGTGAGGTTTGGCCTCTAGAAGGAAATATAGGCAGTAGTTTAAATTAAAAAGAAAAATGATTAGATTGTGGTTAAATGACTAGGAAAGATAATTAAATGTCTGCAGTATATGCATATTTAATTTTTTTACTTTAGTCATATTACAGGAGGAAAAGACATTTCAGAGAGAAAGTAAGTGACTGTTGTTTTGGCCTTTGTCATCTTTCTGAAGTTTTTTAAAAGGGCATAGCTCACATTTAAATATGGTGATGTGCTTAGCTTACATAATGTGATCTCACACACAGGCATACACAGGTAGACATATATTTAAGCTACAAAACTTACAGATCACAGTATACGCTCTCAGTGATTTAATTATTTTTCCATTACTGCGTTAGATAAAATATGTGGCACAATTGGCAGTCTCCAGTGTTGTGCAAGGGTTATCTTTTAAATATATATGGTTTTATAACAGTATTGGAAGTAGAAAGTGATGTGCTATGGTATGAAGTTTTGTCATCATCATTCGAGATAAGCTTTAACGTGAGTGGTGAAGTCATGAGTGAGTACCGCAGATCAAACAGCTACTGATTAAATATTTATTTCCCTTGTAACTGTGCTGTGTTTTGTATGTAGCATGTGTTTTAGAGAAAATGTGTTCTCTAATGATGAGGGGACTATAAATTGTGCTTGACACCTGCTTTGTAAATGTGTATCATGCATGAATCCAGATAACTCTAAATGGCATTATTATAGCCTCAAATGCTGAATTAATAGTCCAGGGTCTAAGGTCTTTCCAATGCAAGGGATTATCCTGTAAGAAAGTCTCATCCTCAAAATATCTCTTAAAATCAGTGGCCTTTTTGATTTAAAAAAACCTCTTGTTAGTCTAGGATGAGTCTTGCCTGTACTGGCACTTGGACAGATTTTATCTGAGAAGAGTGAAGAGGTGAAAAACATTTCCATGAGAAGCTAATTTTCATTTTTTAAAGGTAACTCTTTAAGGTAGCTGCAAGCAGAAGACATGGATGGGTGTAAAGTTAAAGAAAGTCCATGAAGAACATGAATTAGTGGACTTAAAGTAATTGAAGAGGTCTGTTGGGCCTGGAGTACTTATCTCAAGGCTGCAGTTTATCCTATAGCTAACAGCTCTGCAGCCTTTTCTGTCTACTCCTATAGCTAGATTAATATGGTGATGAGATATTGGATAAAGCATAAGTATGACCGTGAGATTCTTGAGATAAATTACATTCATTACTGTGTATTTTCAGTTTCCCAAAAATATGGTAGGTAGAATAGAAGGAAGCAGAGTGAATCCAGTTATTAGTCAAAACTAATAACTAAAGAATGGAGATTTCTTCTTTTAAACTATAAACAATAAAGTCTTCAAGCATAAAAATGGAGAATAATAAGGAATAATACAACAGTGGAGATTTCCAGAAATGCCTTCTATAACTTACACATCTTAAAAATGCACTCTAGATTTTCACAAAAATCAACACTGTAAATAGAGGTGTAAGTATCATTTCATGGATGAATAAATCACTTCTCGAGTTTTAAATTTGGAACATGATTTCTTAAAATAAAAAAGTAGTTATGGGAAGCTCCTTACAGTATTTATAATAATGCGTAACAGGGATAAAATTATACTGGCTTGTAGAAGTATATTTGATTTTCACCATGTATAGCTCTTCATTCATTTTTTTTTAAATTTCGAATCTGATTTTATTTCTGTTATCTTAAGCATTAGAAAAATCGAAGCCTTTAACCCTTCCTTTTGAAAAGTCTACCTATACTCTTTTAGTGTAATGATATAAATTTTTTATCTAATGAGAAACAGGTAAAATTTGAAGTTTTACAAATTTTACCATAGCTGGTGGATATTTGGCCAGTTCTCGTCTCTTGTACAACTGATGGCTTTGGCAGAAGTAGAGTTTGCTAGCCCACTTGGCCTGCAGGGAGACACCAAGTACAGCCTGACGTTCCAGATCAATTTTCTTATGAGACCATCAATCTCTCCTCTATTTTCTTGTGGGCTTTTAAATGGTACATCACTGATGTGAATATGCCATGTAAGATGATAATGTATAAGACCAGTACGGTGTGATTTATTTTAGTTTGTATTGCTAAACAGTTCAGGCATGCTAAATCAGTTGCATTTCAGTTAGCCAAGCAATATATCACATAAATAAGCAATTAATTGTGTTTGAAATTAGTAAAACCAACAGAAAATCAACTCCATCTCAACAAAATGGCAGCTGACCTTTTCTTAGCTAATACTACCCTCAGAAGCTGTCTGTCCAACAGCATAATACAATAAATATTGACCGTGATTGTTATTTTGCTGCTTCTTCCACTTTCCTGTAACTCTTCCACAGTCATCCACCACCACCAGCTACCCACCGATTGTGAAAAATCTGCATTTATTTATCATTTAAGTTGCCTAGACCACTTGATCATATTAAGTTTCCCAATAATTTCTTCCCTTACCCTGTAAACAAGTTTGTTTAGAGCTGCTTATATGTCTATTTTCACTAGTTTCGTCCTAACGAGCTCTTCCATTTTAGAGAAGAACCTTTCTTTAGTACTGTCGTAAAAAGATAAAAATTCTAACTGGGCTCTCCCTCAAATACTAATCTTTCTCTACCCATTGGACAAAGTGAGCAGGAGGAGATTCTGGGGACTAAATTTTGGTCCTCATTTTTGTTTTGAAAATACTACTGTCTTCAGATGAATTTGGCCTTATCTTTACAAGAGCTAGATGGTATAAAAGTGATCTGCGTTTGTTAAGTAGGCAACAGAAATATGTAGTTTGTAAATGTTGAACCCATAGAATTAATCAGACGGTTTTCCATTCTCACTAGAGAAAATCATCATTGCAGCATGTGAGCCTCTCTGACAGAGCAAATATTTCTGTAGAAACTGTGAGTTAGGTCTATTGACTTTGTTATGTGGAAAAAATGTAGTTTTTAATATTCCTTGTTATTTTGGCCTATTATTCATCTCTGTAATTTTCTGCTATGTGATTGTAATAAACATTTTGCCATAGGACTACACTTTTCTCTTTTAAACAGAAAAGCTGGTTATCTGTAATGCGTAAAAGTATGAATATTTACTCTGTTGTATTTTTTCTTCCTTTTGCAGAAGCTGCAAAGAATCAATCCTCCTTACTGTTGTTCAACCTTACCCTGTAAGTATCTGTGGTGTTTTCTCAATTGCTTTCGTAGCAACATAGGAGCGTTTGTCTGCCTATATGCTGCCTGCATCTCTACCTTATCTGTGTAATAAAAGAAAAAAAAAGTGAGATAAGGGCTGTGTCTTTTAAAGGTAATATTCAAGACTGTATTACTGCGTACTGCGCTCAGTGTAATAGTAACTTAAATAATAATGGTATGTTTTAACTCCCGCTGCTGGAGGCGCTTGGGCATCTCGCCCGGTGCTCGTGCTGGCACTGTCTCCTTGCAGCCCCCAAGGGTTCAAGGTTTGGTCTGTCGCAGCTCCTGGGTTTCCTGGCAGTCTGCCTCATCGCCGCAGGGTTGCACTTGTGTATCAAGCTCGTTTTCCCTGCGTGCGAGGGGGGTCTGTCTCTTCTCTAGAGCAGCGTGTTTGGCAACTGTGGGAGAGGCGAGAAGGGGAGGCCGCTGCAGCGAGGCTGGTCGGGGTCGCCTCAGGGTCCTGTGCTGTGCCCCACCGAGCTGACTGACCTTTGCACCTCAGTGAGTGCTGCGGGGAGTGGGCTTGTGAGCTCTCAGCCCAGACCCCTCGTTGAGGAGGCATAGATGAGAAAGGGGATCCCCACGTGCCTGTGCACAGCCGTACGCACCTTGGCAGCTGCTGATGGGCCTCAACCATGGATTGGCAGTGAGTCCAGCTCTCTCCCTTGAGATGTAACGCATCCATTCACCTCCCAATTTACTAGCCTGATCCGTGGCAGTTTGGATCGATAAGGGATAACTGCATCCTTTTCTTCCAAGAATAAGGGATGAGATGGATTTGATGCAAAGATGTGAAAACATTTGCATCTGCTGAAGCAGCCAAAATGTAAATCCTGCAAAAACTTTGTCACTGCTATATTTCTTCTCTACTACTCACTAGCCCTTCTGACTAGTTTAGAAGTGGCCACGTTGGTAAGCTGTCCTGGTAGAAGCCCATCCACACAGCAGCTCATTCATGGGAAAAAAGCACACGCTGCTCCACAAAACTGGGCAGTGGCTGCTGCACTGCAGTAAGACCGCTAGCAGTAAGGTGAGCAGGGATCCGGTAGACCTCAGCCTTCTTAAGTGAAAATGCAGACATGATCTGACTAAATAAAGAAACCTAAATGCCTTTAAAACTAATGGGATTACAGACAGTAGTTTTGATTGCAGGAAATATGTATAATATGGAAAAAGTTCCTCAGATGCTTCCCTTTTTTATACAGGTTGGCTTATTTCATCAGTTGACAGGCTTCGTTCTTTTCCTTAAATGTCAGGAGAGAAAAGGGCATGTGCTTTAGTGCAGGTACCTGTGGCTCTGTAGTTACTTGCTGATTTAAAAGGTGACCATAAAGTGTAGTACTGGATGCCTTTGAAGTGTTGCAGCCTATTATTGCTGCATTGCTGGTAGGAGAACAGGCTTATCTATACTGAACATAAAGGAAGTTGTAACCTAAATGAACTGCGTACAACATGTCCAGTGGGAGATATTTTCAGCATGGGTACTGTCTTCCTCCAGCAGTTGCTCTGGAGAAGAAGGTAAGTTGTGACCTGGTATCTTCCTAGTTTGTTTGGATCCAACCACTAGTTGAGGCCTCACAAGGCAGAAGCTGTTTTTCTCCTTATATAGCACCAAAATCTATTCAGTAACTAAACTACATCTAGATGTCACTGAGCTAGAAATGATATTGAAGCACTGTTGCTTTTTTTTTTGATATTGAAGCTTCCTGGGAGGTACCATATAAGCTGACACGCCCAGTTAATGCATGATATTGGGTTGCCTGTGGCATGCCTGTTGGAGTCTAGGAGCCCAATGCTACCTCTGGAGACAAAGCAACCATGTTTTGGGGGTGATGGAAGTTTTAGTTCATGTAGGTGTGAAGCTTGTCTCCCTGAGTATGTCATCAGAGCAGTCAGGTATGATAGTTGTATGCGTATTAGCACTAGCTTTAATTATCCATTTGCATCCCAAAGTACATGAGCCCATGCTTAGGTGGCATGAACTTAGTGCCTGAGTCTGAACTCTTGCACCCTGCAGATCTCCTTTGATTTTTCCACTCATATTGTACTTCTCTACCACAGTCTAGACCAGGGTCTGTGTTAGATCATAGCTTTCCTCCCTCACCACTTTCAAGCCCAGGTTTTCTTGCAGTGGAAACAAAGATGTGCGTAGGGTTGGGGAGCAGTGGGGATGTTAACCAGTGCACGTACCTGAATTTTTACCCTGGCCCAGTGCAGGGTCCCTCAGTTCATGTGAACCCAGGGCTATGAAGTCTGCTGGGACTCTGAGTTATTCTTCAACATCTGGCTCATGCTGGACTTCATACTGCCACAACCTGACTGTTAGTAGTACCTGAGCCGATTAGATGGCATCCATCTCAGATCTGCCATCCTGCATGTTACACCAGCGTGGCCATGCCTGCCATCTGCTTCCATTCGACGAGAAGCAGATATACTTGAGTGTCCTGGTTCCCTTGGCCAACGCGTTTTGTTTCAGTTTTGAACAATAGTTATATCTTCGAAAATGATACTTAAAGTGTTTCCTCTTTTCTTTAGTTTTGCCTCCTCCCTTTTCCCTTTTACCCTTTTGCTAATAAAACTGGAAAGATAAAATACAAACCAGACAAAGGAAAAGTAAGAACTTTTAAATAAAGACTGAACCCTCTTTTCCATTCCTGGGAGAAATACGTCATTAGAAACATTTCAGGTAGCTCTCTTCTTGATGGTGAACCTTTTTGTTTCTATGACTGCATGAAAAATATCTGCCAAGATGGATTACAGAGTGCTGTTTCTTGATTGTTTTTATTTACACTATTTAGAGTTTGTATTGTTTTCATGCTTTCAAGTAACCATTCTTTATGATTGCAGGTGAAAGTAAAAGTAATCTAGATTTATAGTGCTCTGTAGTTCACATAGTACTTTCTGAAAGATTTTGCAGATCATTTTTACTTAAGTGCATTCATTTTTGTTTAATGGTTAAACTCATTAAAAATTAGTTTTAATTATGACCACACCAAAGCATTATACTCTCTTGTTTTTTTCCATCAATCTAATAAATGTCTGCTAGGTTAGTATCACTGCTGCTCATAAAAAGGTGACTGAACAGTTAAAGCACTTGAAGCAGTTTGAAGTTTTGATTTCTAGAATTATGGCATTTGATTATCATTTCTGACCATTTTATTCTGCAAATGGGCTATCATTCAGATTGTTGCTTAATTAAGTTTTAAGTGTTGCTCAAATCAAATAACATGCCTGTTTTGTTGTCTATTCAGATTTGGTGTGTAGAGATCATTTAATACGTTACTTTCATGGTTAATCTCTTAAGGTCCTTGGATATAATCTGGGCCCAGTTAAGATCTATGGCAATTTTGCTCTGCGTAAGTTCTGTGGTGGAAAAAGGATAAGATTTTTTTTTTTTATTTTACATCCATTTGAAAGAGATGCTTCTTGTCATAATACAGTTAATGTGTCTGAGAAACAATGTTTACAGGGAAACTTCAGTAAATAGCAGTCATTTATGAATTGTAATGACTATGGCAAAAATTGACTTTATGGACAGTCTCTCGCTGTTTTTCATTCTGCTTACCCTTCTGGTGTCGTGTAATTAATAGCAAAGCCCACTATATTTAGACTTGTTTATCAGCAAGGGTACAAAAAAGAAACAGATTTGTCCCAAAGACTTAGAAACCTGAAGTGAAAAAGAATACCAAGTTGTACTTCTAAAAACCATTTTGAAGCCAGACATACGAGCCTTTTGAACAGGATAGTGTTTGGCTACTTTAAGTTGAGAAGTTGATGTGGAATGAAGACATTTTTTCTTTGAAAATATACATAACAGCATTTTTCACAATCATATTAAGGACCTTTGCCACTACATAACTTCCGTATGAGCTTTTTAGCATGCTTAATTGCATGCGTGGCTTTAGTTCTACACGCAGCGTGGTTATGATGTGGTTGCTAATGAACATACTAACAGTGTGTTGCCTTCCAGAAGAGCAGGCAGCTACATGGCCACTTTCAAACAACACTTTTGCTATTTGGACAGGACCTCTCTATATAAGAACTATGTCAAACAGCCTTTCCTCGTTCATCGGTGTGTGGTATAAATCCCAGTGTGCACTGCTGCACCCTCCTTTCTTTCTGGAGGTCTCTTCTTAGGCTATATCGATTTTTTAGAGTGTATTTGTACAAAATACATAGTCTGTTCAGCAGGAAAGGATATGGGAAATTCCTGTGTGAAATTTCACATTAATTGTTTCAGCAAAGTGTTTTAGCCTCTCCACCCTTCACCATGATTACCCCCGGCAAAAAGAAAATATAATCATCTCTGGTAGATCACATTGTTTAGAAAAAAAAAAACAACTTTCAAGAGTGATCAGGAATCTGATCAGTACTTCAGCAATTAAACTTGTGCCAAGAGTTTAACGAAGGAACACTCCTGATGGCGATCTGTCAATGCACTGTGGTGATAACAAATTCCTGCATGGTAAAATTCTCAACATTATTACTTCCTTCTCTCTACCTGCTCTTCTGCAATGCTCTTGTGAGCCAGTCTAGTTGTTTCAGCCTTGCTCACAGCCATGAATGACGATATTTAGTTTGCCTTTGGGCATTATGTACTGTTCCACTTAATAAATTTAATTCTTCCTCTTGTTCACATTTTATTTACTTGCTAAATTTTGCCTCACATAATTGCCTGTAGGGATGGCCCAAATAATCAACACGTTTTTGCAGTCATCCAATTTTTCCCTATTTTCTAAGAAACATAGTATTTCATAGCTAACTGAAGACTAACTTTAGGTAACAAGCTTAAAATTGATTGCATATATACAATCTGTGGCTACTTTAAACTACCTTATTTTAGTCTGATTTGACACTTATTTTGAGAAAGCAGGTTTTCCTTTCACCTTTATGACTGTCCCATACTGCTGCCTTGTTTTATTTCCTCATGGCAGCTCAGTAGTACGTTATCCTCTTCTACGCTGCTAAATCCTTCTTTTTCTTGAGCATGAGTAATGATTTTGTTGTTGCAACAGCTCTTCCAGTGAGAGGACTCAGAAGGCCTTTTGCAGCAATATAAACACCATTTCACTTGGAATCTCTTAAAATTGCCACTGACCTGCAAAAGTGGGCAAAATACTGAATGCTCTTGTTTTCACTATAAAAACAGTTTCCCTCAAAATGAAGGGTATAATTTCAAACAGCTGTCTGAAAATGACCTGCTGTAATGCTGCTGACAAAAGTTGGATCTAATTTTGAGAAGTCCAAAAAATAAGAAAAATAGTGTTTTCCAGAAAGTCTCCTCTTGTTATCAGCAATCTCTCATGCTTTGACCTTACTGATGGGATGCCCATAGATTATGATCGCAAGTAGGGTTCAAAGAAGGGGTCTCAGTTTTCACTGTTATTTCCTCAAAACAAATCTCTGTTTAATGCTTCATTTCTCGTTAGCGGTTTCTCTAAGTGCTGAAATGATCAGCTGAAGTTTTACTTAATTCTGTGTAAAAATTATTCAAATTCCTGATGAATTTGAGTTTTTAGCAGAAAACACTGCTTAGGTCACACAACGTAAAGTTAATATTTTTTACAAGTATTTTGACTTGTTATCAAAATGTGTTCTCTCATTTTGCAAAAGTCGCTCTAATTAAGGTGCTTTTATCTGTGACAATGTAAATACTTTACCTACAGTGATAAATGAACTGCATTAGTGTAAACACCTCCTGTTTAAGGTCATCAGCTGAGAATAATGGTTTCCATTTGGCTAAAAGATGGCATATCAGAAAAAAATAAACCTGCCACTTGGAGAATCATTTACTGATAGCATTCTTAGCCTAGAAATGATAAGACGTTCACATATAATAGAGCAGCACATGATTTTGCTTGTTAGATAAGTAAGTTTCAATAATCAAAAATAAATGTTTTGCTTAGGTTTTTCCCCTCTTTTTGGAATTAGTTCCTCTCTCAAAGAGAAAATGTCAAGTGCCAAATTAATGCAGACATAGCAACAATGGAGATTGTGTAATTAAATGTAAAAGCTGTGATATTATTCAAACCTTTAATCAACAGAGACTATTTCCCCCAAACTTGGCACAGCTGTTCTAGTTTTTGTTACATCCCTGTTTTACAGTCTGGAGGTTTTTAGAAAGCAATTTACTTTCAGGCTTACCCAGAGCGCCTGGGAAGAAGCCTGAGTCCTATCCACTTCCCTTGTGCAAGCAGGCGGCGGTAGGAGAAGTGAGGAGGTAGGGAAGCCACACGTTTTATCACAGTTGATGGCATACTCCTCTTGCTATGCATAATATACTTTAAAACTTGTTGCCCAAGATGGTTCCAGGGACCTCATGTGTGTTTAAGCCTTTCAGTTGTGTTGGACTCCCATATTGCATTTTTGGGATAACTTAAGTATTTATTTTCTCTCCCTCCTCACACACACCTGACTTTTGAGGTTCTAGAGAGCAAAGGACAAAGCCACATAGCCATTTATTTTATGGGAAATACCTTGCCAGAATCCAGAAGAAAATTTGGCAGTCTGCCTCTGAAGAGAAGCCAGGCCGGCAACTCATCTGCAACAAGAGCAAACAGCTGTAAAAAGCCCCTTCCAGCAAGAAAAGTACCTGAAAGATACTCCTCTTTTCACCTGCCCTTGCAAGTGAGAGGCAGTCAGCCTATTCCTGTAGCTGTGCTATCCCATGACAGCAGGAATAGGGAGGTTACAGTCCATTATTTGGATGTCAGATAGAATATGCCCCTTACACACTGCAGAAAGGTAGCATCATATGGAGAGGAGGGAAATCAGAAAGGGCATATGTGCAATGATCTTAAAAATGATGTCACTGCAGGCTGTCTCCTTTTAGGTATTCATCTCCAGAGTACTGTATGTAAGCATGCTGCATTACCATTTCCATGTTGTACCTTCTCGCTGAAGAAGTTGTTTTGTTTTTCTAATTTAGTTTCTTTCTTTTCTGCCACTGTTTCTAATCTTTGGGGGCCCTTCTGTGTTTTTCATCACTAGTTTTGGAAACTCATCTTGATTTGATCTCATGTTTGAATTTTTTGTTTCGTATACTGTTACTAGTAAAAAAAAAAAAAAAACACTGTATAGTCATAGCTGTTAGAGAAAAGGAAAGTTTAGAAAGAACTGTAAAATTGAGGAAGCATTCACTTCTATTTCTTGGTTCTGTTTTGAACTCCAGGAATTACCAGATGACTAATATTTCCTGGAGTGTGACACCTTCTGTTCCTTGTTTATTGGTTGATATTGAAGCCATTCTAGTAGTTACCATATTTTCCATGTGATGATAAATCCGTGGCATACAAAAACAAGCTAGATTTTGTCCTGCCAGTTTCTAAAAACTAGATTTCTCCATCGCAGAAAAATAACTTTTTACACAGTCTCAGCAGAGATCAAAGACTATGAGAGCACGTGACCTGAACTACTCCTTCACTCCTGCAGATTGTTAGTCATGTCTAAATTGTAGTGATGGTGACAAGACTTTCTGTGTTGACAAGAACTGCCATCATGTCTCATTGGTAATAGGAAGTTACTCCAGGGTCACCATCGATGCCTGCATCAGTTTCTAACAGACAAGCAAACCAACATGAGTTGGTACTTTCAGTATCCAAAATCACTGAGGCCACTCCTCGAGAGTTAGGATAAGATTCTGAAAATCCTAATTCACATCTTACTGAAATAAATGGACCAAAACGTGGCCCAGAAGAACCCAGTGATTTTCAATGAAGCCAAAATTTCTTCCGTTGCCTATTATCACGGTTGTGGAGTTAGGTGATGCCAGAAGCTCTCTGTTTGTTACTCACCTCGTAACTGACCTCGTAACTGTTTGTAACTGACATCGTAACGCTGTTGAAGAAGGCTGGAAGCTGGTGACCTCTCGTAGAAGGAGAAAGGCTCTTACTCCTCTTCAAGGCTTACCCGTGAAGAACAAGTTTAGCGCCCTCCAAGCTGGGGAGGAGCTGGGCATGGCTCCAAGGGAGGCGACTGGCCTGACAGACCCTGTGCCATGCAGGAACACCTGGAAGATGCGGCGAGTGATTGTTGTGGGTGACTCCCTGCTGCAGGGGACAGAGGCACCTGTCAGGACAGAGGCTTGCTGCCTCTCTAGACAATTAAGAGATGTCATGGAAAGACTGCCAAGGCTGGTCCATGCATCGGACTACTACCCTCTGCTGCTCTTCCATGTGGGCGCTAATAACACGAAAGGCAAATTGGAAACCATCAGACCGGACTTCAGAGCTCTGGGAATGGTGGTGAAGGGTCTGGGAGCCCAGGTCATTTTCTCCTCAATCTTGCCTGTGAGGGGAAAGAACGGGAGGAGGAGGAGTAGACGCGTTTTCCAAGTTAACAACTGGCTGTGCCACTGGTGGTGCTTTCTATGACCATGGGACCCTGTTTGAAGATCAACAGCTGATGGGGAGAGATGGGATCCACCTTACCAAGCGGGGCACGCGTGTCTTTGCCAACAGATCGGCCAGCCTGGTAAGGAGGGCTTTAAACTAGGCAAGATGGGGGAAGGGGAGTGGTATAGTGGCAGGGGAGTCAGTAAAACACCGCTCCAGTCAGGAGGCCTCCAGTGGGTGCATACAGCTAGGGGAGACAGCATGGAACATGGCTATGGAGGCTCCTCTTGCACCTCTCCTGGGAAGCTTGCATGCTCGACTGGCTCTCTGAAATGCCTGTATACCAATGCGCGCAGCATGGGGAATAAGCAGGAAGAGTTAGAGATCTGTGTGCGGTCGCAGGGCCATGATCTCATTGCAGTTCCAGAGACATGGTGGGAGAGCTCACATGACTGGGATGCTGTCATGGATGGCTACGTGCTTTTTAGGAAAGACAGGCCAGGAAGGCGAGGTGGTGGAGCTGCCCTTTATGTGAGGGAGCAACTAGAATGTGTGGAGCTCTGCCTCGGGGTGGATGAAGAGCAAGTTGAGAGCCTATGGGTAAGGATTAAAGGGCAGGCTGGCATGGGTGACACTGTTGTGGGGGTTTACTACAGGCCACCTGACCAGGAGGAAGTCATCGATGAGGCCTTCTACAGACAGCTGGAAGTAGCCTCACGCTCACAGGCCCTGGTTCTCATGGGAGACTTCAAGCACCCTGACATCTGTTGGCAAGACAGCACAGCTAGGCACAAGCAGTCCAAGAGGTTCCTGCAGAACATTGATGATAATTTCTTGACCCAGGTGGTAGAGATGCCAACAAGGAGAGGTGCGCTGCTAGACCTTGTACTAACAAACAAAGAAGGTCTAGTTGGAGAGGCAGGAGGAAGGTTGGGGGCAGCCTTGGCTGCAGTGACCATGAGATGGTGGAGTTCAGGATCCTACGAGGAGGGAGCAGGGCAACGAGTAGGATTGCAACGCTGGACTTGAGGAGAGCTGACTTTGGCCTCTTGAGGGACCTACTTAGGGGAATCTCCTGGGGTAGGGCCCTGGAAGGAAGAGGGGTCCAAGAAAGCTGGTTAATATTCAAGCATCACTTCCTCCAGGCTCAAGAGCAGTGCATCCCTCTGAGGAAGAAGTTGAGCAAAGCGGGCAGGAGACCTGCATGGAGGAGCAAGGAACTCCCGGCAAAACTCCAACAGAAGGAGGAAGTGTACAGAATGTGGCAAAGGGGACAGGCCACTTGGGAGGAATACAGGGACGTTGTCAGAGCGTGCAGGGATGCGACAAGGAAGGCTAAGGCCCATTTGGAATTAAATCCGGCAAGGGATGTCAAGGACAGCAAGAAGGGGTTCCTCCAATACATCAATAGCAAAAGGAAGCCTAGGGAAAATATGGGCCCGCTGCTGAATGGGGCAGGTGCCCTGGTGACGAAGGATATAGAGAAGGCAGAGTTATTGAATGCTGCCTTTGCTTCAGTCTTCACTGCTAAGGCCAGTGCTCAGGAATTCCAGAGGCTGGGGACAAGAGAGGAAGGCTGGAGAAAGGAAAACTCTCCCTTGGTTGAAGAGGATCAGGTTGGAGATCATTTGTCCAAACCTGACATCCACAAATCCATGGGCCCCAATGGGATGCACCCACAAGTGCTGAGGGAGCTGGGGGATGTCATCGCTAGGCCACTCTCCATCATCTTGGAAAGGTCCTGGAGATCAGAAGAGGTGCCTGAGGACTGGAAGAAAGCCAATGTCACCCCAGTCTTCCAAAAGGGCCAGAAGGAGGCGCCAGGGAACTACAGGTCGGTTAGTCTTATCTCCCTCCCTGGAAAGGTGATGGAACAGCTCCTCCTGGAGGTCCTCACTAAGCACATGGAGGACATGTCAGGAGTAGTCAGCATGGATTCACCAAAGGCAAATCATGCTTGACCAATCTGACAGCCTTCTAGGATGGAATGACTGGCTGGGTAGACGAGGGGAGAGCAGTGGATGTTGTCTGCCTGGACTTCAGCAAGGCTTTCGACACCGTCTCCCATCACATCCTCGTGGGTAAACTCAGGAAGTGTGGGTTGGATGAGTGGACGGTGAGGTGGATTGAGAACTGGCTGGATGGCCGAGCTCAGAGGGTTGTGGTCAGTGGTGCAGAGTCTAGTCAGAGGCCTGTATCTAGCGGTGTCCCCCAGGGGTCAGTGCTGGGTCCAGTCTTGTTCAACACTTCATCGATGACCTGGAGGAAGGGACAGAGTGCACTCTCCTCAGCAAGTTTGCTGATGCTACTAAACTGGGGGGAGGGACTGACACACCAGGGGGCTGTGCTGCCCTTCCGAGGGAGCTGGACAGGCTGGAGAGTTGGGCAGAGAGAAACCTCCTGAAGTTCCACCAAGGCGAGTGCAGGATCCTGCACCTGGGCAGGAATAACCCCAGGCATGAGGACAGGCTGGGGTCTGACCTGCTGGAAAGCAGCTCTGCAGAGAAGGACCTGGGAGTGCTGGTGGACAACAAGTTAAGCTAGGAGGCAGCAGTGTGCCCCTGTGGCCAAAGAAGGCCAATGGTATCCTGGGGTGCATGAGGCCGAGTGTTGCGAGCAGGTGGAGGGAGGTGATCCTGCCCCTCTCCTCAGCCCTGGTGAGGCCTCCCCTGGAGTACTGTGTCCAGCTGTGGGCTCCCCAGTACAAGAGAGACATGGCACTCCTGGAGTGAGTCCAGTGGGCTACAAAGATGATGAGGGGACTGGAGCATCTCTCCTATGAGGAAAGGCTGAGAGAGCTGGGCCTGTTGAGCCTGGAGAAGAGAAGACTGAGGGGGGATCTCATCAATGTGTAAAAGTATATGAAGGGAGGGTGTCAAGAGGATGGGGCCAGACTCTTCTCCGTGGTGCCCAGCGACAGGACAAGAGGCAACGGGCACAAACTGAACCACAGGAAGTTCCATCTGAACCTGAGGAAAAACTTCTTTCCTGTGAGGGTGACAGAGCACTGGCACAGGTTGCCCAGAGAGATTGTGGAGTCTCCTTTCCTGGAGATATTCAAAATCCGTCTGGACATAATCCTGGGCAATGTGCTATGGGTGACCCTGCTTGAGCAGGGAGGTTGGACTAGATGATCTCCAGAGGTCCCTTCCAACCTAAACCATTCTGTGATTCTATGACCTGAGAGTAAAGCCACCTTGCTTCTGCTGCTGAAAATGGAAATCCTTTTAACTCTGTGTATTTAATTTGTTACTAAAAATAAGTTCAGTAGCCCAGTAGTTAGTCAAACTGCCTGTGTGGGGAGATATTTTCTTCCAAGGGCTGAGCACTTGATCACGAGTGAATCCAATGAATAATGTAGCAGGTAAAATCAGTTAAGTCTCAGAAGAAAATCAGGAATGATTCGGGTTGTCTAATCCTTGAAGCCCCACAAGTATCTGATCTGTTGTAACCAGGCCTTTCACAGGCCTGTGCAGGGAATAGAGGACAAACCTGCTAGTCTGCACGGTCCTTTTGGTGGTTCTACACTGTGCTTGGAAGTGAACTAATATAATGAGATGCCACTATACTTGGAGAGCTCTCAGATACTTTTTTGCAAAAACTGTATGTATATGTTTATGTATATGTAGTGAAGCATGTACCATGCAAAAATTTTTCATTCAGTGTTTGAAGAGTCACTGACTGGTCGCTGATCGGTGTTCGTTCATGCAAGCAAGTATAGTTGGCAGCGTTCACTGACAGAGCACTACAAGGAATTTATATGTGCTCTGAGAGCCCTTCTCATTGCTCCAGTCTCACTGTAGGATAAGTTTCAGTATATGCCCTATGCATGAGTGGTTAACTATGTATATGTTTGTGTATGTGTATTATCTAAAGGAGCATTACGGTTTGACTGTATTTCCATTCTTCAGTGCACAGCATGCAAAGTATTGCTGTGTCTGGATTACCCAATATGTGAGAAACAGGGTAACTAGTTGAAAAAGGAAATATAGGTTGTAACTTGAAATTCTGTGATATATCTTGTCATCATTTTTCCTTGCAGTCTCCTAAATCAGCATTTATTAGTGCTGCAAAAAAGGCGAGATTGAAGTCCAATCCTGTCAAAGTGCGCTTCTCAGAAGAAGTAATTATCAATGGCCAGGTGTCGGTGAGTATTCAACTTCTTAACCTCAGGAAGGACTGAGCATTTCATCCAAAGAAGGTATGCCTCAAGGCTGGGAAGTAAGGAAAATATATGGTAGGAACAATGGTGAAAGGCTTGCGAAAAACAGAAAAGGATGTTTCTATTTCTGAAATTTTAGAAAGGCCCATTTTTAAAATCCACAAATTGGGCCCCTAATACTGTAAATAATTTGACCCTTTAAAAAAAAATAAAAATGCCAGTGAATATGCGTTTTGTGGAGATAGCACAGATATATCGTTCTTTATAGTCTTGATAGCACTTGCTTGTTTTTTCAGGGTAATTTTGTAAGAGGAAAATCCATCAACTCAAGAGAAGTACCATGTCAGGAAAATGGATTAAGACTACCTTACGGACCTCTTCAAAATTTGGTTTATGTGCTTGAACTTGTTCTTTCTGGCTCTCAGGAAAAATCAGCCTCATTCTGAGAGCCACTGAACTTCTCCTTAAACATGAGTTTCTACCTTGTTTTCATAATTTACCAGAACATTGTTCTGCACTGATGTCTTTATTCAGCTCTTTCAAACATGAAGTGATACTGTCTTTTTTTCAACAGCAGATATTGCTTTTTTTGAAAAAGCAAAGCCTTATTTGTTTCCCTTCCTTTTCATGTTTATTTTACTATATTTTTTGAATTGTCACAATTAAGTAGCAGTATTATACATTATTTTTCTTAAATTATGCCAGATATTAGCATTTAGCATCCAGCAGTAAGGAAAATGTATAGCATCTTGATTTTAATTTTTACTAACAATTCTGATGTTCTAGTTTTGTAGATTAAAGAGACTAGATAGCTCACTGTAGTGCAGAGGCACAGTAATCTATTTTTTTCAATTTTATTGAAAATGTTTCAACTTTAGGGGTAGAATTTATTGTTAGAGGAACAGTATTTAGGGAAATAAAATATTCCAAGTCAATAATAAAATGTATATGAAGTTATTTATTCCAAGAAAAAGACAAGTGGGGTAGATGCAGCTGTAATGAGCATGGCTGGATTCTTATAGGGCATAGCTAATTGTGCTTTCAGTGAGAGTCAACAAACTCATTTTCAGATATTATCTTCTTATTTGTACAATGCCCTTCTCTGTGGAACACAATTTCGATTTCTCTTGTAACGTGTAAAGTGGAGTTGTAACCTGATTCACTAATTTGCTTGGCAGGAAACAGTTAAGGATAATTCACTTCTTTTCATGCCAAATGTTCTGAAGGTGTATCTTGAAAATGGACAAACCAAATCTTTCCGTTTTGACTGCAGCACTTCAATAAAGGTAGGCTAAATGTACCAAATCCCATAACATGCAATGCCCAGGATGCCAGTTAAATATTTTGCAAGAGCTTTTCATAAATGTAATTTATTTTGAACACTTTAAGATCAGAATGACTGGTGTGTTCAATTATGGCTGGATTCATAGTTAAGAAATAATGTTTTGTTTTGTTTCTCTGCTGGTAAAATGCATTGTATTGTGAATGAAGAAAAAGTAGGAGTGATCATTTCAATGTGCGTGGAGTGCAATTAAAATTGCATGGACCTATCATTTTGATATGCTGCCAAATGCTAGCATGATTTGTCAGCAAAAGTAAGAAGCTAAGATTAAGATGTTGGTTGCTAACTGAGTATCATCTAGCTTGTCATCCATTGAATTTGGGATGGGATATTGTAGGGTGATGCTGGTGATAAATTGTTCATCTCAGCGTATTGTCCTCTATATTTTCCCTAACATATTTCACATAGAGATTAAACAAAGCGGTGAAGCTCTGACACACTGCTAAGCCTACTAGGGAGGTATCTGTAACACTCTGTTCCATTTAGGTTCCTAAATCAAAGTCATTGTTGGCGTGAGTGAGTGCCTTGAAGTAGTATAGTAAGCAAATGACTAGCACTCTTGGGCATGTTTTTGTTCTCTCAAGCATTTTTGTTTGAGTGAGTTAGTTTTAACCCAGATCATTTACCAAATCTAGTTCACCACATGGCAGCATGCACACTTGTGACTACAAGAGAAGAGAGATACATGGGTGGGAACGAGCAGCAAAGGCTGGCGGATGCAATTTTCAGCTGCAGTGCCAACTTTTTCTGGCTTTAAGGGACTGTAAAACTATGCATATTTGAAGAAATCCTGCTTTTCTGCTCACTGTGATTATGTCATATGCTCAACCAGTTGGAACAGCAAGGAAAGCAATTTGCTAAAGTAGAGATGGGGAAATTTACTCCTGCCTGCAGGTGAAGGAACAAAACAGATATTAAAGTTAGACTGAAAAAGAGGCTGCAATTTCTGTTTATAACTCATATATACACCTTAGGCATCAATTGAGCCTAAGGAAGGGATACAAGCCTCCACACTACAGCCATGGGATGCTGAAACCCTTCAGTCCATTTGAAAATTTGATTGGGTGAAGAATTAGGAGACATGCTTTACACAGAGGTTGAGGTCTCTATCCCCTTCTAAGGCCCATGAGCCCGCTTCCCAGAATTCTATTTTATGAGCGTATAACCAACCAATATCTATTCCAAGATATTTTGCCTCAGGGGGCTAGTCTGTGGCCACCACATCATACTAGTTTTCAGTAGTTCTGTCATGGGTGTGCCATGTACTGTATAGCCACATATCTAACCTGTAGTCATTGCAAAGAAACCCATGTGGCTCACCAACTCAGTTTTACTAATGTTGTAAGCCTGCTTTGGCCTTAGTCGTTCTCACTTTCTGCAGGAACAATTTCCTCTTCATCTAATTCAAGCTCTTATATATTCCATAGCATGCACAGCTCTGTATTCCATATATGTGTGTATGTATGCGTGTATATCCCCAATCGTGGTTGGGTGGGTGCGAATTTTTACTACTACTTGTAAACCTGAGCAAAGTAGGCATGCCCCAATTGAGTCAAAGCAAGTATAGTTTTTCCCTGCCCCTAGCTGTCCAGTCATTCACCGCTTAAAAGCAAGGGTGCAACCAGTGGCTTACCTGCAGTCCGCATGAGAAGCAACACCTGAATTGGTGGATTATAAGTTATTGATGAGAAGATAGATTGTAGTGGTATACAGCCCCAGGGGGTCAGCCCCCCATGCAGCAGGACAAGCTGGGGACCAATCTGCTGGAGAGCAGTTTTGCAGAGGCGGCCTTGGGGACCCCAAAGGACAAGAAGTTGAAAATGGGCCAGCAATGTGCTCTCGTGCCAAAGACAGCCAATAGTATCCTGGGCTGCGTTAGACAGAATGTTGTCTTCTCCTCAGCCCTGGTGAGGCCACACCTGCAGTGCTGCGTCCGGGTCTGGGCTCTCCAGCACAAGAGAGATATGGAGCTACTGGCGTGGGTCTAGCAAAGGGGCACAGAGATGTTGAAGGGACTAGAGCATCTCTCATAGGAGGAGAGGCTGAGAGAGCTAGGACTGTTCAGCCTGGAGAAGAGAAGGCGCAGGGCCCAATATATGTAAATATCTGACAGGACGGTGTCAAGAAGGTGGGGCCAGACTCTTCTCAGTGGTGCTCAGTGACAGGACAAGAGGCAACAGGCACATATTGAAACACGGGAAATTCCCTCTGAACATAAGAAATCATGTCTTCGCTGTGATGCGGCTGATCACTGGCAGAGGTTTCTGAGAGAGTTTGTGGACTGTCTGTATTTAGAGATACTCAAAACCCAACTGGACGTAGCCCTGGGCAACCTGCTATAACAGACCCTGCTTGAGCAGAGGGTTGGACCAGATGATCTCCGGAGGTGATCTCCAACCCCAATTATTCTGTCATTCTGTGATTATGTGTTAGCAAAAAATTAATCAGTTTGGGTAATTCAGTGCCTGTGTATTTTACCAACAAATTTAAAAGGTCCGAGATAACTAGCAACAAATAGTGCCTTTTAAGTGCCATATTACTTCCTCTTCAAAAGTTCCTTTTCATGACATATTTCTTAATGTTACTGTTATATCCTTTGCCTCTGAACATAGTTTAGGAGTATAAATAAAAGTGGATTTAGTGCATAAGCAATAAATTCCCCATTAGTCAGAATAGTATAATATTAACCTCCATTATTTAGAGTGGTTACTTGCAATCCATTAATGCTTTTAATTTTTACAGCATACAGAATTATTCCCATCCCCCTACACATCTTTCATCCTTCCACCAGTTGGATGTTGATTTTCTGTAAACACAGTGATTGTTTGTTTAATCTTCCTAACTTATGTTAAAACATTTAGATTACTCTTCATCATGATCTTCCTAGTAAATCGTGTCCATCTGGATCGTTATATATATATAACGTTCTTTTGGGTGGATAGAAATGCTTTAATCTTTCACAAACATAGTGTGATAGTGTTTTTAAATGATGGGCTATTATATATTTCTATCTGCTACAACATTCAGCAAAACAAAAGATAATTGCCAGATGATATTAATACTGTACATTTATATTTACGGAGCAGTATATGAAAGTAAACTACGGATTGGTTGAATGTTTTTGTGAGAAGATTTATTCAGGTATTTGTTATTTTAGAAACAATTGTTCCTGAATTGATTACCCTTCGACATAAACCAATGGGGAAAAGCCTAATTAAAATTCTCTAAGAATAGACTTTATAGTGTAAATTAAAATGGTCCCTGAATTTAGAGTTCTTGTGTGGTATAGGTATCAAACTTCTTGACTTTTTGTCAGCATTTTAAATGCAAGTGTGTTAATGAATAAAAGATCAAAGTGTGCTTGAAAAAAAACCTTACTGTAAGAACAAATAAAGGCTATTTGTTTAATTTTTTGTTGTTGTTGACCATCTTAATCTGGGAGTAGCTTTGTCCTTACTGCTTGGTGGCCCTCCATCAGAAATAAGTGGAGGGAGGAAAGGCAAGACCCTCCCTCCCTTGCTGATGGATAGTTTTCATTTCCAGAGGGACTGAGGAGTATGATTTAAGGCTCACACAGTATAATTGGCTTGTTAAACTACACTGAGAACTGTCCGTTCGCAGTAATTCCATGTATGTCTTTTTCACATGCATATTCGATACCAGCTCACAGATATTTGAATATAAAGGTGCTGACTCTCCTCTGGGTGGATGTATGTGATGTTCTTTACACTTGCGCAGAACAAGTGGGAAACGATACCATCCTGACCTTTAGCCACGAACTTTCACTATGTGCTGTGTATGTGCAGGGTGTGTGGCAATGAAGAACTGGGTTCCAAGTACACCATGAATTTAATCACATTTTATAAATCCTTTGTTAATTAGGATGTCATCTTAACACTCCAAGAAAAGCTTTCCATCAAGTGTATTGAACACTTTTCACTGATGCTGGAGCAGAGGGTTGAAGGATCTGGAACAAAACTCCTTTTGCTACATGAACAGGAGACCCTAACTCAGGTTTGTGTAATGATATGTGAAAACAGATATTAATGAGGCTGGTTATTCAGTAAATTATCTATCCTTTTAATTACTTAAGTGAGTTAATTGCAAGATTTATTGTTCGATATGGTGAATTAAATACTTAGTAGCAGTACATAGATGTGGTTGTAAGAATCAGGTCCTCACAGAATGATCGTTTTCCTGTTATATAGGCATCATATTTCATTAGTTCATTGGGCCATTAAAAAGTATTAAAAAGTTCATTAAAGATCATACTTAAAGCTAGGAAATATTTATTGAAGCCTTTTTCGTATTTTATGTGGCACACCAAATAAACATTGTGAACAGGTAGAAAATCCATTATAGCAATTCTTAAACCATAGTCTGTCAAAATTCCTTACAAAATGTATTCTGGTCTTTGATTCTTATCTGATTATACGAATGTGTGCCTGGATAACAGGAAATAATACTCTTTCTGATGAAGCCATGTTTGGCTTGTTTACACAGTAAGACATTATATCACTTCTCTGATGATGAGTTGTGATCCGGAAAATGTTTATTGTGACTTTCTTCCTTAGATCAGGGAGGAGAATTAAGCTGCTGAAAGGCCAGCTCTGACTAGAGTTAAGTCACTTTACTCTTCCCAGCAGAGGACCCTGATTTTAGCTGCCTATCATTATGCCAAAATGTTTAGCTTGAAATTTTCCATGATGTATCTGTATTACGGGATGGTGTTACTATTTTTTACATTTCATGTAAATTTTCCAAAGTGAAAAAATGAATTCTTAGATGAGATGGAGAACAATAATTTTATTTAAATGTCAGAATTCGTTTGATCGTCTAACTAGAGTGCATGTAACAGTATGAAGGAACTTAGTTTATCAGCTAACAGTCTTTCTAGCATTTTCCAGCTTTTGAACGTTTGACTTTGCCATCTTAACATTCTTTTCTTGTTCTTCTAAACTATGCAGTGTATGTACAACATTGAGAAGTACTCAATACTGGTTCTCCTGGCCTAGCTCTCTCTCTTTGAAGTAATTGGTAAAATTCCCATTGAAATCAAAAGTATCAGAATAAGCTAACACAGATAACTTTTGAAATCCCATCCTGAGCTTTTGTTTATGCATACAGAGTATGCCTAGATACTTAGGGAGGAGGACAAAAACAATGTGGGATAAACGTGCATTTTGAAAATTGTGGGTGCAAGACAGTCACTTCATTCAAGATTTTAAAACATATAGTTTCATCAGTTAGACATTGATTATAAAGTACACTAACTCTCTTACCTACATTAGTCTAATAAAATAAACTGCGTAAACTATATTAGTTCTGAAGGTTTCTTCCTGGAAGTTTCTGTACAATCAGCAATACTTTAATTTGCTATTACAACGTTGCTGCTGACCATGACTTAGATAGTGTTATTGGATTGCTGCCGTTTCATCCAATTATTCCTTAGCTATGTGGCAGTCCCGTGTGAATATACCCAGATTATTGTATTTTATTTTTAACAAAGATTTTTGCTGACCAACACGAAAAGAAGTCTTTTTCATTCCTTAAAGCATTGGGAGAGGTTTGCATTGTTCAGAAATCTAGGAGCAAATATCTTAATCCAGAATAACCCAGGAAAACTGAGAAGACAAAATTTCTCACAAATTATCTAATGGATTAATATAGTCAAGAGAAAGTGAGAATAACAGCTGCCAACCTATACTTCACCTGCATTGTCACTTAGTCTGAGAAATAAAATGTGACCTCTCCCCAAAAACCTTATCTCCTTTCTAGCTTATGAGAATCCTGATCCTGCTAAAGTATACCTCATTTGTTGGATTGTTTTCATTAAGATCTGTGTCATCTGTCCTTTTGTCCTGGTTTTGCGTAAGTGAATTCCATTGCTTGGAGAATGGGTTGAGTTCAGCAGCCATGGCTATATAAGTCTTAAATTCTTTCCAAAAGATTATGTCTATGATGTTTTCATGTGTAATACTTAATAAAGCTCTGTTGGATAGAATTGTTTTCCTTGTCTTCAAGTGGCTCTGGAGCAGGGCCAGAAAGTTTAAAAGTACAGATTGTGTTGCAGTATGGCCAAGCTCTGATGTGATTACTGTACTGTCTTAGGTGACCCAGAGGCCAAGCTCCCATAAGATGAGATGTCTTTTCAGGATTAGCTTTGTCCCAAAGGATCCCATTGATCTTTTAAGAAGAGATCCAGTTGCTTTTGAATATCTTTATGTACAGGTGAGTGAAAGTGGTAGCATAAAGGCTAGTAAAAAGATGGTTGTGGTAAGTGTATATATAGATTTATATCTTCATGTAGAAAAATGTGGCTGCAGTAAGTCCTGATTTTTGTTTCTGCTGCATAAAATTTGTGGAACGTGCAGATCTTTATTATCTAGAGTTCCCTTCCTTCCATAGCAATGCTTTGAGATCTTTCTAAAATATATTTGGCTTGCAAAGACACTAAAGCCAATATAATTGCTAATACTTATTTCTGATACTGTAACATCAGGCAGAAACGATGTCTTAAGAGGAACTTCCGGTAAAATGGATGAAAAAGCTGGTGTAAGAGCAAGGTAATTCTCCTTTTCCTGGGTGTCTGACCAGGCAGAATCCTGCTATCCTGGATCCAGATACCCTAATACCCTCCCAACAGTCACTGTGGAAGAGGATTACTGTTCTCCCCAGGAAGGATGGAGAGAGAGAGCTCAGATCAAAATGTTTGTGCCTTCTGCCCTTCAGCAGAAGTCCTTGTGTTCTTGTGTTCCTCAGACGTATCCTTCTCCTGTGAGCATCTGTCATCTCTGAGATGAGCCATCTCTGAGGCTTAACTTCAGCATGGTACTGCTGTTTGGGGTTTGGGGTTATTCTTCATGCAATGTCCCTTTAAAAAATGGATTCTAATATATTTTTAGTGAAAGATTTTTGAACTTGATGCTCCCTCTGCTGGTTCTTTGGCAGAGCTGTAACGATGTGGTTCAGGAAAGATTTGGACCAGAACTGAAATACGACATTGCCCTGCGGTTGGCTGCATTACAGATGTATATTGCAACTGTGACCACCAAGCAAACTCAGAAAATCTCCCTCAAATATATAGAGTAAGTTGAGAGTAAAGTATATTCTTTAAAAGTGAAGCATTAGGAGTAACTTACAGATTCTCTAAGGCAGGTTGCTTAGTATGTCTACATGTATGCACCAACTTTAGGTTCCTTTTTTCTCACTGGAAGTGATCCAGGTGTGTTAAGAGCTGTAAGTATGGGCTATATGTCTACCTTTGGCCATCTGTTTAGGTGCATGAAGTAGCCTGTAAGTGTAAATAAGATTAACCCACTTGCTTTCAAGAATGTAATAGTCAGATCTAAGTTTAAATGGTCTGAGTCCTAGAGTTTTAGTACAGAGATGGTTATAGTATGAATCAGATGATTTCCTGGTTTAGAAGACCGCAGGGTCTTAGATTCCTTATCAAAGAAGATTTCTTAGATATAGAAAAATCCAGTAATCACCTGTTTTTTATTTTCCGTATAATTTTCTGGAAGAGCCTAAAAAGCAAATGTAGGTAGCCAGAAAGGGAAAGAAAATTTCCAAAATGAAACTGTGTATATCGCCTTAGATTAAAAAAAAAAAAAAAACTTCTTCATTGTAACTTAGTGCTTAATTTGATTGCAGAATGGAAATAATAACTTCAAACACTCAGTCTTATAGTTTACCCACCTTACTGAGGATTATGTTATATTGTTTTCTACTAATGAATCAGCAGAAATAATTACTTATTAGTGAAGAGTCAGTCTTCTATAAAAAGGCATGCTTAAAGCAGAACCAGTTTGAGTTAAAAGGTGGGGACTAGTTGCGTTTGAGGAGCAAAATGAAATGCAAGGGATGAAGACCATGTTTGGCTGGTTTGCTTGTTCTGAGAAGCTAGAAAATTAAATGAAGTCTGACATTATGTTGTTAAATCTTCTGTATTTTTAATTTTATAATGGTAGTTGCGTATGTAATGATTAAGTGGTGATTAACAATAAAGCCTAGATTTTAAACATGCAAACTTTAAACTTCTGTTATGAGTGATAAGATTGTGAGAGGAGAGAAATCATTTATTCGTATTTTAAAGCATCTTGCTCATAACTAATGTATAGTTTGAGTATGGAAAATATTGCATTATTGCAACACCCTGGCCTTCATGAGCTCTCCCTGTGCTTTCAGGAGTTCATTCACTCAGCATCACGGCCACCATAGTCTTTAGATAAATAATCATCAGAGGAATGTGGAATTAAATATATGCCTTTTATTGCAGAAAAGAATGGGGATTAGAGACTTTTCTTCCATCTGCTGTGCTGCAAAGCATGAAAGAAAAGAACATAAAGAAAGCACTTTCACACCTTGTCAAAGCAAATCAAAACCTAGTTCCTCCGGGTAAAAAGGTATTACATTTGCATCTTAATGGAAAATATGTTTTAAAGACCAGAGAGGGTGGTATGCATGGGAAACATTTAAAATTAGTCCTTTGAAAAAACACTTAGCCATTATATTTTCAGAGAATGTAGATAACTCAAATTTGGTGCTCACTACGACATAGCCAAGAACAATTAAAATAATTAATTACACCCCAACAAAACCATCTTACCTAGAGAATGACAGAAAACTGGTTATTAACACTCTGTGTATGACAAAGTTGTATTTTTTTTTAATTCATTTATTGCTTCCTATTGATGGGAGACTTGTTAGGAAAGTTATTGTTCTCTCTCTGATGCTCTGATCTGAGCAACATGGGCCTAACATGAATGCTGTTTTTCAGGATTGTTTTCTCTTATGTTGTAGATAGAGACCTTTTGCTGGCCAAGATCTAACTGGATAGATGATGTTCCTTACAATAATTGACCTTCCTTGTTGTTGTAAAATGCTTTTCTTAGCACTAAGCTTTCACTTCAGCTGGAAAAAAATGTAGGAGATGACAGTGTCTCTGAGAACTAGCCTTAGTTACATGCGTACATCTGAGCCTAGTTTTAGGCACCATCATAAATTGCTTTATGCAAGCCATCTAGACTCTCTTTGCAGTCAGTGAAAAGAAATAGGCACTCTGAGGGAGCAATTCATCCCATCCCACGTTAGGCACCAAAAATAGGTCAGATGACTTGTGTCCTAGAAATGCCTGGGTTTTTTTTCCTTTGGCTATTAAAAGAACCTGGAGTGACTAGTTGAGATATAAAATGAGCTGAATCCTGCTCCATGCCACTTTCTTTCTGAATGGCAAACCCCTCAAAATACATAATGCCCAATCTAAGGTTCACTGTGATCAGCAGAAAACCTGCTTGGAGTTGGTGAGTTTCCGATCACTTCTGCCTGGGAGCGTAAATCTCTGTGTTTAGGGAAGAAAGTCCACCGTTTTGACCCAAACGGCTCTTGTCTCCTGTACTGCTGAAGCTAAAGCTAAATAATGTCGATTACTTACTGTTTATCCTGGCAGTATAAGTTTGATTTGATTTTGGAAACCATCACTGCTGCAGGATTCTCATTGATGCCAGCGGCCTACATTATCAATTCTTGGTTAGAACAGACATTACAGCGATCCCTTCCTGCAGCACACTGTTGTTTTTGTTTTATTCTTTTTGATTTGAGCTTTTGAAATACTTTGTGTGCCTACTTGCCTTTTTAGCAGGTAGGCCTCAGAAACAAAGCATCTGGTCTCATCGTTATCTTCTGTTTCACTTGTCGGTATTAATCTGGGAACCGATTTCCTTCAACAGTCTTGTTTCCCTTCACATGAAGGGAAGCCTGTCAGTCTTAGGATTCTCCCTTTTTTACAGTCCCTATGTATTTCTATGCCAGTTGAACAGCTACTGAAGGGGTAGGCACAGGCATTCACAGTAGGCTCCCTGCTTTGCGTTCCTTTCCTCCTTGGACTCTAGAAGGCCTAAATTTAGGGGCTCTTAAAATGCTGTTCAAGACCAAATAAATTTCTGGACTGGAATTCTAGTGGCTGGAGAGAGAATAGCAAATGAGATGAGCCTGTTTTATCAAATCTTTTAGAAGTCAACATTTAAAGGTTTAGACCAGCGAGGGACAAGTTTTACGTCCCAATTGTTTGGGTGAAATGAGCTGTTTGTTTGTTTCCATTCAATCTAATAAAATATTTTGCAGGTCTTTCTTTTTAAGAAGGTGATTTAAACTAGGAGGAGAAAAAGGAGATAAATTGTGGCATGTATTGCATGATATGGTCTTATGTATACGTATACTGTATTTGGCTTTCAGATTTATTCCCTATTAAGTATGGCAGAAGAGTTTTATTTAGAGAAATGAAAAATGCAGTAACGAGGTGGAATAATATGCCATGTGCCACGAGTACCTAGCAAAATGAAATACATATAGCTGACATGCAATTTCATTGTTCTCTTTTCCTGTATTGGTACACAAAATGTTAAAGAAATGGTGGTAATTATGAATGGAAAGCTGCTGTCTATCCTTGAATTCCCTCAATGAACAGATGTTTAATCTGAGTAGTTTAACATTTTCCATTCATTGGAGCAGTTATCGTGTTCTTGCAGTGCCTTGACGCAGCCCATACTGAAGTCCTGAGCGCATTTTAACTAAGCAAATAAGATTTTAATTTTAAGAATGAAACTGTTTCTCCTCATCTGGAACTCAAGCATCTAATGATTTAGTCTCAGACTCTGAAGAGCTCTTATTGCAGTCCATTCACTTTAGACTTCATAAATATATTTTCCTTATGAATTCAGTAATGTGTTGGTTTCCTCCACTGCATCTTACCCCTGCTTCTCTTTCCTCAGCTATCCGCTCTGCAAGCCAAGGTGCATTATCTCAAGTTCCTCAGTGATCTACGATTATATGGAGGACGTGTTTTCAAGGCAACATTAGTGGTAATATTTCACTTGAAATATTTTCACTGTTCTCTTGCTTATTTTCTCTAAATGCCTTTCTGCAAAAGCTAGACCATGACATTTTCTTTAGAAGTTCGAGTTCCATTCATACATTGAAAAAATAGTTGCTAAATTGAACTAGATCATTTCCTTTTTCTTTTCATCTTGAAGATAAGATCCCTGGTACAATTTGTATTTTGCCTGCGGATGTGGAGATAAGTAGCATCTATTCCCAAATACTGCTGTCCAATTAACTATAAAATACTAAAATTATTAATCTGGGAAACTCTTGATGACAAAGATTTTCCTTTAACAGAAGCAGCCTCCATACGTCCATCCATTCATCTATCTAAAAACTACAGTGCAGCCACTATCCAAGAGCAGATTCCTTTACTTTCTGTATTTAATTATGTATGCTCTTGTATATTTGATTCTCTTAGAAAAAATGTAATAATCTTGAATGTAGAAATATCATCCAAATGAAGCCTCATGAAAATGAAGGAAGGCAGTGGCAATTGTTCCTATGCAGTGCCTGTCATGTTTCTTACTTTTGTTTTTTCTTTTTATGCGAAAGCAGGGAGAAAAGCGTTCAGAAGTGACTTTATTAGTAGGGCCACGATATGGAATCAGCCATGTGATAAACACGAAAACAAACCTGGTGGCTCTCTTAGCAGACTTTAGCCACGTAAACAGGATTGAGATGTTTACAGAAGACGAAAGCAGTGTTAGAGTTGAACTGCATGTCTTAGATGTAAAAGTAAGTTTGGTGTTGATTCATATTGATATAATGTCAAAGACAAAGTAACATTTTTTTCTCTTTTATTGGAGTATATGATCAAACTGTACTAACTTTTCCAAAGATTTTAATGCCAGTGATACTCTAGAGCTGTATTTTTAGCTCTTTTTTGGTCTGAGTGCATACAGAGTATTCCTTAGGCATTTGAGAGGCCTGTGGTATACAAGACTGGTGCTGTACAGGACTTGTATTCTGTTTCTGATTTTTCTGTTGGCTGACCCTGGGCAACTAGCTTTGCTGTTGTGTTCCTTGATGTCCATGGTGGTAAGAGGTGATGATGAGACTGACCTCCTTTTGAAGATATTTGAGCTATGTAATAAACTATATTATTACTATTAGAGAATTGACAGCTACATGAGACTGGTAACACTGCAAGCAACCACATAGTAGTTAACAAAGTAATAACCTATGAAAAGGCAATTTTTTTTCTTAGTCCCTAAAACTCCAGTTAAGTTCTTTACCTTACATGATGTATTCATGGACTTTCTCCTTCTGGCTATAAGCAGTTAATTTCTCTTGACTCCTACCTAACTCTTTGTCTCTGTGGTATCTTGTGGCAGTGAGTGAAGTTTTGTTTATCAGAGCGTCCTAGTTGTTCTTGGTGTGCTTCCTGTTGTGTCCTGTAGCCTTAAGCGAAAGGTTTTATAGACTACCTAGAGAATTAATCCTGATAATTAGAGATTGAAGGAAGATGTCTCATTATACTTGAAACTGCTAAAATAAATACAGCCTAACTGTTCTATTTGCTTAAACAAATACATATAAAATCTAAACAAGGATTATTTACTAAGCTTTTGCTTTGAATGCTTTAACTTTGTTGACCTAGAACTGTTTGCTTGTATTTAAGTTAATGAAAAATACCTGTGCAAATTAATCTAGATGCTCTTTGACAGCAATTTAAGGAAAATTTACAAGCTAGTAAACAGTGCATCTCTGTCACCTTCCTTAACAACAATAACATCTGAGGAGCAACTGTAGACCTACTACTGTGCTAAGCTCATAGCCCTCTTGAGAGGAAGCTGAATTTTGTCCCCTTTTTACTGATGGAGAAAGTAATATAGAAATTAAATATTTCCCATCTGCTTGTATGTTGAATGCAGTATTATGTGCTACACTATTTTATATTACAGAATCACAGAATGGTTTAGGTTGGAAGGGACCTCTGGAGATCATCTAGTCCAACCTCCCTGCTCAAGCAGGGTCCTCTAGAGCATATTGCCCAGGATCACATCCAGACAGCTTTTGAATATCTCCAGGAAAGGAGACTCCACAGCCTCCCTGGGCAACCTGTGCCAGTGCTCTGTCAACCCTCACAGGAAAGAAGTTTGTCCTCATGTTCAGATGGAACTTCCTGTGGTTCAGTTTGTGCCCGTTGCCTCTTGTCCTGTTGCTGGGCACCACGGAGAAGTGATGGGCCCCATCCTCTTGACACCCTCCCTGTAGATACTTGTACACATTGATCAGATCACCTCTCAGTCTTCTCTTCTCCAGGCTCAACAGGCCCAGCTCTCTCAGCCTTTATTCAGAGAGATGCTCCAGCCCCTCCGCTGTGAATCTCTCTCCAATAGTGCCATGTCTCTCTTGGAGCCCACAACTGGACACAGTACTCCAGGTGAGGCCTCACCAGGGCTGAGTAGAGGAGGAGGACCACCTCCCTCCACCTTCTGGCAACACTCGGCCTCATGCACCCCAGGATACTGCTGGCCTTCTTTGGCCACAGGGGCACATTGCTGCCTCCTAGCTTAACTTGTTGTCCACCAGCACTCCCAGGTCCTTCTCTGCAGAGCTGCTTTCCAGCAGGTCAGACCCCAGCCTGTCCTCATGCCTGGGGTTATTCCTGCCCAGGTGCAGGACCCTGCACTCGCCTTTGTGGAACTTCAGGAGGTTTCTCTCTGCCCAACTCTCCAATCTGTCCAGCTCCCTCGGAAGGGCAGCACAGCCCCCTGGTGTGTCAGCCCCTCCCCCCAGTTTAGTAGCATCAGCAAACTTGCTGAGGAGAGTGCACTCTGTCCCTTCCTCCAGGTCATCAGTGAATACGCTGAACAAGACTGGACCCAGCACTGACCCCCGGGGGACACCGCTAGCTACAGGCCTCCAACTAGACTCCGCACCACTGACCACAACCCTCTGAGCTCGGCCATCCAGCCAGTTCTCAACCCACCTCACCGTCCACTCATCCAACCCACACTTCCTGAGTTTACCCACGAGGATGTGATGGGAGACAGTGTCGAAAGCCTGGCTGAAGTCCAGGCAGACAACATCCACTGCTCTCCCCTCATCTACCCAGCCAGTCATTCCATCCTAGAAGGCTGTCAGATTGGTCAAGCATGATTTGCCTTTGGTGAATCCATGCTGACTACTCCTGACATGTCCTCCATGTGCTTAGTGATGATCTTCAGGATGAGCTGTTCCATGACCTTTCCAGGGAGGGAGATAAGACTAACCGACCTGTAGTTCCCTGGCGCCTCCTTCTGGCCCTTTTGGAAGACTGGGGTGACATTGGCTTTCTTCCAGTCCTCAGGCACCTCTTCTGATCTCCAGGACCTTTCCAAGATGATGGAGAGTGGCCTAGCGATGACATCCCCCAGCTCCCTCAGCACTCGTGGGTGCATCCCATTGGGGCCCATGGATTTGTGGATGTCAAGTTTGGACAAATGATCTCTAACCTGATTCTCCTCAACCAAGGGAGAGTCTTCCTTTCTGCAGCCTTCCTCTCTTGTCCCCAGCCTCTGGAATTCCTGAGCACTGGCCTTAGCAGTGAAGACTGAAGCAAAGAAGGTGTTCAGTAACTCTGCCTTCTCTATATCCTTCGTCACCAGGGCACCCGCCCCATTCAGCAGCGGGCCCACGTTTTCCCTAGGCTTCCTTTTGCTGTTGATGTATTGGAGGAACCCCTTCTTGTTGTCCTTGACATCCCTTGCCAGATTTAATTCCAACTGGGCCTTAGCCTTCCTTGTCGCATCCCTGCACACTCTGACAATGTCCCATTGTTATTACCATAATATTATTACCATGACATTATCTTTTTTCATAATATTATTACTATCTTATTGCAGACCATATATATTCCTTGTCTTTCAACATATGCAATCTTAAACCCAGAGAGATTGGCCTAACATTAAAGTCGCAGGAACAGGAGGATGGGGATGGAATTCGATAAAAAAAAGGGAACAAGTAGGGAATATCACTGTTTTCTTTGGAGAAAATGTGGGCACACACAGGTAGTTATTCTCAAGCAGATGAAACTTTTACCCCCTGGCTTACCCTAAGGTACAAAGTTTGCACTTCCAGATTCTGAATATGTCAATACAGATCTGTTTCTTAATGAATAAATAGGAATCATAAGTCACTAAGTACTGCAAGGTATGTTTAGTCTACTTTAGAAGCACTTTAAAATCCTTGAAACTGAAGGTCTTCAGAAACATAAATTGTTTTTCTCTTTTATTTTTGATTCTTTTCAAAGCCTTCTCAAGCATACATCACTTTGGAGAAGCAGCCAACAAAGGTTTAACTGTCACAGGACTCTTCAGCAGATGAACAGTAGTTCACAGCACTGTTTTGAGCAATCTATGATTTCTGAGGATATCATCTGTTTCTTTTAATCTTTGCATAAAATTTGAGATCAACATAGCATTTCAAATGTTAGTTTTTAGTAGTTCCTTGAAAGAACAAAGATCGATTAACCCATTATAGATTTAATAATTTATGTTAATTTTTATATCTATAGTTGAATGGTGTGAAAAAAAATGTATTACGTTAAGCCTTAAACTGTGCTGGCACGAAGTACTTAAAGAAAGAATAATGTATAGAATTTTCCCCTGTTGCTGAAAACTGCTCTTAAAGCTTTCAGAATATTTTGGCCTAAGATCCTGTAGCAGAAGCAACTGAAACATGACCAGACCTATTGTTGGTTTGCTAGTAAACTACAATCTTAAATTATTCTTTTATCACCATTGGCATCCGTTGCCTTTTCACTACTAAGAAGCTGAATTAGATGGAGAGCCATCGCTGTTCCATGTTATACTCCCTCTGGAAGAAATTGTGCAAGTACCCTGCATCTGGCTTGTGACAGTGGTCTCTAGGATAACTTGTAGCAGATGTCCACATGGCAATGAGTCGCTACAATTTGTGTGGGCAATAAAACAGGTTGTCTATGGTGTAAATTCTATCTATGTATCATGGTAAGGACTTTGCAATTTTTATTAGTGAGGAATTGTAGAGGCTAGCCATCTTAAGATGTATTTGAGAATAGCAGGTTTTAGTATTAAAAGCTACTAGAGACAGGAGTAAAAGGTTTAGGCAAAGAAATTTATATACTGTGGCAAAAGAAAAGGAAAAGAAAGTATATCTCACATGGATCCTCATGATCAGTGCTGTCTAGCATGGCAGCTATAATCTTTCAAAACTCTGTGGTCTCTCACTTTTCTGCATAGATCCAATTATTTTTTTTTTAGCCCAGGCCACTGTCTATCTTTTATGGACCCTTCCCTGTTGATGCTGTGAGTTTGCTGATCTCCTTTCTGAGGGTCTTCTTCTCTGTTATCTTTGTCTTTGTTTGTTTGTCTGCTTATTTTTTCATCACTTGTATTTTTAATAGTGCCAGACCACAAATATTGAATTCTCTTAAATACTCATTTTGAATGTTCACTGCTGCTGCGTTGTAATGATAGCTTTAATCTCACTGTCATATCTTTTCAACCTTCACTTTCCCCATCACTTTGACTGCTTTTCCTATTTTGTTTCTTTACATGTGCTTATGGCACCTGATTTTCTGGCCAGCTGCAGTGATTCCCATACTACTGCAATACTCTAACTCCTAATGTACCACGTTCTTAGCCCCTGGCTGAGAATAGCAACAAACACTGCTTTGGTGAGAGATATATGTCTGTGATGTGAGAAGTAGATGGAGCAAGAATCTTAAAATTGTTACCGTCATTCAGAAATGGAGCAAGATCAGCTGTTAAAATGTCCAGCTGGTCATCTACCTTACTACAATCCCAGTCTTTTCTAAATGTTTGATATTGTTTCATATTGGAAGTGAGGAAAATAAGTTCTGTTTTTCAGTGTGGCATTTGTTGTGATATAATTCCTTTTGCTTCCATGTAGTAGTATTTTCAGGAGATAGACTAACTGAGAAAGGATAGCCTTAACCAAGTCTCGATTGTATTCCTCTTAGCCTATTATTCTACTGATGGAGTCATCAGACGCAATGAATCTTGCTTGCCTAGCAGCTGGATACTATAGACTGCTGGTTGACTCAAGGCGCTCAATATTTAACATGGCCAACAAGAAAAATACAGGGAACCGAGAAACAGGTATTCATTGCACAGTGTGTTAGCTATGGTCACATATATAAAGCAGAAGTCTGCTTCTGCTGCAGAGAGTATCCAGCTGAAGCCAGTGGAACTCCACATAAATACAAGGCTAAGCCAAATGACATTTGATTGCTGGCTCAGACCCAGCACTACATTGTACCATTTCAGCTTTATGATGTTCTAATATTTAGCTTTTGATAGCATCTTAATTGTCAAGTAAAACAGTTTGTTTTTTTTCATATCGTAGCGCAGCAAGTGCATGCTAATTTATTTATCTATGAGTGTTACTACTTTATATGCATATATCTTTTGTAAGAATACATATGGTGTTTGGGGTACTAGTTGGGGATCCAGTTTTGTGTTACTGTTCCTGGAATATTATTTGTACCTATCTGTAGTTTAGTTTTGTACTGCGGTATAAAAGTACCAGTTAAATTTGAGAACATTAAACCAACAGCTATTTAACTTAGAGTGGAGGTGATTCTGAAAGTGTTCTTGTAGTGTTTGATGGCCCAGCTCTTTTATTTAAAACGCTTACTGCTCATTATTAACAAGGTATTGGTTAAAAAAATTGCATGCATTTGCTCTGTGATTTCACATTGTTGCTTTTATATCACCACACTATAGGAACTGAAAATAGAGGGAAGTATAATCTCCATGCTTCTGAGTGGAACTGCGTACCAAAAACGACCACATTCCTGGCTGAAGGAGATCAAGAAACTCAAATATCCTTTGGTGATCCAAAACAGAAGACTATAGATATTTCTGAAAGTCTGTTATGTCAAAAAGAACATAGACATCTGTACATAGAAAATACCTATAATTCAGGTGGATTTGATCAAATTTTGGCTAAGCAAAGTGACTCCACTGAAGCAGAAGAAAATAGAAATTTTAATCAGCCTTCGCTGCTGTCACTCTCAGGATTGGAATCTAGCAAGAAAGCACAGGATTCACCCAGGGGAGCAAAAGTTTCCTTTATATTTGGAGATCACAACTTGGATGGTATCAATCCCCAAACTCTTGGCTATGAAAGGCTTTTGGATGAAAGTCCAGAAGTATTAGAAAAACAGAGAGCCATTTATATTAGTAATGCTAATGACATTAAAGGCCTGGAATTGTCACCAGATGCTGAAAGCATTCAGTTTGCTGCAAATTCTGTTTATGCAAGTATAAGTGAAAGTAAAATATTTGGAGCTGCAGAAGGGATAGAAGAGCCTTTGCTTCATGATATTTGCTATGCAGAAAACACAGATGATGCTGAAGATGAAGATGAAGTAAGCTGTGAGGAAGACATTATGGTAGGAGAAATCAATAGGCCAGCTCTTCTCAGCCTTTCTGGGTCTAGTGATGACATTATTGATTTGACTTCACTTCCACCTCCAGAAGGTGATGATAATGAAGATGATTTCTTATTGCATACCTTAAACATGGCCATTGCTGCTCCTCCACCTGGCTTCAGGGACAGTTCAGATGAGGAGGACTCTCAGAATCAAGCAACTCAGCCTAGAGAAGACAAGGAGCAATCTAGTAATCTAGGCAATGATGACATTCCAGTGTCGCTTATCGATGCTGTCCCTACTAATACAGAGGGGAAGTGTGAAAAGGGGCTAGATGATGCTGTAGTCTCTACACTTCAAGCACTAGAAGCTTTGGCTGCTTCAGAGGAACAGCAGACGAATGACAATTCAGGTTCTTTCACCATAGTTACATTTATTCATTGAAAATCATTCCATTTCATCCATTTAGCTTGGGAAATACTCCATTTCCTGAGGTGTTTTTTTCTGTTTATTTTCTTTTTCTTTTTTTTTTTTTGCCATCATTTTACATATATCATATCCCATATTATGTAGTGGAACTACCATTATGTTAAGTTACCTGTCCCGGGAACTGTGCAATAAAGTCAGAGTATTCTTACACAGCATATTTTTGTATCTAACGCACCCCATTTGCTTGTCACTTATCTAGGTGCTTCAGCTGCTGTCATTAATTGACTCTTATTTTTTATGGCTTGCAGGTGTAGCTATCTTGCGAGCATATAGCCCTGAGTCATCTTCAGATTCTGGCAATGAAACAAATTCCTCTGAAATGACTGAAAGTTCTGAACTAGCCGCAGCACAGAAACAATCAGAAAATACTGCACGTATGTTTTTGACCACAAGTGAAGGCTACCAACCCCTTGTGGAAGAGCAAACTGAATTTCCCATTGCTAAGAGTCAGGTTGGAGGCCCAGGCATGAAGTCCTCACAGCCTTTGGCGAGTCGTCAGGCTGCAGAACTACAATCAAAAGTTGTGCCTTCAAAGCAGATTCTTCATTCAGACAACATGGAAATGGAGCCAGAGACCATGGAAACAAAATCCGTCACTGATTATTTTAGCAAAATGCACATGGGATCCTTGGTATATTCTTGCACTAGTAAAAGGAAAAATAAGATGACTGAGAGTGAAGTAAAAGCACCCTCTGATGGCAATGCTGCTGTGAAAAAGCAACAGGGAACTAAAAAAGCAGAGACTGATGAAGACCTAAAAGTTAAATTCGGAACTCTTTCAGCAAGAGACGCTCAACGCATAAGCACTTTTAATGTGGAGAGAACTGCCTTTCGCCAAAGATGGTACGCTGCTACTGATGATGGGGCAGCAGAAAAGCCAAGCCCAGAAACAATGAACGGGAAGACTTTTCCAAGAGTTCCTGTCCTTGGTAAAACAGAAACTGACTCTAAGGATGTAGTGAATCCTGAGGTGGATCAGGATGATACCTCAGGGCTTAGCCAAGGTGAAACCTTTGTGTCAGATGTGACTCCTGTGTCTTCAGCCAAAGACCTAAATGACACAGAAGATACTGATTTATCTGCAGATGACCATCCTTCAAAGCTTCCAGAAGCTGAGCAGAGCGTAGCTAGGCTTTGTGAATATCACTTGGCTAAGCGCATGTCGTCTTTGCAAAGTGAAGGCCATTTCTCACTGCAAAGCTCTCAGTGCTCTTCAGTGGATGCAGGGTGCAGCACAGGCAGCAGCACATGTGCTACCCCAGTTGAATCTCCTCTTTGTACCTCTGATGTTAAGCACATTATCTCTGACCCATCGGTGAAGGGCATTGCCTATATTCCAGCAGATGAAAGAGCTGCCATTCTTCCAAACCATGGAACAACATACAAGGACCTGCATCAGCAGCCTGAAGCTGTGTGTCACAGAATGACAGTGCCTGTTGTGCATTCAGCAATTAATGCTGAACCACTGTTTGGCACTTTGAGAGAAGGATGTCATCGGATCCCCAAGATAAAAGAAACTACAGGTACAGCAGTAATAAAGGATTTGTTTTGTTTGCTTTTAAAGCTGTGTGTTAAGATTGAGAACTAAGTATCATATTTGCATTATCTTTACCTGAAAATATAGCGTCAAAGTATACCAGGCAGTCAAATTAGACTTTTCGTGTGTCTATTCATTTTATTTATAAGGTATTGAGTTGTTCTAACGGGTTGCTTACAAAGATTAAAATTTTTAAAATCTCTCATTGCAATTAAAAAATTGCTTTAAAAAATATTTTCCCTACATTTTGGATTTACTATTTTGGGAACATTGATGGATAGGCCTATAGGAGAGAGTGTTCTTTGGAAGCTTCTCCAAAATGCATGTAGTTTGTTTTGTTTGAGTTCCTGGGAACTTGACAGATTATAAGATGACTTCACAAGGTGTATCATTATGGGAGATAAAAACCTATAATTCATTGATTTGTGTATATTATATGTTATTGAAGTAGACTGCCAATTACATGCCAATGTGAATAAAAATTGCTAACTGTAAAGATGAGAATCTGTCACTATCTTGTTGAGCATTTGTTTACTTTGGCATCTGATTGTAGGTGTTTTCTTAAAGAAAAATGTACATCCAGAACCATTACCACATTTTAAGTTCCAACTTTAAGAGATTTTATGAACTTAATGTTATAGAAAATGTACAGTTTTTCAGAGGTAGCATTGGAAATGCTTTCAGTTGGATTTTAAACATTTCCCTTTTTCCTGGGCATGTACCAGTAGTGCATGAATGCATAAAAATCGGAAAGTGGAATGATGTAGGAGCAAGAATAAGAGATGCATTTTCTCTGCCAAAGAAACACATAAGCAAAATAAAAATTACCATGAATGCAGTTTTCTCTATGCTCTGAGGTATAGTTACACAAGGAATTTTTAATCTGAAAATATTCCTCTAATTATATAATAGGAAACCTCCAATCCATATGATGGGAGGTATTTAGGAAGTTTAGTAGATCTTTTTCTACTTCCGTTCTTTTTAAATGAGTGTGTTGTTAAGGGAAGGAACAGTTAACTATTCATAAGTTACTTTGTTGAATGGAATTTAGAAGGCATCTTAGTGAAATGCAAAAGACACAAGGAAGTAGCAATGAATTTTTTGTGAAATATTTTGCAGAATGGAGACCATTGGAAAATGCTATGAATCCATTCGGCCTGACCATTAAAGATAATTAAAAGTTCAGTCTCTGAATATTATCAGGGTGATGCTTAATTATTCTGTCTGCTCTTCTACTACCCCTAGTGTAGCTTTCACAGAGCCTGAAAAGGGAAGACAAGGAGGCATTCCTACAGCTTTTCCTAGACAGCCTCTAGCTGACTCCATCATGCTATCATCCATGCTATCAGAATCAAAGGTGCCAAGTCAAAATCAAGACTCTTGTGACATTCCCAAAGTAAATCAGGCTTGTGGGGCAACAGTTAGTTTACGGCCATATGACATGATAGGAGGAAGCCTCAGGATGCCGCACAACAGGAAAGTGTTGAGGCGCAGCAGCAGCAGCAGTATTGAAGGATCTGCAGGCATCGAGATGTTTGAGAAGAAGGCAGCTGCAGTCAGCTTGAAATGTCTTGACACCACCCAGAGAGAGGAATCCAAATCAGAGAGGAGGGTGGAACTTCCCCTGGGCAAAAAGCTGTCAAAAAGTTATTCCCAGAGTTGTGTGTACGTCAGCACTGATAGGAAGGACAGTAAGAAGCGTTCAGGCACAAGTGCCATTCAGAAGGACTCCAAGCAGTATCGGACATTGCCCTTGCGAAAGCTGGATACCAGCACCTGGAGGTGTCGTGGCCCCTTCCGCTATTGTTTCCTAAGCAGAGGAAACGATGACAACGATGATGAAGATGATGGAGACAGCAATCAGCTCTCATGTCTCTTCGAATCGCAGGTCCCGTGTGAGCTCTCAGAACCAGTCGAGCAGTCTTTTTCCACTAAAAATGAACAGGAAGTCTTTGAGTCCCCCAAAGCTGCTGAGCCCTTGCAAGATGAGGCAGTTAACGCACGTGAGAAGAGCAGTGCTGACGTTCAAGGTGGCCAAATCGATGTGAATCTCAATGACGTGGCGTTTGATGCACGAATCACAAGAATAAATGTGATGAAAGAGAAGACATATGCAATGCCTGATGGATTTATTGCAGCACAAAAGGATGCCAATGAGCTACTCTCACTGGTCCGAGCAAGTATGGGCAAGAGAGAAGATTTACATCCAGAAGCATATGACCTTAAACTTTCTAAGTACAAACAACTGTTATCTCTGGAATCGAGACAGTTGGGAAGTGCCTGCAGGAAAATGGCCATGGCTGATAAAAGCCCTGAGGAAATGCTTTTAGCTATGACTTCCAGCTTTCAAGTACTCTGTTGCTTAACAGAAGCCTGCATGCGTTTAGTTAAAGTTATGAATTCTGAAACACAGCAGCAGGAAATTATAGCTAAGATAGACGAGGTTGTAATAAACTACATTTGTCTTCTGAAAGCTGCAGAAGCAGTGTCAGGCAAGACCTCCAGTGATCCTAGCATTAAACTCTTGGCTCGACATTCGACTACCATGGCCGCTATTGTAAGCACACTAACACGTTCTCTTAAAATGCTTTTAAACAAATAAAATACAAAAGTCACTTCATAATCTACCTTTGCAAAGCCATACATAAAATCTTTTATTTACTGTATGTGTATGAACTAATGTAACAAACTCAGCTCTCTCTGTATATTTTGTTATTTTATATAAAATAGGTATGAGATTAAAAAAAAAGTTATAGTACTGAACACTGACAAAAGTACTGACCAGATCTGTCCTTCTGTTTATACAAAAACAAAAGCCAAAAAACCCCTCTCCCCAACACCAGAGAAACAAATGAAAAAAACCTTTAGAGGAGCAAATTAATGTTTGGCTATTTTTCGTATAGTCAAATATATGGTTGGATGAAGTGAACTTTTAAAGCCTGTTATGTCAAAGGAGTTGTTTTCAGTTTCATCCAAGTTTTCACTTGGAAAATGCTCCATGTTTAGAAATAAGAAATGAAATCATAGTGTATATAACACAATATTTAATGTTTTAAAATTATAATTTTTAAGCATTGAAAATAGTAAAAAGACATTTAAAATCCAAGAGACTATTATAAGTTACTAGAGAATATATATATAATAAATGACTCTTTTGTTCATATTGCCTGAATTACCTGATTCTTCTTTTCTAGGAAGTTCTCAATAAAAAAAAAAGTATTGAAAATACTAAGTTCAGAGAGTATCTGATGTATTGAACGTTACAGTGTTGTGTTTCAGACAGTAATGGTAACTATGGAAGACAGAGTGAGGACATAAAAACCAGAGTGACAATGTTCTTTCTGTAACGAAAGGTCGATGGCATACAGGTCAGATCAGAATGTCTAGGGCAGGTCTGCAAACTCCTTTCCTTGTTAAACGAGAGAGGACCATCAGGAAATTCCTGTGCTGTTTACTGTTTCATCATATATTTATGGTGCATCTGAACAACATGAACTGCAACTATTTTGTTAAATATTTTATACTTCATATTTTACGATTCTGAATGTTTAACTGTAAATAAGTTAGAAATAAAATGAAGTTTTCAGAATACAGTAAATATCTCTGAAATGTTTCCAGCCAGAGACAGTACTTCTATGAGTAACAACAAAGCAATTTGTGAATAATCTACCCCATCTGAACCTTTCTGAAAAACATTTTGTGGCCTTGTATTTGAGAGAGAGCCAAAGCAAAAGCTCTCTGTTTCACCTGGCAAATAGGCTTTAACAAGGGCATCTTTTAAGCTTCCGAGTCATTTAAGAACAGCGACACTTGTGAAAAGTGCAGACACACATGAATACCACTCTCCAAACTGGTATAGGTAATTTTCATCTGTTTCTCATAATGTCATATGTAAGAGTATAACAGCTCAGTTTTGAAAACTTATCCACTCAGCTGAAGCAAGTGTGAAGCTTTTACTGCTGAACTAGAAAGATTAAAACAACAACATTAAAGTTTTTACTAAGGAAATATTTTGTTATATAGAGTGATGTGCTTTACTGTGAAACCAAGACATTGACTGCAAAGAAACATCTCCAGAAACTCAATATCAGAAGCTCAATCTACTGTCAGTAGGAGCAGAATCTGGTTTCCTAGACCAATTCATTTAGCACATGGACCCATTCCTGAGGGCGGCTCAGAGGTAGGCTGCAGGTTGAATTATTTTGGTGGTGGGTGACAACAGCCTGCTCCCACGTAGTGCTCATACTCAGCACTCTCATTCTAGCAGCCTGAGAATGGGGCGTAATGGGGCTTACTGTGCTGCTTTTTGCTGTATGCACAACTGAAATGCTTTCTGTAGTATCTAAGTATTTCATACTGGGGAAAAATTGATGAATTGTGGTATTGGTACATATTCCTTTACTTCTTTGTGAGTTTCTATAAAAATTTCATCGGGGATTTGGAAATGCTGAGTTTTGAAAACAGATTTAGAATTGTCACAGCTAAACATCAACGTAGATCATAGGGATGAGGCACTTTCTAGGTTGCTAGTCTAGTCCTTGCCATTCCACAACAATGCATCATACTCCATTTTATAAATTGATCTAGTTTCATTTTAAATTTAGCTGGACTTTTCTTATCCCTAGTGTTTTAGAACCTTTTTGATTAGAAATCTCCTGCTAATTTTTGCTCCATAAAGGCAGTTGTGGTCAGGCTTTTTGGTGGCAATATTTTCTTTCAGTTTAACTAGGTTTTTTTCTTTCCTTTTTAATTCACTTTCATAAAATCACAGAATAATTTAGATTGGAATGGCCCTCATTTAGTCCATGTAGTTCAACCCCTGCTCAAAGCAGGTCTAATCAGATCAGGTTGCTCAGGGCCATGTCTAGCTGAGCCTTGAACACCTTCAGCAATGGAGATCCCACAGTCTCTGTGGGCACCTGTTCCAATATATGACCACCTATGGAAAAAAAAAAAAATTGTCCTTACGTCTGATTGGAATTTTCCATGTTCCTATGGTGACTGTTGCCTCTTCTCCTATTGCTGTGTACCTCTGAGAAGAGTCTGACTCCATCTTCTCTGTATCCTCCCATCAGGTATTTGTAGGCAGAAAGAAGATCTCCCCTGAGGCTTCTCTTTCCCAGGCAGAACAAACCCAGTTCCCTCAGCCTCTCCTCATACGTTGTGTGCTCCAGCCCCAGCCCAGCTTTGTGACCCTCCACTGGACTTGCTGGAGTAACTTTATAAGCAGTCACCATGTTCCTTTCCCTGCTTTTGATAAATACGTCATGTAGCCAAGCTCTTCTAGTTTTCTCTTAGTGGACAGGTTCTCTCTTTCCTCCAGTATCTGAAATCTCGCCTAGCTGGTACCATATGAATATCTCTTTCCCAAGCATACCACACAGAATTGTATGTAGGATTTTATATGCTACCTTACATCAACTTTGTACAATAGTGTAGATACTCCCCAATCTCTACTGAAAATATTTTGTCCAAGGTCTCCTAGAATCATATATGTTCTCAGGCATATTAGGTTGATGGCTCAAAATCATCCTTGGTCAATCAGTATCTCCATCTTTCTTCACTTTATCCTGTCCAGCTAAGGAGATCCTCAGATAATAATAACAATCACTGTTTCTAGTTCTGAAGTGCATGACCTTGCGCATTGTTTGCTACTGAATTATAACCAATTTCTGTTAATCATCTTCAGCATTAGGGGTCCTTGTCTTTCACTGTGGTATCCTAATCGATTCCTGCATTAACTGTATGTCTCAACTTTGTGTCATCAGGGAAATTTCACCAGTATTTCTTGCACCAGGTCAGTAATGAAATATCAAATAAGATACTTTTGTCTGCCATATACTGTACTTGTATATATTTTTATATACACGCTGTAGGTATTTTTAGGTTGGCAAAATTACAAGCGTCTTCATATTTAAGTCCCTGAGTTCAGGCTGTTGTCTTCAATAACATTTGACAAAATTTGCACTTCCAAAATTGAGAAACAAAGCTCCATTTCTTCTCCTTCCATTTAATAGAAACTTAATCAATTCATCATCAATGGAAGATCCAGAATGCTCCATACTTTACTGCATACCAAAAAGAGTAAAATAATCTGTCTTACACGACTGTATTGTTTGAAGTGGGAAATGGGCTCTTGAGTCATTCATTCAGTTTGTATCTAAGTGAGCACCTGTGACCACCCTGGAATCCAGTTAAAGTTAGTGGTATTTTAAGAAGGATGAATTTGGCTCTGTAGGCTATAAATGGAGCATTGTAGCAGCATATGTTAAAAGCTAGAGTCTCACTGCACTGAGCATTAAACCAGTACAAAATGAAACCGTGATTTATGTCACAAGGAGCTTGTTGCTGGGCATGTGGCATTGATATTAACCAGTGTTTATCATTTGCCATTTCAAGTGCAGGAGTAGTTATTTTGCATAAAAAGAAAGTGAAATAATGCAGCACAATGATCACAAACTTCAACGGTGTTCCCTATGGAATGTCCCCAGTTTGTTTTCATAACTAGATTTGGCCAAAGAAGTGGAGAGTGTGAGGCATTCATTCTTTTAAAAAATGAAAGAATGGATAATTCCATTTTCCTGTAGGTGTTCTTAAGGCAAAATGTGAAAATTTCTGTCAGTGCGAATGCTGTTGGGTGAAAATTCATGAGACTCAATAGTAACACTCTGTTTGGAGACCTAAACATGGGTTCTAGGGAGAGCAAATATAGGCTTGCAAAATCTGGGAGGTAGCCTGTGATTTATTAAGGCAAAAAAACTAACTAAAAGCAAACTACCTACCATCCTATTTTACCATAGTAAATATAAAAAAACTTTCACTATTGATTTTGAAACGTACTTATATTCTGAAGAAAGACCGTGCTATTGATGGCTCCTTTTCATGCAATAGACCTTATTTAGTCACATATTAAAGTCACTTTGTGCATATTCAAACTGTGTGTTCATTTTGTCCTTCTGACAAAATAAGTATTTATTGCACGTTAGCACTGCTCAGCGTAAAGAGTTATGTAAGAGTAAAAAGGAGCATGTTCTGTCACCTACTTCACTAATAAAATCTTCTAAGTTCCTTCTTTAAATGATTGACCATTTACGCTAGGTTTATGTGCAACCTGTTGCTCAAGTTTGGAGCGTATTTGCTGTTTATGAGACCTTCACTTACACCCATCTTCTCTCATTCTCAGCACATGGCGTATAAAGTATTTCAGTGAGCTATTTCAGTGTTTCTCAAGTGCTGAAGCAAGTTATTTCTTGCTTGCTCCATCTACATCAGTGCCTTCTTTAAGCTTACCTTTTTGCCATTTTCTGATCTGTGAGAGTTGAACTATAACTTGTTACCTATATAAAATGTGTCTTCACTGCCTCAGAATGAGCCATGTTTCTGTATGCTCCATTTGCCATACTTTAAAAATGGGGTTGGAAGACTGGAAGGTGTCAGGAGCTTAGTTAACAGCCTGAGAAGCCACAAAAGCTTCTTCTGATCGAGGAGCCTGAAACTGCCAAACACTAATACTGACCAAACTGGACTGTTTGCCACCGTCCCTGGCACCCATGGAAGCCTCTGGAAATGGAAGCAACCAGAAATGTTTCTCCTAAGACACATGCCTCAGGGAGGCACTTCCTCCCCAGCCTTTCTATCACAGTAAGATGGAGTCAGGACCTTTCAGTCTAAGTAATCAAGAGATTATTGCAAAGACAGAGTCCGTAAGTCAACACTGTTGTTCCTCAAGGCATGAAAGCTTTCTCTTGTGGTGGCAGCTTCAAGCTAATTTCTGCTGGGGTGTGACCCTCAGATCTTGCCCACCTTTCAAGTGCTATTGTTAGATTTGTTCCCCCTGTATTTGACCGGTCCATTTGGGCAGCAGGATCAAACAGAGGGACTGGCCAGAGGACTGGGAGCTTCACACCACTATCATGGAGTTCCAGCTCATCTGAACTGCATGCAGGGCTTTCCATCATATCTAAAGGTGTTTGTTCAAGTGATGACTGACCACATAACTATTCTATTTTATACCTGTTAACCTGGGGAGGATATACAAGGTTTTCTTTTCTCTGCCTGAATTCAATTGGCTCTTGGCAGATGTGCATAGAGAACTGGACTCGCTTATTAGCCGTTCATTTACCAACGCCACCCCCCACAACTTTCTCAACAAGTTTATTTGAGGTCTCCAAGTGGATCTATGAGGAGAGGTGTCACTTTGACATAGATCTGTTTGTGTCCCACAGTGTCAGGAAGTGCCAGCACTCTTTCGAGAGAGTAGTACTGTAGTCAGACTGCCTCTTGGACCATTCCCTGATAGCGTGGCAAGAGCATTTCCTCCAGGCCCTTTGTTGCCAAAGTTTCAGTTAAGGTAAAGTGCTCATGTTTCACTTGTGTGGCAGATCCAGTGGTTATCTAAATAGATAAATAGATGGAGTGTTTCAGCATTTACTGTAAAACTTTGAAGTTGATACTTCCAGCTGAGATTACACAACTTCTGTGTGGCTGTTGAGTTAGTACACCATTGTATATCTACCATTCTTTCCCCAGGCACCTCTGAGCCATCTCTGAGGCCTCAAGACCTGTCACAGCACTTTGTAGAGCCCTTCCACAACGTTGTGCTGTTTGCATGAGGGACTTTGAGATCCTCTGCCAGATAGCTTGTGGCAGGTAATTGCATGAAGTTGCACAGTGTGAACAAACACATGTATATTAATTAATTAAAGAACGAAAGAGAAGACATTTAGCCTGAACTCTGTTAGCAGGATATCCTTCAATATTTTAGATTCTATCTCTGTGACTGAGAAAGAATCAAAATGTTTAGGACATACTTTATTTTCGTGCCAATGTGCCAAAGGTGATGACGGCAGTGTGAATGCATCCTCCGTGGTTACTGTAAAGAGAAAAAGCTCTGCAGTCTGAAGTGATAAGGTGTAGGTGTACCCACAGAACAAATTTATATATAGACCATGCATCTTGGAGAAGACAAATTGCTGGTAAGTTATGTTTCTTTCCTGATGGCCAAATGCTATTCTCTGTTCCACCTGTAAACTGCCATTGAAGGATCATGGGAAAGCAGCCAGTATCTGCAAAGATGGAATTAAGCTTATAATAATAATATTACTGCTATTTCTTACTATGAACAAGATGCCAAAGGAAGATAGTTCCTCTAATACAGAATTTGCAGAAAACACGTTAACAAGAACAGGTAACAGAAAAAACATCTTTTTGTATCCTCATTTAATACAGGAGACACAGATGTTACACAGTGGTTTTACAGTGCAGTTTTTCACGTGGTTCTTCAAAGAGAAAAGCTGTTTTGTAAATCCTTCTTTTCTATGCATTGCAAGATTCCTTTTTACTACTTGTGTCATTAAAATGGCAAGATGGGGAGAGAGTAAATGTCATCAGTAGATTTATCCTTGAAAGCCTACTTCTTTTTTGTGCTTTAAACTTTAATCCTAATTTAACAGAAGTGCTGAGTTCCTTAATATAGGACTCTTTTTGCTAAAAGAGGTGCCAAAGGATATAATTTTACTTTGAATCAGAATTCTATCCATCATGAACTGGCCACAAACTCAGTTGAGGGTCTAGTCTGTCCCTGAGTTTGCAGTACAGAGGACATGGATGCCTGAAGAATTTGCTAGTCTGTACTTGTGCTGAGTATGTTCGTGCTGTTGTCATGTCTGCAATTTCTGGTATCTCTTGAACCTGCAAGGACAGCCCAAGGAACTGAGGCCATCAATTATTTATGATACATAAAACCATGCTTATTTCTCCACCTTATCTTCAACTGCTTTCTGCAGTAAGAATAGAAAATTGCTTGTACTTTGTTAGTTCTAGTCCAAAGTCAGCATGTTTCAATGGAAAGTTTTAAAGTTTCTGAGCCCCATCTGAATACTTATTTTACAGCTTCTGCTGTAGGTCATCTCTACAAGCAAGTACATTTATACGTTACAGGCACAAAGGTAGTACAGCTAATTGTACAGCTGACTTTCTCCTTAATAGTGGTGAACCATCACTGTTTGAAGCAGCTAGATGTTATTCCAATTTCAACAAATTTAATGTCCCTGAAGCACATTTACCTACACAGGACACTACTTGACTTAAACACTTATATACAAGCTATTTGTCATATGGGCTTTTTATAACTATGACTTCAATTTTCTTTCATACATTACAGTTATATACTTTTAAATGTTATTAGTTTAACACTATTTTTTGTCAGATTTTTTTATTCCTATTTTATTCCTCCCCTTTATTTTTAACTTTCTAGCACTTAAAAAAACATATCTTACCACACAGTAGTAAAAGAGATGGGTTGGGTATGTTTCCCAACAAAGATGCTTGACAGGATTTTATTTTTAAAAGTAGTTCCAGCCTTTCAAAAAGGAAAAGACTCACTGCATTATTTTTTCTTTAAATCATTGAAACAAAATAGTAAAAAGAAAATCTAAACATAATGGAAGAACAATGTGAGCATGACAACAATGCATTCTTCGAGGAGTAAGTAATGACAGGTATTGAACAGAACAAATGAGGTTATGCCTTTCAGTTGCTTCATTTGTAGAATGCTTGTACTTCATGTAAAATATAGTGCCAAATCAGTTTTTCCATAGAATAAAAATGAAGAACTTCACCTTGGAGATGCCTCTGTGGAGATTCCTGCCACCATGCTCTCCAGGAGAAAAAGGTTCCATCTGGAGGAAAAGTTTCAGAGACTGCCACTGAAACTCAGAGAATATCATGAAGAACCTTGGCTTGGGAAGCTCTAGCATCTCTGTGGAGGCAGTCTGCTCAGCCCTCACCTCTGGTAAGATTGCAAATCAAATCCTTTTTCATGTTTTATAAAGTAGTTTGCCACGCTATCACCCTTACTGAGTTCTTGTCATCCTGATTTTAGTATTATGAGTAAAAATCATTAAAAGAAATGTGATTCTGTTTAATTGAGTTACCCACTGACAACTTATTTTTTAAAAATCTGAAGATATTATTGTGGAATATATTGTTTATTTTGGCTTGCTACTTTTTTTCTGAAATTCAGGAAATTGCAATTTTCTTTGCAAAGCTTGTTTTAGAAGAAGCTCATTTAAAATTGCTGTATTCTTCCTGAGCATCCCTATTTATACTTGCCAAGTTAGACATGAATATTGATGGAAGCCTTTTTACTTGCAGAATAATTATTTGCACCATTTTTATCCCTTATGTCCATGACATTTTTGGATTGAAAGGTGTCTTCTACTCACTGAGTCTAGCTGTGTGTTCTCAGTGCAGACAGGCAGCATCAGGACCCATCTTAAAAGCATTTGGGTTTTTGATGGTATCTTTATTATTAGAAGGCTATTCCAGAACATTACTGATCTAAGGTTTAGTGACCTGTTTTTGATTTCTAACTGAAGACTAGGACAAAAGGCCTAGTTCTAATATTATATTTTTGATTTAAATACTTCTCTTCCCTCACTGATGCTTGTACATCAAATTCCAGATGAGGTCTTACCCATGTTTGTGTAACTAACTGGGTTATTACTTCTCTGTCCATGGAGAACTTCTTGTCTTGCACATCACAGGACCCCATTTGCCTTTCATGCCTGAAGCACACTGGTGACTTATAATCATTCTGTGAATAACTAGTATGCTCAGTTCTTTCTCCTCAGTCAATTAAAAATGATGGAGTCCTAAGTTATGGTGGACCTTTTTGTTGTTAGTCCCCAGGGTAGAATTCATCTTGCTTGACTTTAGTTGTCTAAATGCTGGGTATTAGGTATAAATCACCTAAACACTCTTTACAGTCAATGCAGAGAGAGAAAGAGTCATCTCTTGAGGCACATTCAAAAATAGGTGAGATAAATCATTTTCTGGACATGCTTTATTCTCTCTTTGCATCGATGACAGAGAGAGCCTAGACACCAGCTCAATTTCAGTGGTGAATACAGGGAGATGAATCTCCCCTCATTGTCTTCACACTTTGTCCTGTTCTGAATTTCAATTCACATCAACTGCACTATTTGTAAAGGCTGTCTGCCCTTCACTTTTGCTAGTAACATCTGATCCCCTCTGAACTGACAACGGCTCCCATCTTCAATTCAACAAACTGCCTTGAAAGGCAGTAGGCACATTGTTTCTCCAGAAGAAATGCATTCAAATCAAGTGATGTGTGGCTATTAATGTCCATTCGAGGTTATCATTTCATCAGTTAGGCCATATATCCCCACTTTTCAGGCTTTTTCCATGGATAATTGTTTTCCTTATTTGTGCTCAAATTTCTTAATTAATATTCTGCTTGTACAGTTCTAATACACTGTGAGAATATATAGGAAAGTTTTGTCAAAGTTGCTGTGACTGGAAAAATTTTGCATGGACACTTTTCATGTTTTTCATGCTGTATAATTCCAAAGTTAGGTTTTTTTCTTTGATCTTTCCACTGATTTGAAACTGAACAGGGTATGTATTCTTCCAAAGGTTGGTAAAAAATGAAATTACAGCTCAATTTGGCAGTGAAGAGTAAGCAATAGTTCCAGAACTCCTAATAATACAAAAAGTTTTCTTTGAATTTCTAGGGCTGAATATCACTTGCTGAAGTGCATTCAAACTTCTTGAATTTCATAAAATTCTCTTACTGAATAGTTAGTGGAACTAACTATTTTCACTATGGTTAGTGAAACAGGAAAATTTAGGATTCATCTATACGAATGTAGATGCTTCCAGTAGAGGTGTTCAAATCTGAGCTAGTCACACTGAGCTCCCTTAATACTGACACAACTAGATGCAACTCACATACCTCTACAGTAAACATCAAAACAGGTAAATTGATTTGCATCTTGGAAGTGCGTATTCCTTTCTGATAAATTATTAAGGGAGCCAGAGATAACTAGCTCAAATGTTCATGCTTGCCTTGTAGAAGTTTGAAGTCATATGTTGTTATGCAAATGAAAGAACTCAGAAAATTTTGAGGCTATTGAAATGTATTGATTCAGAAGATCTATGAAGTTTTATACTTATTTTTTTCAAGTTCTAGCATTGTTTTCATGGAGTTTTCCCTCCCTCCTTTTATCTTATGGAATGAGATTAACCCTTCTGAAAAGCATAATCAAGCCAGTAGGGGACAGCACTGACGAATAACTCTGATAATACTCCACAACTTGGTGATGGTGTTTTTATTTTGTCACTGTCATGCCAATGTCCAACTCGAGTTAGTGTGTGCCAGCTTTCTTATCCTCTCTTAGTGAGTCCCAGCACTGGAAACATAGGCATTGCCTGTCAGAGCTCCTTGTATGCATACAATACACTACCTTCTTAAGCACTGCACACAAGTCAGCTCTGGAGATAAACCAAACAAGTTTTGGTAGCCTGAAAGAGAATATTTAGGTTCTGTACAAATCTTAACATTTTGTTTAGCACCAAACTTAAATAGAAGTGATCAACAGCACTTCCTAATTGTTCACAGTTTAATTATAGTTATTTCTGAATCCTCATCACTATTTGTGTAAAGATTAAATGAACTATATTTTAGCAAACTTTAGAGCAGGATTCCTACCTGGAAAAGAACACCTTCTTATATTTCTAAATCCTGAATCAAATAAATTTCAGATCAGTATTAGTAAATTATACTAGAAATAATTCAACCGGTAGAAGAAAGGAAAATGGAGAATGTGAGACATTATTTCAAGAATAATGTTATGATTTCAAATGAGAAGTCAAATGACTATTTCTCTTTTCATTGGCAAATGCTAGCTTTTTTTTAAAAAACATATGCTGATAATTTGGTAGAGGTTCACAAAACCATTATGGTTCTTACGTTCTGATTCAAATACTCAGGTTTTGTTCAAATGAATCTCACAATCTCATATGGGCCATTTTATAGGATTGTAACAGCTGTTCTCTTACATTCATTATTCTGGATGCACATCAATTTCCATGAAACTAATCAATTTGCATACTTATACCTTTGTTAAGTCTTTTTTTGACTTAAAAATGTCCAAGCTTGGTCTCCCCCGACAGTTATATTTTCAAAAAGCTTTGAGTTTGTTGACAGAGAGCAAAGTACATTTAGATTGTTTTAAAATATTCCACTTGTGCTTCAGAAAAGGACTATATCAAAAGCAATCCAGTCATGTTCATTCTTTACTTTGAACGTGCATCATCGATGATGTCAGTAGGACTCTAGTAAGACAGTTGCTAATTAACTTATGTCCCCTCTTTTGACACTGCAGCACAAAAGCACAAAATGTTGTAGGAGTAACCTGAAGAGCAAACATTAGTTTGTTTGTTTCCTTATTAATAATTTATCTAGAAATGTTAAAGATATTTAAAGTTATCAAATTCTGCCAACCTATGACAACATTTCTAGAACCAGACCCAATCACTCTTGCTCCATCCAGACCATTATTATATAAGACTTATTGTATGGCTTGCAAACACTTCTTGACCTAGCATAAGCTCAGTTTTGCCTGGCAATTAAGAATGGGAGTATTCTTTTGAATTATACTTCTGCGAACAGAAAAAGAAGATGGCAGTCTGCAACCCTGAAATGAAATGAAGTCTTGAAAGATTTTTTATTTGACCTCCTGCAAATAGACCACCAGAGCGTAATGTTGGCTCTTATATGAAGATCAAAAAGTAAAACTGACAAAAGAAATAAATACACTTATTTTTCTTATCCAATTTGCAAGAAATCTGTACAGAATAAACTTTGAAAATTAAATATTATTTTAACATCCTTCACTTATTAAGACCAACTCTGTAGCATATGGATAATTCTTCCTTTAATTTAAAGCAGTGGCACTGCTTACCTGTTTAGATTTTCCTGTTTGCTCATTTGACTTAGTGAAAAGTGTTGAACAGTCAGAACTGAGATTTGTTTTACATCGGAAGAAAACAGAGGCTTTTTGAACTTGTGTGCTTCAAGGGGAAAACTATAGGTAATGTCGGTTATCAGCCATTCTAGAAATAGCAACATGTTGGATCTCTTGTGACAGAGACAGGCAAATCCTGTTCTCTACAGCTGTATCTAGTTATTACCTTTTTCATGAATCCTTTCCTTCTGCATTTCCTGATTCATATGCTGTTGGCATCCCAGAGCCTGTGCACTGGAAGAAGTTGAGAGTTTGGTGGAAATCATGCGTATGGCTAGGGACAATTTCAGTTTTGCAGGGGCAGGTTTAATTCTGAGATTTCCTAACTTGTGAGTGCTTGACTTACGACCCTTAACAATCTTTTAATGTAATTTTGTTTTAGTGATATTCTAGAGTTAAAAAGAAAAAAATCCATTACATGCTGTATTGATATACACATAGGTTTTCTACTTGCTACTCCTGGATAGCTGTCATACAGCCTCACTCCTTCCATAACTAGAAACTTCATTTTAATTTCTAGATTAAAATAATACTCATCTTAGTTGCAAGAGGGACCTGTAAACAGTTCTCTTCCAACTTTTCTGACATCCTCTTCCCACCTCCCAAAAAGATTCAAGTTGCCTCTTTTTGTTGTTCAGCTACATTGGACAAGCCAAACTCTTTTACTCTTTTGATACAGTAGACTTCAGAACCGACTTAATCAGGCCATTGATAGTCATCTATCTCTACTGATAGTATCTTATATGTGCATAATATGATCCCATTTACATTTTTCAGTATCAGCATATCAGTAGCTCCTAATTATTCTGGCATTGATTAGTGCCAGCAATGAAGGTTGTTATCCCTATCTGTTAACACTGCATATTTATCCCACTTCTATTATATCTAATCCTTGAGGATATCTGATTCTTTGTGAATTTTATCCTGATCTTCCTCTCCAAAAAAACCCCAAACAAAACAAATCAAAACAAAACAAAAAACTCACTGAAAAAAAGTTGTGGAATACATACTTCAGTACCTCAGAAGTGATTTTACTTAGTGAAAAGAGTTGGAGAATGAAAATTTCACTTTGTGAAAAGTGCCGAGGCGTCAGAACTGAGGACTGTGTTTCTCAGAAAAGCTGTATCACTGAATGGACAATACAGTTTAACACAAAACTGACCAAGATATTTTTATGCTTTTCAAAATTTCCATCAGAAACACTACAGAGCTGCAGTAATATAAAAACAGGCAAACAAGACAGGGAAGAGTAATGATCAATATAATTTTCTACTAAGAAAATGAGGCACAGAATTCCTGCGGTGAAAGCAATAGTCACAAAAGGCAATGAATGTCACAGAAGATTGTTTCCCAGTCATGCAAGGTTGTCACTCAAAATATGTGTACTACAAACTAGTAGGTATTATGCACTCTGAAACTGAAGGAGAGAAATATGGGGTTTTCAGCCACAGGATCTTACTCCTGCAATGTCTGAGACAATATAGAGTCATAGAATCATTCATGCTGGAAGGTCAAGATGGTCTGGGACCAGCTGAATTTTGAATATCTCCATGGATGAAGATTTCATAGCCTTTCTGGGCTACCTATTTCAGTGTTGATCGCCCTCCAGGTGAAAAGTTTCTCCTGTCTCTAATTAGAATTCCCCATGCACCAGCCTGCATCCATTGGCTCTCATCCTATCACCATGCACCTTTGAGAAGAGTCTGGCTCCATTGTCTCTACAACCTCCCATTAGGTTGTTACAGACAATAGCAAGATCCCTCTTAGTCTTCTCTTCTAAAGGCTGAAAAAACCCAAACCTCTTCTCTTCCATCATGTATCTCTTCCATCATCCACCATTCCTCTAACCACCTTGATGGCCCTCTGCTGGGCTCATTCCAGGGTGCCAGTGCACCCTTTCTTGTACTGGAGAGCCCAAAGCTGGGCATAGCCCAATGGATGAGGTCTCACAAATGCTGAGCAGGGTGGGAGGGGATACCCTTATCTACTGACAACACTCTTGCTAATGCAGCCCAGGACTTGCAATTGCTACCTTTGCAATTTGCTGACTTATGTCCAGCTTGTTGCCCACCAACACCCCTTTTCTGCAAAGCTGCTTTCCACCCAGTTATCCCCGATCTTCCACTATTGCATGGAGTTATTCATTCCCAGGTACAGGACTTTGCAGTACATAGAATGAGTCAATCTGCTGCCCTTAGCCCTAGAGATATTGTTGTTGCCAAGAGCCCAGTGCTTTCACATATCGTCGTAGAACGTTTCACAGAGTACTTGAGCGTTTTTTAGTTAATAGCCTGGTTATAAGTATTTGTAACCAATGTTCATAATTATGTTGCTTTTAACTTTTTTTTTAACTGCTTTTCAGTTTTGTCTTGAAAGACTTTATCTAGGAGGTTTTATATTGCAAGATCTTATTAAGGGCAGTGTCTTTGAGGGCTGAACTTCCAGTGAGTCTTGTCAGACACTAGAGCAGATCTTTTTATTATACTGGATAGCCGTTTGGAGCTGAGTGGAAAAAAAGCAGATATCTTGCAATTATCTTAAATTCAATGTCTCTTTAATAGCTGGCATGCCAACCAGCTGTGCTAAGTCAAATGAGTAAGTCACAAAACCATAGAAGAACTTTATCATGTGAAAAATCTTGATAGTATGGAAGCTGGAAGGTGGGGAAAAGCAAACAGAATTAAAAAGTAAGATGAGAGACTCAGACTTGGGGATAAGGACTCAGAGGAATGGGAGCGTCTTTGCAGCATTTAATTTTGTGACCTATCCGAGTAGAATAGCCCATTTTCCAAGCAGGGAAAAGTGACTAGAAGTGAGTCCAGTTTTAGGGAAAATTTCACACTTTTTTTTCATGAAAATGACAGAACTAGGGGTAGGGACAGGGACAGGCATGTGTTCAGACTGAAAGGTCTAGGGAACTTCAAGATCCGTAATGTATCACAGCAGTTCCACTGGCAAGTGTGGACTACTGAATGTTGATTCTTTCCAGTATTTCTGAAGAGAGATAAGATCTTTTTTTACTTATTATGAAGTTTCAAGGATTCAGTGAGAAAGCAAGTTATTCTACAGTGAAATGGAAACTTTGATTTGATTTTCATTGCCAAACCATTCTCACAGAATCGCAGAATCATTGAGGTTAGAAGGCAACTCTGGAGATCATCTAGTCCAACCAGGGTCACCCACAGCACAACACACAGGATCACGTCCAGACAGCTTTTGAATATCTCCAGGAAAGATATTCTCTGGGCACCCTGTTCCAGTGCTCTGTCACCCTCACAGGAAAGAAGTTTTTCCTCATGTTCAGATGGAGCTTCCTGTGGTTCAGTTTGTGCCTGTTGCCTCTTGTCCTGTCGCTGGGCACCACGGAGAAGAGTCTGGCCCCATCCTCTTGACACCCTCCCTGTAGATACTTTTACACACTGATGAGATCACCTCTCAGTCTTCTCTTCTCCAGGCTCAACAGCCCCACTCCCTCAGCCTTTCTTCAGAGGAGAGATGCTCCAGTCCGCTCATCATCTTCACAGCCCCTCCGCTGGACTCTCTCGAATAGTGCCATGTCTCTCTTGGAGCCCACAAATGGACACAGTACTCCAAGTTATCATCAGTGCTTTCCAGGAACCTCCTGGATTGTTTGTGCCTTGCTGTGTTGTTCCTCCAGCAGATATATATATATATATATGTATATATATATATATATATATATGTTATTATATACTTATACAATAAACATCTGACTAAGTGGAAGTGGGAAGAGAGAAAATTTGTATTCTAAAAATTATTTAATTGATTACTCTGATATTATTTCACAGATTGTGTGAAATTCTACACAGGAAAAAAATCTTTTACATTTGTGCATCTGAGCAAGGTATGTGTCAGAGCATTAAATCAAAAACTTACTTCATTTTTGGCTGCTAGATCAGCTAATATGAAAGTTAGATACCTTCTTATTACAGTCTGTCTACTATCTTTAGGTTTCAATTCGGAAAAAAAAAAGGAGAAACATTGCAGCTATTTAGAAATATTTTTAATATGACCTTGAGTCCTCCAATGACAAAAGCAGCCATCATAATGAATTCAAGCATTTGAGTACAGGCATTTTTCTCTCTTCTGCACTTTTATTTGGAACAAGAGAAGAAACGAAATGAAGATGGGGCAAAGAAGGAAAGATAATACAAACTATAAAATGATCAATAGAAAAAGAGCAAGAGCTAAATTGCCTTCGATCCAGCTTGAGATATTCTGTGTTCTTTGTTGTAAAAATGAATACATATTTGCATTTATGTGCATGCCTGTGCATGTAGTTGCAAGTGAGTTTGTCCAAGGCTGTGATTTCAGAAGTATGCTGTTCTTCAGTCTCGGTAAATTGCGTAAGTGCATTAAGTCCAGGACTAAAGAAACAGAAGAAAGAGAAGGAAAAATATTTTAATATGAAGTAAAAAGAAAAGTTGTTTTTTTTTACTTAAATATTCATTTCTTATCTGGTATTCACTGCTGCCATGCTAGATTAGACCTACCAGTTTCACAGCAAAGGAAACCATTTAGCCTTCATGGTAATTATCTTCCAGATGCAGCTCACCTTGATGGATTGCAACAACATCACTCTCACTCGCTCAGAAGGCGATTTCCAAAGATAAAACACCATCAGTCCAGTAGAAGAATTTTTAGGTCATTGTAAATAGCAAAGAAATAGTGTTATAGATGAAAAAAATTACGAACTTAATTTTATTAAGACTTTTTAATATGTAAGGAAGACTCACTCAAATCAGCCAATATATGTCATCTCTGGTATTTCAGTCTTGATACTTAGACCACTACACAGCTTTTTTAACAACATACACACAGAAAGTATGAAAAGTAAGATCTTTAAATTATTTCATTTTTAATTACCTAAAAAAACTCTGGTTATAGAAGCAATGGAGATGATGTTCTCAAAAGAATCAAAAAATATGAAGTTAAATTGAGGTGCAATTTTGAATTGTCTTTTCTCATTCTACATTTTTTACCTCAGGAAATGTGGATGCTACCGCAGTTTGAGTAGATTAACAGGTAAGCAGCAGCATCTGCACTTGGTAGATGTATTTCATGGCTGCACTGTCTTATGTACCAAGTGAGAAAACACAACTGATTGATTGATTATTCTGGAATATATTGTAATTAAATTTGAAACACATATTCACTTCTGTTTTTTTCTGTGGAAAGACTTAATCGATATTTGAGAGTTGTATCGACAGCCTAGTATTTTTAATGGTTTGCAGTCCTGGTTACATTCAAATAGTCTTAATACCTTTGACCTGTAACCTTAATGGTCTTGTGTCAGTCTGTCACCTTAAGCTTTTCAATTATTTTCAGTCTCAGATAAGCTTGACTAAAAGACTTCATCTTCTTGTTCATGTAGTCATTAAAGATGGAATCAAAATCAATCCTTCATTAAGATCTGTTGAACAAGTCCAATGCTGCTAGAGAAATTCAAAGCTACATTTCCATAACGTGTGAATCAAACGCTTAGTGGGAATATCTTGTGATTAGTAATGTCCTCTTATTTGCAAATGTTTGAAAGGAAAATTAATTTAGTAGGCCCTTATCGGGTTATACAAGGAAATCAAAAGACCATTATGGGGCATATTCATCATTCTTTCTAAGAGCTAAAACAACCAGTAGAAAAACCACAGAAACGATTTAAGGAAAATCCTAGAAATAATATCGTGCATAGAGACTTTGAGAGCGACGGGCAGATCTGAACTTTCTCAAAGCTCACAGCTGCTCAGATACAGATTTTAGCATCTGTTTCATATCAGTCTAAACAGAGATTAATAGAAAGCAAATATTTAATATGTGCCTATGAATCTAACAGTAAAATAAAAAGTTTTGCACAGATTATTTTTAACTGTATTTACCTTTGAAAATGTGGGATTAACTAGACATTTCTTATTCATTTTATTAGTCAGTCTCCTGCCACTTCTGCACCAAAAAGCCTTGCCCTTAATTTATGGGATGCACCTTTTGGGCGAGTGAAAAGAAAGGAAAGTTAGTTGTTGCATCTGTTTATTTTCACACAAAACTCCTATTGGGATTTTTTGCATTAGCACAGAGGATGGAATTAATCAGACCAAATGGAGATGTCCACATTTGAGCTAATTATTCCAACCTCACTTTATAGTCAATAAAAAGACAAGTGGCATTTCTGGGAATTTCTGCCACACAGGTGGCATTCATCTCATCTTAATGAAGGTATCTAAAAGAGGGCAGATAAACTGGTCTCTAGAAGTGCTCTTTCTCTTCAAATGATTCTTTCTCTCCACTGTCTAAATGGGAGCTGGAGGGGGATGGGGAGGCTAGTGCAGATACACGTCTAGTTTGTAAATGTATAAAGGTTGATGAGACGAATCCTATCACTAATTGTGATATGCAATTTTGCATTTGCAGGAATTACCCTGTACCCAGCATTATTTGAATAGGCAAGTTGAAATTTTGGGCTGCAGCCAAATTTTTGGAGAATTTTCACACCTAGGAAGATGGGGGAAAAAAGACCTTACTGTGAGGATTACATATTGTAGGAAAGATTTTTTCTATATCTCAAAGTCTAAACTGTGTAATGTTCATTAGTGTTACCACAGGCATCACACGCACATCTGCCTTGCAGACTTATATCACATTCCACAGAAGAAACTGTCAATTTTACTGCTTTGGATGACTTTAAAAGGAGAGAAAGCATAAAAATGAAAATGAAGAAAGTAGGATTTGTGAGTAAATTTTTCCATGTTGTTACAGGCCATTACACAGGTGTTACTTCCTGTGCTCAGTTTATATTACATTTGCGAGATTAAAGGTTGAAGTTACACAGGCCTAAACATGGGTTAGATGCAACCTTTGAATAACTCTACTGACTTCAAGAATTCAAATGTTTGTCTGATTTCAGTGCCTCACCTGCAACACTGTTTGAGCTCATACTCTTAAGTGTCCTTGGAAAAGTTCACAAGGCCCATCTCATTAGAAAATTTAAGTAAAATTTAAGTTTAAGTACTCTCCAGCCTGTTCTTTTGTATTTTAGTCAGAAGTAGCACCTATTGTTAGTCATTAGCTGTGGTAAACATCTCATCACAGTTTTTTTTTTTAGTGAAAGCTGAGGCAAAAATGCACCGAACTTTTTAGCCTTCTAGTCATTTCCTACTAATAGCTTTCCCTCTCCTTGAGGCACAGACCCGTATTGTCCTCATCTTCCACTTGCCATTAAAGTGCTTACAGAAGCATTTCATGTCACCCTTGATAGTATCTTGCTAATTGAACCTCATTTCATATGATTATAAGTAGCTTCATAATATAACTGTTTGGCTTCATGGAGTCAGATTTTGCTACATTTACTTTCGCTGAATGTTCCTTTTAAGCTATATTATCTCAGGTAGGTGGAGGGTGTTTACATAAGCCCAGATTTCGCTTGTATATTTAATTCCTTTAAGAAGCTTACTTTGTTTGAGGACTGTAGTTCACCTCAACATCTCTTTTAACAAATTTCTTTACTGGGGTACACAGTTATTTCCCCCTGATCCTGAAGCTGGCAGGGCACTGGCATTTAGGTGCAGACAGTGCAGAATTGGCCTTCTCTACAGCGAGCAGAGGTGCATGGTAGCATGCCAAAGTCTCCAGTGCACTGGGCTGCGCCCTGGGCTGGAGCCCTTACAGACATGATCAAAAGCACTTGTGTTTGGTCTCATTGGTCTCATCCGTCCTCAGTTTAATGACACAAGGGAGAGGTAGCCAGCGACATTCAGCTGCCTTCTCCCCCATCTAACTCTAGAAAGGGGTTTTAGAGAGCTTCCCTTCGAAGCCTGAAGAGCAGGAAGGCTCTGAGCCGCCATTTGGCAAAGAGCCGTGTCTGAAGTGCCCGCCCTGATTTGCCACAGTCCTTTGCACCCAGGCCTGTGCTCAGCGTTTCTCCGTGACAAGGTGTCGCCTAGCCGCCGCATGGCACAGTGACACCGGAGCCTCATGCATGAAACAAAAATGCAGTTATTGCCACAGAAAGGGGTGGAAATGGACTGGGATTTCATCCTGGACTCCATTTGGGTGCTGGAGCCAGCCTGGCCCTGCAGACCTCTGAGCAGCACCCCTTGCCATTGTTGTGGGGTGATGTGGGTCTGGGGAGGCAGCTGCCTTCCTGCCTGGGCACGAAACGCTGCAAAGGTTGCAGAAGCCTCACTGCCCCAGTTTGCTTTGTTCTCAAGACATCACTGATACTGGAAAAATCTTTCCATCCACTCACTCTTGAGAGCTGCTATTCACAGCGTTGATCTTTGGGTGGCATGCCCATATCTAAGCTCTTTGACAGGAGTCAAAAATCACGCACCCAACCAAGAGTAGAAAATACCAATATGTTCTCATCCCTAACGAAAGAAAAGAACCAAACAACCCAAAGAGTTTAAGCAAATCCGTCCTAACCAAAAGCACAGAGAAATGCTATCTTCAAGGTACGCCCTAAAAGTTAAAAAAAACAAATAATAGTAACCATTTTTAAAACATCATTTGGCTATGAATTCCAGAGAGAGGAAAAGTCTCCTTTTTTATCTGTCAAAGCTTAGCACCTTTACTAAAATTGGCTGTTTGGTATTGCAAAAGGATAGAAATGGGCTATCCAAAAAAAGAGTCTTAAATGTATTTCTAGGTGAAGACCAACATCCTTGATTCTGTTTGCAAACTTCCAGGCAGACAACAAGAACCATGGAGCCCCGATGTCACCTAATTAGGATGATGCAGCATCTTGCATCAGCCCCCTCGACCCTTGAATTTGAGGGACACCCTGAATGAAAGCAGTCTAGAGACTGCCGGTATATAAAAATGTTGAAACCTCCCAGCTAGAAAAGGAAATTGTCCTGGTAACTGTTGCTACCATGTGTATTTCATAACAGCTGAAGGCCACTAATTGGGGACTGAATTGACAAGGAAAAAACCCTCAACCAAATAAGCCTGTAAATAGAAAGATGTTACTGGTGTCATATCCTCTCTGTTGCTAGCTTGATTACGCAGGACTTGCCCATTTGGGCAAATTTGTTCATGTCCCAATATCAGAGGATGTGTAGAGAAAGTCATCGTATTATTGGGGCTAAGCGAGAGTGATGTAGGAGTAGGGTTCATGGGCACTGTGCCCCATGTTTCTCACTACTCACATGAGGTCCCTGGGTAGCTCTTCTGGGAGTAAGGAACAACTGCCCTCTGGAAATACTCAGCAGGAAAAGTTTCTACCCATGGTGTATCCTCTGCTGCCATTGCAGACAAGTTACCACCATCTCATTAGCATTACCAAAAGCAGAGGGCGGGTGTTACATCGGCAGAAGTAGAGGCAGGGAGCCCAGGCCCCTCTGAAGTCAGTAGAAATTGTGCCATTGATTTCAGAACTTCACCTTTTAGACTTCACCTTTAATCTTTATCTATCCTTAAGCATATCTCAAGCAGTGAGTGTACTGTGTCATATACAAAGTTTAAAAAGATGCTGTGAATTCTGGCATATGGTTTTCATAAACTCATTTAAATTCAAAGTTTAAATGAATAACTGCCTTAGAAAAAATGTATTATTCTGCAGTGCATTATGTGGCAATAAAGATTATTAATGTGAGAAATTTCAAGTTACAAAGTGTAAACATTTTTTTCTTGAGAACTGTGAGGAAATGCTGGTATTTTATAACAACAGTGTTGTTCCTTTTACCACCATCTGACTTGGAAGCAGTTAATGGAATTTGTTCAAACTTTTCTAGGTAAAAATTGAATCTGTGCAGATATCAAACCATAAAAGTGCAGTCTTTCAAAATCTAGAGGTAGTCTTGAGACAAGTTCTTTCACAACCTGCCCTCCAGCTTTCTCCATCCAGGTCAAATGTTAATTATTTAAAAACTGAGCAGTGGTGGAGCAGGGAAGAGAGTATGTGTGCATGTGCAGGAACTTGTTATCTGAGATGTAAGATAGGAAGCCAAAAAACCTCAGATACTGTTGGTGACCGTTTCTGATTTTGCCTCTGACTGTTTGTATGATCTTGAATGTCTTACTTAAGTAGAAAAAATTAACAGGCTTAAAATTATATTTTTTTTGTGAGTACACACAAATCGAACTTGAAGTCTCATCGGAGATTTGGGAAGGCCTGTTGAGATGCATATGAAGGAAAGCAATATTAAATAGTTCTGTGACTTCTCTACATTCAGCGGTGCTGGATTATTTCCTCGCTCTAGAAAACTGTATTTACAAAGGATTTGATGACCTTTTATTAAACAAGGTACAGCATGTAGGTGATGTAATTTTATTTACTGAAAATTCCATTCAAAATCCAATAAAAGATATATGTCTAGTGGAAACGGATGTGGGAAAAATACTTCATTCTGGAGAAACATTTTAAGCAATGGGAAAGAAAAGTGAAGCATGGCATTCAAAAATAGTTTTCTTCTAGTTGCATTTAATTTCCCACAGAATACTTCCTAGACTAACGACTGCGGTCATAACCTAAATTGTTCAAAACTATTAAGCAAATTAATCAGTGAATTTATTCAGAAGTACATCAGGTTCTCTCTTACAGTACTGGTCTTTGTACCTGCACAATAGGTTTCGCATGAGAAGCATGAAACTGATGCTGGGAGTCAGTTTATTTGCTCTTGTTGGGGACAGGAGCAAGAAGAGAAATGTTGCAACCGTTTACTCTGCATAAAATAACTTAATCACATCCATTAAGTCTGCAAGAATGAATCAAATCACAAACTTGTAATGCTAGTGAACTGCTAGCTACTTTCTCCAGGATTAAGGGGAGACATTAATGATAGTAACATTTTATTAATGCTGTTAATTTAACAACTTAAAAAAAATTTAAAGGTCAATAAGAATTACCACCTGTAACACCTAGAGGCAAATTAGATTGAAACTGTTGTGTGTGATTCACGCTTTTTTCATTAATGTTTTCAATCTCCTGTAAATTCTATACAGATGTAAAAGCTGTGGGTGATCATTCAATGCATCAACAAAGCATCTCAGATAGGAAATTAAACAGTGAAACTATCTTAGCATGCATTCCCTGCAATATTATGTTGCGCTCTCAGCCTGGGAAGTGCAGACAATTCAGTAAGTGGTCCCATACCTGGCTAAGAAAGGGGCTTTAGGGGCAAAGCTATGTTGTTTTACTGCTTCATCTCTTAGAACTGTCAGTTTCATTCCGCCAGTTTTTCGGCTGTTAAATATCACTGCTAGAAACCCTGTTTTATGAAAACCTTTTAATTCTAATCTTCAAAGGCATGTATATTTTCCCTTCTGAGATTCTGAGGTCTCTCTTTTTTTTTTTTTTTTGTGTAGTGTAATTATGCAGCAGCATTACATTAAAAAATACAGAAAAACAGAAAGAACAAGATAGACTTTCCCCCCACCCATTAATACTTCGTTTTCTTGGAGGAACAGAAAGAATCAGAAGGAGTACATTTCTTTATTAAGTTGGGAAGGGGGGAAGGTTTGTTTCCTAATTCTAAAATTCAAAGGAGCGAACACATTTTCTTTGTGAAGGCTCAGTTAATTTTTGCAAAAGTAGCAGCACATTTACTGTCTGCATCATTGGTTGCCATTTTGGTAACAAAAGTGCTCAAGTTTAGAATCACCAGACATGACTGACTGGGAGGAAAGTGTACTTGTCTTTGTATTTATTTCCCACATTTCCCATCTAATCACTTTGAATATAACCATGACATGCCCCCCCCCCCCAAAGTTCCTCCTGTGCCAGCTGTTCTGTTTTACATAGCTTGCTTGGAAAGGGAACTGTGGCATTGTTGATGGGATACCATATCATCTCCATCCTTACATAATGTTATTTACATAATGAATTTGCTCCATGTGCCTGTAAATTTTTCTCCCTCCTATCCCTAAAGGTTATGTCACTTGGAGACATAGTTGGCTTTTTCCATAATATGCTAGACAAATCACACTAGAATACTTATGTTCCCCGCTCTAAATGGTAGGGTCGTTTGAAAATGTTATGGGTGTAGATAAAGGCACAGATGAGGGCTTCAGAAACAGTACTACAGAGTAGGAAAGAGCCTAACTTGGTTGTCAGAGCCCAGTTGGAATTTATCAGATCTGAATTTAATAAACGTGGAAACTTCAGAGAGAATCAGACTAGATTCTTAGGAACCTGTTGTAATCTTGAAGAAGATATCCAGCAGCGTGCATTCTGTATGTCTGTCACTGATTCTAGATAAAACTCACAGTTTATAGGTAAAATTTTCACTGCTTTTTCTGCTTATCCTGCAAATAAAGTGGCTCATATTTCACTTACTACAATAAATAAATTTGCTGACTAATTTTGCCTTTAATGATCCCTTTAGCCTCTCAGAAACAGACCTAATTTGACCTGCTAAATCTCTGTGACTGGAGAAGATATATAAAACAGGCAACTTTAAAGGGCTTAGTCATGCAGGGCTTTCTGTTATATTGTAATCTAAGCAAATAGTCTGCAAGTCGTTTCTGAGAATCAGATTTTTTTTCCTTGCAACCTGGGAATGTAGGTTTCAGCAGTGTTTCTCTTTCCATTTTTGGTTCTATTTTTCTCATCATGTACTTTAACAAAGTCTCTTTTTCTTTGTTTTTTTTTTTTTTATTCCTTCTCTGTTCTATTTTTCAAGGTTAATAGAACTACTTAAATGTTACTCTTTTTGCTGCTAAACATGATGTGAACTCAGTACTGCATGAATCTGAAATGATCTTTGGAGCATGTAACAGCTGAGGTCTGAAATGGGCCTAAATGTATCCTCTTTTTCTTGGACATTATCCAGAGTTTTATCATCTGAATCCTAAATATTGCTTGTTTTACACTATCACAAACTACAGTGACAGAACATCATAGAATAACAATGAAATACAAAGTAATTGGGCCATTCTAATTTGATTGCAGTCTAATTATATATATATATATATATATATACACACACACACACACACATACATACATATATATACATACATATATATATATATATATATATATATATATATATAAAGCAATTTTAAATATTTGCACAAAATAAAAATAGTTATGACAATACAGTGTCTGAAACTGCCTTTGGAAAACCACTGAAGAACTTCTCTGTGGTTCCCAACAAGCTGAATCAAGCTACTCCCAGCAGGAAAATTGCAGTGACATTTTTCTATCTTAATCTGAGCCTATTTCGAGGTATAGGCCTTAGGCCTGCTTGTGAACTAACAATAACCAATAACATTTTGTTCCTGTTGATTCCAGAAGCTCAAATGGCAGCATTTCTACTTACTTTTTGCCCAGTGCTCTTTTGCGAAGTGGTCTGGTAACTAGGGACAGAGCGGGCAGGTTGTGCAGGAGAAGGACGGGAAGGGATGCGTCACCTTCCCCTACTTTTAAGGATATCAGGGAAAATAAGTAATACTGTCTGGAACTACAACTTTTCTTCAGTGTCTCAAGGATTCACTGTCCTTGTTCTGCAAGGACGAAACCTTGAAGTAAAGAAAGCAGATTCATAAAGCTGTGTGGTGGCTGTGATCTTCCAAACTTTCTTCAGGAACTGTAAAATGCAGGGACCAATTCCTCCTCATGGAAAGGTAAGGCAAGTACCAGGCTCAGCTGAAACAGTAAAACGAAGAAGGCATGTGCCTTTCTCCTAAGAATACAGTGCACTCTCCCTAATGCGATAATTGTTCTGCGTACAGCCATTCGAGGAACTGTTGCATTTGATTTGCTTTCTAGGGGAAGGGGTGATTTGAAGAGCTTAACCTTCAAAGCCACATAACTTTTCGCATGAAATTCCACATTAACTCCAGAAGAAAAACATGAAATTCAGGTTTAGATATCTATGCCTTATTCTACTGATGCGACAAAGTGCTTAGATTATAGTTTTTTGTGAAGTATTTATGGGTCTCAAAAGTCTGCAGTGAAACTGTATAATTTTTAATTTCTATGTTCATAGTTGAACACAGGTAGGCTAGTATGGTTTTATAATTTATTATCTTCATAGTTAATTCAAAGGGACTAAGACATCAGTTAACAGATAATGTCCACAATGTACATTTTTTTGTACTAAAAATAAGGGGAAAAGGTCCCAGTGCCATAGACCTTGCACTCAAAAATTTAGCTCTGGAACTGTGAAAAAGAGAAATACAAATACCAAATACCAAAGCATTACATAAGATTGCAATTTATTAATTTATTTCTTTGAGAAAAAAAAGATAATGTAATGCCTCGGTGAATTCACATGTATATTTATTTTCATCTTCCCTGTTCCTCTTCTTGAGTGAATTCTACCTAAAGCTACTGAAATGCAATATGCACGCAGCTGAGATTAGACTCAGACTGGAATATAGAATATCTGGATATTATGTGAGGGGAAAATGATAAAATGGAGGAAAAAAACATACATACTGTGAAAGCGAGAATAACTAAGAATATAAAGGCATATACAAAATCCTCAGAGTGGCTATTACATTGCCTCGATCTTCCCAAAGCAGCTTAAAGCCTTACGCTTCCATTACAGAGTTGTAATTCATTCCAAACAACCTAGTACTTCCATTGGGGTTTTTCATGGAATAACATACAAGACCGTAATGTGGTTTCTCTTAAATTACAAGTGCAGATTATGTTCTACCTTTTACAAGAATGTTTAACCCAAACTATAAGAATATTAGGGCAGAAATGTATAAAGTCACCCTATACTGAAGAAAACCATTTAAAGTTTATTTTTGTTCTGTTCATTAGGAACAGAAGAAAGACTGACAAATGAAATCTGAATTGATTAGTTATCATGAGAACTATATTAGACTTGATGCCAGGAAATTAAATCTTGTGGTACCAAAGCAGTTAAACCCAGATCTAGAAAAACAAAAGTCAATCCTTTTGTCTATAGGCTTACTGTAGCTTTTCAGTACTGGCTGAAATTTAATATTTTTATACTTAGAGAAAACAGACCAGGCTTAGCAGCAGATTTGTTTTAGCCTCACTATTGACCTTTGGTTTGCTGGAGAGAACTGTCTGTATTTTTTGCACCCTGGACAAGCCTGTATGGAGCAAATAAACATTAAGGGGTTCTCCCCCCTGCAAAACGTAGTCTTGGGATTTCTGCAGTCTAGTGTTAAGAGATGCGCGTTGTTTAAGTAATTCTGAAGCACCTGTCACAGACAAAGTACTTACGTGCAGAACGTTAATCATATAGTCAATGGGAAATCTAAATTAATGGACCAATTTTAATTACTGAACACAGAGGACGCCCCTCCACCCTCCACCCCCGTGCTGCACAGATGAGCAGAACTACTGGAAATGGGTAAAAAAAATCCTAATGAAGTATAGAATAGTGACAAAAGGTTTCTTTTCTAAACAGAGAAACTCCTTTGGACACTTTTAAGCCAAGAATCATTTCAAGGAGTGGCAACGAGGACCTCTAATCTTCAAGCTGCTGGAAAACGTGGCCTCTTGTACAGGTAAGGCTTGCCAGAACTTCACCTTTGTTGCCCTTATGTTTTGGCAGGTAAGGACGAATCAGGTCATAGGAACACCCTAGGTTTTCCACTTGGGAGAAATATTTTTAGATTATGATGTGATGTGAAATCTTGTTGGAATCTGTAAATATAATGAGTTTCTAGTGCAGGCAAGTTAATACGTATCAGAAGAAACAATTTCTGAGAAGAGGAAAGGGATGGTTCCCCTCAGGTATCTAGCACACTCAGCTCTTGTCTGTCTTTAAAAGCAATCAGCATTTTTTCATAATCATAGAATCATACATGTTTTAAGGGACCTTGGCAGGCCATCCAGTCCATTCTCCTGTTTAGAGCTAGTCCAGTTAGATTGGGTTGCTCAGACACTTGTTTTGAATATCTCTGTGGATGAAGATTTCATAGCCTCTCTGTGGACCTGTTCAAGTGTTTGATCACCCTCCAGGTGAAAAGTTTCTCCTGTCTCTATTCAGAATTCCCCATGTTCCAGCTTGTATCAATTGCCTCTTGTCCTATCACCATATACCTTTGAGAAGAGTCTGGCTTCATTGTCGCTATAACCTCCCATTAGGTAGTTGTAGACAGCAGCAAGATCCCTCTTCTTAAGTCTAAACAAGCCCAAATCTCTTAGCCTCTCCTCTAATCAGCTTGGTGACCCTCTGCTGGATTCATTCCAGGGTGCCAATGTCTTTCTTGTATTGGAGAGCACAAAGCTGGGCACAGCCCTCTGGACGGGGTCTTACAAGTGCTGAGCATGGGGACAGAATCGCCTCCCTTGACCTGCTGGCAAAAATCTTGCTAATGCAGCCCAAGATACTGTTGACCTTTGCCACAAAGCTGCATTGCTGGCTCACGTTCAAGCTGGTGTCCACCAGAGCCACAGGTCCTTCTCTGCAACATTGCTGTCCCACCCATTGGCCCACAGTGAGTACTGGTGCATGGGGTTATTCCTCCCCAGGTGCACGACTTTGCACTTGCCATTGCTGAACTTCATGAAATTCCTGTCAGCGCATTTCTACAGCCTGTTGAGGTCCTTCTGAAAATAGCCCTGCCCTTTACTATATCAGCCACTACTCCCATTTGGTATTGTTTGTGAACTTCCTGAGTGTGCACTTCTGTCCCATTGTTCAAGTTGTTAATAAGGAAATTGCACAGTATTGACCTGAGTATTGATCTTTGAGGGACACAATAGGTAACCAGCTGCCAGCAGGACTTTGTACTGTTGATCACAACACTTTGAGCCTGATGAGCCAGCCAATTTTCCACCCAGCTTATCACCTACTTGTGTAGTCCACATGTCACTAATTGGGCTATAAGGATACTGTGGAAGACGGTGTCAAAAGTGTTTTACTTTCTAGGAATTTTTACGTCTGACTATTTGAATTTGCCATTCTTTCCCCCTACCCTCTTTTCTGTTCCTTCTGTGAAGAGCAATCCTTTTTAACTACTGAAAATAAACTGTCATCCAGAATCTCACTTACCTCCAGACACTGAACAGAGATGCCTAATATTGCCTTAAGCTCCCTTGAGAGTCAGCGGAGATAGGGACTTCCAGAGCTAAATCAGCTTGTCAAAATCTGAATTAACTCCAAGAGAGTTTTCTTTTCTCGGTAAGCAATTGAGCTTGTCTTTCCCTTCTGATTTTAAGCCTGTGTTAATCTTTTATGTTGATTCCTTCATATTTATGGATGGATGGCTAGGTACCTTGCGTGATTTCTCTTTGATTCTTAGGTTGTTGAAAAACTCTTGGTACAGCCACAGTGATTTCTAATACTTCCTTTCTGTCTTGCATCAGAGCAGTTTCCTGTTGTCCATTTATAGCCCTTTTCAGTTACTGCTACCTTTCTGACAGTCTTCTGCCATTTAAATTAAGTTTCCAGAAGACTCCATCTGCCACATCCTTGAGTTTGTTACAGTTTGCTTTATTTTTATTCTAATCCTCTGACACCTACCTCTCCTTATAATAACAAAGTCTTCTCATTCACTTTCCCCAAGCTTGCTTGCCACCTTTATATTTTCAGTGATTTTCTGGTGACAACAAAAACAAAAATAGCCACTTCACCAGTTGCTTATTCTAGATTTCAGGGGCGGTGGAGGGGGTGGGAATCATTGCTCTAAAAACTTACTGGGCTAGCTCTCTGTGCATATACTAGGAAATTTTAGCACGTCTAGAAGTACCACTGACCTTTAGAGCATGATCCTTTGTGCTAATAAACTGTCAAGACTATTCCCTGATGTGAGCTTGGCCCTTCCAACTACTACTTTCCCCAAGTATTTCTTGGGGGCAGTTCCAGCAGATAGCCATTCTGGGGGTCATTCCTAGTAGGCAGTTTGCATGCAGACACTGTTTTGGAAACTAAGAGATTTTTACTTGATTACATGCCACTTTGCCTTTGTACCAAGGAACATTCTTGGATACGTTTAATTTCCTAGTATAGATGATGTCTATGTATCCTGTCCATTTGCTTTTCCAATAGATTTGAAGACTCCATGTACCACTAGGTTCTGTAGGATTCTGCTGACAGTTTGAAAAAATCCCTCCTCCTTCTCCTGATTAATGCTTTGCAGATTTTTGTGGTTAAACAGACCTGTATCTCATCTCTTCTTGAACTTCACAGAAAGTATATACATTCTTAACATGAACCTTAGCAGTCTTTCCACTGTGTCTTGCATTTTTGCTCCTCAGGCAACAGGGCACACACACCTAAGTCTTTCCTAAAAGGAGCTTTTAACTATCCCAACCTTGACTTCTGCCTTTATCTCTTCCTAGTGGTAACGGTGGCCGTGACCTGTCCAGGCTTAATGAAGTTTATCTCTTCCTACCCGCAGCTGAGAAGATTAAGTTAACCAGTGACCAAAGCAGGTTCCAAGATACAATGCTAGAAAGATACAAGGAACTTACGAGCATCTGACAACTATGATACCGATATCTCCAGAGGGCTGAGTCCACAACACCTCAGAGGTTAGTTGAACGGCAGTTGTTCAATGACTTAATTGGTTTAAATGTTTGCAATTATGTGTTGTTTGTGGCTTTAACTATAAATATTGTTGACTTTTCACTGAGAAAAAAAAGATAAGCTATTGAGAATGGTACTTTCAAATGCTACAGTATTTCAGACATGGTAAATTTGTGAACAGAGTTCTACAGAACATATGTCAGGTTAGGCATTTGCAATTGAAGCTTTATCACCAAATAAAGATCTTCTCCAGGCTTTTGCACAGGAGCATTTTATAACACCGTACTGAGTAGACAAATGGGTCTTATACCTCCATATAGCGAGTCAGATCAAGAGCTGGCTCAGTTTCACAGCAAGAAGAGCATGGCTCTCTGCTCCTACTGCTGCTGTGACAAAGGAAGGGGAACAGACTGATGCTGCTAGAAGGAACTGCTTCATGCACAAGCACCTTTCACATTGGAGCCTCTTTCTTACTGGTATCAAGAACAGCAGAGGAAACAGAGGACTGTGCAAGCAGGAGGTGAGGATTCAGGCTATGCATGCTGCTATAACACCTCTTTCTTGTCTCTTTTAGCATAGGCAAAACAGAAAATCTCTTCTCTGAAGTTCGAGGACAGCACTAGGCAGCTGCCTAATTCATCTGCTCCGAGCTCTCGTCAGATCTGCTGTGAGTAGCAGAAGGAAGGTTCTGATTCAGAGAGGAATAAAAATATATCTTTTTTATATGTGTTTATTCAGTCTGGAATCCAGCTTCACCACTTTTAGGAGTGTTTATAAAATTACACATTCTAAGCAGCAAATGTCCTTTTCGCTTTTCTAACAAAATCAAATGTTAGGTTGTTACCACTAGATTGCTAAGGCTGCTGGTACTGAAAATTTGATTGAGGAAAAAATTTGACTTCATCTTTTCTATAGAGAAAGAAACATTGCCCTTGCGTTAGCATCGAGTCTCCTCTGGCAAAAGTCATAGTGCCGTTCTGTCCATAGGTATAGAAATAGAATTTATGAAGATTTATGGAGGCTCCAACATAGCTATTCAAGAAAACGTATAGGAACATGATAGCTAAGGGGCAGAGCGCAGATATTTTACTCTCATACTTCTCACAGATCCCAGAGGATCTCTGTTACTGTGAATTTCATCTTGGCAAGAAATGACTTCGGGTTTTTTGTTCTTTTCAACCACATAGGTATACTTTACTTTTCTGTTCTTTTGAAAGATAGCTCCATAAACATGAGCAGGAAATAGCAAAGAAGCTGATAGATCTTGCATTGGGAAAATTACAATGAAAGAGATTTAAAAAGATAGTGTCCTCTTTTGATATAAATAATTTATGAACCCTGGAGGCTGATTCGATGAGAAGGAGCTTTGAACACAGTATATATCCATATACGATTTTAACCTTCATGCAAATCATCAAGTTCCTCAGCTGAATCATTATTATATATTTTATTTATGAGTGATTTTACTCACTGATATGCTTCACAGAGTATAGAGCAGAGCCTCATGAGCAATTTGAAATTAGGATACATAAGACGGAGAAAACAAAGCTGTGTGGTACTCTTATGATCTGCTATTACGATACCATGAGGTAGACAAAAATTACTGAGAAGTTTATAGTTTTTAAAAGTAATTTCAAAAAGAAATGGGCACAATCATATTGTGCTTCTTCAATATTTATTTCTATGCTTAGCCTCATAATAGAAGTGAACATTAATATGTGGATTGTTTGAAGCACATTTGTAGGAAGGGAAGGGACGAGACAGGATGGGAAGAGCAAGGAGGGGAGGGAAAGGAAGGCTAAACTTTGGGCAACAGATGGACTATTTCGTAGTTCTGGTTTGTTTTTGGAGTGGACTTCAGGTGTCTTCCTTTTGGTGTGCTTGGGTTGTCTGTCAAGAAGTAGTTGATAATTAATAGTCCGTTTGCAGATCTTGTCCTGACATGGAGCACTCACTCAGATGTAGGAGCAAGGAAATGTTCTTGGGTCTCATTGCATAACCACAGCCACAGAAACAGCAGGACAGCTCCTAAAAGTTTTCCTTAGTGAGTTTTACCCAGCGCTGATGGAATGAATATGTAATCTGAATATGTGTTCTTCTTCCCTTTGAAGTAGTAGCAATGCAATTGCCATAGAAGAATGAGAATCACAGGCATCACTGAGACTTCTGTACTAGACTTGGGGCTATCTGCTTTCAGGGAGACTTTTCTTTACTTTAATTTGACCATTAGGATTTCTATGCTGTCCAAACATAAAAATACAATGCAACAACATGAGAAAAGCTATACTGGGTCAGCTCAAATCTGACCCAGATATCTGTTATTCTTCCTCTGACCACAGCCAAAAGCAAGTACCTGTGGTTTTGAAAGTATGGTGTGTTAGAAAGAGCGCAGTTTCAGATCATGATCGCTTCTCTTTTTTTCTCTTTTGCCAGTCAAAAGTGTCCATGCAGAATGGTTTTCTTTTGGAAAATGTGGTTTAACAGAATTAAGACACTGCATGGAGACAGGCTGATTTAGTAGAAGATTAGAGTGGAGAACAAGCAGACAGTCTGGCAGGCTGGCTGGAGTCCTAAGGCTCCCGGAGATAGAACCAAGATGCATAAAAGACTGCTTTTTCCAGTAGTGTGGTTCCTAAACTTGTATTCTGTGAAGTAACACTTTTATGCAATCCTGTTTGTATATGGACATTACAAAGAAATATTTAGTTCCAAGATAAGTCTGCTGTCTTGCATTTACCTACTCATGTAAGTGATAGCATAGAAGATGCTGAAGACCAGTTGTTGACTAAGTGGGGGAATCAAAGGTAAAAGCTCTGTTATTTGAAGTGAGAATCAGTTTTCAAGGAAGAAGATTATGAGATGTTCCCATAATCTTGATAATGTTTCTTTTGAACTCTAATGGGCAAAACCATGGCAGAAAGAAAAAAAATGGTGAAAAGGAATTAAAGTAAGAGATCAAATAGGAACTGAAAGTTCTGTAAACACTTGAAAAAAGACTTAAAATTTAAGACAGGAATTAAAACAGCATATGCATGTTTTCCTAGAAAGAGCTGAGAAATGACCTGCTGGTAAGAAGTATATCTTTATGCAAAACTGAAATGTTTTATGATTCACTTGGAAACCCAAATTGGAAGATCTCCATCTAAACTGTTAGGACAAAACAAGGGGAATTAGATTGCTTTTTACTAAGTAAATGACTTCCTTCAACTTGCAGGTTCCCAAAAGTTTAAACTGCACCAAAGCTTGAAGAACCGTGACCTCATCTTTAGAAGGAAGCAAATGTATAGCAAAGCTGACTGGACAAAAAAAATTTAATACATGGCAGGTTTTGAGGTTTTAAAATTTTTCCTTGTGTATGAGAATCCACTGCTGGTTTGCTATGAGAAAGCACGTCAACAGCAGCCAAGGGCAATGTAACAGTTGAAAAGAGATGTTGCAGCAGAAAATGAAAAAAAAAAGATGCTTTAAGTTACCTGATCTTCAGAACCCTTCCATAATGGACATAAATGCTAGTACTTACAGTCTGAGAGAAGCATTCACACATTGAACACAAAGTCATGAGTGTATGATGGCTTAATATGGAAAAGTCTAAATGATCAGGAATTATATTATTGCACTACCCAGTGCAATGAGAAAAATCTAGAATAATACAGAGGACTTTGAAAGGATTTTAAGAAAACACCTAGTGTGGCCCCTTGCCGCATAGCAATATCTACAGTACATACGAAAACATCTTCAGTAGATCACTTTCACCACTATAATGTGTCAGACCACTTCTGCTCAGGACAAACTATGTATCACAGGTAGTAGCTTTTTAGATATGAGAATTGTGAAAGGCAACTTGTAAGCCATTTGGAGAAACTGCATTATGATGTGACATATATTCATTCATTCTGTTATAACTACAAGAATAAGGAAGTGATTTCTTACTGTATTTGGCACCTCAAAGCTGAGATTAGAAAAAGAGTGACAAGTTTTCCAGGGGAAAATAGGTTTTTCAGCACCAACAGATATTTCCTGTTGTTCAGTTAAAGGCAGTTTAAGAGAAAATCTGTAAGAGAGGAAGAAGAACATCACTAGGGAGATAAGGATGGGGCTAAGAACAGCTTAGGCCACTGATGTGAAAAATGTCCCGACATAAAAAGCATACAGCGAATAGTTAATATAACTTGTAGTTTGAACATTATTTCTGTTCTCCCCACCGCTCATGCATCATATTAGATACCATTTGTTAGGTCACAGGTACAGCTGAGAAAGGGGTGTTATGATGGGGATAAGGAGAAATTTATGAAAGCTGTTTGGCTTAGCATCTTCATTCAGAATAAATGTAAGAAAGAAAGGCATTAAGCTTCTTTATAGAATAAAGCAGATGAAACAACAGGAGCTGTATGTGCTCACAAAGAAAAGTGAAGCTAAGTGATCAAAGAGATTTCATGAGCAGCTAAATTGTACATGATAGAGCAGTGGGTCTGAAAGAGAAGCAGCCACTGAAATAGTCAGTCTTCAGAAAATATCCAGAGGTAATACTAGAAACAAACAGGGAAATGGGAAGCCAGAGATCAGAGTAGGGAAGAAACGGGGATTTGGAAAACAGCTGGGAGTACAACAGAGATGACTGGAGATATGTGGAAGCTGGGAATATATGGGGCAATCTGGGAGGAGTAGGGGGTTAGGATCATGAAGATATAGGCTATTGGGAGGTAGGAACAGATATAGAGGTCTGATGATAAAACCTGACGCCCTCTCAGAGGCATGATTCATTTAATATCTTTTTATGTATTTATACTGACAGGATAGAACAAGCTTTGGAAGATCAGCATCTGAAGCATTTGAAGATCAGCACTTGAAGACAACAGAACCACGGGTCACAAAATGTAGAGATAATAGGTTTGGACAGATGTGATTGTAATGTTGTCAGCTGCTGCTATTCTCTATTAAGGCCTTCAGTATTTGCTCTTTATTCTTCAAGCCAAAGCCCTTGGAGACAAGTGATTAGAGGCAAATATTAGCATTCATTTTTTAAAGAAGATTCTGAGAAAATTTTGAAATAATGACCAAAATGTACACTAACAGTTAAAAATCCACAAGACAAATAAAATTGCCTGCAACTGTTTATTTTAAATCTCAGATTTTCAGAATTAACTCTTTTGAGACCTGAGCCATAGTTTGTTAACATTTGACAATGAAATGATGTAACTGAGGGCAAAAATTGGCCAACGGAATCTTTTGCAAACTATGACTGTGAAAGGAAGGAATGAAACACTTTTCTATTCAAATTGTACTTCTGGGGACCCTACAGGGATTTTGTCTGTCTTTTTTAAATGGTTGGATTTTGGGGTTTTTTTTCCAACTAAAATAAAGATATTTTGTAAATTGAAAAAGAAAAAAACTAATCAGAAGTAATTGTGATGCAAAAACTACAAAGGACCTGTGTTACATTCAGTGGCCTTTTTTTCAGAGTGTAGCAATTTTTAATATGGGAAATGTGAGGAGAATCCTAGAGTGAGCTATATGGGAAGATCTGCAAAACTGTGTACCAGGAATAAAAATAAGATGGGTGAAAACATCACAGTTTTCTGTAAACTAGAGTCCTAGGTAGTTTGATTTCTGGTTCTGATATTTGAAATTCCCTTGTTTTTATTTTGCTCTTATACATTTGCTCGAAGGGCTTTCTGCTGCAGCAGCAGAATTACATATGCTTTCTCAGTTCCAGTTGAACCAAACAAAATACCTTATATTACATCAGGTAAGACCACTTCTACCAACAACATGATGGTAAAAGGAAGACAGAAAGTTTTACTTTCTACTGTTAGGTGGGTAGTTACCTTATAGTTCTCATTTATTTAATCAAAAGAGAAAGGGGGAAGATACTGATGTCTGCTCTAAAGCAGCGCAAAGCAAATACTCAGCTTCAAGCAGCAATGACATCAGTTTTTGGATTCTGGTCCACTATTTTAGTCTGTTACAATCAGAGAAAAGGTAGCTATATTCTGCCATGTCAACCAGAACGCTTCTTTTGTACATCAACCTCCACAGCTAGTTTAAATGACTGCCGTTATATATTGTAGCTATAGGATAAACAGTAATTAACACAAGAATCTTTGTTTTTGCTAACCAGGCTGAAAAGAAGTGTTTGAGTATCCAGTTAAGCCAGCAAGTAGAGAAGTATCTAGTAACTTCCATGCGACAAAAGTTTTAATTAGATACCCTGGAAAAAAGAAAGCAGATAAGGATATGCACCAAGTGAGCAGTGCTGCCAAACTTACATATAAAACCCAGCAATTCAGATCTGTTAATGAATGCAAACATTTATTATTTTTAACTTAAATTAATTCTCTTTTCATATATTTAGCCTCTGATTTGTGAGAACTAAGCTAAAAATCTCTTCAAGAGTTTTTTTTTTCTTCTATTGCTTTTTTCATCAGAATCTGTTAAGAAACAAAAGTTTTTGTGAAGATGATTTGATTTTGACAAAGATTGAACAGGTTGAATGTGAGATGCCAACAGACCCCTGCCCAGAAGGTATATTTTCCTGCCAGCTCACTTTTCCAGCCTCTCGGTAGCCTGTCCTCAACAGTTTGTTCGGCTGGCTGATACGGGAATTTTTGTGGTAGCAACTGCTTTGGTCAGTCTGAGATCTCCCAACTCTGGGCAGCCCAATTTCTTTCTTGTCTTCTGCAGGCCATTTCAAATGGTGTTGGTTTGAGCCTGTAGTGAAGGTTGGTTTTCATTTTTTTCACTATTTTGAAGTTAAATTACCCTTTTTCTACCTGGCACGGCTTTGAATTCTGATAATCCGCGGGACATATCTGTGAGTATTCTTTTTCACACATTAGAAATATGCAGTCTTAATGAAAGCTGAGATCTCCTGTCACAGAAGTGAATGATTTTAGAAGAACAACAGCTATTAAAAAACACAATGAAGTCTCAACAGCTGGCAAAACTAGTAGTTGCAAATAACTAAGAACAAAATGTGGCCTACAAAATTAGTTGTTGAAGAAGAGGTATGAACTGGAAAAAACACAGGTTTCACTTTCAGATGCTATCATGTTTTGAGTGTTGACAGTTAAAGCCTTTTTCTTATTGAGAGAAAATACAAAAAAGTGCAGAAGGGTGAAGGGGCCATATAGATCTCGTATGTTGAGGTTTTGGCAGGGCATCAAATACTGAAATAGATTCTGAAATTATGCTGTGGTAAGTCACAATACTTATTGTTCCCGTGCTTGTCCGTAAGCTGTGTCCTCTGTTTACACTGTTTCTGCAGTGATGCAAAACTTAGCAAGAAGTATCTGTTATTTGTGGAAATACCTGGCTGGCTGGGTTAGATCACGGAGAATGGGAGCATGAGCAACCAAGACTATCAACTCATAACTCCCTAACCCAAACTATTTATTACTCAGCTGTTGGCTAAAACATTCAGTTTTGGAAATTTTTTTTTTTGATGGAGAAATTTCTGTTCTTATAAACAGCTCTTTTTCAGGAAAAGTTTGCTTTGTTGAAAATCCAGTATTCAGCTGAAAAAACACTTTGATAAGACTTTCGGGCCAGTTCTAAAACTGTCAGTAAATCTGGTCTATGGAACATTGGAGTTTAACTGATTATGAATAATCCCACTGACAGAGCGTTAGTAAGCAACAGTTCCAAACCCTGCTCCTCTAAGGAAAAGGCTGTTTAGTGCTGGAAAACTGAGGTGGTTGTCCAGTCATTTACTCAATGCAATTTTTTAAATTTTTATATATAAGCCTACAAGTACTTTAGCTAAACGCCAACACTTTTTCGTCATTGTTCGATATCTTGGCAGTAACTTGTACGCAGAGCCATTTCCTAAGCAACACGAAAGAAAAATACCTTAGCGGAAAATGAGTGGTATATATACAGAATCGACTGTAGGTTATTCGGGGACAGCTGTGGCAGCTAAAGCTAATTAGACATCCATGCGATTAAATATACACCTGGCTATAGCTGTATGTGGCGACCGCTTTCAAGGTGATACTGTCACCTGAGCGATAAATACGCAAATGCCTAAATAGGCAAAACCCTGCCGGGAGCTGCCGTTTGCGCATCTGTAGGAAGCGCGAAAGAGGCTGTAACCGCCTGAGGGAAAACCTAGCCTAACGCGACCTGCTCAGACCCAGCACCTGAGCGCTTCCCTAGCCGCTTGGCAAGGGGGCTCCGTCGGGGGAGGACCGACAGCGGAAGGAGCAGGCGCCGCCGGCGCTGCCCGTGTCCCGGCCCGGCTCGCCTTGCCCTGCCTCGGCCTCCTCCTCGGCCACGTTGCGGCCCCAACCGCCGCCCCCCTTCCCGCGCTACCTGTGCCCCTAACGGCCGCCCGCCAACGGCCGCCCCCCGGCGCCCCCGCCTCGCCCCGCCCCTCCCCCCTCCTCCCGGCGGGGAGGGGGCGGGCCCGCCGCGCCGCGCCGCTTATCTGACCCCGCGCCGGGGTGGCCGCGCTCTCTCTTTCGCCCAAGCTCTCGGCTCTGCCCGCTCGCCATGCCCAACATCGTGCTCTTCAGCGGCAGCTCCCACCAGGACCTGTCGCAGCGCGTAGCGGACCGGCTCGGGCTGGAGCTGGGCAAGGTGGTGACCAAGAAATTCAGCAACCAGGAGACCAGGTGCGGGGGCGGGACGGGGAGGGGGGGGCGCGGCGCGGGGGGGCGGGCGGGCGGGCGGCAGCCGTTAGGGACGGGACGGGGGGGGGGGGGGCGGCCTCGCGCTCCGGGCTCCCCGCCTCGCGCGGGCGGTGCTACCTGCCCTCGCGCCCTGCTGGCGTCACGGGCCCGCCCTGGCCGCACCCCGCCGGCCCCCTCCCGCCGGGGGCGGCCGGGCTGGGTCCCTCCATCCCCCCCTCCCCGCCCCGCGCACCTCCCCGCTGGCAAACCCGCCGCCCGGGCATCTGCCGGGGCCTCTTGCCGTGCCGTGTGCTTGCGGCCTGCCTGTGAACGTTAAGATGTGAATAAATAGATAAGGTGTGAGACGCGCCAGGCGTTCCCCGGCGTCTCTCTGGAGCGTTTGCCCCAACCGGAGAAACGCCCAGGGGCTCTGCTAGGAAAAGAGGCAGAGCTGTGCTGGGGTGGGCGCAGCTGATAGGTGTGTGGTCGGGCTGGTGGCCCTGCTGGTACATGTATCCCCCCCCTCACACGCACGACGCCCCTCTCGCCTCCCGGCTTCGTGCGTGCTGTGTTTTGGGAGCACCCCCATCGCTTTTGGGGCCCCTTGATGCAGGGCTCGTGTCTGGCACAAAGCACGCAGCGCACCGAGGACGTGAGCGGTTTGTCCGCTGTGAATGCGTATGTCCTGCTTTGGTAGTGCTCCATGCTGGGCTCGGGTGAGAAAAGCCCTGCTGACCTGCGCCTGTGAAGATGGGGGTGCAGGACCCGTGGGCGTACAGACCTACCCTGCAGCATTTGTTACTGCCTTCTCCGGCTGCTGAGCACTCCTCCATGCCGCCTGCAGCGTGGGCTTGTGGGGCAAAGTGCTGTACTGGAGCTGTCTTGACTCACTGTGACCCAGAGGAGTTGGGTCCTGTGAGCAACCTCAGCACTGGGGGAGAGGTGCCCAATCCCGCTGTTCAAGCGGAGAGCAGCTGCGTATGGCTGGAGGATGGTAACCTCTTTCAGTGGGGTTTGCAAGAGGCAGTCAGTCCACAGTGAGGTTTATCTGACCGTTCAGAAATAGTTAATTTTGCAGCTGATCAGCTGTGGCAGAGCCTTCTTTAATTTAAGATGCGATCCTTTTGATGTTATGCAATACAGTACATTATAAAGTTTCCTAGGTAGGTCTGTATGTGAGTGCATATAAGAACAGGATGTTAGCGATGGGTTAGACACTTGAAAGAGTCTAGACCAAATCACACTTCAGGATTTGTTTTGACCTGTCTTTATTGTTCAGCAGCAGTCAACTATGCATGTGGACTGTTGGTCCCGCCTGAGGACAATACTGTTGTTATGTTGGCCTTGGCTTACTTTTTTGAAAGGAAAAGCTTACGGGGTTCCTGGCCAGCCAAATGTAGAAAGTTACTCTGATAACCATGCTAAAGATCTTGTGTTAAACCATGTGGACTGCTTGCTTTACTCTCTGACAATGCATTCAAGACTTGCCAGTTCTTTTTCTGAGACTAGGCTAATATTGCCTATCTTTACTAGTGTTGTTGTCTTTGCTTCTGACCTACCTATCTATTACTCGGGCAGGCAGCAGGAGTCCGTGAATATTTTCCCTCTTCTTAAAAATATAAAAAAATTGTAAATTGAAGTGACAACTGCATGCTCATCCCATGAGCTGGTAAGACTGTGCTGCTACTTTTCAATATAGGTGTATAAGGCTGTCATCTGTTTCTGAAACCAAGCTTCCTGAATATAAGTGGCTAGCTTGTTCCTGAGATTATTGTATGCTTATTCTTGTCTCTTCTTGTTCTGAGTATCCCAAACAAACGTGTTTTCATAGCTTCCTTTGAAAGATTAGTATGCTGTATACTAACACTGCTCTTGGAAAGTTTTTCCTTCTATTCAGTCTGTGTTTTCATTTGTGTTCTTAATTTAATTGCTTTTGTTTTAGGTATGCTTACTGGTGTTACTATAAACTCTCTTCCATTGGTGTTTATGGCATCAAATGTTTGCCCACTCTTACTCTCTTCTATTCATTCCTGATTAACTGAAGGCTTAAACCTTCCTTCAGGTCTTTCCAGCCACATAATCACTTTATTACTCTTTCATCTTTTTTCTGCGTGATAAAATTTAATTTGTGTATTTGGTTGCATGATTATCCTGCAAGCTTGTGGATTTTTTTTTTGGTTGGTTTGTTCTCAAGAGACGCTGATTTTTAACTCTGCTGTTTGCTCTGTTTTAAACAGAAGTTCTTTGACTTAGACTTTTTCCAAGGCGGAGACCTACCTACAAAATTTTATGTATTTATTTTATGATGTAAATTAAGTTCTAGGCCTCAGGATAGAATATTCTCTAGTCTGTTATTCTACCTTTTTTTTTTCCAAGTGTGAAATACAAGCCTCTGCCATTAAATAAGTAGCTAGTAACAAAAGCAGAATATCAGTGGTTTGGCTAACCTAGTAGTGGCAATCTGCTTAGGTGAGCAGGGATGTACTGTGGTAAGTGTGGTATAGATAGTGTGAGGGAAGTACATTATGTAAAAAAATTATTTTTTGTTGCCTCTGTAAAAACTCTGCTAGGCTGTTATCTCTCCCCCTGCCCCCAACTTAAAATAGCTTAACACTTAAATCCTGAAGTGTTCTTTCTTTTGTACAACTTAATTTTAGGATCTCAAAAACATGAAGTTGTTCTTGTTTCCCCTTCAGCCAGTAAAATTGTAATAACCTTTAAGTGGGTAGTCTTTTTAAGATTCTCAGCAACTTATTTCAGGATGTTGCCCTTCCAGTTTTGTAGATTGATTTTTTTTTTTCCTTTTTTCCTTAATATAAAATTCAGCAATACTAACGAGAAATTTCCTGGAATTTGAAATTAAAGTATAGCTAAAGTTGATAAGATATTTAACATGCAATGGTCCTTTTCTGCAGCATCCAGTTGTTCAGTCTGTCTCTCTATAGCAAAATTTTTTCGTGTATATAAGCAACATTTTATTTCTTCATATGTAAAGATAACCCAGTGCAGTCTTTTTTCTTATTTTTGTTGCACGTTTTAAGTTTATAAATAAGTGTATTGGCATTAGGAAATGTATTTGCAGTATTGCAGAATACTAAAACCCAATAGTTAAAACACTCAAAGAACCGTAAACCTTCCCAATGGCACCCGGGCAAAACCCTGTGCAAACAGATAAGCCTGGGCCTGAGGGTCAACAAGCTCTTGCTTTGTCAGATCTGTTAAGTTAGCAAGTTGCAGAGAAGATTCACCTTTTGTTTAAAAACTCATTTTTGCTCTTTGCTTCGTTCTCTTGAACATAAATGTGAATCGTGTGTAAATTGATAAATATGTGCAATCCCAGGCTTGACTACTTGTCAGAAGAGTCCTAACTGGAAGTCACTTACTTGAGAGTTGCAGTTAATCTTGCTTGCAGAATAGAATAGAGAAGAGTCATTAAATATTTTGTATTGTATTTCAACTGAAACGGGCTTTAGGCTTCAATCTCAATCCTTAGCAGATCTAAGTGTTCTTGAACTACTTATTCCCTGAGATTAGCTATGGAAAGGAATACACCTGACAAGAAGTGATGTTAAATGGGCAGGGATTTTCTAAATTCCTGAAAACTTAGAATTGGAAGTGATTCTCATTTTAATTTATACTGATACTAGAGTATCTGGCAGTATCCCAGCTCTCTTGCGATTTTAGGCATTCAGTGTTCTAATAGGTTTGTAACGGAGAAATATTATGTCTGTGCTTGATGAAATGAGAGGGAATTGCTGCTAGACTTGCCTCTCCCTACCCACTATTTTTTCTTTCTCTCTAAAGAATATGGAAGTCCTTTCCTCCAGCTGACTACTGGAGTCAACCTACCTTTACTAAAGCAATAAGAGAGCTCCTAGATAATGTCTGATTGTAGAAGGTAACTCTATTTAGTATTATAAACTAGTGTGTCAGTTGAGTATGCATGCTGGCCACAGTGTCCCAGTAAGAACTTGGGTGGCACCACCTTCTCTCTTATCTAGTAAAATTGTTGCCGTTGCACTGGGGGCTCAGTGAGTTTCTTTGCAACTCTACACGCAATTGTCAGCACAGTTTGGAGGGATCTTAAGGTCTTTGGAAGACCTTAAGCTGGCATGACGGTTGCAGCCTTGGTGCTATCAAACTCTGTTACACAGATATAAAACAGAAATGTGTGTGTGCATGTGAGTGTATATATATATATATATACACACACACACATATACATTATATATGTGTGTATATATATGTGTTTTGCATAAGAAGTGTTTCATAAAATTGTCTCCAAATTACCCTGAGGTGACACATAGGTATTTTAGTGAATCAGCTGATGAAGAAAAAAATAAACATTGAATGTTCATTACTTCTTGAATAAATGTATTTTCTTACAATATTTGGTATATTTTCTTTTCTAAAGACTATTTATTTTAGTACTATATTTGCAGTAATTGTTACTCTTGAAATGGAGAAACTGAAGTCATAGATGATATCCTCATATACACACCTCTGTACCAGTGAAAGAATTTACTGCTTTCAGTCCTCCCTGAAGGCCCCCTAACTCTTTCCCAATCAGATCCACTGATTTTTTACCTGCAGTAAGCTGTCAGAGCAAGTCATCTGGACAGATTCATGAGAGAGAGAATTGAAGTCTTGCCTGGTCCATGTGAATTTGGAGGCAGTTTATCTGTAGCCTTATTTAACTGCTGAAGCTGGTTATTTCAGAATCATCAGCATAAGTGTATGCAGTACAGCTGTTATAGAGGAAAATGTGTTGGCTACAAAGAGACATTGCCTGCTCTATGGGAGAAGTTGTGCTTCTGATATGAGGGGCATCTGTGTTTTTAAAAAGGGAAAAAATCAACAACAAAAAGTAAAAAGATCAAACATTGATGTCTTAGACTGAGCTTTAATTTTGGAAGTCAGGAAAAAATAGTTGATTCTTACAGGGATGAATGTGATTACTTCATAAAAAGTAGGGCAAAGAAAAAATTTAATCTTAAAGTATGTGTATATTTTTGTATATATATGTACATATTTGTATATATACACACACAAACCTAAAAACTTTGGTATCAGTGCTATATACCAGGGATGTATGATTCAAATAGGGAGGTTTTTCATTATTGGGCTGCAACATTTTCCCCCCCCCCCCCCATCTCCCCTACAGTGCCCCCAACTCCACACTTTTACTGCAGCTGCCTCATCTCTGAGATGAGACCTCTGCTGCCTTCCTTTGAGCTCCAGTACAGTGGAGGCCCCCTGGTTGTACCCTCACTGAAGTAGGTTATTGTGCTGTTTGCAAGCCTAGTCCTGGAGTAAGCAACCTCAAGTGGTCAGCTGATGTTAAATCAACTGAAGTTGGTGGGGATACAGGACACTGGGATGCGAGGACTCTCTTTGTATTGCCTAACCACTTTGTAGATGATTCATATCTGTGGTTGTTGTAATCTGCCCGGGGCAGCAGAGTTGCCTCTTTTCCTCACTGCCTGCTCGCTTGTATTGTGGTGAGCAAAGTGAGGCTGGAGAAACTGTGTGCTGCTTATCTTTAGGTAAATGCCAAGCACTTGAAATAAGTCAGTAAGCCAGACCTGTGTGAATAATTCCTGATGATTCTGCATATACTTAGATGCAGGCTTTAGTGCTAAGCCTTTGAAGAATCTCTGCGCATGCTCAGGCTTGTTGGACCTTTGTTTCCAAATTTCTGAGGGTTCCTTCTCAACCGAACATGTTTCAACCCAGAGCTGCTGCAGTGATGGTGTTTTCCTGTTGCAGTGGTAGGCTGTATGCCAGAATTGAGGGTAAGAAAATTATTTCCTGTGCTCATGGGGCTTGCTTTGTTGCTGCTCAGTGTTAGGACAGCCACAGTTGTAAATGAAGATTTAGTTGGGGATTGGCCTCAGAGCTGTTAATCAAAGTGAAAGAGCCTAGCGTTGAGGAGAGAACATGGGTGCCAGGAGATGTGGGATACCTAGAAACCTGCAGTAAAAAGATAATCTCAGCAGTCAAGAGCCTAGGATTTGCTGAAATCCAGGCTGGTGGCTGTGGGAGAATATCTCCCTACAGCCTCTACCAGAAGGAGCCAGAGTAAACCTTGTGGAGCTCTTCAGTTCTGTAGTTCTTAGCATCCAAACAATTCAACTTTATCTCTGCTTTACTCTGTGGTGTAGTCACATTCTCCACTAGTCTTAAAAACAGAACTTAAGAACCAGGTTAGAACAGTAAATACATATTTTTAGGTATTAGTATTAAGGGACATGTACAGTGAAAGGCTGCTGTGGCCATACCCCTTTTTGACTTTCCCTCCCTGAAATTTCTGCAGGGACCGCTTGAACTTGCCGTAAGCAAGTTCACTGTGCTTCTGCAGTATACAGTATACCTATATACAGCTTCCTGAGCTCAGCTGAGGTCTAGTAATAGATCAAGCAGCTGCTGCATCCCTTGAGGAGCTGACATTAGATGAAGACTCATAGAACACATCTCAAAGTGTTTCACGAAGCTGCTTTTTTCTTATGCTCATAAACACTTTGTTATGTAACATTATGGTAGCTGAAATATTTGGCCAATAAGTTGGAGGCCGTAATTTTTGCAGAGTAAGGTATTTAACTTTGATCCCAAGGGTAAGAGTTCAAACACACCCCTCTGCTTAGCACTGTCTATTGGCTGGTTTTGATGATTTGCAAATGCAGCATATGGTGGTTTTTTGGATCATTTTTGAGATATTGATTCTCTTTGCACACTGTGTGAGGACTCCTGACCCTAAAGTTTTGTCTGCTTTCCTGGATACTGAAAGTGCCTAAATCTACTTTATGGGCACCTAAATAGCTTGATAAAGCTTGCTTCCTGTGTAAGCACAGCTAGAAGCTTCATCTGTTATCTTTATTTTTTTTTCGAAAGGTTCATAGAACCCTTTAACTGCATGATTTGAACTGGATCCTAGTCATGGACTTAGAACCACACTAAAATGGTGAATTATCTACACACTGATTTTTTTTCCTGCTTTCCTACAACTTTTTTTTCTAAATGGGGATATACTTATTTAAAATTCCCCTTGCTTTTAATTCCATGGGCAATGTGCTAAAAATTTAGTATCATAAGGGGCTAAGACTGCTGTTTTTCCTGGCTTTGAATTTTGCCTAATGATTGTATGCTTCAGCCATTTAAATGTGTTATATTATAAGTGGTTCTTGAGCCTTATCCTTAATTTATGATAATTCGTCTACCTAAGGTTCTAGATATTTATTTAAACTCTTCAATCAGCCTTTGCAAGGTGAAGGCAAAAATCAACACTCAAATTTGTTTTTCATCGTGTCCTGTCTTAGATATCTTTCCGACCAGCATCCCATGGACCATAGATTGCAAGTAAATGGGAGAAATTTAAAGGTGATTACTTGTGCGGGGTTTTTTTACTTTAAAAGTTACATGGTTTGGGGCCTTTTAATGTACATGTTCAGCTGACTCTTCCTGAGCAAGAAGTTTATTTAAACTGAGTGTTACCAAATAACTGAATTTGATTAAATTGCATAAAGCAAACAGAGCTTGTAATCCTGAAGCAAGAGCTTGTTTCTCTGTCCTTCCTCTATGTCCTCACTATGCAAAGTTGTTTAAACAAAAAACCCCAATGGATTGATTAGCTAATTAGGCCGTGATGTAGATGGCCTGAATCTTAGTATCTTAGTAGTAACACCACTAAGGTTATGTTGTGAACTTTGACTGCTGTTAGTTCAGTATTTTCTAATAGATATTTGAGATAGTGTTTTAGATATTTGGTACACTAGTCAGTAGTCTCTTTTATTCAGGTTTAAACAAGCAAACAATGATTTTTTTGTGTGTGTGTGTGTATATTTATATATACACACATACATATATCTCTTTATATATATAGAGAGAGAGAGAGTTAGTACAGGATGTGTCTGATAGAACACTTGCAGCACAGTGACCAATTACCTTTTACGATATGGCTCTATGAAGGTAAAATTGGCAGCTGTGTGTCTGATCTGGTTGACTGAGACTACACAACACCTCTCAGTACTGAACTTTATCTCTCATCATTTACCTTTTCAATCTATTGCATGGCCATCATTAGTTGATCATGAGAGATCTTTGTGTAATAAGTAGATCATATTCTTCTCTGGCACCTTTAATTAGGTTACTCTAGAGTACCATGCAAATATTAATTTAAGATTGGATCACTTTAGTTTGCACATAACATCTGTGTTCACCAAATCAAATACTTGCATATACATAGCATGTGTTATTCATATGTATGTGTTCCAGAGATGTATGTCATACTGGCCTGAAAAGCATGACCAGAAAATTTTAAAAAACACCAAGGGAGAAAGGAGTTGCATTTTCATTTTTCCAAGGTGCTTACAAGATGGAAAAAGTTATTGCTAGCCCAGTGGCATCGAAAAGACAATAGTTAATAGCCATGGAAGAAGCATAGTTTCTGGTCCATTGTATTAAGCAGAACTATGTTCACCTTGAAATATATTCCTTGACCTTTTGAAACCTGTGATTTTTTTAGTGGAGTGCTTAGAAATGGCTGTTTTAAAAGAGGAAAACAAATCAGGGTGTTATAATTCAGTATTCTTTGTGTATGTAATAAATGTTAAGAACATGTATTCTTGTCATTTGGCAAAGCTTTTTATTATTACATAACATATCCACGAAACTAATGATTTCTTTTTTCAGGTACTGAAATCTTATACTGCCCTCCTGTGTCACTCCAATAATACTCTCCCCTAGAAATTGGCAATATTTCCTTCTTTGTCTTCTGTTTTCCTTTTCTTTTTAATAGTTCATAGATTGATTTCAAGAACAGAAGTGTAACTTCAGTCCTGGGTTAAAAGAAATGCCACAGAGCTTTTGCATGTGTTCCTGTTCTCCTTTGGACCCATTCCAAAATTGGATATATGGCAATGCTTGTTGTTAAACTGTTCTGTGTTGATGATGAGTCAAGTTGTGATTACCATTTTTCAAAGCGCTCATAATAATAACTATCAATCAACAGTTCTTAACTCAGCATAAGAGACTGTCTGTAATCTAATGGGTAGATGTCTTACAGAAAGCCAGGTTTATGTGTTCAGGGAAAAAATGTGTACCAGAGATGTATGTCATACTGTCCTGAAAAGCATGACCAGAAAACTTTAAAAAGCACCAAGGGAGAAAGGAGTTATATTATTTATTTGTTTTCCTGGGAAACAGAACTCTGATACTGCAGTATGAGAGCTATTTTTTGGTAGGGCTTCTAATTAAGGTTGACAAATTCTTCCCTTTATGGAATGTGCTTAGAGCTTTGAACTGCAGTTGTGTTGACCAAAACTCTTTTGGCTCCAAAAAGAAAAATAAATTAGAAAAATATTTTAAATTTGATAGAACTCTTTATAAAATGTTTTTCTCTGAATAGCTCTACTGTTCTGATCAAAAAATTGAACAGGGAAGAAACAGTTGTGTAACCACAGTTGTGTACCTTTCTGCCTTGATGGAACTCTCTAAGATTTTCTAGAATTAACACTGATATCTGAAGATGACACTGTCCCTGACCATGTCAGTCTTCCCAGAGGTCCTCATGTTTACTAGATGTTTTGTTTTAGCTTAGGAAATCCTGCTGGTAGCTTTCTCGGGCAAAAAAATACATTCAATTAAGGAGAAAATTAAGACAACTTTTTTTTTGGTAACTTGTTCTGGGGGTGCAGGGGAGCTGAATAGGCGAGCCGAGAGTACAGAGACACTCACTCTCCCCTCCGTTTTCTTGGTGACCTTTCTGATGATGTGTGTAGTGTGAGTAAGAGTGCACTGATTTGAATGAAAACTGAGCAAAAGAGAAAATGAATCTGATAAGGCAAAAATGGGGAGGTGTGTTTTAGACAACAAGGCTGACACAGCGTGAGGTGGAGAGATGGGGAAGTTGAATAAGGGCCTGGAGGGAGAAATGTATTAAACAAGAGGGCAGGAACTACTAATATGAGAAGGAGGAGTTAGAGCCTGGAAGTGAATACTCGTGGATGGTAGGGCAGGTTCAAGTAGCCAGGAGAAAGTTGAAACAAATTCAGTTAGAATCATTAAGATTGCAAAGTGAAGCATTCAGGTCATACTAGTGCTCCGTGAAGAGCACCAGTGAAAGAAAGTGAAGAAAGGTTGCTTATCTATTGCCTTGTGCATCGGGTTTATGATATTGTCTTTAATTGCATGCTCACATATATATTTTCCAGCAGACTCATTCTTTCAGTGCTCAGCCTGAAACTGCCCATTGCTTGATTGGGGGGGGGGGGGACGGACGGGACAAAATAATGACTGCTTATTAAATTGGCACAGTCTGTTCTGTGTAATTTAATTTTATTCTGGTTTGCACACCTTCAAAGGGGCAAGCATTCTTTCTGGCACAGGTACATCTTTACAGTTTAAAAAAATGTAACACGTGATACTGCCCTCAACTATCGTGATGGAAATCTCTCATGTTTGTGTATCGTTAAGATGTTCGTAAGCAGTAAATTCCTTTCTGTTTTATAGCTACGCAAAACTAATGCCTAACTAACTATAACACGGTGCCTTGGAAGCTGATAAAACTGGAGTTGTTTGGACTGTGTTTGACTAGAACAAGATGCAGTGTTGAAGCAGCCGTCAGAGAAACTATTTTCTGTCCCTCTCTGGGCCACATGGATGGTTTCCAGCTAGAACCTTTGGCTTATTTCTGACTTGGGTGAAGGTGCAACCTTTCAAATAAGAACTGAAGATATTGTAGATATTTACTTACTCAGACTGATTTAATAGAGCATGTGTTTAAAGGCTCCAATTGCCTCGTTATTCAGGAAATCTGTTTTTGCACATTTTACTAACTTTCGTTTTTTTCCTGAAACCATGTCCGCAGCTTTTATGAGTAAGTTTTGAGGTAGTAGTGGTAGGTATGATTCAACAGTAGATTCCTCACACTTGGATCTAGAATGGAAAAAAATATATTCCACTGATTTGTTTTAATTTTTCTATTTATTTTTAAGCTACGTTTTACTTAGATTTCTGTAGTGGTGGCATTAACGTGTTATGTACAAGTGTTGTGAGGTGAGCCAGTGATCAGTGCCAAAATTTACTGCTGAGTCTGTGGAAGAATAAGATGATTCTTAGAAATTATCTTAAAGGACCAAAGTATGTAAGCTCAGTTAGAACAAATAGCATAGCATATGAGAAACCTTGACTGAACTTTTTTTAACTGTACGTAGACATCATGGTTTCAATTTTAACCAGACTTCTATTTGACTTTTTGATACTGCTGTCTTCTAAAATGCAGTAGCTTCTTGAATTTAGCAATGTTCTAATTATCATGGAAAAGTAATTGTACTTCTTACAGAGATATTTTGATGCAATTTATTAATAAAATGCTCTAGAAGATGTCTCTTATTTGTTTCTGTAATTATTTAGGTTGATTTTAAATGCTTATCATAACTCTCCTTGGGACCTGACAAGGTCATAGAATACATAAACCAAAAAAGCAGTCTTAAACTTAACCATGTGAGCTGCATCTGTGCTACAGCCATAATTATACATTGGTTGATACAGACCTTTCAAAGGCTATATTCAAGCTGAAATAAACTTTAGACTGGCTTGTTTTGAAATAAACTATGTACCAAGGGGAGAGTTACCAAATCACAGTAAAAGTGTCCTAAATGAGGATAAACCTATGAAAATTTGTTAGACAAAACAGTGGTGTTCTATTCGTTAATAACACTCTTCCAGTAACTAATGTGATTAAATGGCTATCTCTCTCTCTTTCAGTGTAGAGATTGGTGAAAGTGTGAGAGGAGAAGATGTATATATCATCCAGAGTGGCTGTGGAGAAATAAATGACAACTTAATGGAATTACTCATCATGATCAATGCTTGCAAGATTGCATCATCCTCCAGAGTGACTGCAGTAATTCCATGTTTTCCATATGCCAGGCAAGATAAGAAAGACAAGGTAGGTAAGATGCTTTTTATAATAAAAGCCTTATGTTTTAAATTTGTTTCAGCTTGTTCCCTTGAAGTTCTTTGAGATAAAGCATGTTTTCATAAACATTTAAAAGAGAATTAAGTTTTTCTTATATATTTATTTCTTTAAGTTTAAATGTTGAACTACATCATCTCTAAGTGAATAGAGACGACAAATGATTTTTCATGTATTTTGATTTTTGTAAGTAGGTTCATGTTGAGTGTGGTATATTTCAGAGTACTTGCTAGCAAACCTAACTTTGTGGAACTCTTTCTTGCTTTTGCCAACTTGATTTTTTTTTTCCCCCTGTATACACAGGAGAATACACCTGTTCTACCATTTTTGATTAGTGCAATTGCACTGAATTAAATCCTTATACTGACATTTTATTTAATAAATCTTGAATATTGCTACTTCACCTATGAGAAGGGCTTAATAGAAGTAAAGGGCAGGAGTTGCCTGGGACAGTTTGAAGTGCTAGAACTATTATGCAGATGACTTTTACCCTATATGTTAAAGCTGAGAGCCAAATGGAAAGAGCTGATTAGATCTGCAATATGTTAACAGTAATGAATGAATACATTATTCCATTCTGTAGGACAGATTCTAAAAAAGTACATTTGGAGTAATCTATTTGTATTGATGCAGACCAAAAACTGTAGAAGGGAAAAAAAGAGAGGAGAGAAAACAAACAACAACAAAAACAGAACACTTTTGTCTTTTTAGTACTCTCTCTCTAAATTTGGGCTGCTATAGATGATAAATGGAACAGTTCTGCTGAACTGATAGCACAGTAACAACTCCTCATTGGCAAGTGAGTCAGAAAATTTTAGTTCTGTATTTTTTAAAATCAGTCTCTACTCTGTGTGTGTGTGTGTATATATATATATGCAAAAGCCTTATGTTACACAAGTGTTACTTTTGCCAAAGCTCACTGGAAAATAACTGACAAGAACAGATGTGAAATATGGCTTTTAATATCAGATTACAATGGTTATCTTCTTGGAAATTGCCCCCCTCCAGTACTTCCCATAAATTGACTGCCCTCTCTCCCTTGCACTTTGAGCATTGAGCAAACCATCCTCAAAGCCTTGCGAGTTTTCAGTTGGTTTTTTTCCCCTCTCATTCTTTCATATAAAATATAACAGAATTGATAAGGGATGTAGAATCTAAAAATAATAGAAGACACCTAGAAAATACACTATTACCAGCATGTGATCGAGGAGAGCAAAACTGAATACACCAAAGTGTTTCTTTCAAGGAGTGTAGCCTCCACAAGACAATATTATTATTGCGACCCTCTGCTTATTATACTTTCAAAAACTCAATTCAAGAGTTAAATAGTAGCTCCCTATCCTTTGCCTACATCTTCTGGAACTTCAGTTTGCTGTGTTTCTGTATTGAACAAGAAATCTCCCTTTCTTGCCTAGAGAGCTGAAAAAGGTTTTATCGAAAGAGTTTGAAAAGGGAGCAATAAACATTTTGGTGAGATGCTAAGGAAAGCATCTTGCTTCTGAAGATGTTTTGATTTCCAAAATCATATTTGAAGATTCTGCTCGACCATAATATAAGTTCTTAGTGTGGGAAAAGGATGAGTATGTCCCAGGTTTACTGTGCATCTAGGGAATGCCTTATCAAGTGCACCAAAAATCAAATGGTAGACTTCCAAGAGACACTTGAAACCTAGAGGACTGTGGCCCAGCATGCTGCCCAGGAGCATTTGTGTCTTTTGGATATGCCATCTGAAGGTGGATAGCACAGGAAAGTAACTAAGACACTGATTTAGACTTCAAGCTTTGGTCCAGACCTTTCTTTGGGTGCTGCTGTGTTCTGCAATTCTAGGCAAGCCCTTTCAATTTTTTAACCTCTGTTTTGCAATTGAGAAAATGTTTACCATCTTTGGAAACTAACCTTGGTAGTTGACCTCCATGTTGTAAAATAAACTGTTGTAATATAGCTGTTGACATTGGGCAGCTCATTGACTGGGAGATTCTTCTTCTCGCTGTTTGATTGCATCACACCATTTGGTCTTCGACCCCTATTGAATGCCTAAGATTTTTTGCTGCCTGAAATGTCAGAAAAGTGTCAGCCATTTTCTTACTGTGAATGTATGCAGATTTTCTTTCTGCTGAAAGATCTTGCTGCAGTTTCTCAAGTATGAAGTGAAGCAGCATAATCTGCTCTTTTTTAGTTTAAGTTATTGACTTTCAGTCCATTTAGTTCTTTATAGATGTGTCCTTGCTGCTGGAGGTGTCACCTTATTCATGCCTCTGTTGCAGTAATGATCACTGAAAACAGTGAAAGTGTTCTTGACTTAACGAAAAGGGCTTCCAGTAAAACACTTTATTCTGAGTAAGTTCTATATAATCTACTCTGGACGTTTTTAATATTAAACCTAGATGAGCTTTAAATGAGTTAGCTTTGGATATTAGTAACAGGTACAGCAGGACAATATAGAAATTCATGCAAGCTGTTCTCCCAGTTATAAAGGCAGGGAAAGAGATTTAAAAAAAAAAAAAAATCCAGAAAACAAAACCAACCTTGCCAAGAATCCTAGAAAAGCTTGTAAATTGACTTGGGCATAATCAAGTGTTGTCATAAGGTAGAATACTTCTGATACACAGCTAGCTAATTTAAAATTAGCTCGAGTATCTGTGCTTTGGCTGTATTTGCAAGTTTATGCATCCTCTAATTATGTTTACCTTCAAAGCCTTGGGCAAGATACGTTTATGTAGGATGCTGTAGAGATGCCTTTGAGATAAGTTAGAAGTATAGTGACAGGTGAGGTTTGGTGTTCCACAGCTTATGTAACTTTGTTTTTTTGATTTGTAGAAGGGGGCCGTGGAGCGTTGGGTAGGTATCTTTTTTTAATTTATTTTTTTTTTTAATCTGACAGTAAGCATTTCCATTAAGATGGCCTTAAAGGGTGAGACTTACTGGGTCGCATCATATATAACTGGGAACACTTTCAGTTTCACTTCTAGATTTCAGTTGTTTTTCACTTAGACCATGACAGTAATCCTGTGGAATAATTTTCTATTAGAAAACTCCTTGATTTTAGTTGAAAATTTATTTGGACATTCAAGATAATGGCTGTCAATTTCTGAGGCTTCAAAGCATACTTCATTTTCAAAACGATGAATTTTAGGTAATAAATTAGTGAATATTCACAATCAATGCACTTCACGACTGGCTTTCTTGGAAGTGAAAGTTCTAGTCAAATATTTGACTTGGATTTTTTTTGGTTCAGTATGCACATGATGCATTTTGAGCAAAACAATGTAATAAGATGCTTAAAGGCAACAGAGCTTCAATCTTGGTGGACATTCCCACCTTTTGCTTTCAGCTATGTATCCTTTGCATAGTTGTTCTTATGAGGTTATTTTTATTAGCTCTGTGGATTCCTTCCCTGCCCCTGGTAATTTTAAGAATTGCTAATAACTTTGTAACACATCATAAAAGAAGAAATCTTTTACATAAATGTTGCTATAAGTGAGCAGGGAATATGCTTAGGAACGAAAAACCTCAGTGATTGCTTCAGTTTCGTTTCTGTACATAATCTAATGTTGTATTTCACACTAATAATTCTGAATAATCTCAAATTGTGTCGAATGGAACAATGAATATACTGAATCTTCTTGCATTCTTGCCTCTCTGATAAGCAAATATCACAAAATCAAAGAACCTTCAGTTCTCGTCTACCTGTGTCATCCGAGTTTCTCAATTTGAGGCCACGTTTTTGAGGTTTTCTTGAAGTTTATTTTAAAAATCATTTGGATTATGTTGTAGCACAAAACTTTTCTCACTTTCTTTGTAAGCAATCAAATCTTAAATCTTTTTGAATATGTGATGTAGTGTGTGATTATTTTAATGCACAGTTTTGTGTAGAGGAAACTCAGATAGCTGAAAACTTCATTTGTCTTAATCTCCTATTGGCCCATTCTTGAGAAACAGGTATTGGTGTTTGGCTATCTTTGCTTCCAAGACCCTCTGTCCACCAGCATGTAGGCAATCTGTGATGTGCATGTCTGCTAAAACAAGTTACCTAGTGGTAAAACCTCCAAGTTTTTCCTTCTGGGAAGTCAGCCTGCAAGGCCAGCAGCTGAAAGAAGTATCAACTGGTAATGTATACATTATTACTTGATGCAGGAAAGTGTTTTTTTGTAACAGTAATACTCGTTATATGGATGCATCAGACAAGCTAACAGCTATTTTTGTTGAACAGAAATGGGGGGAAAAAAAGAATGAAATTCAGTAGGCCAGAAGGAGCGAGAGTAGCAAACCACATTCTGGGAAGAAGCTAATTTGCCGTGACAGCTAGGCTGAACTTATTACTGCTTTCTATCAGAAGAGGTTGTCCTGGTTAGCAGTCATCTTTCCCTCCCTCTTCCATTTTGGCTTCCTGAGCTCATTTTTGACTTCCTCAGCTGGCTGCTATGGATTCAGACAGGTATCAGTGTGCAGCTCAAGAGAAGTGGTGGAAGTATATAGACTGGAGGCAAGGGATGGGACAAGAAGGTGAGCGAACCTCTGCTTTCAGTAGCATTTGTTAGTCTAGCTTAACCAATATCAAATTAGGTCTTCACAAACTGCTAATGAAAGAACATGATGGTAAAGTCAAAAGATGAGAAACTAAATCTTTGTTTTGCTGGATGTTACCAGAGACTTGAATATCTTGAAGCCCAGCTCAGTCCAGTTTGAACTACTGAAATGACCTGAAGTGACCAAGATGTTGAATAGGACAAATCACAAGTTTACTAATAAGAACAGACGTGTCTGGAGAGCTTTAGCTCACTGAGACCTTACAGAAATGAACTTAAATGGGGACCAGTGTAGTCCTCGGTGGCTATCCCTGATGAGGCTGTAGGGATGGGAAAATCTTACAGAAGCTCTCTGCATGTGAATTGGGAGATCTGGGTAATTGCAAACTGCTGTATACATCTTCAGTGTATCTTACACAGACCAAATGTGAGAGATTGTGTGCAGAACGCACACATACACGTGTGCACATGCACACACATGTGTGTGTGCAAGTTTTCTAACTGAAGGGTTTTTAATGATAAAAATTTCTTCAAGGAAATAAACTGAGATATTACAGTCTTTACAGCATGGAGAATGTTGGTAATTCACAGGTTAAAACAGGGAAAGGTCGAGTTTCCACCTAAATCAACATTTGAGGGGAATATATCTGGTGTAGCCAGGTGCCAGTATAGCGTCCAGGTTAAGTTAGCAATGGTTCAGCTTACTGTAGATTTTCCCCTTGAGACACCTTGGTAAAAATTGTGAGGTATTTTGTAAAAAAAGTGGAGGAGTTTCTAGAAGGCTAAATTAAGCTCTCTGATAAATCTAGGAGTAGAGAATACCTTGCTAGCAAAAACATAACCTGACAGTGATATGGAACCTCTGAATTAGTTTTGCTTCTGTGTTAAGAGTAGTGCTAGTTGTTAGTCATTTTTAATGGTTCGGTTAAAAAAAAAAAAAAGTGAAAATTTAGTTTAGTGTGCCCATTACAGACAAAGCTGTTGAGGGTAACATAGCTTTTTTACAAAGCTGCAGAGTCTCAAAGGACTTTACAGTTGTTCAGAAAAACCATAAGCTGTCCTCCAGTCATGATTTCCTCATTTTTATGTTGCTGTTCATTTTGCATCTTTGTCAGATTAAAAAAGCTCTTGACATTGCCATAAACTCTGCTAATTAGTCTTTCACTCTTCCTCTGCCCCTTCCACTTTACTGTTTCTCACATTCCCGCTCTGTCCCTCCCCTCCTCAGGAAGTGTAGACTCCTAATTACATCTGACAATGCAGTCCTAATTGGCAAAAAGAATAGTCTTCTACCCCTGCCTAGATGGATCTGTTACAAGTTTTACTGTATCATGAAGAAATGCTTGATATTAATTTTGTTTTAAGCAGTATTTTTTAAAAAGTTAAGTTCACTCTGCCTTCCTTTGTATTTGGCAACTATCCTATTCTTAAAAAAAACATTGCCTGAGAATCAGGTAATCTATGGAGAATGGGTTAGAGAAATGGAGACTGTCTGTCCTTGCTATAGGAGAGCTAGCTAAAAGTTCAAAATAAAGAATTGGAAAATTAGATCCTCAATTTTCCCTGCTTGTTGGTCAGGTTACTACAAGGCATTATTAGCCAGGCTGTGCAAGCTGATCAGATGCTCCAAACTGTTTTGCTGAGTTTCAAAACCTAGTAGCAAGACTTGCTATTGATCGGCTATTTTGGTTAAAGTTTTTGGAGCTCTTCGCATCTAAATTGCAGATATGCTAAAGGAAGATAAGTAAACATAGCAAATAGTCTGAATCCTTGTATCTAGTCAATCTTTTTAAATTTTAAACATTTGTGCTTTATTCCTCAGAGTCGTGCTCCAATCTCTGCAAAACTTGTTGCCAATATGCTGTCAGTTGCGGGAGCTGACCATATCATCACTATGGACTTGCATGCTTCTCAAATACAGGTAATTATAAGTTCTTACTGACTGTGGGTAGAAGTTTTATTGAATTAATATGAAAGGCTAATACTAATTCTGTGGTTTTTTCCTCATTGTTCAGAAGTGTAATTCTCAGGGTTTAGAGAAAGCTTTGATTTGCCTCACTGCTGGTTTCTAATTAAATTCTCTTTTGAAAGAGATCAGCCTTGATCTCACAGGGTGATTTTTTGCAGGCAATTTAGACAGTTCTGAGCATTTCCCCTGTATCCCTGTCCCACACCCCCAGTGAAATTTGCCAAACTCAAATGTACTAGAGGTCCAGGAACACACAACATGCCCTCTGGGGGAGGAAGCTCTCTTTAATTTTGGCCTGGTCAGTGATTGTCCTTGATTGTTCCCTCGGCTGCACCAGTGAAACTGTATATTCTCAAAAGAAGTGGAAATGGAAGCTGGAAACCCTTAACTGGGTTCGCTGATGAATCCAGCAAATCAGAATAGACATTGGTTGTGGTTCTTGCTTGCACCTCTTTCAAGATACCTTGCTTTTTCTAGAAAATACCTTCTCTTCCAGTTCTGGCATTCTGTTTAGTCAAAGTTTTGAGTTATGCTAGATTGTTCTCATCTGCATAAAAAGCAGTTTCATTTGTGGTCACAGGTTTCTTCTCATTACAACTTGCACAAAGAGGAGAAAGATTCCATTCTGCTACTCAAGTAATGCTAGCTTGAGTCTGCCCCAGTTTGAAATACTAGTGTTCATGTCAAGCAGTTAGTCCTAAGAATTAAAATTTATGGAAGTTAAGTAATTTTTGTGAGACTTTTTCACAAGCATGAATTTACTTAGGTGCCTGAGCCTGGTCCTTTTTTTGGTTTCATATAGTGAGAACGGTTGTTCCTCATTTCACTACTTTGGGTAAGATTTTTAGAGACCTTAGTATTTGTCCAGCTCTGCTTCCACTGAATTTGATGGAAATAGTGGAGGGTAGAATGAGGCCAGTGTAGAATGCTAATTAATGTCCTACCCTACATGAGAGGCAAAGGCTTGGCTCTTTCCCTAATGTCTTCCAAGTAAAAAATAAATGTTATTTATGAAACTATCTTTCTCTTTTTGACTAGGGTTTCTTTGACATTCCAGTAGATAACCTATATGCAGAACCTGCAGTGCTGCAATGGATAAAAGAGAACATTATGGAGTGGAGAAACTGTATCATAGTCTCGCCTGATGCAGGTGGTGCAAAAAGGTACTATTCAAGCCATTAGTTCTGCATATAGGTCGTGGTCAGTGAACTAACTTGGGGTATGCTTTCTCCCCTTGGCTTCCTCCATCCCCTTGAATTGTATGAGATACAGGGCACATCATTGCCAGCTGCATTGTGAAAAAACAGCATAACTAGTTCTTCTAAATGTTGTTGATGCTTCAAAACATCCAGGAACTTTCTGTACTCTAAAGAAAATATTTTTTTTTTCGCTCCCTGGATATGGCCTCATTAGCTGAATTCCTCCATGGGGGGAAAGTTTTTTCCTGCTGCTTGCTTCTTTAGTCTGGTTTCTGCGCCTCTTCCTGCTTCACTCTGGAACTGCCTAAGTTTCCTTTCTCTGTTAAAGCATATGGCCTGTCCTCACTGCACCTGCTAGCATTAGGTAAGACCTTGCTTGAGTCATGCTTCTTTTTTCTTTAAGTTACTGCATTCTAGTTGTAAACCTATTGACTCAAGTTATGTACTATGAATATTAGAAAAAAGAGAATGAAGCTTTGCTTTGAGTGGCAAAAGGTAAAAGTAGGAAACTGTTCACTGTGGTGATTCTCTATTCACAGCATGTGTTACTTGCTTAGGAGACCATCTTTTATTTGGTACCTATAGAGTATGAACTAATGCAGAAGTTCAGGAGCACACAGTGAAGTGATAAAGCATGCCACTGAGGTGAAACACTCATTCCCAAGTTATCGGTCATTCTGCTGTTAGAAACTGAGTGGGAACAAAGATAAATGAAGCAAGAAGCCTGTAAGCCCATAGTAGTTCAAATATTTGGAATGTAGCATGAGGAAAACAGTGAAAGATTACCGTAATATGATGGACCCAAAGACTTTGATTAAAGTAATGAGTCTTTAGTTTAAAAACTGGCAGGGAAATAAGACTGATCAGGATTCCAGAGTTGTTCCTGTTTAGATTACTGGAGGTAAAGATGTGAAGAATGGAAACTAGAAGGCATTCTAAAATTGAGATGACTCGGTCCATTAAATTTTTTTCATTCTTATCTAGTTCTTGTCTGTGTTCTTTTTTCCTTCAAAGTACAGTCTTTGTTTCGAATCCAAGTTGGGATAGAGGGGTTTTGTTTGTTTGGGGTTTTGGGGTGGGGGGGAAGTGAAGTGGGGGGTTCCTCTCCTGTAACAAATATTTCTGTATTGGAGATCAGTCATGAGAGTTTATTTCTGAGGACCACTCTCATTCTGTTTAGTATGGATAGAATCTGTCCTGATACTTTTCCGTTTTAACGCACTCAAGCATTTGCTGTTGAAGTAAGAGAAGGTTGCTTACTATAAATTTACAACTTCTCCTTAGCCTCCAGTAATATAATGTAAAGATGGTTTTTGGCTTGTTCATTTAAAACATGTAGACCTTCAAAATAGTACTTGGGTTAATGAAAAGTGAATAGAATGTCTTAAAAATAAATCGGGAAGTATTAAATAATGTGTGTGTGTGTATGTTTTGATTGCTCAATATTTTAAACACCTGAATACTTTTCTGTTTCTTATCATTTGATGGTTTTCCAGCTCATTAAATTTTGTGACTGAGGGTAAGGCATGCAAGTTCTATCGATATCTTAATGCCTCTGAGGTACTGCCTTTTGCTTTGAAAGTATACTGTTGTGCACAAAAATGTTCATCACCCTGGTTTTGGAAAGCTGTAGCAAACAAATACTTCATACTTAAGTGTTAAAGAAACTGAACCTTATGCTCTATTAAATGTGGATGTTAACCTTGTTAAGAGCATTCTAAAAATACTCTACAAAGGACAGACTTCAAGACTGTGCCAGCATGGACAAAGCATAGTAGTATTTATTTCTATGAATATGCCTGGCAGCTCTATTATATTTTAAAAAATCTGAATAAAGCAATCCTAATTAGAAGTCCATAGCAAGTTAAGCTTGTTAGCTGAGTTCAGTCTGGCCACCAGAGGTCATCCTGAGGACTACTTTTTGAAAAAAAAAAAAAAAAACACACTTTGCCAATCAAAAGCATTGCTAAGAGAACTACTTAAGTAAACTACTTGATTACTAAAGAAATGTTGCTATAAGAGTTACTAATCACTACTAACTTGTTTGTTTTTCCCATTGTTCTAGTTTTCACATTCCTGGCAACAGTATTTTCAGTTAGGATTTTAAAGTATGTGCTGTTGTATGCTTAGAACTGAGCCTGTGTCTCTTTTAAACTATCTAGTGTGACTAGGTTTTGCAGCAGTACAATAAAAGCTTGTGAACAGCTGAAATGTCTTGTGTGTATGTTCCCCATGTCAGTAAGAGTCCAATAAATCTTAGGTGACCTGCATGCATTTTTCCTGAGCTACTAGTAGCTCTGTAGCTACCTTCAAGATGACTTTAAAAGCTATATTTAAAATTTTTGTTAAACAATTTAATTTTGAATTAACTATTCTATCTAATGCAGTAGCTTTCACAACTGAACAGTATTCTTTAATTTTCCCCATGCCCCATCCTTCTCCTGAGTTCTTCCATAGCAGTCCTAATGGGAAAGCCTTTCTTTGAAGAATGAGGCATTAAATCTCCACATATTTTCAGACAGCAGCTTTTCTTCTGCTAGCAGTGACCCTCCTCTACACAGGTATCCAGAATTTCTGTTTATAGTGTAGGTGCTGAGGTTAAGCAACTGGGCCTGTAATTCTCCTACCCTCTATCCTGAAGAGGGAGAGACTGATACTAGAAGGACCAGAATCTACAGCAGTAGGCTCTAAGCACCTACCTAATTGTCTAATTATATTAGAGATGAGCTGTCTCTGACTTATAGTAGATTTCTACTTCAGAAACTAGTTCTACTTTACTTTGTAGTATATTTCTGCTTCAGTATATCCGTTTTATAAAAAGCAGATTATATGTACAGAACTATTTTTCATGAAGTTATCAGAACAATGCAGCTGAACTCCTCTTTGGGTTGGATGAAGAAAAGTTAACAAGTGCTTCAGAGTTGGTTTTTCACGTAGTTTAACAGTCTTGTGCTGTAAAATGAACCTCTCACCTGAGAAACAGTGCATAGGTCCTCTCTCCTCCAGCCAGTGACCAACACTGGTGGATTACTGCTTCTATGAAATGTCCTAAACACAGTAACTTAGTTATATGATTAATTGTATTTGCCTAATGACCTTTTCAAAGACAGGAGTTTAATGCTGGAAAAATGAAGTCAATTTTAAAAAAAAAAGCTATTTCTGGAGTATTGGTTAAGACACTGTGGTTGTATTTATTAACAAAGAATTTCTGCCCTATCTCATTTCTTGCAAATGTTTGTACTACAGTGATTTTTTTAGTAAACAAACACATGGTTTTATGACAAATGGTCAAGTAGGTTGCTTTCTTTTAAAATAGGTTTCTGAATGTGTTTTATTTCTTCCTCAAACTTAGGGTTACTTCAATTGCTGACAGACTGAATGTGGAATTTGCTCTCATTCATAAGGAACGGAAGAAAGCAAATGAAGTAGACAGAATGGTCTTAGTTGGTGATGTGAAAGACAGAGTAGCTATTCTTGTTGATGATATGGCTGACACATGTGGCACGATATGTCATGCAGCAGACAAGTAAGTATTAAGAACTAGCCCAATATCTCCTTGTAACATGACCTGCAGATAGCAGATGAACTCAGCTGCTCTGTCTGCATGCTTATAAGTCAACCTGATCTCTGTAGGCTGAAGTCACTCTGATTCTTCACTCTATAGGTCACAGTCTTGCGGTCAGACTGTTCTTCTTTAGAATGTGGAAGTGAAAATATTTCAGAAATATATAATCTGTATTTAGAAGGAAGAGAGAGTAAGAACAGACTCATCGAACTTGGAAGGGATTTGGGGACCATCTAATGTGTCTTCCATTTCCAAAGCAGAAATGACAGATCATTCTGCTCTTAAACCTTGTTACGGAGCTTTTCTACTCCTTTGGCAATCTTTTGCAGAGCTTTGCTAGATTCACCATTAGAAAGTTCTTCTCCTCAGTGTTTAATGCATGTTTAATCTTAGTCTTTAATATAAATCCTCAGTATAAAACTACTTGTCCTCTTTGTCCAGGACACTGAAAATAAGTTGTGGTTTTTATCCTCTTTTGTCTAGAATGTAGTTGAAGACCGTTTTCATCCCCCTCTAGGCTAAACTACTTCAGTTGCTCAGTCTTTCCACATGGTTTCTAGACTTCTGCTCTGCTCTTGATGCCCTCTGAACTCTCTTCAGTTTGTCCGTTTACTTCTTGAAGCGCAGCATGTGAAAGTAGGCCCAATATCCTGACTGAGGCCCTGACATTGCTGAGTAGAAAGGATTAATCTGGGCGGGAGGGAAGTGTTTCAGCCTGTCCTTATGCTTGTACACTTCAGGGTGGTGGCAATTCCCCCCTCCCCGCCACCGAGATTGATGGTGTTGACTGCTCTGAACTTTGTTAATATTTATACCCTTTTCTAAAAATTGCTAGGCAGGAGTCCCTAGTCTGTGTAAATTCAAATAATTAACTCTTCCTGTTGCTGTAGCTTCACAACTGAAAATGGATGGCAGCAATTCTAGCTTCAAAAATCATTTTGACGAATTGGAGAAATGGACTGATACTTGTTAAGAAAAAATGTGAGATATTACACTTGAGCAATATTGGATTGAAGTGCTTCTGCCCTTCCACTCATATCCGAATGTATGCTGTCAGCTCTGTTTTGGAAGGTCAAGGGCTTCAGTCTAAACTTGATTGGAGACCTGAGGTTTAGTTTTCCAATCCAAAGTTGATTTTCAGATCTTGTGTTATGATCTGGTTTACAGCAAAGCCTCCCCAAATGGTTGTGCCTGCTGCACAATAGAAGTGGAAACAAACTTCTGGGGAACAAGGCACTGGAATGTCTTAAACAGATCTTGTTGCTGAACGCTTACTACAATACTGTTACTTCTGCACTTAATCCTTTCTAAAGTTTATATCTCTGAGGTGAGATCACTTTGAATTTATATTCTTGCCCAATATACTTGCAGACCATTTGAAAGTGCTGAATAGCATCAGATCCAATGTAAGTCCTCGTGATGCTTCCTGCCTAAACCTATTTCATGTTCTATTGAAGTAATAGGGTGATACTTGAGTGAGCTAGACATTACCACTGGTGGTCTGAAGTAAAGATCATCCTACAAGTTTACAGGATTTTAGTTGCAGGTTTGCTGTTTGCTTTTATATGATCAGGATGTGAAAAACCCAAGGTAGAAGAATTCATACAGTCTTGTTTCTTGAAGTTCTGCAATTAGATATTATGCAGTTGTTTACTGTCCATGTAGTAATCTGTATCAAACTTCAATGTGGGTCTATGTGTGCTCTGTGCCCTTTGCTGGTCAAAACTATAAATGGTCTAGCCAATGGTTTTTTGACACCTCTGTGCACAGAGGAAACTAACTGCTGTCAAAAAGGAGGCCTTTTTTCTGCTGTGAAATAAACATTTCTTTATGTACAGTAGATTTTTAAAGAGTAAATTCTAAAAGCATCAGAAAGCAGCAGTGTACCTGGAGCGTACGCTAGAAGATGCTTTTGCTTGGGCAATGCTGCCTGTTATTGTTCCTGTATTCTTGACATGAAGGTGTGCTTTTCATTAATGCCAAACCTAGGTGGGATGCAGTTTCTGCTAAATTAGACTTATCTAAATTACTTTTTAGGCCTCTCTTTACCCTAGCGACCTAAATGTGTGTCTAGCAGATAAGGTTAGATGTGTATTTCCAGATACTGCAGATAAACTTGCTGAAGGCTTTTTTTCCCCACTAGTAGTACACTTGCACTGTAATAATGTACCCTCTTTGTAGGTTGCACACTATTACTAATTGTAGTGCAGAAAACAATTGGAATCCTTCAGTTCTAGTGATTCATTCAAAATGATGTGATATTTCTGTATTGTCTGTTTTCCTATCTTACTTTCTGTGGTGATCTAATAAAGTACGAGCTGTTGAAGGCTGCCTTTTGTCCTACTTCCAGTTGTAGGCTTGCATAGCCTTGAGGATCTGGAGGTAGAGAGACCAATCAAAACCAAATTAAGAGAATCTGACTTATTCACAAGTTGTTCTAGTTCTTTTATTTATACAGGTTTTTTTTGTGTGCTGCATCATATCACTGTCTGCTGAATTAGCAGCATGTCTTCCCCAGCCTTGCAGTAAGCTAGGCTTTTGATCATTAACTTTTTTTTTTGCCTCAAATCTCTATCCAGGCACAATTCACTCACATTTCAAAGAAAATAAAGGTGCACAGTAGTGGAGGCATAATAAAGTTGTGAATACTGTCATCTAACTTAATATTTTTGCCTGATAAAGATGAAAAGATGACACTAGAATTCAGTTGCATATTCTGATGTAGTCAAAAGTGCAGCATTTTAGTGTTGCTGCTACTGATTTTTATCCAACTTTCACAAATCTAGCAGTGAGTACTTTTGGTCAGAATTAGTAGCCATATAACCTCAAAGAAGCTTAAAAGCTCAGAGTTATTTTATAGATTTGTATCTTCCTGTAGCTTTCAGAAGGAATTTTGTGTTTAAAATGTATTTTGAGGAGATCTCTACTCAGCTTTGAGTTCCTTAGGTAACTCCATCTAGAACAGCGCATTTAAACATGGATCATGGTTTGCTTGCTTTGTGTTCTACAGGTTAGTGTCTGCTGGAGCCACTAAAGTTTATGCTATCCTCACTCATGGAATCTTTTCTGGTCCTGCTATTTCTCGGATTAATAATGCAGCATTTGAGGCTGTTGTGGTAACGAATACAATCCCCCAAGAAGAGAAAATGAAACACTGCCCCAAAATTCAGGTACTGTAGTGTTTTTTCGTCATCTGTTCAAACTCTAGATTTGGATATTATCATTCTCTGATGCTAAAATTTTGTGCCTTAAGTTGAAAATATTTGCAAACACATTGTGCCGCTAAGTTGTTTGTAGAACATACTGAAAAGTCATGCCGAAGAACTGTTTTAAGGAAGTTCAGTTAGTATGATAAAGTATTGAAAACAATATTTGATACTGCAGCAGATGGAATATGCCTGACAGTGAAAGAATGGCTTTAAAACTGGCTGTGATGCTTTTTTAAAATTTGATCAATATTCATCATACAGTATTTGTACATGGGAACTCACGCTAGTTACATTAAGGTCTCTGTGGCATCCACAGTAGACATCTTCATTGTATTTGAAAATACACTAATGAAAATGCCCAAGACGATAATATGTTTCTAAAATCAAACTGAAAATACAAAACTGACTTATCTCAGTAGCTTTTACATGAGATTATTCTTGGAAGTCCTGTGTCCCTTTAGCAGTTTTTTCACTTGTGCAGCGGGGAGGAAAGTATAAAACAGTACTTTTTCTTTAATGTTACATTGAATTAAAACAAGTTAAAACTTATCTGATATTATGTTTGTGTTAAGTGGCGCTGCCATCTGATGGCTGGACTAAACTGTTTCTTTTGGCAACGTGGCCTGTGCTAGCAGTCCTCAGCATTAAGCCTGTACAGAAATTGGTTCCTGTTTTCTCATTCAATTTTCAGTCTGTACCATGTATTAATACAGTCCTCATGTTAGGCTTACATAATGTTTTAAAGTTATTCTCCTTTCTAGGAGAGGTAAGCTGGCAGAATAGTAAACTGAGTATGCAGTTCATATGCTTATAAACATGTGTTTATAAACTGAATTTTGTTATAGGATATCAAAACAATAAACTACAATCTCTTTTATTTCTTTCTTTCCTCTTAGGTTATTGACATTTCTATGATCCTGGCTGAGGCAATTCGAAGAACACACAACGGCGAATCTGTGTCTTACCTGTTCAGTCATGTTCCCTTATAACTGCAAGAGGCTATGTTGTATCTTTGCAAGGGCTGTGTTAACGAGCCCCATTTTTAACAGTGCATCTCAGCCACAGGAGATGAATATCTTTGTAGAAGCCCAGAGCTTAATTATTGTATTTGTTTCCTAATTACCATTTGTTCCTTGTAAATGGGCAGTAAATCTGCATCTTACAGAAGCCTTTATGAATTCCCTTGAGAGCTGGGGATCTTACCTGTTGCTAAGTTCTTCTGTGTGCTCATGCTCTCTTTCTACTAAATGGCTGCTTTAGATCCATTTTCTGTTCAGAATTACTAAACAGCTGTTTATAGAACTTAATGGAATTTATGCATATGAAATTGTTTTTCTGTGTTAAGCTAAATGCTATGGATTTAGTCATCTGGAATCTATTCATCTATCAGGCAAGCAGCTGTTGTTGGTTTTTTGCTTTTTTGTTTTTTTTCTTTAACTCCAATGAATGTTAATTTGTAAGCCCTAACAGAATTTAAACCTCATGTGAATTTTAAGGATCTGACACATCCGTAATATTACCTGTATTTCATAAACTTTGTGTTTTTTTCCACAAAGTATATATGTTACAAGTTTCCTTCTGTAAAGCTCTCAGTTGTTCATTATGTTATCATTTGGTTGGAATTTTTTGTGCAGATACTGTCTTCATCTAAAAGACTGTTGTTTCAATATTGTTGGGATTATTTATTAATTTCCTGTATTTCAATAATAAGGACCAATCATAAATCATAAGAGCAATTTGTTTTGCATGTAACTTTTCCTGTAATTTTTAGCATTCTGTGATTCTGATCATATGAATAATTTCATCAGTTGTCCTGCTAATATTGCAAAGCTTCACTGTGCATAGTCCAAACAGCAAATATAAATACACTTAATATATTTGTAAAAGGTGGTCTCTGCTCATATTTACTTGATTGAAAATGTGAGAAAATACTTTTCATTTTAACTGTATAGTTAATAGAACTTCAACTTTCTATTACAAACTACCACGGTACTTTGCTGTGTAGGCAGTGAGCTGTGGTAAACTAGCCAGTCTTGAATAGTTTAATGCTAGAGAATTAAAACCACTGGGAAAACAGCTTGTATGCTGAGGATCTTATGGTTAAGTACTGGTAAGTGCAGTCAATAATTGATTATGGAGGAAAAAACAATTTCTGTCACTGTGGTTTTTTTTTTTAGGTCTTCAAATTCTTTTTATAGACTCTTCAGCCTTCCTGCTAGAAAGGAAGAGTTCAGTTGTGTTAAGATAAGTTTTCCCAAAGACCTAGGTGCAGGAAAACTATCTTTCCTCCTGAAATTACAGTTTTTAATAAAAGCATTTGCCATGCTTGAGAAATATTTCTTTACTGTGGAACCACACAGAATAGCCTTATTTCATCCTACCTTGCTTATTCTGGGATATATTTATCATGATACGCTGTTGTGTTATAAAATGGATTTTTCCATTCAATTTAAGCTGGTCTAATGTTCGTTAATTTCTCTGAGGGAAAAATGTGGCTACTTTGCCCTTATTTTTTTTAGTGATTTGCTATTTCTTTTATTGTTTTCTTCCTATATTGAAGATGAAGAAAACAATTTCACCTATACTTCTTTCTATAATGAATACAGAAATGGGTTGATAAGATATTGCAATCAGAATTCCATTCAGCCGTCAGTCCTCTGAGGAATTCCTCATTATAGTTCAATTTTTGAAATATTTAATTCCACTGTGTAATAATCTATGTTATTATCTGAATCAGAAAGCAATTTTTTAAATGTATGATTACTTAACCTACTGTCTTAAGCAGGTGTTTAAACTATTACTTTGCAGTTATATGGCTACAGTTTTGGGGTTAACAATTATACCATCAAAATTTAGACCTTATTATGCATATAGGGTATACAGTGAACTTAGTACCTGCTATTAATTCAGTTTTGTAGATCAGGTCTTTGTTACAAAAAAAATGCTGAATTGTTTGACATTATTGTGCACAAGTATTGTAAATAAATCTTAAATTACATGTGCCAAGAGACTGCTTGTGTTTTTGTTCTTCTGTTGCTCTGTTTATCAAGACAATGGCCTGCCCAGTTCAAATAGGGAAGAATGTAGGCACTGATACTCATGCAAACCTTACTAATAAGTTGGTTCATTTTTTTACGTCCAGGACAGCTTGTACATGTTAATCCCACCAGACTAGTACACATCTTTAAGATGATCATCCTCCTCCTTCTTTGTTGTCTGACCAAAATTACACAATGTTTAAATTTCATTGGGAATTTGAGTTAACACTTCATGAACAGTTGAAGCTCTTGCTTCTCAGTTTGTCGTAAGCAAAATGATTTGTCTGCATTTAAGAAGATCAGATGGGGGAAAGAACAGAAGTAACTTCATAAGTAAGCTTACTGTCTGTACTGCATTTTTGGACGCTTGAAATGCTTGTGAAGTTAGAGATGAAAATCCTATCAATCCGACAAAATTAGGAAAAAAGCAGCTTCTATGCCTTGTGTGCATAAAATTGAGGGGTGGTTTCTATGCTCCCTGACCCATTCTGGGGTTCCGATTTGAAGATTCCTTGACGGAGTTTGGACTTAATGGAAACTTTCTTATTTTGAATTAAAGGGGGGGGAAAAATACTGGATTGCATGTGCCCTGTGCCAAGAGGTACTAGTTCTTCAGAATTCTATAAGAAAGGCACGAGCTTTGTTTCATGAAAGACAACAATTTTATTAACATCTCAGGGCAGGAGATAGTGAGTTTTAAATTCTTATGTCCCTTCTGACACTGGAAACCCAAATTCATACAGCATCACAGACCTCTGCTCAGGCCACAGCACACAGTACAGATCCTATCCATGGTGAGGTTCATCAGTATTGTAGCCTTTAGAGGTTTTTATAGGATTTTCTAAGTAGTACTGTGACATGGATGGAAAATGTTGCTTCCTTTCAAGCTAAGGACATGCTGATGGTGTCATCACTGATGTCAAGGAGGTGCTGCCTCCGTGGTCTTCCGCTACAATTAGCTGGCTAAGTTCACTCTATGTCAAGGGATATGTGCAGCATAGCACAGTCCTGAAGGTCCAGTGATATGCAGTACAGTACATGCCTGTGTCTACTCAGGTCAACTTATGTGGATCACTAACTCCTCCATGTAAAATAGTCTTCTTAAGACCACTGCAGCATGCCAGATATTAGGCAGAGATGAACTAAAACCCTACAAACCTGAATCTGACTAATCCTATTCTACTGCCATACAGGAAGTATAAATGTTTGACTTTCTACTGTGGAAGTACTTGAAGCTTGCTGCCTTGTTGAAAGGTTGTGTCATGGACTCCAGGGTTTTCAATGTCAAAAGCTCAGACCTTTTTCCTGAGGCAGGGTTGCTGTCTGCAGTAAAACCTGAGCATAGGTATAAGCTTACATTTTTCACTGCACAAGTCCCTCTCCAAACTGACAGTCACTCAATATACTATGAAACCTGATTCTCTGCACTGTACTGTATGTTGTCATGACTGACAAATGAGGTGTGGTTGTTGAATGTGGCTGGTTCTGACAGTCAATTACTTCTTACTCCAAGCCTGGATCATGCTGCTCTTAAAAGCTGAAGGAGGGAAAAGAGAATAAAAGATGACGGAGAGCAAGTAACAGAGCATGGGTGCTGCCTGTGTTATTTGCTCAAGCCAGATGTTGCACATGTATATGCGTGTGTGTGTGTGTGTATATATATGTACACACACATGTTGGCACAAAGGATGTTGAGACAGGTTTGCATGCACAAAGCTTTTACTTGTGGGTTAGCAGGTGGATGCATCTATTCTAATGGTTCGTTACTTCTGGGGACAAATGACAGAGAGAAAAGGGACAAACTCTCCCAAGTAGCAAGGTTTGGTTTGCAGGGTCAAGGCCCTGAGCATCACTACGTGAGGGGGAGGAAAAGCACTGCCCCAGAGGCTCTGGGAAACACTGCCACAGCACATTGCATGGATGGTACTGACCTGCCAGGGGAAGGAAGGCTGCAGAATTGCAGGTGAAAGGCCTTCAGCATTACGTAGGTTAAGGCACTTAAAGCCCTGGACAACTACGTGTGTATACATTCATATGCATGTATAATATATATGAAGGGAGAAAAGAAATCAATCTATATCAATTGCAGTCTATGAAATCAGTTGGGATCAAAATACCCTCTGCTGAGTAGTAGCCCTCTCCCCATAGAAAATTAATGTGCAATATTTTAAAAGGCAGTAGTAAGCCCTATAATAAAAGAGACAATTTTATTTCATGGTCTCTGAAAACCCATAAAGAAACACATTGCATGTTTAACGTGAGCATCGTAACTGTTCCTTGCCTGCCCTAATCTTGAACCATTATTTTGTATGGAGCTACTTCCTTGCTATGTTAGTGTGTTGAGTTCATCAGTGTCACTATTCCACTTCATTCTGCAAAGATTAACCCCGTGGTCCTTCAGTGCTCTTACCTGAGAATAACCTCATAAGCCATGGCAGGATTATTTATATGAAACTCCTCAAATCATGATGGTCCTGCACAGTAGTCATTGCATTAATAAGAAATTGGGCTTTAGGTTATCTAAGTCATAAATGCCAATTCTCCTCCAAACCTGTCAGTTGTGTGATTTGCCAGCACTTCCAGCCTTAGTGTTCATCAGCACTTCTAGCATCAGTGCTTTAGCATTTCTACCCACCCCTCAAGGTAGCTTAAGGCTACCCTATCTCATGACCCCTTAGGGAGGGGGCAATTGCAAAAAGGAAGATTTTCATTACTAAGCCTGGAGAGCTTGGAAACTAACCGCATTTTATTTCAGACATTTCTGAATGCCTACTGCCTTGAAGGTAACTTGCTGTCAAGGCACCAGCCTTTGCTGTCAGCAAATGGCTAATTGATTGGTAAATACCAAAAGATTAATCTTGGCATTGGGGTAGCTTGGGGTAATTATTTTTCAAAAACTGGGAACATCTATTTCTGTGCTGGTAGGATGCTACTGCACTGGACAGTTTGGCAAGCTCTTAGCGTAGATCTGGGAGCATCACCTCCCTCGCATAGCAATCTGAGAGCAACCGTTCACCATCCTCTGCCTTTGCTGTAGGCTGTTGTAGGTTCTCAACTGTTGCCTTTTGTTTATTGTTTTGGTTATTTTTAGTGCCTACCTGCACAATTTCTGCAACTGCTATCAGCAGGGCGTCTACATTCTTACGGCCCTTCAGGCTTCTGCAAATGGTTTTGTTATTTCCTCAGTTTTCCTATCCATTTCTCTTTGTGGTTTACTTTGTACATCCAGCTACATCAGTTTAGAGAGTCATCTTCTGTATTTCAAAAATTGAGCAACTTATGTCTGTGATAATTTTCTGGTTAAATTATGCAATGTTACACTCTGAGCATAATACTAACAATGAATATTTAAGGTGCCAACATAATTATTGGTATGCAGGTTACCTCAGAGAGAAAAGACATTGTGTAAGACTTTAACTAAACCACTCAGCTCTAAGTGAAACGCAGTAGAACTCTGATTTTGATAAACAAAAGAAAGTGACTTGCTGTAAGTTTTCATTTAAAAGAAAAAAACATGTAATGTTCACTAATATAATTTCATTCTAACTGGAGACAAAGCTCGTACAGGAAGGATTCAGAAGATTAAATTAAAGACTTTTGCGCTATGGTAAATGATATTCTTCCTCCACAGAGGCAGACAGATACATGTGTTGTTACCAGTGTGTTCTTTCCTGGCACATGGTGCAGTAGGAAGTACTTTTCTGCTTTCATTTACTTCGTGTTTCACAGCAGGCAAGAGAGGTTTTGCACAATGTCTGAGGCAAACCTGAGCTTTTAAAATCAGTAAGGCAATGATTTCCTGGTCTCTCTAAAAATCAAATTATAGCTCTGAAGTTTTGGACTGCTGAGCCCCACTGCGTTTATCCTCACCGTCTGAAGGGAAATACTCTTTACTGTGCTCCCCACAGTTCTTAGGTTAAAAAAAAAATTGTGTTTCTGTTAGCGTTCAGTTAAGTTGCAGTTTCACTCTGCATGGAATTGAAACTCAAATGCTCTTGGCTGAGTGACAATTCGTTCCTAATTAGGAGAAAAAATAAAAAGAAAATCAGCCTTACTCCAAAAGAAAAGGCAAAATGTTTGTAGAGTTATTAAAGCTTCTGAAGTTTGTAGCTGTAGACTGCAAGGGAGATTTCCAAAAGCAATGAGCTGCTCTTGAAAATTAACAGGATTGGGTAGTGACTGTGCCTTTGAAAATCTGCTTAAACCCAAAGTGAGAGGGGGTCATGTTTAATCTGTATTCCAGTATGATACACTGCAGATGTGTTTAGGTGCCTGTAGAAATCAACTTTCAAAATCTAATTGATGCTGCTGAGTCATTCTCTTAGGTACCGCTTTGCAATTACTTAAACCTATCTGTTTTATAATAATGTTAATAACTATAAATGAGTTCACACTAACTTTCTGCTCTCGTTACTCACAGTCTGTGAAATATTCTGAGCGGAACAGCTAAAAGTACAGTGCTTGCAATGAATATTTTCCTCCTACCAAAAATGTTTTGAATGGTCTTGCAGAACTCAGATGGATTTTAGTGAGACATCTGCATTATTTATAATAACCTCAACTGAAAAGCTCAGTGCCAGTTACATGAAAAAGAATCCAGTTACCAGACAATAGCAGAAGGATCATATTTTATTACAGTATTTTTAGTAATCAAGCACAAAGTTTGAAAAATAGAATCCTGAACCTATAGTGAGTTAATGAGCCCTTTCATAGTCCTTGACCAAAATGTTAACGATGCTAAATGTTTTTCTTCTGTGAACTTTCTTGTTTTTGTTTATGTCTATATGACTCAGCCACTAACAAAAGGGAGTTTTAAAGAATGATTGCAAAGCCTTTCTCTCTTCATTGTTCAAGTTTTAGTCTTTTGAAATGAGTTCTTCAGCTCCACAACAGTTGGAGAAACCATGAACTGCTGTTTAAAATGTAAAGAAAAATGTGCAGGAAAAGAAGAAATGACAAAAAACCGCTTCAAATATCATAACCATTGAACTAGCATGTCCTGCTAAGCATAGGAACTACTAAGGAAGACACTCTCAGAGAGGTACCGTGTTCATGAAACGCTTATTTATCAGACCTTTGTCTGTCCATGTCATCTTCACTTTCTTCTTCTGTACACTCTCTCCTATACATTTTTCACCTTATTACGTGGTGTTTCCTATGCTCTTACCACTATGCTTTTTTAATGTTTTGCTTTGCTTTCCTTCTCCTAAACCTCCTTCACGTAACAAGCATTTCTTCCATAAAGTATTCAAGCTAAGAAATTTGTCTGCTTATATTAGTTACACAACTGATTTTTTTAGTAAGGGCCCAGTTCTTGACCCTGTCAGCAGCAGGAATGAATCCCAGATAATAACAATAAAAATGATTAAACTTCTAGCTCTAAAATATTGTCCACATCAGGGTCTGTCTTTCACTCACTCTCTCATTCTCTCTCTCTCTTCACGCAGCTTACACTAAAAAAAAGTGGTACTTGGCTTTTGCAAATCTTGGTTGTCAGAAGTGAATGTTACCCTTATGTAGCTCATTTGCCTCTTGTCTGATTAATCTTATGTTCTCCTCCTAAGAATTTTGCAATTGGTTTCCACCGGGATTCCCTCCTGTCTGTTCACTTTCTTGGGGAAGTCTTAACACAGTCCCTGAAGGTATGAGACTGAAGCTGGGTAAAATATGCAGCTTAAAATGAAAAACACATTCAAATGTGGGAAAGAAGGGAATAAATTGCTGCATAGGAGACCAAAAGGAAAGAAAATTCTTCGCCACAGCAGCACGTGGATTTATGAGTAATGTGTAAATTTGTGCAGAAGGGAAAAAAAATAAGAGTACTCTCAGTTATTTTTATGGGGAGTGGAAGACTAAATGAGGTATTGCTATTTCAATTTTAAAGACAAATATTTGAGGAAGTGGGTTGCAGCAGTTGTTTCACATTTAATTATTTCTCCAAGTTGCAGCTCAGCTGAAGAGAAGAAAGATAGAGTAGTGGTTACTGCTGTTGTCTTGAGTGAGTTATGTTTTACTCTCTTCTGTACCTGAGCTGAACCAGTGGGGACCCCTTTTATGCTGTTTTCTTCTGCTCTGATTTACAGTGTCCGCTAACAACAAATCTTTCAGATTTGGAAGAGTACAGAAAATGGTAGGTTAAATTTTCATTTTAAACTTGTTCTTAAAACTATTTAATTGAAACAGTTGTGAAAGATTTTTAAGAAAGTAGTCTCTTTTTTTTTCTTTCTAAATGTCTGAATTAGCTGCTGTGGTTATAAGTTGCAATACATAATGACATGGATAAGAGAAGGATAGCATTTCTTCATGCCAATATGTTACAGGCTGAGTATAATAATGATGTCTTCTATAATATCTATAACTTTTGAGAGGCTATTTTCTCTCAGACCTTTCACCCTTTCACCTTTTAGAACATGTATGGACCACATACAGAAAAACTACATTAAGAAATCACCTGGCTGTATTGTTTCTGAATATTTGAAGAATACTATAAATCAGATGTAAATTCAGCTTTGGGTTTATGCATGTGCTCAGTTAATATAAGAATATTAGTACTTTTTGAACTTCTTATAAAACCAAACATGATCACACAGAAAATGCTAGTTCATATAGCTACACTAGCTTTTCTTCTATACTTGTTTCTCATTCCAGAGATTTTGCACAATTTATCATTATTTATTTCTTCTAATTTCAGGAATCCTTTTTTTTTTGCTGAAGTTTTATAACATGCACTACATGATATGCATGAAAATAGTATGATAATGTCATAGTTTACAATGTAAATAGATAATACATTAAAAGGGTTTTGGGAAGTAGAAGCACATACATAAAACAGAAATGAAGCACAGAGACATTAAGAGCTCGGTTGGCTCTATGAAGACATCTAGGTTCCTAAAAATATAGCAATCGCTGAGAGTTCAGAATCTGAGCATTTTGAAAATCTGAGCAGGCATTTTTGACATCTTAAGGAACTTACAAGTATATTTGCGAAGGTATACAAGGCCCAGATTCATTGCACCTAATTTCGGGCATGTAGCTGAAGAGTCTGAGTTAGGAGCGTAAGTCACGCAGAGCTGACTCCATATTCAGAGATCTGAACACCGCCTGAGTGGGGGCCTCTCTCCTCTCGCTCCCTCTCTCTTGAATGTCAGTGCCCAGGCTGACAGCACAGAAGGGAGGAACTTCAGGTAAGCCCCTAAAATTAGGTGGCTGAACACGGTCTCTGAGCACAAGTTCAGGCAGAACGTTCCCGATGATCTAGACAGCGATTCCACATTGCCTATGTCCTAATCTAGTGCTGGGACAGGCTGCAGAGAGTTTTAGTTTGGTTTAGCCAATCTTTTTGAAAGGTTGATTCTGATTAGCTTTTCCTCAAGAGCAGCAAATCTGTGGTTTGGCTCCCAGGCTGGCAGCAGAGGTTTTTCTTCCTTATTTTAAAATTGCCGTTAAAACATACATTTCGGTGATAGGTAAGTGCATTCTTTTTTTCCAAGACTGGTGACTAAAACATGTCAAAGCATGGACTTGAATGAATAGCACTAATAAATAAAATGAAATACACTGTTGTAGTAAAAATAGATTAAGCTATTACAATGCTGGCGGCTATTACCATTACAGCAAACAGTCTTTCAGCATTTCTCATAATGGCAATGCAACATGGATTGTTAAAGTCTGATCTGTCGCGGTTGTCAGAATTTCACTTGCTGGATACAACTACCGTGCACATGGCTGATGGATCGACACTTTGCATGCTGCTGTGGCATGCAGCAATAGGTAAAGATAAAAGGCAACCATGTGACTGCGTGACATGTCCTGCTGTTTGGGGAGAGTCTGAGATTTCCCTGTCAACTGTCTGCCAAGTTTTATGGGCATCTCCCTTGGCTCACAACTGTGGACCCTGGGGTGCATTGCACCTGGAAGGGGAAGAGAGGCAGTCATGTGGAGATGTGGAATCAAGGACAGTTCAGTTAGGATAGGCCCTCCTAGGGTTTTACTATTCTAATAAACATCCATGCACAAGTCAACACGTCCCTTGGAAAAGAAGGAAGGAAAATATTTACAAGGACATATCCAATTTTCTTCTTCTGGAATGTCCCTTTTCTTTTAAAGATCTTCAGTTTTCCATGTAATTCATTTTAATGGTATTGCCCCTCCTTCTGCCTCCAACTTCCCTGACCGTATTAATGGAGAAGAAAGAGTTCTATAAAACACTAGGATAATGGGAGGAATTGAACGTATTTTATCTTCTCCAGATTAGCTGCCCACTTACTCTGATTATTCTTATTTACCATTTTCATCCAAGTGCTTGTCTGCATCAGGAAATCAGAAAAGCTAATCAACCTCTAAAGTGGATTGGTTAGACCACACTGAAGACCCTGGTGAACTATCTTATCCAGTGGCCTCAGTCTGGGTGAGTTTCCAAAGCAAATTACTATAAGCAGAATTAAGGTTATTTTCATTCTTAACAAATGACCTCACAAGAGCTGATAGTAATGAAATACGGCTCGTTGCCTTGGAATTCATGGTTATGGTCATGGTCTAGTTAGTCCAGGTTAGCTTTCCCTGACTTTGTGTATAATGATAATCACAGGTACCATCCTGGATATTTAGGTATCTTTCCCTTTTCTATGGATCTGTTGAAGAGAGCACTGCCATGCTTCCTGGCAATGTAAAAGGAAGCCATGCCAGACAAAAGGCTGTAGAGTTACAAGGTACCAGGTTACTGATATGAATTTTATATGACAATATATTGAATTCAGGGTTGGCTTTTACCTTTGTCCTTCTTTACTGAAGCTTTGTATTCAAAAACGGATTGAATGAATCTCCAAAGTGACCTCGTTTGGTTGTTGAATCCACAGAGCAGAAGTGCAGTGCTTTAAGAGATTTGATCTAGCTTGTCTTACATTCGCCGCCCTACTTGTCCAGGTAGACAAATAGATAAGTAGATAGATTTAGCATTGTTATGTGAGGTAAAGCAGAAAAACATATCTGGGAAGATACAGTGGTCCAAGTAAATAGAGGGCACAACAGGAAGCCCATTTAATCTCTATATCAGTGTTGCCTGCAAAGCATGACTCAGGCAACACTCAAAAGTGTTTTTACATACTGTCAATGTAATGAGAAGGTCTTAATATGTCAACATATCCCAACCTGTAGAGAAAAAAACATTTTCATATATCTTGGCAAATTTGCTTAATCATCTGGTTTTCAGCTGCTTACCTGAGTATTACGCTGGGTCAGTATAATTTCATGCATAATTAGTTCTGGTTATTAAACAGCATTCTCTATGCCACATATTGCTTTCCAGTCCTTAAAAACTGAGTTATCCAAGGAGAAATGTTGATTTTGATTATTGTGTTTCTGACTGTGTTCAAATGTCTTGACCAATCCAAGACTGGCACTAGACACAGGCAGTTAAGGAGCTGTGTAAGGCAGCAAAATGCTCACAGCCCCTCTGCCTGGCCTATGCAAACCAAGGCCTGGACTGCCTGCTTGCCTGACCAGCTGCCTCTCCTGAAGGGGACAAGGTTTCTTTAACATTGGCTATTGCTGAAGAAATAACTAGTTTATAGTCAAACATTAACAGCCCATTGCGCTCCCATAGTGAACATCAGTCTACAAAGTAGGCAAGACTGCAAAGACTTACGACTTATTTTGGCAGATTCTTTAAATGCCTGTGGGATTTTGGCTCTCATTTAATTATTAGTATGATTCTTTTAAGGGACATGTTCAATTTAAATCTTTCCTTGACTTTTATTTTTATACGTATCATTGATACAGTGCCCTCTTGGCCTTCTGTCCTTATTGGACAGTAAAAACACATGCTGGTATTAAAAGCCTATGGAAGCACAGACATTAACTGATGTTAGTCGTCCACACATTTGTCCTGGCTCTTTGTAGAGGAAGAACCCTTATGTTAATGTGAAATTTGAATTAAGCATGTAGCTATTAGTCAGTGGGTTTTTTTGACAATTTAGACTAGATTTTATCTGACTCCAGATTTTCATTGTTTCATATGCCTCTAAACATTACTCTGCTTGGTTTTGCGTATTATATGTGCATGCATAGTCTATTGCATGTTTAATACCTTTTGTTTCTCCTTAAATAAAGACTATTCACAGGAACATAGACTTTAATCACCTGCCTAGACATTTTTAACAGATTCTTTAATGTTTTCTGTGATTCACTATTTAGAGTGTGATATTTTGTTCTGCAGTGCTTAGTGATAAGAAAGGAAAGAAAGCAGCCGAGGAAATACCAGTACAGGCATTTCCCTGACTTATAATCCCTCCCGCTCCATCCACTGTTAGTCAGTGTGGGAGACAGGACCCTGGCTTAGATGTTTCTTTGCTCTGACCCAAAACACGATTGATGTGATATCCTATAACATATGTATTCCCATTGCATTAAATTAATACCTTGCTGTTTTCTCATTTTAGGTGCCTAATGCAAAGACCTCAAATGGATTGCCATATGTCTTGCTCTTCCTATTTCCAAAGCTGCTGTCAGGAGTTTGGTTTCCCAAAAGTTTACCCTGTGACGTAGAAGTCTCCGAAGCTACTGTGACAGTGGACTGCAGTGATCGCCGTCTCACAGAAATCCCCCGAGGAATCCCTGCAAATGCTACCAACCTTACCCTGACTATTAATCATATCCCACACATCTATCCAACATCCTTTGCTCACCTCAGAAACCTCATGGAGATTGACTTCAGATGCAACTGTGTGCCTGTCAGACTGGGGCCCAAAGATCATGTCTGCACCACAAGACTGCAGATTGAGAGTGGCAGTTTTGCTACGTTGACAAGATTGAAGTCTTTGTATTTGGATGCAAATCAGCTGTTGGAAATACCACAGGGTCTTCCTACTACTTTACGTCTGCTGAGCCTGGAAGCAAACGGTATCTTTTCTATCACAAGAGCAAATTTGTCAGAGCTAAGAAACATAGAAGTATTGTATCTGGGACAGAACTGTTACTACCGTAATCCTTGCAATGTTTCATTTGAAATCGAAGAAACAGCCTTTCTGGATCTGAAAAATTTAACAATACTGTCCTTGAAGTCTAACAACTTAACTTACGTTCCACCCAATTTGTCATCGACTTTAAAGGAATTGTATATTTACAATAATATAATTCAAGTGATTCAAGAACACGACTTAATTGCCCTTCACAACCTAGAAATTCTTGATCTAAGTGGTAATTGCCCACGTTGCTATAATGCCCCATATCCTTGTACTCCCTGCCCCAAAGGTACAATTGACATACATCCAAAGGCTTTTCATTCCTTGAAACAATTAAAAATTCTGCGACTTCACAGTAACTCTCTTCAGAGAATATGTAGCAGCTGGTTTGAAAACACCAGGAATCTCAAAGAACTTGACCTTTCCCAAAATTTCCTTGCAAAGGAAATTGGAGATGCTCAGTTTTTGAAACTTATTCCTAGTCTTGTGGAGCTGGATCTGTCCTTCAATTTTCAACTGCAGATGTATTCTCCGTCCTTGAACCTATCTAAGACATTTTCCTCCCTTGTTAACCTGGAAACCCTGAGGCTCAGGGGTTATGTCTTTAAAGAACTAAAGCAAGAAAATCTAGATCCATTACTTAATCTTAGAAATCTAACAGTGCTGGATCTTGGGACTAATTTTATCAAAGTTGCTGACCTGAAAGTGTTCAAAAAATTCCCAGCTCTGAAATTCATTGACCTCTCAGTGAATAAAATTTCTCCTTCTTCAGGTGAAAGCAACTGTTATGGATTTTGCCCTAATCCCAGAATTTCAGTAGAGCAGTACAATAACAGATTATTACAAGATATGCATTATTTCAGGTATGATGAGTATGGGCGAAGCTGCAAGTCCAAAGACAAAGAGGCTGCTCCCTACCAACCTTTGGTTAATGAAGACTGCCTGAAATATGGAGAAACTTTGGATTTAAGCAGAAATAACATATTTTTTATTAACCCTTCAGATTTCCAGGATCTTAGTTTCCTCAGATGCCTCAACTTGTCAGGTAATGCCATAAGCCAAACTTTAAATGGAAGTGAATTCTACTACCTGTCCGGACTGAAATATCTGGATTTTTCTAACAATCGAATTGATTTGCTATATTCATCTGCTTTCAAAGAGCTGAAACTTCTAGAAATTTTAGATCTAAGCAATAACAAACATTATTTTCTTGCAGAAGGCGTTACTCATGTGCTTAATTTTATGAAAAACTTGACTTATCTGAAGAAGCTGATGATGAATGAGAATGAGATTTCTACCTCTATTAGCACAGGAATGGAAAGCCAGTCTCTTCAAGTTTTAGAATTCAAAGGGAATCGTCTAGATGTTTTATGGATGGATGGAAATGCTAGATACCTGTCCTTCTTCAAGAATCTGACCAGCCTGGAGCAACTGGATATTTCCTTCAATTCTCTCAGCTTTATGCCTCCTGGTGTTTTTGAAGTTATGCCTCCAGAACTCAGGATACTCAACTTAACCAATAACAAACTGAAGAATTTCCATTGGGAAGAACTCCATTTCCTGGAGAAGCTAATAACCTTGGACCTTAGCAATAACCTTCTGTTTACAGTTCCCCAAGAACTGTCCAATTGCTCTTCAACCCTTCAAATGCTGATGCTCCGAAACAATCGCATTCAACGGCTAACCAAACATTTTCTCAGAGGTGCTTTTAATTTGAAATACTTGGACCTCAGCTCAAACAAGATCCAAATAATTAAGAAATCTAGTTTTCCTGAAAATGTCATCAACAATCTGAAGATGTTACTTTTGCATGGCAATCCTTTCAAATGCAATTGTGATGCAGTGTGGTTTGTTTGGTGGATCAATCAGACTCAGGTGACTATTCCACTCCTGGCCACAGATGTGACCTGTGCTGGCCCAGGGGCGCATAAAGGAAAGAGCGTGGTGTTCTTAGATCTATATACCTGTGAGTTGGACACCTCCTATTTGATCCTGTATGCTATGTCAGCTTCAGCTATCCTAGGTTTTATGGTGTTCACAGTTATGAGCCATCTCTATTTCTGGGATGTGTGGTACAGTTACCATTACTGTACTGCCAAGCTGAAGGGCTATCGCCGTTTACCTTTACCGGATACTTGCTATGATGCTTTTATTGCCTATGACAGCAAAGATCCAGCTGTGAATGAGTGGGTGCTGACAGAATTGGTTGAAAAATTGGAAGATCAAAAAGTCAGACAGTTCAATCTATGCCTGGAAGAAAGGGACTGGCTCCCAGGACAGCCAGTCTTTGACAACCTTTCCCAGAGCATTCAAATGAGCAAAAAGACCATATTTGTCCTGACCAACAAGTATATGAAAAGTGGAAGCTTCAAGACAACATTTTACATGGCCCACCAGCGACTTATAGATGAAAAAATGGATGTAATTATTTTGATATTTCTTGAGAAGGTTTTGCAGAAGTCCCGGTATGTCCGGCTGAGGAAGAGGCTCTGCAGAAGTTCTGTCCTGGAATGGCCAACTAACCCTCGATCTCAGCCTTACTTCTGGCAGTGTCTGAAAAATGCAATAGCTATGAACAATACCCTGGCTTACAACAAACTTCTCCAAGAAACTGTTTAGCCCTACCATTCCATGTAAAATATTGTCATGATGCATGGTGAGGAAAAAAACCCAAACTTCATTTGGAGAAAATGTCAAAGCGTGGAGGATAAATTTAATGTTGATATTATACCCCAAAATGAAATGCACAATTAGTCCCAAAGTTGATAATTTACTTGTTTCACTGTGACGAGATTCAACATAAGGCATTGCCAGCACAGATGTCTAACTAACTGACATGCACCTTGCTTGGCATTTACTGCTGCACCGCAACAATAGGATGCACTACTCACTGGAAGTTCCTGGTTTAGAAGAGAATCACCACTTCCAGCTTTCAGTTCACTGGAGACCTCCAGCATTTCCTGTGGTTGGGCCAAGTGCTGGAGACACTTGCTCGGCTTACTCTAGTACACAGACTGCCAGGAGTGGTTTGGCTGTGCCTAAAGTTGCTGCTCTTTGGATCACTGTTTGAGTAAATGTGATTTTAATAGAAAGTTATACTTTCTATGTGTATGTGTATATGTAAAACAGGAAAAGCATACACTGACACATTCGTGTCAGAAAATGCCCCAAGCAAAGTTCATGCTTTATTTTTAGTAGTCATTGAAGTTTGAGCACTACTCTTTATTTCATCTTGGGCTTACAGCTGCTGAGCCTAACTGCTCTAACTGACTGGGCAACACACCCTGTCTCCGGGGAAAGGAGGTTCTGGTGGGACTCCTGCCAAGGGCTTGAATGCTATAAAGGAGCTCTCTCACGGTTGCACTGACAATATGCTCATAAATCTGAAGGCTGGAAAAACTTGTATGAGATAGAATAAGAAAGTATGAGAGGAACAATTTCAGAAGGGCTTGCAGGCTGTGGGTAGGAGGAAGTTACAAGGTAGAGGGAGCCCTGCGCATGGGCATGTTGCACAAGAACGGGGCGGGGAGCAAGAGAGCATATAGGCTGAAGGAAGCCTTTGCACAAGGCAAATGAAGAAAATCAAGGAAAATGAAGAGAACATGGAAAAGGCAGAAAGAATAAAAGGAGAAAAGCACTAGCTAAAATATGACCTAAAGAAGGATTCACTGATAATTTCTAATAACTTTTTCACTTTGCATTTCATCTATCTTCCTGGCAGCTGGCTGAGCTGGCTTCTCTCTGAGGACTCAGAGCTCCTCTTCAGTGTCATGCTTTCAGCTTTCACTTCTGCCTAGGAGAAGCTCAGGTTCCCTGTTTTTGTCCAGGCCCTGTGTTACCATCCCTTGTATATCAACTGGGAGGGTGTCAGCAACTCCAGGAAGGGTTGACCCCTAAGGAGATATTAAGGTGACTGAATCGCTTGCCTCTGCCTGATTATTATGAACATAATCATTCAAAATCACCAAATGTGTAAGACCTAGTCATACAACAAAAGCGTTCTGCCAGCTGTTTCTTTAGTTAGGCTGCGGCTGCTCCAGAGGGCTCAGTTTCAGTGCCAGCCTAAAGCCCTCCTTGACCTCTGGGCAGGTCCCTCTTCCACAGCGACTCCTGGGGCTACACTAAAAAACAGAACTGGGAGGTCTGGCTTTAAAAACACCCTGAAAAAGAAAAGAAATTGTTCAGAAAAATAAATGCGCAAGCCTGCTCCTTGCTCCGGTTCATAGCAAATCCTCGTAAAACATATCATTATATTTCAGCTGAAGTCTCTGTAATGGCAGCATAAATCTCTCTATGCATTGCACAAGAAGGTTCTGCTTACTGTAATGATCTCTTTTATATCTTTTATTATATATTTTGGGAGGAACAACATGATCTTGCTCCTCTTCTGGCACTTTTGTCCACAGCACAAGCTGAGCAGCTTCTCTTCTCTCTCTCAAAACCCTTTTTCTTTTCTTCTGACTGGTCTCTGTGACTGCTCTGGCCCAGAAGGAGCCAACACTGTTAACTACTTTGAATTCGCGTATCTAAACTGCCTACATCTGTTACTAGTCTACCTGTTTTGCTTAGTTCTTTCCTTGAATAAGCCCTTTTTGATTTAACTCTAGGCATTCAGGCAGACAAGAATATGAACAAGAAAGACAAATTGCATATAATAACAGGTTTTTTTCCCCCAATTTGTCACAGCAATTTAATTAATTAACAATAGAAGCAGGAGAACAGGAAGCCCTGGTTAGAAGAGTGGGTGTTTTATGGTTATATTTTAAAGAAATACCTTTCTAACTGTTGTGTTTATGAGCCTAAATAATCTCTACCTCTAAACAGAATAATATGAACTGCAATACCACTCTCTTCACAAGGTAATGCTAACATAAATACTTCTGCTCCTCAGGGACTCCCACATCACTTTTTCTGCCTGGAATAACTGCCTACTCCTGGGCCCAGGTGATTAAAGCAGGGGCAAAAGGTCACTTGGCCTATCAGAGATTAAGGGGAGAAGTATTTCCTCCTCTTCCATCAAGCAGAAGCCAAAGGATGGGTATGGAGTGGGTAGGTAAGTGTTAGCTAAGGCTGTGAAGTGGCCTTAGTATAAGCAATGGGTATATCAACAAAAACCTGAGATGGTGGTACAGCAAGGGGATTATTCACACTATAGTGCAAGTATGGAGAGAGGCCAGGGAGACTGCATGAACAGGTCTGTGAGTATCCAAGAGAGATGGTGAACACCACCGTGCTCTGCAATGGGAAGCAAGCAGTCTTCTGCATGACACTGCCCATTGCCTTGGCCAGTGATGTCTGACTGTGCCCGCTTCATGGGGTGAAGAGACAACAGCAGCTTTCACATGGAAAAACCCTTTCTGATGCCCTTCTCTTTCCCCTGCATTAAACACACAGCCACAGGAAAAGAAGGGACCAACGAAGACTCAGATACCAAGTGTTCCTCTAGCTATTGATAGAAGGTGGGGGAAACACGGAAAAAGAGTTTTCCCCTTCCTCCAATTGCTTTTGTTTTCTGTGATATACCTGGATAGGTACGGTGCTTTGGGGAGAAGGTACTATCCCGATTAGATGAGGCAGGCATACATCCTTGTATCCGAGTGCTTCAGGGTATTCTAGAAGGCGGCTCGCATACTCTACTGGCCTATGTATGTTTCACAGACTGAAGACAAGGTCTGTAAACACAGACTGGCTGGGTTTGGGTTTATTTTTTAGCTCAAGTTTCATAACTGGTAGCTAAGAGCTTTGTACTGGCGGGCAAAAGCTCAATCTAAGCCTTTCTTTGAGAAGAAAATAATAATTGAATTTAGATTCAATAGATTTATACCTAAGAAATGTCTTAAATGGGTATTCCCTCCATTCCTCCTGGAACCTGTCTTTATAATGGAGCACAACAAAAAAATTAGAAGTTATTTGATAGATTCAGACTAATAATTTATGCTTTAACTGTATGAGGATTTCAACCTTGGGGCATGCTTTCCTAGTTGGTGTAGCAATATCTGAATTTATTTACATTCACATAACACTGAGGAGTCCTGAGATTTCGATGGCTCAGGGTTTCATGGTGGTATAGCTTGTGACCTTGTGTGAAGTTAGTGAGGATGTGGCAGTAAGGGCATTCAACTGACCTAAATGTAGACATCTACAGCTATGTTAACTGACCTAAGCTTTGTTCTCCCTTCAAAAGTTAGATACAGATATTTTGAGCATATGACTTATCCTATCCTACTACAGAAGTCTAAGATAGGTCAAAGGAATTGCACCCCAAAAGTAGTATTTCTAGCCAAATAATTGTAAAGGGTTGCTAAGGCGGCTAGTTCAGATGGCAGTGGCCACATAACAGATGTCTTTAGTTAGGTGAGGTAAATGCTGCTCCAGGCTTACATGTGCAATTAGTAGCAAGTTGGTCCTGAATGACTATGTCATGTGGATGGGAAAAAATCTGGAGTACTATCAACACTACCTCTGATGACTGAAGCTGCTCTATATAAAAGTCACTGTTTCCTTAGAAAGATTGTACCAGGCACTAGCTAGACCTGTTATTTAGCCTACATGGCCTGGAAAGTCCACACATGGAGAGGAGGAAGGAGGAAGAAGAGAAGGGAAGGGGAAAGTTGATGGATTTGTCAAATTTTTACAGCCATTGTGGAATCAGCAGAAAAATGCCCTGTTTGTTTCTTTTGTTACTGACGGTATCACTATTTTGGCACAAGAAGAATATCAAATGAAAACTGGTAAGAACCATCCCTATTTATAGCATAGGTTTATACGAATCTAATATTCTCTTTTCCCTCATTTTTTAAGAACTGGCCCGTGAGAAACTTTAGGTGACTCCTGGTGAGAATAATTGAGTTTGGAAAAGATGTCTGGAGGTCAGAATAGGTCTAATTTCAAAGCTGCATTAGCTTGTTAGGGCTTAGTCCTGGTACAAAGTTGGGGCATCCAAAGGGAAATCATGCTTGACCAACCTGATAGCCTTCTCTGATGACTGGCTGGGTAGAGGAGGGCAGAGCAGTGGATGTTGTCTCCCTGGTCTTCAGCAAGGCTTTTGACACTGTCTCCCATCACATCCTCGTAGGTAAGCTCAGGAAGTGTGGGTTGGATGAGTGGACAGTGAGGTGGATTGAGAACTGGCTGGATGGCCGAGCTCAGAGGGTTGTGGTCAGTGGTGCGGAGTCTAGTTGGAGGCCTGTAGCTAGCGGTGTCCCCCAGGGGTCAGTGCTGGGTCCAGTCTTCTTCAGCATATTCATTGATGACCTGGAGGAAGGGACAGAGTGCACTCTCCTCAGCAAGTTTGCTGATGCTACTAAACTGGGGGGAGGGGCTGACACACCAGGGGGCTGTGCTGCCCTTCCGAGGGAGCTGGACAGGCTGGAGAGTTGGGCAGAGAGGAACCTCCTGAAGTTCCACCAAGGCGAGTGCAGGGTCCTGCATCTGGGCAGGAATAACCCCAGGCATGAGGACAGGCTGGGGTCTGACCTGCTGGAAAGCAGCTCTGCCGAGAAGGACCTGGGAGTGCTGGTGGACAACAAGTTAAGCATGAGGCAGCAGTGTGCCCTTGTGGCCAAGAAGGCCAGTGGTATCCTGGGGTGCATGAGGCCGAGTGTTGCCAGAAGGTGGAGGGAGGTGATCCTGCCCCTCTCCTCAGCCCTGGGGAGGCCTCCAGATCTGGAGTCTTGTGTCCAGTTCTGGGCTCCCCAGTACAAGAGAGACGTGGCACTCCTGGAGTGAGTCCAGCGGAGGGGCTGTGAAGATGATGAGGGGACTGGATCATCTTTCATATGAGGAAAAGCTGGGAGAGCTGGGCCTGTTCAGCCTGGAGAAGAGAAGACTGAGAGGCGATCTCATCAATGTCTACAAGTCTCTGAAGGGAGGGTGTCAAGAGGATGGGGCCAGACTCTTCTCCATGGTGCCCAGCAACAGGACAAGAGGCAACGGGCACAAACTGAACCACAGGAAGTTCCATCTGAACATGAGGAAAAACTTCTTTCTTGTGAGGGTGACAGAGCACTGGCACAGGTTGCCCAGAGAGGTAGTGGAGTCTCCTTCGCTGGAGATATTCAAAATCCGTCTGGACATAATCCTGGGCAATGTGCTGTGGGTGACCCTGCTTGAGCAGGGAGGTTGGACTAGATGATCTCCAGAGGTCCCTTCCAACCTTGGCCACTGTGATTCTGTGATTAAAAAATATATAAAAAGCAGGAGCCCTTGGTCTGTGGTAGATCGCTTATTTGAGCAGCAGCACTCCAAAAGAGAGAACATATCTTTTACCTTCTGAACACCTCTTATCTCTACATTTTCTAAATCTTCTGTAAAGTATCTGTTTGCAGAAATAAGCCATGTGATAAGCTGTTCATCTTAAAAATTTAGCACTTTCTCCATATACTTTGAACAAGTAATTATAATTCTGCTCAGTTGCCTCTGTAGGAGCTTAACCTCATTGACTACATGTGGAAATTAACCTCCTAATCTGGGGACATAAATTGTATATTTAAATGCAAAAGGCGTACATATTAATCCACCATTATCTCCAGGTCTATAAATGCGAAAGCTAGAGCACCAGAAGTTGAGATTTCCTACTGTGTCCATCCATTGATGGCAAAACTAAAAAGGAAACCTAGATTTCTAACCTTTAAAAGCAACCTGAATGTTTTTCTCAGTCACTAAGCCTATTAAGGTTATTTATAAATGAGGTTATTCACTTAGAAAAATAGGCAATTTGTGAATCAAACGTGTACATGGGGAGAAATTCTGAATGTGGGAGTGCAGAGTATTGAAACTGTATGTCAAGCACGAGGAAGCCCTATTAAGTTCTGTAAAACTGTTTTTTACTTTCTGCTGAAGAATATCTTTGTTCAAGATATACACTACTGAGCCACAGAAGTGGTATTAGAATAGTCACTGATCTAAAACAAAGGGCCTTATCTCCCTGTTTTCCTTCCTTTGTAGTTACTGAGATGAACTGCTAATGATAAACTTCTGAGAAAAGCAAATCTAGACAACCAAATTTTTTTTAAGAGAAAATGAAAACACCCACAAAATCAAAACCAGCCTTTCCTGTGCAAATTACAAAACATTTGAGGAAATAAAGTCTCAGTCTTTTTGGTAGCAAACACATTATTGAAGTACTAACAGCAGATTCATGTGGCAACAGAAAAGGTGATAAGCTTGCAAAACTGAAGGTGTCAAATTTCAGTCTGTAAATCTTTTTCTGAATGTTTCTTTTCTTTTTAGAAATGAAGTTCCAGTCCTGCTGCCTTGGCTATCTGGTTTATCTGTGCCACAGTCCTCGCAGTAATATATGCAAACCTGACCTTATGCATTCTATCAGTATTTTATTAAGACTCCACAAGAGTGAGAGATTCTGGAAGTATGTGTTGCTTTAAAACACATAAGCCCAGTCTTATTTTTTCCTCTAGACATAGTACTTTTCAAGTGAAGAGAGAAGCTGTCACTTAAACCCTTTTTGTCAATACATCTTTTTTCTTTTCCTGTCCTAAGTTGCTTCTGCTTTTGCTTTATTAACTGAATAACTCACTTTTAAAATCTGAATTTTAACTGACATTCGCCAGTATTGTTCTAATAGTAGAAGAACAAAGGAAAATTTCCTCAAACATAAAACAAGTGAATTTTTATCTTATATCTTTGTTTTCTGGTTGGCAGATGATTCTTCCCCATCATATACCCACAATGTATCAGATCCACAAGTTTATACGGAAGAACATTCATACAAGAACGTGCTCTCGAATATTGTGGCTAAAAGCTGTGTTCTGTTCATAACAAAATCTTTTAGCCTAATTATCTAATTGTCTTAGGCTATGACCTATCTTCTTTTTAATTTCAGTATTACCTAAGAGAAACTCAGTCACTAAACTGTGCTCTTGTTTTTCTGTTCTGAAGTCAGGTTTGTGATGCAAAAGCAACAACTTCCCAAGAAGAATTTTCATAGCCTTCACACTTTGGGAAAACAAATCCCAAAGGCCTTGTGTAATTTCCTGTTTTCTCACCTCACGTATTCTTCTCAGATGTTCCACAACGCCACCATGTTAGAGGCTATTATGTCCTAGACCCTATCTCATGTAACACTGGCACAAAATTTCCCACCAGCTCACCAAAATCCCAGAGCTGAATTATTTATCTTTGAAAGCCAATCAGCAATTTGGGCTGCTGCAAGAAGAGGAAGAAGAAGAATAGTGATGTGTAGCCTATTCTTAACTCCAGGAAACAGGTCACCAGTAGAGGAAGTAAGTTGCAGCTAGTGGCTTTAGCTTCCAGTTTTGTGCTATCGCTGGAACCACATTTTCTGTTGCTTCACCCTGGATATCTCCTGTGATTATACCTATGAGGCCCTTTCTACCCGCTGGCATCAGAAAAGATGATGCCCCTCATGTGGAGGACCTTGCTGGTTTTTGGTTTTGCTGTGCACCTTGGGGAGGGAAAGATGGAGCTGCCGGTCGTAGGGGGGCATGTTGACAAAGCTCAGAGGTGGCCAGGAGAGGGACACGTTACTCCTTGAGGGATCATACTAAGTTTTGTAAACATTGTGAAACATGTCCTGAAATAAGTAAAAAAGAATAAGTTGTTTCCTGACTTAACTTGTGTAACACTTATTCCCCACTCCACTCATCCTATACTCTTACTTATTCCACTTAAGAAAAGGAGTAATGTTACAAGTGTGGGCAACATTTCCTAAACATTTTCTTAAGCACAAGGAATAACGTCTATAAGATGCTTATCAATCACAGTTGCCACATATATCTTATGAATATATCAAACACTGACTAAAGACTCCCTCTTAGTACTGCTCCCTCCCAGTCACTCTACTTCAGCTTCCCACAGCTGCCCCTGAGAAAAACCCTGCTTTGAGGTGAAACCTAGTTACAGAAAGCACCTGACAGAAAAGTTAATGATTTGGGCTACTGACATGTAGGGTTTGGGATTTCCTTGGGACTGATATGGCTGTACACAGGCCTATGTGTGGGCTCTGGGGGCTGGTGTGCACAATTTCCAGTCCTAGAATACCTGCCAGCAGGGAGACAGCTCTAGAGATGATTGCTAGAGAAAGAGGAGCAGCCACCTCTACAAAGAGCAAGGCATGGCAGTATTCAGCTTTGCAGCAGCTAAGACCTTCCAAGGTTTTTGCCCTTTGACCAAAAGGTACTGATATCAGAGCAGTTAAAAAAAATTCATTCTGAAAAATTGACTTAGACAAAATTTAAATGAGTAATTTATAATATCATGGACCACAACAAAGATTTTTCAGACAACCCCAAATTTCCATTGCATTGTCAATAGCAGACCAAAATCAGCTGAGAAATCTCATAGTACTGTGAGAAATGATGTGATTTATGCGTTAAAAGAAAAAAAGAACCCCAAGAAACAGGACTTTTAAGGCAAGCTAAATATATAAATAGCTCTAAAAAAAGAGGAACCTAACAGTACAAAACAAGCATATTTTCTCAAAGTAGAATCTGTTCTCAGGAATAAAAAAATGAACTGACAGTCTGAGTCTAGCACTGTTTTCAAATATTTTCTTGTAATAGTAATTTCACATGCAAGGAGTGACTTACTAGTATATGTTGGGAATACAGGTTCTTACATAGTTTCCTTTGTTATGTATTTTTATATAGTACACGTTTCTTTTAAAGCACTGAACCAATTTTGCAACTGCATATTTTAATCAAAATTAATATGAAAAAATAATGTAATATGCGCTAGGGAAATATATTCATCAGTTATCAGCATCCAATAATTTAAATGGTTATAAAGTGATGTTATTACTTCCTTGGAAATTAGAGACTATAAAAGCAGAAGTAGATACTCCAGATGATACAATGATTTTGTTTCACAATTATGTCAAATTACTTTATTGTGGAAGATTCCCCCAGTGGTGTAAAGTTAAAACAAATATGTTAAACTCATGTCAATGGCAATGAGTATCTTTGTTGCACAGAATGCTTAACAATAACAAAGACCAAAGTTTATTTAGCACTTAATGACTCTTCACTGTATAACTGACTTCCTGTATAACAGTATATTATCCAGTAAGATGTCCAGCGCCTGCTCTAAAGACTTTAAATTATAGTTGTTTCTTCCAACATGAAAACATGCTCACTACTTTAGAAAAAAAACATGTTATTTCTCTTGTATATTTCCCCAGACAAAAACTTCAGACCTCTTTCTATCCCTTTATCTGCTAGATTGGGGAACACTGTGCTTGCACATGCTTTCCCCTATTTTAGTATTCCCAGGCTATGACCAAATTAATTCCTCACCTTCTAACTACCCCTTGGATAAGATAACTATGTTGTTCTTCTCAAGTCTCTCATGATAAGGCACTTTGAACTAACGCACCTTGCCCACTTTGCCCTGCTGTGAGCTGCTGGCTAGCGTGCCAAGGTTAGGAGGCTGCTTGCCCTGAGGGGTTCAAGGCCAGGGAGCAGCTTGGGGTACCCTGGCCCCACTCCTGCCCCAAGCACCCCTCAGAGGGGCTGGGCTGTCTCCAGATTGCCCAGGGGATCTTTCTTCCTGCTATAGGAACCTGTGCTGAGGGGCTAAAATGGGTTGGTCTGAATGCCCTGAGGGGTCAAAATCTGCAGTCTGGACTGCCTTTTCCTGAGATAACCTGCTCAGAACTCCCAAGTGCTCCTTACTGCTGTTTGCTCAGGAAGACCAAAGCCTTGAGTTTTGGCCACCAGGCTCAATTTTTTTTTTTTTTTATATCCATCTATGCAGTCTGTCTTAACTCTGCCATAGGGCAGGGAGCTCAGCCTGGAGTTTAAAGGTGAACATGACACAACAGGGCATAATCCTCCTGAGTCCTCCCTGGCTGGAGATGGGGTTGCCATTGGGCTGAGAGGGAGCTCGCAAGAGTGAGCAGAGATGGAGTGCAAGGGATGAGGGGAATTCTGCAGATCCAAAGAATCCCTAAACGAAAGAGGAACTAAACAACATATCACGCAAAGAGCACCCAGTAACTCAGTCCCTGGTGAATTAATTATGATGTCCTTTCCCCTCATTTCCAAGTCTTCTTCTGTGTGTCGCTAGTTGTGATCTTGGCCCTTGTGGCCAAGAAGGCCAGTGGTATCCTGGGGTGCATGAGGCCGAGTGTTGCCAGAAGGTGGAGGGAGGTGATCCTGCCCCTCTCCTCAGCCCTGGGGAGGCCTCCAGATCTGGAGTCTTGTGTCCAGTTCTGGGCTCCCCAGTACAAGAGAGACGTGGCACTCCTGGAGTGAGTCCAGCGGAGGGGCTGTGAAGATGATGAGGGGACTGGATCATCTTTCATATGAGGAAAAGCTGGGAGAGCTGGGCCTGTTCAGCCTGGAGAAGAGAAGACTGAGAGGTGATCTCATCAATGTCTACAAGTCTCTGAAGGGAGGGTGTCAAGAGGATGGGGCCAGACTCTTCTCTGTGGTGCCCAGCGACAGGACAAGAGGCAAGAGGCACAAACTGAAACACAGGCAGTTCCATCTGAACATGAGGAAAAACTTCTTTCCTGTGAGGGTGACAGAGCACTGGCACAGGTTGCCCAGAGAGGTAGTGGAGTCTCCTTCGCTGGAGATATTCAAAATCCGTCTGGACATAATCCTGGGCAATGTGCTGTGGGTGACTCTGCTTGAGCAGGGGGGTTAGATTAGATGATCTCCAGAGGTCCCTTCCAACCTAAACGATTCTGTGATTCTGTGTGATTCGGTGATTTGTTGTTTTCATACTGTGTAATGTGAGAAACCCCCAAAATCTCATTTGTCTAAAATTAAATCCCTGATAACTAAAAGATTTCTGGTAACTTGACTCTTCTCTCTCTCTGTCTTTCATCTTCCCTAGTGAAGGATAGTAATATGTTGTCAAGACAATAGCAGATCACAGTAGCTCTTGCGCCTTAGTAACAGGATACAGCAATTGTTCATGGACTGAAGTGAACAATTTCTTGTAATTTAACTGAATGACAAATATACGTTGGCAGAACGAAACAATCCAAACTGGAGTAGGACCTGGCTATAATTTCAAAATGTATTTATGTTCCTGAGAAAGAATATCATGAAGTAGTTATTTCTCAATGAGTCTTCACATTCCTCTGCTTGTTGCCCCCTCCACCCTATCAGACAGACACATTGATTCTGTTTCCTTTTTTTCTTCTCGTTGATATTGTTCTTCCCTCTTATCTCACTTTTACCTCCTGTTTTATGGGAGCTCTTCTTGCGGAGAGGACAAATTGACTCAACATTAATCTTAAATGCTTGCATTCTCTCTAGTCACAATGTTTTTGACTTCATTAGAGATGATAAAATATGCTGACTATTCAGTATGAGATATTTTATATGCATGTAGATACTAACTGAAAGAATACCCAGGTTATCCTTCACATCATTTTACAATGACACAGAAGAAACATGCTTGCATTGCATTTTCACAGACATTTCTCTTCATCTCACTGCAGAACCATTAAATAAGTTGCCAGCATCCGTTCTTCATTTCCACAAGTAAAAAGTTAACTCCTTCAGGATAAATTCATATTCATTTTTTTGTTGTTTACCATGAAAGTATTTTTGGTTATTTTTGCTTTATGTAATTGTGCATGACAGTGTTTTCCAGGAACGGCTATACTGGAGAATTGCATAATGTTTCAGGTTTGTTGCTGCATATGATGCAGCTGTAAATATAAATTTTTGAATTTTCAGCATGGAGAAAGACTTCATAACATTTTTCATCACTAAAGCTTTTCCTTCAGGTTGAGTCCCACCTAACTGGAGGGTCTTTGCAGACTTATAATAGCTAATGTGAATGCTTCCTGCGTGTTTTACTTGTAAGGTATTTTCTTGCTGTCAAGCCTATAACCAGAGGGCAACCAAACTTCACCTTGATCACTTTAACACAGATTGTGGACATACTGCCTGGTCTGTACTAGACTACTAATCTATTTGTTTTTTTAAGTATGTGAAGAGTAGCATGATCAAACTCTGAGTTTAAATGAGGCCTGGGAGAATTAGAGAAGTAGTGTATCTGACTCTTCTTTTTTTTTTTTTTAACATCTGTCACCATGTCATTTTAAGAGTATTGCACAGATGTCTCAGGAGGATTTTTACACATTTAAGCACCTTCAGATTTTGATACTGGACTGGAATTAGTATGTTAAGCCCAAAGAATCTAATTATGATAGGTCTCCAACCTCTGAATATAGCAAATGAAACTTTCCCTGGTTTAAAAAAGTTAAAGGAACTGACATCTTAATGGTAATCGATTGAAGACAGTACCCAGAGGCATTCCACCTGCTATTGCTTTAATATGGCTTATGTCCAGCAACATCATCTCCATTACAACAGGCACTTTCTCAGCACCCTAAACTTGAGGGAACTCTACAAGGATGAGAATTGTCATTTTGCTAACCCTGGTGGAAAATGACTTTCCATAGAGTGTGGGGCTTTCTCTGCTCTTGCCAACCTGACTGTGCTGTCACTGTCCCACTATAACCTGGCCTGGGTGCCATCCTGCTTACCCATATCTCTACAGGCACCTGACCTGAATCATAATAAGGTAAGGAACATCAGCCAGGATGATTTAAACAAACTTGTTTTTCTAATAGTTCTTGATATAAGTTGGAACTGTCCCACGTGCCTCAATGTTCCTTTTCCATGTGAGCCTTGCTCTGGGAACTCTCCCATTCAAATACATTTTTAAATATAGATTTGGAAAATCTTAACAAATTAAAGACTTTAATCCTGACCTGCGCTGCGCTCACCAAAGTACCTGCCATCTGGTTTCAGAACCAGCCATAGCTGCAGCTGCTTCACTTGGTGCCCAACTTTTGCATGCGGGCCATGGCCCTTGGAGAGCTCTTAAAGAACTTAGCTGCTCTGGAGGGGCTAGATTTGTCTTTCAATTACCAGAAGCAAGTCTACTCCTGGTATCTAAACCTTTGTCAACACTTTTCATCTCTAATATCATTGAAGCAATTAAATATTAAAGGCTATGTCTTCAAAGAGCTAGACAAAGTGCATTTAAACCTCTTTTTACCATTAAAAAGCTAAATATTCTTGATCCTGATCCAAACTTTATTAAAAAAAGCTATTATGTCTGTCCTCCAGGAATTTAAGAGCCACACAGACCTATCCCTGAAAGAAAGTAAAATATTCTCACAAACAAAAGAAACCTATATTTTTCTTAATTGTTTGAGAAAAAAAGACGACTTGACGGATTACTCTTACAGCTAGTAGTGAAAACCCAAGTCATATGCCTCACTAGCATATTCTGATGATGAAGATGAACAAATGCACTTTTTAGGTAATCAGCATTGTAAATCATGTGGGAAAGTCTTGGGTTTGAGTCTAAAATATTTTCTTCATTAGCGCAAGTCAGTTTGAAGACCTTAAGGGTGTAGCTTGTTTGGATTTGTCTTCAGATGCCTTCGGTGACACTTTCAATGGCACTGAATTAATCTTTTCACCTAATCTGAAATAGTTAGGTCTCTCTTTTAACAAATTAACAAGGTTTTCTCCATTAGCAACCTATGAACTAAGAAATTCAGCCTTAAAAAATTAGAATATCTTGTTCTTTTATGGGCAAATAGAGACATGCATTATACAGGATTGTTTAAGCACCTCAAAAATCTGACACATATTGACTTTTCTTTTAATGGTCTTTGATATAGCCCTCAGATGTCATTTTAATATCTGCCAAAGAGCTTAACTGAACTATCTCAATAACAGCAAAATATACACTCTCAAACTTACCTGCTTTAAATCCATGAAGCTACTTAGTTTAAGTCAGGACAATTTAAGGCTAGCTAGTATACTTTACAATTACACATAGTCCTTACAGCCTGTGATTCGGAGACAGAACAAAATTGCTAAGATTTCTTTTGAGTTAGCTAGTGGAGTCAGCAGCTTGCTGTACTTGGATTTGAGAAGTAATGAACTGTGAGTTTTAGACAAGTCAACATTCCTACCTGATATTATACAGAATATAAAAGCCTTTAATTAAAAGAGAATTGATTCCATTACACCTGAAAAAACAGCAGCTTCATTACACACATCCAGAAAACCTAAATTCACATCTCGTAACTGGCAAAAATATCATCTGCATGAATCCTGCTGACCAAAGACAGCACTGTTATTTTGACAGGTGTGCACGCTTGTGTCACGGACAAATGTCTCTGCTATATTAGTTCATGTTTCAGTCTTTACAGTTACTAGCACTGTTGTGATGGCAGTTACAAAACACTGATTGTACTGGGATGCCTGGTACACCTACTGCTCCTGTCGGCCATAGCGCTTGGCTGTACGCCCACACCTGCACAAAACACTCTCTACAGTACACGTACTGTGTACAACACCCAAGATGCAGTGGCGACTGACCAAGTAAACAGCGAGCTCGTTTACTCCTGGGTGGAGGGGGATACACAGGCCCTGCTGTGCCTGGAGGAGAGGGCCTGGGAGCTGGTCAAGGCTGCTATAGACAACTCAGTGCAGCCTGTCGGAGCAGCAGAAAGGGAATATTTGTGTTGACAGTGAAGGGTGCAAAAGGACCCTCATCTCAGCCACTTTGCCATGGCCCCACAGAGCCTGCTGTAGGTACCCCAGCCTGGCAGGGAGTTTCTCCTCCCAGTGCCAGGGCTGCTGCTCTTGCAGCCGCTGGAGTATCAACAGTGGCTCTGGCTAAAGAGGCTGCAGGCTGAGGGTCTTTTCTGGCAGAGTTCAGAAACAGCAGGGCTCACAGGTGACACCTTGCAATATGAGGGGTTATACGGTTGTTAGAGAGCAGCCAGAGTACACTGACTTAATTTTTCGAAAGTATTAATAAACTTCAGAAACTTATTATACAACTGCCAGATTTAAAGGATCTTGAAAGAGTCCTAATTTTCAAACTCAGTGTGCTCACTTTTTTCCTAAAAATCAGGTTGCTAAGCATTTTTAGCTGGCCACTATCAATCCTATAGACTGCTATTAAAAAAAAAAAAAAGCAGAAATATTATGAACATTTTTTTGTCGAAATTTTATGCTGCCATTTTCAAATACGTGCCTACTGGACTGCTGTGTTGCACCCAGTGCAATGGGTGCTTTGCTTTCCTGTCTGGGCTTCAGTTTTTTCTTATGGAAGAATGTCTGTTTGCTTATATGACCATTTATGTCCATATTTTTGTTCATATTTTTGGCATACTGTTCATACATGTTTTCTGTATGTTTATATACCGACCTTTTAATAAAAACAGCTCTATACCTTGAATATGTGTTCAGTCCCCATATTGCAAAGTTAACGTTTAAAAAAGATGTGTCTTTATGTCTGGAGTGTGTGGGTAAAAGAGACCCTCTTGCAAGTCTGGCATTTAATAAACCAATGCTTCTTAGGTGTATTTATTATATGTATTGTCAATGAAGAAAATTTCATGGACTTGATCTTTTATTTATGCTGGATGTCATTCAGAAGTCTGTTACTGGCAGTAATCTGATAGACTACCAGGAATCCATCAATTTTCATTTATTAACTTTTATTTTTCAGCAGTGTTTGGTAGACCTCATCACTTTATGAACAGCTTTTGGGACTGATCCAATTCATGTTTTCAGTGCTGAGTGAGCTTGATGCCTCTCCACAGCTTTCCTTGTTCTGAACTAGCTAAGCTCAGGTGAGAGAGTGAGCTCACACTGCAAACCCGGCCTGAACTTGCTCAAGGAGATTTGGTATTCATCTCATCTGAGGTAGCTGTATGCAGTGTAGCCACCACAGTTCTTTGTAGTGTAGCCACCATAGTCATCCTACCTTCTGGCACCTACTTGAAAAGGAGATGACTTACACTTTAGAAGGACCTTTTCCTTTCTTTCTGCAAAGCAACTAGTGGAAAAGTCAGATGTACACACCCACATTGTAACAGATGAATCCTACCTGCATTAGCTGTGCGCCCTATGTCTTTCATGGGCAGCTAAGGCTAACTCACAGCCTACAGTTAGCAAATACCTAGAGCGTAAATCTTTGCCCTGTCGCTGGCAACCAAGCAGACCATGAAGAGCCCTGTGGTGGCTTTCCCAAACACATGCATTGTGCATGCAGTCAGTCTAAAACTTCTGCGGTGGGTCGGGTGTACTGCTCATGGGCTCATTGGCTGTTGAGCGGTTTTGCAGAAGATCTGATGCTTCCTGGAAATGTTGCACCTGTTGCACACTGGTGACATGCATGGTGCATACATATGCTGTAGACTTACCTGGAACTTCTGGGCACTTGGCTGGCTGCCTGGCACCACTGCATACATGCAGCTGAGACTGACTGGCTAGCAATACCACACATCCAGAAGACTGAAACAGTTCCAGAAAATCCTCAGTTGTCCATGTATTTAAGAGTGGGGAGGTAGACCAAAGAGAACAAACCTGTCCAAATGACAGCCGTACTTTCTTCTAGCGGTTCCCTCCCCCGCTTATTGTCAGTCTCTGCCTTCTCTCTACTGTGCTGGGACATGCCCACGAACAGCAGTTCTCCATTCCTGAGATCAGCCTTGCTGTGTCTGGTTCCTCTCTCTGTCATCCACACTAGAGATGCGGTAGAGACGATGTTTGTTAGAAATAGCTCTTCAGTCAGGCTAGTTAGCTTGTGGGTAAGAGCTCTTAGAAAAGAGCTTGGAGCTGATACTAGAGTTGGTGCAGAGCAGTTCTTCGTGCAGCGTTCTTCTTTAACAGTCTCAGGTTTAAGCTTTCTTAAGTTCAAAATTTTATCTTTAACATTGAAGACTATGTTTATGTTTTCAGTTTATCTTCCTTCTCTTCTGGCCAAATATATAAAATGGTAAAATAACTGGTTCCTGTTTCTTAGTTTTTGATTCCATCAAAAGCCTAAAACTTCTCTTTTATCCTTCTTTCGCTTCCTCATTATAAAAGTATTCAGTCGCATACTCTAAAACAATTGTCCTCATTATTTATTCTGCAGTCAGCTTGATACTGTGCGTGTTTTAATTAATATATTGAGTTTTGTGCCTGGGTGCATCTGGAGGAGATTTTAACATTAACTGTTTGTCTTTAGATATTTTTATATCTTAGGAAGGATTTTTTGAATACAGATTTTATATACTCTACAATGACGTAGAAGTCAAATTCTTGTGCTTGATTTCCATGGACGTGATGTTTACTGCAAGAATATGGGGTGGTTTTTCAGTGAGCCCATTCTAGATAGTGAGAATTGACCACTTCTTTTGCAAGTAAGTGGCATACAAGTTTATTCCTCTTGAAAAAATGTTTAAATATTTCACTTTTGGTTTAGATAACATTTTTAAAGATGCAATGGGCTTTTAAACACAATTCTATTAATATTTAAACAAATATCTAACAATTCTATTAATATTTAAAATTAGTCTTTTTTCCTTTCATATTGAACAGACACTGATGAAACTAGGAGGACCAGTATTTGATTCCCCATGAACTGCTGATAACATGTCCATTATTTTTTTTTGCAACACCATGAGGGAATAATTCAAGTCAGAGGAACAGTGACAGCAAAAGACAGCAAAGAAGCGTGCAACATTAATCTAAGCTGAATTCTAATGAAGTCAATGGGAATTTCTCCATGACTAAAATGGCTTTGAACAGGCCCTCAGGGCAGCTTTATAAAGTAACGTAGGTGCCAGCATTTTTGTAAATCTCACCTGGTACTTATCTGCATGTTTAGATAGCTGAACATCAGTGAATTTCAGATATCCTTATATCTCAGACAAGGTCATATATGTCTACTACAGCAAGCTATGTTAAACCTTGGTGAAGCTGTTTGGCATCACCACTTTATGTATAGTGATAATGAGGAGTCATTACGCTCTTCTCTGAAAGTCTGTAGGTAAATACTACTCTCCAAACAGTGATCACTGATTCACACAAGAAAGGCAAAGGCAGCCCAGGAATTTCAAACTAGTTGGGAATAGGCACTTGGCTGAGCATGAGACTAGGCTGGTAGGCATCCCTGCATGCATGTGTGCGTGATGGGCAGAAGCAGAGCTGAGCAGTGAGAGACAGCTCACAGTAGGAGCCTGAAAGGCCTCAGCAGGCAGCGTCAAAGGATGCGGGGTAGCCAACAGGAGCCTCTGCAGGTCCTGGCCAAGAGGATAGTTGGTGCTGAAAGGGGGAAGATTATCTACAGTGGCTGGAACCATCCTTCTTGCAGCCAAAGAAAGAAGACCTTGTCTGTTCTTATAAATAAACTAAATCGCAGAACAATCAGGATAAGAAAAAGCCTGACTCAATCATCAGGTTCTCCTGTTAGCTGGAGTAACCTACAGAATCTTACTTTTTGGCTAGTTGATTGGGTTAAGAGGAAATGCATACATTTTACCTATATACTGTTTAGTAAACACTTTATTTTTCCAGTCAGTTCCTTTTCTAGCAGCTGCTGCAGCTTCATCTGCAACACAGTTATAATACACTTCCTTCCTTTTTCTTTTCTGGATGACTTTGGAGATCAGTTGTTAATATCTCCTTTCAGTCTTGATGTTCACTGTACAGTTAATCTGTTTAATCGCCAGATCTTTTATGAGACATTTACTTTCAAGGTTATTTAGCGATCTGGTTCTACTTTCGGCGTGTTTCCAACATTTGTATTTGAATGGGGGACACATCGGCAGTATCTATTCTGAAAAACCTCTGTGTGCTGTACCCTACTGCAGACCCCAGACCATATGCTCTGCCTCATGGCCTGGTCCTTGTGGAAGCTCCATGGCCGTATCCTGACTGCACAGGGGGAGAGAAGATTTCAGTATGCACAACATCTGCATACTCTTGGGTTCCCACTGGAAGGAAATCCAGAACTGCAGCCAGAAAGGGAGGTGCAATGCCCTCCAGCGGCTCCCCAGACCTGGAGAGAGGAGGTATGCAACACACTGTGGAGCATACCTGCCCCTACAGTGATGTAGGCAGGGCCATCATAGGACATGTACCTTCTAGATTATTGGTGATGAAAATTTGTTTAAGCTGCTGAAGATCGGGTGCTGCTTTGGTACTTGATAACATTATTTTCTCATGGTGGCCAGCCTTTCTTGGCATCCTCCTGCGCATTAGGGTGGACTCACGTCTTGCGTGGCTTGGCCTCCTACTTGCAGTGGGAGCAGGTGAGTTCCTCACTAAATCCATTTTTGGAGGGCTTATTTCCCTGGCTGATTACTGTCTTTGTCTATTTTTGTGGAGAAAAACAGTCCTTAAGGATTTTGCCTGCACTGGTATTTAGAAAGGTTGAGCTGTTAGCACCATTTTAATATTCTGGTACAGGGCTTTTCTGGTTTGCCATGCCTGCTCCAATATACTTCTACCATTTTCTTTGTAATGAGTCAATGTCTGACAAAAGACATCTTGAGTGAATGTGCCTATGTTTGACAGGCAAGTTTGATTAACCTATTTGTGCAAGTTCCATTTACCTTAACTGTTCAAGCAGAACCTTAATATAAAACTTTGATGAGGTTCATGATTTTTGTTGGCATGCAGTAGACCTTCAGGATGTTCCAGCATGAGTTGCACTGGCAGCTGTCAAATGCTTCTATAAGCCTGAATAAATTTAAGTTTCTAAATACTTTTAAAAATATGCCTCTAATTGAACTAGGCTTCAGAATTTCTGGATTTAAAACCTACTATGGACCTATTTAAGGTTATATGATGACTGCACTCTTCAGACCATCTTTTCAAGCTTCATCCCATAGCTCATGTCCATGAAACTCAAGATCATCTGTAAAGTACAGCTGTGTGGGAAACATGAAAGCACAGGTATTTCCTGCTTTAGCCTGGAAACTGAAGTCCTAAAGCCACATGCCTTTCCCAACCCAAATGATAAGAACTTACCTGTACAGGAAGTAGAAAACAACCTGAAAAATGTTATTTAATGACGTTTTACATTGCAGCAAGTTTGGTCAAATTCAAAGCCAGAAAAAAATGCAAAAATAATCTCAAGAGAAAAAATCTACCTTTCCTTCTACTTTCTTCTTGGCTAGAGCGTGTTACTGAATCACTCCTGTTGTCATAAATCTTTCCCTCCCACCTCTAGCACATACTGCAAAACAATTCTTGCCTTAGTTTCATCAAACCTTGCCACATGTCCAAATCTGTGTGATGCCATCAACAAGGCATAATATTTTCTAATAATATGAGAAGTATTCATTCAAGTGTGCCCACAGAAAGCAGATAACAGCTCCCCCTTTCCCCTCAGAACGCTAGTTTGGTGGAGCTGCCTTTGCTGTTGCATCAGGTTTATAATTAGAAGCATGACTTTATTATTGTTGGCCAAACTGAATATATACAGTGGTGAAACTGGCTACTACAGCAACTGAATATTTGCTTAAGCATTGAGAATACCTATGTACACGCCAGCTTTATGGGCTTTATTCAATAACCAAAAAATGTGGAAGGTAAAAATTGAAATGAGTGAAAGCAAGTTGATCTTGCAATTTTGCAGTGAAGCACACTAATTTTTCATTTTGAAAAGTGCTCTACAGAATAGAGAAGCAAACAACCCCAAAACTGCTGTTGAACTGAAATTTACTTGTACCGAAAATCAGACCCATAGATTTTTCATTGTGGGACGTTCCAGTAGAACCTCCGCATATTGCCTGATTTTTTTAAAATTTCAGTAATGAAGCAAAATGCTTCAGTAATGAAGTCGTCTAGCCTGCTTAATACTGGAGGTATTCCTGGCATCACAACACATGGCTCAGCATATCATGTATTTATCACTGGTAAATTGTTCTTTGAGGGCTAGAGTTATAGTTCAAAGCAGGACTATGCTAAACCTATCAGAAAGCAAAATGACCCCGACACATTCAAGGCCCAGGCCCTGCAAATGTAGTCTCCTTCCTCAGCTTGTAAACAGTAAATTTAGCAGGACGTGGTTATTATCTGACTTTCTAACATGTAGAACAGCATTAATTTCAGCTTCTGCTATATCCCTTTAAATTATGAGGTGATGGTACTCAAGGAGCTTTCTCCCCAGCATGGGATACTAACCTAGACATTGGAGAATACTCACTAGGCTAATCCAGTCCTCATTTGAAAGTCATTTAATTAGGGATGGCAAAATGTATGAAGTAACAATTCCCTGTAGTCTGTCACATTTTTATTGAGATACAAAGTTTTCTATAGTATTTTGTGAATTTTAGCCAGCAGTAAAGGTTGAAAACGGTCAGGGAGAAGGGAGGGTTCCAGTTCCTGTTCCAGTAAATATTTAATATTTAATTACTTAGTGCAAAGAGGAGCAGAAGAAGCTGTTCAGGAACAATTCAGTAAATCTTATAGCCTTCCTGCATTTGAGAGACATATTGATATGCAGAGGAGGGAACTAATCCTGATGTCTACCACTCGACTATCCTATCAGCTCAGCTCACTGGGTTTGAAAATTAAGCCTAAACCAATTAGCAAACTTGGATTAACCAAAAGGCCTTTCTTAATGAATAAATCAGTTGCTGAAATAATTAACCCTGCCACTTTACATGAAAAATTTGAATGGTTTTATACGTAAAATATATTTTTCTTTTTCTTTTTTTTTAGGAAAAAACTATCCCACAAAGAATGTCTCTGATTACTCTTCATGATCTATGTGGAGTCTGGAACTGCCTACTGTCATTTACAAACCACCACAGGAGGTATTCGCGTGGAATAACGCTTTCTCCTTGACCAGAACAGAGGCTATCGAATGGGAAAAAAATGATATTACTGGAAACAAAATAAAAATGTTACCACTATGCTGCATTCCTAAAATGCAGTCAAAATGCACCAAGTGAATAGAAGTAAGAAGACTTAAAGTGACACTGCTGAATCCTCAGTAGCCTCAAGAGAGGAGTCAGGCGCTGCAATGATTTGTCCAGCTGAGATGACATGCCTTTGTGCGTTAGGTACTGACACAAGGTTTCATTCAGAAAGTGAGGCGCCAGTGATGCATCTGAAAGTGAGAAGAGATTTTTTTGGATCATTTGCCTGAATTTGCTGCTTACATCACGCCTACACTGCAGCTTAATTGCCTGAGAATTTGCTCTTGGATTTCACTCAGTAAGCTGTTCTCTGAAATGTAAATGTGAGTCCTTCAGTACCTTTAAGGATTTGAGCCCAAAGAGAGCTCTTTTAAATAGCCTCTGAGCTTCCTCTGCTTTAGGAGTGAGCCAGTAGTGTTGTGTGGGTGCGCAATAAGGTCTTCCACGCTGCAACTACCGAATAATCGCAGTGATATGCTCTCCTTAAACTTATGCAGTCTTTTTATGCTGTTGACACTCCATGTGGCAGAAGCTGCACTAAGGAGTGGGAATATGCAGTGACAAAATTCCCTGCCTTCGCAGTGGTTTGTTGCTTTATCTTCTGAGCAGTTTACCAGAGGATTCATGAGCAGTTTACCAGAGGGTTCATCTCTGACCTGGACCTTCCCCAGTTTAGAGCTACCTTGTCTTTTTTTTTTCCGCAAGTCAGTAAGTCCTGATATCGCAGCCCATGTGCCTGCCGGATTGCCCTGGGTAGATGGCAGTAAACCACAAACCAGCTGCTGCTGGCACTGCTTCGACCCAGGCGGAGAGATGCGTCAGTGCACGTCTGCGCCTATCTGGGCTGCTGGTTTGGAGGGTGTCTGAGCCTCTTCCTCTCCTTTCAAAATGCTTCCCTTGGACACCACCCAGAGCAGCGGCTCAAGAGAAGTATTTCTATTTTCTGAAAACATGCTCAGTGATGCCAGGAACTTGAGAAAGTGGGGAGGCTAATAGTGACCTCACTTACCACGGATTTTACTGCGGGGTAAGTGTCATCAGCATCAACACCGCTAACTATATTTTGAAAATCCTTCACCTCAATGGGCAAACAGCTTAGAATAATTTCTGTTGCTTAGTATTGTGCAAGCCAGGACTACGCTTTAAGGAATTATCCAGGTAACTTGCTTGTAGTGGAAAGAATAAGAATTGTCTGTGTGCAGTTTTCTTAATGGCTTGATTAGACAGCTTTATATATAGATTGAATATTGATCTTTCGCTTCTCTGAGACTTATACAGACTTGTCACCTATTCTGTCAGTAGAACACATTTGCTCACATTTTCTGATGTGTTAAATGCACTTTTTTGCTAGATCTTATAGGATTTTGAGCATAGATATTCTTTCACGAGCACAAACTGAAACACAGGCAGTTCCATCTGAACATGAGGAAAAACTTCTTTCCTGTGAGGGTGACAGAGCACTGGCACAGGTTGCCCAGGGAGGTCGTGGAGTCTCCTTCGCTGGAGATATTCAAAACCCGCCTGGACGCGATCCTGGGCAACGTGCTCTAGAGGACCCTGCTTGAGCAGGGGGGTTGGACTAGATGATCTCCAGAGGTCCCTTCCAACCTAAACGATTCTGTGATTCTGTGATTCATCAGTGCATTCTTGCTAAATATGTATTTAGAACAAAATTTTAAAAAATCTTTTGTCTATTGCTCTTTGGCTTCCTTTCCCTTTCTCCTTGGCCACTCATCGTTTTCATTCTTTTCCCAAATCTGGAAGAATTTTACCATCAGCATCTGAAAAACTTAGGAGTTTAGGAGTTGCTCTTTTCACTTTCTGTATTTTTTCAGTTAATTTTCACCTTAAATTAAATCTTCAGAATCTCTTTTAATAAGTACAGCCCTTATTCATTAATATTCAACCACCTCCCTTTTTGAAGCAAATCTAAAAAAAAAAAGGTAAAGTATATTATGATTCTACAGACACATAAGTGAATAATTCATTTACATGAAGATAATTTAGCTGTTCTCACAGAGACTAATACTGTTTGAAATGCTACTCTGTTTCTCTGTCTGTTATGGGAAAAACCTGTAGTTTATATTCCAAAAAGACCTAAATAAAGTTCAGTTCTCTACCTCTTTAACAAATAAATTATTTGATTTTTGATGTTTTTGCTGAAAGCATGGGTTGCCATCCTTTTCCAATTATTTAATTCAGTCATTAAGACTTTTTAAGCCTCTCACTTTAGTGTGGACAACAGTTCAGGCTGTATTCCAGTACTACAGGTGTTTCTAACTGTGGTATGAACAACTATCACAGAGAAATTTCACACCATTTCTACTGGAGCAGATAACATGGTGCTGAAGCCCCTTATGCACTTAGCTCTAGAGGTTTGTGCACTTTTGTAAAGGCTTTAGGGGAAGCCCTAACAAGGTATCTCTGGCTAGCGTCCAGTGCAGTGAGCTGCTGCACCATGCCCTTGAAAATGAAGGAATAAGGTCATGCTGAAGATACTCCTGTGGAATGGATACCTAGTGTAGCTCTCTGCTTCAGCAATTCATGTCCTGCAGATAGATGTCATTCCTCAGATTAGACATGCTACGTGCAGCTGAACATAAATTCTCATAGGAAGCCACCGATAGACCTATTTCCTGTCACAGGCTGCATCCACAACAGCATATGCATTTAGATACAGAGTGAATGCACTTTGGAAGCAAATCTCCCTCTTGTTTATCCTCACAGAGTTTTGGTTCATGTTATGGAATGGTCTTGAAACGTGCTCTCGTTTCCTTTCAGATTAAACGATACTGGAAGACATTCTCCAGAAGCTCGTCTCATGGGCATTCAGTCTAAGGACCAGACTAGAGCTTCTCTAAAATAAAGCTTCCTAAAATGCATATGATGTAGGCAGTGAGTCCTCAGCCCCAATCATTTTACTCTCCAAAACTGCTCCTACTGTGCTGGATTACTTGCTGATGTACAGAATCGGGACAGTCAGTACAAGCAATGTTAAATACGGCCTACCAAAACAGCCCAAGATAATATTCATTGCCTTAATGCAATCATTCTAACCTTGGGAAGGAAAAAACTTATTAAAATCACAATGACTCACATCCATGATATTTATAAACTAGCTAAGACTTTTCCTTATGATGTTCGTAAAATGCATGTTTTGTATAATTAAAGATGATCTAGCATAAAATGTAAATATTAGAATTATAGAACAGTTTTCATATTATTGCTTTTATTAATGAGCCATTCATGCAACTGTTTGGTTCCTCTTGAAAAAAAATACAGCTGCATCGGATGCTACCTATTTTGCTTATTTTTCATGATCCTTGCAGACCCAGAAGTCTTCTATTTTTTATCACAGAAAACTACCATGTACTGTAGATGTAGAAATCATCAGTTCCTTCACAGTCTTTCACTTCATCCTGAAGTTTTAGATGATAATTGGAAACAAATGACAATGCTTTGATACTTGCCTACAATCAAATCAAAGCGGTTTCTTGATATCTTTCAAAAAGTTTGCAGATATTGAAGAATACCTTTAACCGTAATGTGACAGGTCATTGCTGTCCTATTCCTTCTTTAGAGCTTAATAGAATTAGAGAATTTATGTCTCAATAGCAATCTGCACCAAGTAGCCAGAGATCTTTCATCTCCCATTACTGCATTAGAACTAAATGTCAGCAATATTATTTGTATTATCAGGAGTTCATTCTGGGGATTCTATTTACAGAAGCTCTGCATGGACCAGAATTGTTGTCAGAATGGTACAGCAATAGTCATGGAAAGTTTTGGATGGAGGGGGGCTTTTGCAGGTCTCACTGATCTGACCATTCCTTTTCTGTTTCAACAGTTTCCCAGTGTACACTCTGCTCTCCTCTGTAACAGAACTTCAACTTTGTTTTACCAAAATAAAGCATGTGTGTCAGTGGGATTTTAATACACTGATTAATATGGACGCTTTTGATCTAAGCGGGCCATTGACCAAGGTGCTATAATGCTCAGTTTATACGAGAGTCATGGGTGTACTTCCGTTCAAAGAGTTGCTCATTTCCAAAACCTTTAACACTTGAATTCTTACCAGCCCTTCTCTAACTAACTGTTGTACATGCTATTTGGCTTCAGAACATGTCCCAGCAAACTGTTTTATGCTGCACACTGAATTATTTATGGAATGAAATAGCTTCTGAAGAATTCTTAAGAGTTTGACCTCTCTGGAGGAAGTTATCTTTAAATTTTGAGGAAAAAAAAATACTTACAGTATCTAAATCTCACACAGTCTTTTTATTCTCTACTGTCTTCAAAATGATGAAACCTTACAGGTTATGTTTTCAAAGACCTATCTGAACACCATTCAAAATCTCTGCTTCCCTCAAAAACTCTGGGTTTTGATCTTGAAATCATCTTTATTAAACAAATCAATTTCACTGGCTTTCAAAGCATTAATACTCTCACAAAAATTAACTTACAGAATGTCACCTTTAGCAAGGGACAAGACTACTCCCTAGTCTGTTAAAATTTGTTGAGAAAAAATCTGTTTAACTGTGTGAAAAGATGATCCGCTGAGCCTTTCATGCACTCACTGGGACAAAATCATGGACTATTTCTTTTATCTATTCTCAGACCACAGCATACCTGACATAGCAAAGCACTAGATCGGAGCTTCAGAGGCCTCACATTCGTTAACTCAGGTCAGTTTACACTCAGATCGGTTAATAAGCTTTTGGGAAACAGCCTGATTGAATTTGTCTGCAAATTGCATTAGCCAGGCTTTGAATGGCACTGAATTCAATCTAACTAGATTCAAATATTTGCAGCTCTATATCAAATAATGTATTGCATTTGGCCGGTAGGTTTGCATTTCAAGAACTTTGAAATCTAGAAGTATTGGACTTGAACACAACAGGCAGGGGTCACGCTCCAGCTGGCATTTACTGAAAATCTCCTCTGGCTAAAGGCTTTTAGCTTGTTTTGGATCACATTTTCTACATGTACAGACAGCCACCTAAGCAGTGATTCTCCTGAGGAATCAATGTTCAAAGGAAACCACTTCAAAGTTTAATGGAGCAACAGATAACAAGACAGACATGCATTTTTAAAGAATCTCAATAGCCTAACACATCTTGATAAATTCTACAATAAACAGGTAAAAAACCTCACTGGAGCATTTCTGAGCCTTCCCTGGAAACTTGACTCGCTAGTTATGAAAAGCAATGAGCTAAAAGCTTTTTACTTAGCACCCTTCAGTGCATTTACTTGTGGGAAGCTGACTAATCAGAGCATTGGCCTTATCATGACCATTGATACTTCCTCAGAGACTCCTAGCTGACTGCTGATAAGGCCTAGCACGATTTCAGAGATTTTTGTGGGAGATTTTGCTGAAAAAGGCCATCTTCAGTACCTTGATCTGAATAGCAACATGGTAAGGTAGGCGGCAAGCCTGTAAGGCTTGAAAAGACTTTGGTTACAGTTAAAAGTAGACTGCTCGCGCCCCCCCCCGGCCCTTGAGTATCCCTGGCAAAATAATGGCTTCACAAAATGGACAGTCTCTCAACATTTGCATACCACACAAAGCAAAAACAGTCAGTTGTGCAAATCCTGACAACCATGTAAACAATAACGCTACCTATGCTGCTCTGCAGAGCTGCAGGTGTCTTACTTCATGTTTCAGTCTTTGCAGCTATCAGCACTGTTGTGACAGCAGTTGCAAAACACCGCACCAGGATGCCTGGTACACCTACTGCTCCTGTCAGCCAAAATGCTTGGCTGTATGTCCTCAGCCACACAAAACGCTCTCTACAGCACACATGCACACTGAGTACGACACCCGAGCGACAGCGGTGACTGAGCGGGTGGGTGATCACTGAGTGCAATTTCTCCTGGAGGAAACGGGCCTTTTCTGGCAGAGGCCAAAACCAGCAGGGCTCACAGGTAACACCGTGCAACATGAAGGGGTGTTGAGGAAGTGAGTGGTGTATATGATATCTGGTGATGTTTTCTGTTACTTTGCTGCTGTGACAAGGTTTTTTTTCTGGGAAACCGTTGCCTACATGTTTGTGATGATGAGGCCAGATGCTACTTATGAGATATGCAGGGAAACTCATCACCTTACAGTTCAAAGAAATTTTTACTTTTAAGAGTGTTTACTGCTTATGTGCAAGGTATTTGTTTGCTAGTTCTGAGTGACCCAGAAGTACTCTCTAAGCCTCTCTACTCTTTTCTTTAATCATCTGCGCAATCTGCAGATAATGAGAATTGCTTTGTAAATCATTTGGTATCTGTAAAGTGCTTTGAGATACCGAGATGAAAGGCACAGAACCCTCGTTTTGCCAACGGGAGTCCTGTCAAAATCTTTAACAGTGCCCAGTCAATATTCAAGCTACTATTATTACTGATGAGATACTGTTATTGAACATCTCAGGTCATCCTGCCCTTCTCTGGCATTGGTTACATGCAACGATGAGGATCATTTGCCCAGGTTTAGTCCACTTGTGGACCTCAATATTCAGCCTTTTCAGCTATGGCTCTCCTCCCTGTGTGGAAGTATGGTTGACCAGATACTCAGAGGCAATAAAATTAATTACTTCCAGCCCAGCTGAAACCCAAAGCTGCCTAGGTATATAAGCTGCAAATGACAACTATCTGCAAGTCAGCAGCCATTTTAGAGGACTGCATTCACAATCTCCAGCTAGGTTTCTTCTACAGTGTACAGGGGAGAGAAAGGCACCTCATGACAGAGGTCATAACAGGCAGTATTTTGAATAGAGGCATCCTTATGCCAGGTCATACGAAATGCATACAGGGAGAAAGGCCTGTGTGCAGTCCTGCCCATCTGCTGGGATTTTTGCATCTAACTACCTGACCGAGCAGATGCTGGTATGTCTATACATGTAGAGGAATAAAACTGGGCCGGGTCTGATTCCTGACCTCCGGCCAAGAGGCAGTAATGCCTGGCAGCATTCACACTACTTATAGCCAGTCTCCTCTGAGAAGCTCAACTTTGGAGAGAACTAGTTAAAGCAATCCAAAACAGTGCCAAGGAATGAACTAACATTGTTCCTAACAACTTAGGAAGAGGCTGGTCAGGTACCCCATGCCCCATTCATCCCCAGCCCTCTTTTATTTAGCAATGTGAGTGTTCCTGGTGAGGCTGAAATTCAGTAAGACTTCCTGCACTTAGATGAGGTACATCAACTAGGTGATGGTCATGCCCATCTTTTGCACAGTAGTCCAGGGGTTATAGAACTTCCATAGAAAAAGAGTACCTGGTTTCTAAGCCCTTTACCTGAAGAGGTTGAAATGCAGTTCTCACCTTCCAGGAAATTCCCCAAGCTCTGTTTTATAAAGAAGACTAGGGTAAAAACAGCCCCTGCCCTCGTTCTTCAAACTGGGCTGCTGTGAGAAGAAGGAATGCAAGAGCCAGGGAACCTAAGACATGGTAAGGAGAGGGAAGCCCTGTGCCTCTCTGCCTTTTGGCTAGGACACTTCCCAAAGAGAGTGGCAATTCAAGAAATAGGGATTGTCTCAGCGCCTTGTCAGTATTATGAGGAGGGAACCAGGCTGAGGCATTTCCCTCTCCTGGGGATGTGCCATTATCAGAGGCACTCAGCTATTTTATCAGTGGCAACCTTTTATTCTTGTCTGAAAGTGACTGAGACCACTAGGTTTTGTGCTGGACTCAGTGCTACTGGTGTTTTCCTAACAGACTTTGAGAGGACTCTCAGGGTCCTTAGACATGGGTATGCTGAGGGTGTGAATCCAGAGTGGGCAGAGCTGTGAGATAGGTGCCTATCGGAGGTCTATTGGGAGATGATTGCAGCTTCTGTGGGCATGTAAGTAGCAGTCAGATGCATACACCTACCCTACGTATTTCCCCTTGGCTTATGTACATATTTGTGCAGAAATGAGTACTGATGCACTCTTGGGCAGTTAAGTGTAGAAGAGAGTTTTTTGTGGAACACAGTCTCAGACTTGGTTGTCCGTGTTCTCTCCTACTTGCACTTTTGGCACATCTTCTTTCCTAAGCCTCTAATGAAGCAGCTTGTCTGCAAGACCAAATCGTCTGCAGAGTTCTTGGTAGTCTCCTTCTTTAGCTTCAATGATAATGCAGTCAGCTTGAACTGGCATGATACTCACACGTACAGCAAGGTAGAATCATCATATAATGAGCTGTTGAGAGGTGGAACCAAGCTAGCTCCTCTGGAAAGATTGATCAGAAAAGAAGTTTGCCCTGGGAATGGCTTGTATGATGATAGGATTGCTGAAGTCGTGCCAGTGGCAAAAATAGTAAACTCACTTCCCCGCCTTTTTTTGTTTATTTTCTAAATAGAGGGTAGGAATATGCAAACTTAGTGGCTTGCAGTTAATCTTTTTTTTTTTTTTTTTCATTCTGAACTTTCTAGCTTCTTTCCTTACTTAGGATCTACTGCAAATCCTGAGCTGTGAATTTGTCCTTAAGTTTACAATTATGTTTAACAGAGTGGAGGAGGGGCTCAGAGGTTTCATTCAAACTCCTGCTGAAATCTTGACACAGTGGGAATAGCTTGCCTCACACCAGAGCAAGCTACTGCCCAGATTATCAGCAAGAGAGGGAAAAAAAGTATTGCCTCTGTGGCTCGGTCAGAATTCAAAGACTTCCATTTCTTGAGGGCTCTGAATACATTTCTACAGTGCAAATTCTCTGTTTCAAGCTTCCTTCTGAAAGCTGGAGTCTGCTGTCTTGGTGCTCTCTTGGGTCCACTATTGACTCCTCAGGCTCACGAGTAGTGTAAGCTTCTCTGTTCTTTGAATCTCACTGAAGCTGTGACCCTCCTGGCTCTGCAGGTAGGTAACACACCATGATCCCAGCAACAGTGGGAACACCTCTCTCTCTCACTAAAAAAAGAACAACAACAAAAAAAAGCAAAGTGAAAATAGGATAGGTCACTAGAAATCATCCAGCTCCCAGAGTATGAGATTCCTCTTTCTTATTCATCCTTCTTTTAGGTGTCTGACAGTCTTTTACCGTTCAGGTAAGCACATAGAAATCGTACGGACTGTCTGGTCTGACACCTTATAACGAAGGAGTCTGTCACTGCTCTAAAAGCCTGTCCGCTTCTCGCTCTCTCCTCCCTTATGTGTCTCTATCTCTTTTATGAGGCTTTTATAAATATCTCAGTGAGGCGCATCCGCACTGAGGGACTCATTAATGATACAGCCATTTTCAGAGTAAATGTTATGAAAATAACTTCGTAACATCAAATGTAATTGTAAGTAATATAATTTCCCAAATGCCACCAGAACTGAGCCTGGAACAATTCAGCACATGATATGCTGACCCACTGACCCCAGCTATTCAGTGAAAAGAGCTTTTATGGTTCTTTTGACTGTTAAGCATCTGGGCATTTTTCTTTCTCTAAATAGACTGTAAAAGGGAAAGAAAAAGAAGGAGCTGTTAAAGCTGTCTGAAGCTGGTAGAAATAAATTATGCAGTTGTAACTATACACAAAGCTATGGGCACTCTGCAAATACTTTTATTTATAATAAATATTTGGCATGGGCATATCGAAGTCATTCTTATCATATTTGCTTTCTCTTCACTGTAAAATTTTCATCATTGCTCTGGAAAATAATACGCTTTTACATAATCTGTGAAGCCTCTAGTGGTGCCCACCGTGTTCTGTATTTTTACGACATATAAGATCAATAGACATAAATGTACACATATGTAAGCTTTGCCTTTTAAATAAAAAACACATTTGGGAAGCATGGGGTTGGCCTGCATTGATGCTTAAATGTACGTCTACATAGACTTAAGGTACTAAGCAGGTAAGTGTGGAGTGGTGTGGGGTCAATGTACAGATCATGTCCTCTTGTTTGTGCTTTATCTTCTGAATGACATCGGCTTTGTGGGCTTCCCTGACTGAAAAACTCACTGCTCTGCTATGGCCCACTTGGCCATATTTTGGCATTAGAATTAGCTAGTATACTCCCATAGCAGGCAAGTACAGAAACGACACTATTAAAGACAGTGTGACTTCGAGCTACTCCAGGACAGGCAGTAGAAAACCACAGATCACTTCTGTCTATGCACTGGACCCTCTGGGTCAGTTGATCAGTAGATAACTGCTTCCAGTTTTGCCACTATAGTGCATATCTTTTGCTAAATTTTATTATAATTACTTCAGTTATGACAGATAAATAAAGGGAACGATGATTTTTATTTTTAAAGCAGGTACAATGCTGCCAAGAATCTAAGAAATCAGAGGCTAAGTCTGTTCGTTCTTAACACTGATTTTTGTTCCCATGCGGCTTTGTGTATACGCTGTTGGAATCACAACCTCACAGCTCCCAACTGGAAAATCATCACACTTCAGGAAAAAGAATTTTATAAAAATGTGTACTTTTTAGTATTTAGCAAGTTGAAATTGTCTTTAGAAAGTCACCTAGCTAACCTTGTTATGGTGAAAACCATAAGAACTTTCCAATACTTCTTAAAAGTGTTTAAATATTTGATTATGCAACATTATATTTTAATTAAATATTGACTCTTATTGCCACTGAAGCAGAGTAATGCTGCTTTATAGATATTTTGCATCATTGTTTAAGACTATTCTAAAATTCAAATGCTTTTATTCATCATTTTGGTATGTTGGTTGTTCTTGATTTACTGAAATTCGGTTTTATTGTATTTTGGTGTATTCCAGTTGCAGAGAGCATAATCTTCCCCATGGTTTCTAGTCAGTGGAATAGCTATTGTATTACCACTTATTCACAATATTAATGACTATGCTCTGATGTTAGTCTTTTCACCTCTTTTATCTCTTCACCTTCTTCCCTATTTTTCTTCCTCTTTGTTCCTCTATCTGAATCTTGTCTGTAACACTTGAAAGGCTTCTCTTCTTATGCTCTGCATGTATTTTTTGTATAATAATACTCTTTAACATTTCCTAACTTTTTGGCTTCTTTCTTTCCTTGTAAATATTATTGTATTTCAAACCTTTATAATTTTGAGATTGACATATCTCTCTTTCCATGATACTTAACCTTTCTTCCACAAAAGGGGAAGGAACAAAGCTGACCAGGGAAATAAAGATGACTGAATGCTTGTACTATAATCCTGATCCTGTAATGCAATGACAGAAATTTTACTGACTTCCGTTGGCTTTGGATCATGATAATAGCAATGCAAACACATTCTTATATGCTATCTGTAACACAAGCCTGATCAACCTGTCTACGAGATGAAAGATTTCCAGATTTTTCATCTTCCATTAGCAATAAATCCTGTTTCTGTTTAGTAGGTTCTATTGTCTGTGCTGTTGATATAAATTCAGAGAGGCATCTAATTTCCTTACACTAGGAATGAAAACCCAGGTGAACCCTGCAATCCTTGCTCTGAAAAGATCCTCATTGAAATTGAATTCATTTGCCTAGCTTGCATCCTCCACTGACAAGTTTTCTAACTTGAGACATAACTCTAGAGGTTTATTTGGTACACGCATTTCAGCTTATACCTCAACAAACACAACCAACAGTAAGTATGTGTAATTCAGAATATACCAGCTTAATCTTAACGTCCTGTTTGCATGAACAGTAACTGTTGTGCAGAGAAAACAGGCGATCTCCCAAAGTGTTGGCCAGGTGCTCTGGTGTTGAAAAACCTCCTGTCTCCCGGGTTGCTGTGGATTACCCCCCCGTTTTAAACGGTCTGTGATTTCCGTTGTCTTGCAGGCCATGTATTTCCTCCCTCCTTCACTTGTTTTTTGCCTTCCTCTGTAAGGTGGCATGTGATTTTTTTCTTAGGGTCACCCAGACATTTTCATTTCAGAAAAATCCTACCGCTGCAGGACCCTAGCATGCACTTGAGCCCTGTGAGTTTCTTCCAATGGTGCAAAGTGGTCTTCCAGGGTTTCACTCTTTTTTCCAAAAGATTGTGAGATTGTCAGAGATTGACTTATTAATACAATGAATAAGTGCTAATCAACTGCTAGAAACCGTGCTGGTCTTCTCTCTGTTTTCCTAGTTTTGTCCAGGCAGCTGTAAGAAAAAAGAAGGTATTGGGAGATAGGCAGTGCTGGGAGCACACAATTTTGGGAAAATGAGAACAAAAGTTAACAGAAGAATAAACTCCATGGGGAATTAAAAAAAAAAAAAAAAGGAAATGCAAAGAGAAAAGAAGCAAAGGAGTTTCTCTCCACTGAATGCCCTATTTTGAACTAGGAACAGGACTGCATTCTCTCTGCCTATATAAGCCGTAGATACAACATTCACCCACAAAGAAACTTCCTGTAATGCCCAGCCTGAAAGAGAGGACAAGAACCTATCAATTTTGCAATGTGTTTCTTTAGCTCAGACATTTGAGCTCTGTGCTATGGTCTGCAGTATGTAACTCTCCTTCTCCTGCAATATAATGCTCTAATCTAGACATTTCTGTCCTTTTTCAGGTTACTTTAAAAAAATAAAACAATCCCCCCATCCAGCCTACAAACTAGAAAATTACAGAGAAAAGTACATCAACTCTACCAACAAACATCAGCTAGCCCTATGTAAAAAATAATGAATATACACATATGTATCTGGTATATATATAGTTGTGTGTGTGTGTGTGTGTGTGTGTGTGTGTGTGTGTGTGCATGTCTGTTCGTACAGGTTTCAATGAAAAGTAACCTTGAATTAGAAAAGATAGAAATCATGCAGCTTTTGTTCAGGATTTTGCTGTCTAAGATTACACAGTATTTTATTTGCTAGATATATGCCTCTTTCAGAGCTGGTTAGCTGATGTTAAACCATCGCTGATGCCTTCATGAGTGATTTATATGCCTTTTACTTACAGTGCAACTAACATTTGGAGAAAATGAGAAAAATATATCTCCTTCACAGTTTTCTTTAAGATGTCTAAAAAATTGATATTTTCAGATGGGTATGTATAAATACTTGCAAGACAGACTCCAAGGTTTCTCTTGCCTTCCAAGCTAGGAGGAAAATTGGGAAGGCAAGGCCTAAGGTATCTCTAGTCCTTGGAAGCCCAGGCGTAGTGCCCGTGCTAATATTTGGACAGGGTCTCGTTTATGTTCCACCACTATAGGAGAAGGGATATCAGTGGCCTGCATTTGTCTGTATGCAGGAAGAGGGCGTGGAAGAAGGTTAGATGTCTCCCTTTAGGATACCCAAATGAATATCTGGATGAGATCTCATTTTTATGGACCGTTATAAAACTGTTAAACCACTGACCGGTTTTAAATTGTTTGTATGGAATAGCCAAAACAGGTGCTACAAATGTCTTGGAAAAATCTCAGTCTGTGAATAGGTATACTTATGATAGGACTTTTCTGAAGTGTTGTGCTAATGCTAAGTACCTATAAATGGCAAAATCACATTCTCTTTTTTAAATGCAATTTGAATGACTCAGTCACAAGTCTATATGTCTCCTACTTTGGTATTTCAGACGTTCTGGCTGTGCCCAAGTATCCAAAACCCTGCTGTGAACAATTCCACTGTCATTCTTGGCTGTAGCATGCATCACCTGAAAAGAGTGAACAGTGATGAAACTGAACTGAAACTCTCAAACAACTTTCACAAGAAAGTTTTAAAATATTCTTTTCAGGACCTGAATAAGCTGATGAAAGTAAATCTAAACAGGAACCATTATCCAAAGGCAATGGAAATGCCTCATGATTTATGCAAGAAAGGGATGGCAGGGGAAGATGAAGCTTTTGCTAACCCAGCAAATCCTAGGGAATTGCTGGTTGATGAAAACCATTTATGTAAAATACCAGCTGGGTTTCCATTTCCTTTAACTACTCTGAGTTTGAGAAATAACTGCGTATTTTCTGTCAGCAACATTTTTTCAGCACTTGTGCAGTGCAAGAACTTTACTCAGATGGGAATTGGTTTTACAGCAATCCCTGTGAAAAACCTTTCCTCACAGACCATTGTTTCATCCATACCTCACAACCATGCCCATGCTGTCATGCTGGGTGAACAACCTGACTAGCTTTTCAAGGAAACTGCTCTCATCCCTAGGACAATTTCCATGGGGGTCAGGATAAGACCTGTCCCAGGGGGCGGTGCTGGGGCCTCCCGGGTTGGGGGCAGGCAGGTGCTGGCCGAGGTTCCCACTTGCCCATCCCTGTGGGCTGCCCTGAGGTCTCCACCACCCAAGCACGGTCTCTTGTTCCCCAGTGCAGGGGAAATTTAAGTCTCTCTCTTACGACACCTCCCAGCTAGCTTCTTGGCTAAAAAGCACTGCTCTTAAGTTTAACTTCTTAATAAAGGAAATGGCCTTAGGTGAGTTTTTACTCTAGCTGCCTCATAGCTTCTTGATTCATCTTTTAATTACAGAAGAAAAGTATAATCCTAGGTATATAAAAGTGTCTAACAAGTACTGTAACCTGCTTCTCTCCAGCAACTTCAGTTAAGAGGTTTGGCTCACAAGGACTTAATTATAAACAGCTAAAGCCCTTCAGAGATCTTACAAATCCAGCAGCTCTCAGTTTTGAAGTCCTGTTTATCTAGCATGTTGATCTCAGTCTTTTTGCTAGGCTAAGTACAATTTCCTTCTTGGCAGCAGAATATCACCTTTATCACAGATATCACAGTTCTATTAGTAGGAAACCAGTCAAAAATCACGGAGTCCAAAGCTGTTCAACAGACATAGATTTGGAGCTTTCAGTACATAATATGACCTTGCCAGAAGGTAGTTCCGATGATGATATGTCTTTGGTCGAAACCCAGTGCAACATGTATGATAAACCTTTCAAAGTTGAAACAGTGCTTTTCTTCCCTGACAAGCAGCAATTTGAAGGTGTTTTAGAGGATGTTGTGTTTAAACTTGTATTTTAATCACATTAGCCAAGCTTTGAACGGCACCAGTTTTATCTTCCAACCTGAACTGAAATATTTAGCTTTGTCTAGTAATAAACTGGCCTTCGTTTATTATTATGCTTTTCATGAAATGCCCACTTTAAGGGTGTTGGAGCTCAGTGAAAACAAGCACAACTTTACTGTTCCAGGAATAAGATATAAGTTATGTTTTATTTATATATTTTTGAGACCTTCAAAACAACAAAAAAGGGCTAAGGGGGGGCCTACCTCAAATATATCCACACAAATAAGGAACTACTGAGAGAGCAGCGTGATGGCAGAAGCTCTCGCACTTTCTCTGGGAAATCAGCATGACTCAGTGCCTTTCTGAAGCACCTGTACATGAACATATGCAGCATGGGGAACAAACAGGAGGAATCAGAGGTCCACGTGCAGCTGCAGGACTATGATCTCATCAGGATCACAGAGACATGGTGGGATAGCTCACACAAGTAAAGTGGTGACATGGATGGATACAGGCCCTTCAGGAAGGACCAGTCAGGATGGTGAGGGTGCAGAGTTTCCCTGTATGTGGCAGAGCAGTGGGAATGCATGGAGCTCTGCCTGGGGATGGGTCGGGGGCCAGCTGAGAGCTTGTAGATCAGGATTAGTGGGCAGATCAACCCTGATGTTGTTGTGGTGGGTGTCTGCTACAGATTGCTTGGTCAGAAAAGAGAAGTAGACAAGGCTTTCTCCAGACAACTGGAGGAAGCCTCTTTTTTGCAAGCCCTGGTCCCATTGGGAACTTAAGCCATGCTAATAACTGCTGGAGGGAGAACACTGCAGGGCACAAGCACACCCAGAGGTTTCTGGAGTGTATTAATGACAACTGCCTGAGAAAGATGATCGAAGAGCTGATGATGAGTGTTGCTCTGCTGGAGCTGATACTTACAAAAAAGGAAGAATTGGTCAGGGATGTGAAGGTCAGTGGCAACCTTGTCTGCAGTGAGCATGAGACAGTAGAGTTCAGGATCCTGAGAGGACGGAGCAGGGCAAAAAGCAGGATCACAACTCTGGACATCAGGAGAGAAGACTTTTGGCTTCTTCAGGAGTCTGCTTGGAAGAATCCCATAGGAAACAGCCCTGAAGAGAAGAGGGGTCCAAGAGAGCTGGTTGATTTTCAAGGATCACCCTCTCCAAGCTCGGGAATGGTCCATCCTGACAAGCAGGAAATCAAGTAAAGGCAGTAAGCAGCCTGCGTGGATGAACAAGGAGCTCCTGAAAAAATTCAAACATAAAGAGTAAGTGTAAAACAGGTGGAAGCTGGTACGGGTGACCCAGGAGGTGTACAAAGACATTGAGTGTGTTTAGGAAAGCTTAAGCCCATCTGGAGTTGAATCTGGTGAAAAGCAACACAAAAGACTTCTACAGCAATATTATCAGCAAAAAGAAGATGAGGGAAAATGTGGGCCCACTGCTAAATGGGTCAGGAGACCTGATGACAAAGGACACGGAAAAGGTTGAGGTATGCAACACCTTCTTTGCTTTGATCTTCACTGGCAAGACCAGCCTTCAGAAATCCCAGGCCTTTCAAACCAGTGAGAGCAAAGAAGACTTACCCTTGGTGGAGAAGGATCAGGTTAGGGAACATTTAAACAAACTGGATATACACAAGTCCATGGGACCTAATGGTACACATCTATGAGTGCTTAAGAAGCAGGTCAATGTCATTGTGAGGTCACTCTTGATGATCTTTGCAAGGTCAGTCATGGCAATCGGAGAAGCCTCCTGAGGACTGGAAGAGAGTAAATGTTCACCTCTTCAAGAAGGCAAGAAGGAGGAACCAGGGAGCTAAAGGCCAATCAGCCTCACCTCAATCCCTGTGAAGGTGATGGAGCAAATAACCCTGCAAATTATTTCCCAACATACTAAGGTCAAAAAAGTGATTGGGAGTAGTCAGCCACAGAGAAATCTTGCCTGACCAATCTGATACTTTCTTTGATGAAATGACTGGCTCAGTGGACAATGGGAGAACTGTGCATGTTGTGTACCTTGACTTTAGTAAGGCTTTTAGCACTGTCTCCCATGGCATCATCATAGACAGAATGGGCTAGATAAATGGAAGATGAGGAAAATTTGCTGAACTGCTGGGCTGGAAGGGTTGTGATCAGTGGCACAAAATCCATATGGAGGCCAGTCTAGTCATGTACCCCAGGGGTCGATACTGGATCCAATACTGTTCAACATCTTCATTAATGACCTGGATGATGGGATAGCATGCAGTTCAGCAAGTTTGCAGGTGATACAATACTAGGAGGGGTGGCTGATACACCAGGTGGTTGTGCTGTCATTCAGAGGGACCTTGACAAGGTGGAGAAATGGGCAGAGAGAAGCCTCATAAGGTTCAACAAAAGGAAGTGCAAAGTCCTTCAGCTGGGGAAGAATAACTCCAAGCATCAGCACATGCTGGGGGTTGACTGCCTGGAAAGCCGCTTGACAGAAAAGGACCTTGGGTGCTGGTGGACACCATGTTGACCGTGAGCCAGCAATGTGCCCTTGTGGCAAAGAAGACCAATGGCACCCTGGGCTGCATCAGAAAGAGCATCTTCAGCAGGTCGAGGGAGGTGGCTCTCCTCTACACAAACCTGGTGAGATTTACACACCTGGTGTGATGTGTCCAGGTCTGGGCTTCCTAGTACAAAAAAGACCTGGAGCTACTGGAGCGAGTCCGGCAAAGGGCCACAGAGATGATTAAGAAACTGGAGCATCGGTCATGGGAGGAGAGGCTGAGAGAGCCAGGACTCTTCAGTCTGGAGAAGAGAAGGGTCAAGGGCAATCTAATCAATGTTTATAAAAACCTGATGGGAAGATGTAAAGAAGAGGGACCAGACTCTTCTCAGTGGTGCCTAGTTACAGGATGAGAAACATGGCACACAAACTGAAACACAAGAAATTTCATTTAAACATAAGAAAAAACTTTCTTTACTCTAAGGGTGGTCAAATAGGTCAGGAACAGGTCAGGGAGGCTGTGGAGTCTCCACCTGTGGGGATATTCAAAACCTAACTGGACATGGTGCTGAGCAACCTGTTCTAGCTGACCCTGCTTGCTCAGCAGAGGGCTTGGGCCAGACAATCTCTAGAGACACATTCCCATCTCAGCTGCACTGTGATTCTATGACCTGAAAGTTTAAAACTTAAGTTACAATGCTGTTTTACACCCAGAGAGATGACTTTAGTCAATAACTCTCTGGAAAAGTTAGTGTTTGATGTAAACCATCTTAGCTATTCGTGGAAAGATGGAGATAATACTTACGTAGATCAGTTTAAAAACTTTTACAGTCTAGTGTTTCTTGTCTTATCCCACAGCAAAACTCATGATGCTCTCAGCCACGTACTCCTTGGTGGTCCACAGCATTTATCCAAATTAAATTAACTGCTCATGAAGACAATGAACCACGGTACTTTGAATGGAGAGAACAGCAACAGTTTCAAAATTCAAAATACAGCATCTAAGCTAAAAATATAAAGTCTTACGTATAATAAATAATACACTTAAGATATAATAATGATGATAAATGTATAATAATCTTGCCAACAGCATTTCCTCCTTTCAGACACTTTTGATTCAACACAGCAAGCTATCCCAGCTTGCTAATGAACTTTTTCCTAAGGCCAACAACCTCATTTACCTCAGTTTCTTCATCACATACAGTAAGCAACCTTTCTGTCTAGTTAGATTAGATTAGAGTTAGATTATTTAGTACAACTGGTCTTTAAAGGGGATGCTTCTGAATGTGCCTGTGCTATTACTGATTTCTTAAAATAGCTGTATGTAAACACTAATATAAGCATCCCATGGCTGGTAACTGATTTCATCTGTGCAATAGTAGGAGATTAAACAGGACAGAGCATAGTGAATCCAGACCTTTAGAGTTTCTCCTCCTGGAGCCAGGGCTGCTGCGCTCATGATCACTGAAGTGTTGGGAGCGGCTCTGGCCAAAGAGCCCCTGGGCTAAGGGCCTTTTCTGGCAGAGTCCAGAAACAGCAGGGCTCACAGAAATGTACAGGTGGTGCAGTAGGTTGCATACAGACTTCACTAAGTGATGGGACAGAAAGAAGAATCATTGGCTTAGAAACTGCTATATCCACACAGGAAATTACCTGCTTTGTGCAGGTATTTTTGTAATTTCACTGGAAAATAGTTTTTGTACTGAAAGGTCTGTGGAAGTTTGGAAGAGGCAGAAACTAAAAAGCCTGATTTTACGAGATATGATAATATTATAAAAATGGAAGATCATATCCATACATGTAATAATATATGGGTGGTTTGGGGAAAACTTTTCTCAACACTTTCCTGTTAATATTACTAAACATAATTATGGTTTTAAACAGCTTAAATAGTTATGCCCTCACTTTCTCACTTCCACTTCTCATTCCACTCAGTGGAATTTCTGTGTGTTTCTTGTCTATCTGTCACACCAGGAATTTATTCTTCCACTTTCATTGTTCTTTTTGAAATAATTTTTTACAATTCAAGTAGTTTTCTGTCTACCAAAGTACTCAGCCACTTGCTTGTCCTTTAGTACATTATCCTGTCTGGTGGAAGTTTAAGCATCATTTATTTAAGGTAGCTGAAACAGAACTATTTAATAACAGACAAGAAACCCAGAGCAGGTACACAAGGAGGTACTTAGGCGTTTCATCAGAGGAGACGTAGGGTTGCGCCTTAGAATATTAATTGTGTTACAGGGAGACAGTGCTTCTCTTGTAAGGGAGACGCTTCTGTCCTCCTGAAAGAACATAATAATATTCCTAAAATTAACCTTTCTTTTCCTCCTTGCTTGGTGATAGTCTTGGTGATAGACACCATTAATTATGGGCATGTGCTTAGGGAGTCCGTTTTAATACAATGACATATAACACAGGCTGCTGCTAAACTGTTATGCTTTCAAGGGGCTTGTCCTTCTCCAGGCATTCTAATTTGGTGCTAATTAGACAGTTTTCTTTGCACTTATTTTGTTTTTGAGTCTTGAAAAATCGTTCCTTCGTTTTTCTTCCACAGGCAGATAATGTTCTAACATGCCACTAGAAACACTTATGTTGGCCACCTTGGATCCTCTATGGTCAGGGAGATAGGCTTTTCCAAAAGGGGCCATACTCTAATGTCTGGGAGTACCCGTCTCTCCACTGACTCTATGGGGAGCCTGCGGATGTGGGCATCTATCCTAGATCCTAAAGGAAGCAAGTGTGACTACTCCTGCTGCAACCTTGCTGCCTGTTTCAGCTCGTTTGTGTGTTCCTTCCACCTCGATCGTCTGTGACTTGTTCCCAAACTATTCAAAAGGCAGGAGATTTTCAAAGTTTTCTACGTCCCAAAGGCTCCCTAGAAAATCTAAACCAAACTGAACAGGGAAAATTAAATTAAGATTTGAAGAGAAACAATAGTAATTTTAGCAGTGATTTAAGAGAGATGAAATAAGGCACTGAATCCATGCCTCTCTCAGCTACATAGAATTAGAGCCATGTAATTGGAATTTTGTTTGATCTAACAAGTGTAAAATTTGTTAAAACAATTAATAAAGGAGCTTTCCCACTATTTTGCTCCTTTTAATTTAAGCTGTGCAGAAACAGGTTTCTGCCTTGAAAAAAAAATCTAAAACATTAAGCAATTAGTTCCAAACAAATATGGAAAGCATGTCAAATCCTGAAATTCTTCATAAACTGAAAAATTTGGAACAACTAAATTTGGAGGTCTTACAAACAATTCACCTCTGTAATTTGAACTGCTTAGTTTTAAAGTCAATTTTTAAAAAGCTTTCAGTAACCAAACTGATGAAATATTTAAAAATAAAAAATAATTTTGATGTTAGAATGTGAAACTCGTTATTCCTGAAAATTTGAAACGTTTCACATTTATAAGATCAAAGTTTTTTTCTACAAATTGTCAGTAAAAGGAGTTGTGAAAAAAGCATTTTTGCCGTGTAGTATTCACTATCTGTCTAAATTTAACAAAGCGCATGTTTCAATGATGCAATTAGTTTTTCTAGATTCAGGAGTTTCCACAAGTAGTTTCATATTTTCTTTTCATTTCCTTGCCATTAAAGAGGTGATAAAAATAGACCAAGTATCATTATTTACATACACTGTCTACCTTTCATGGTGCTGATTTTTAACGAAAGTTTCTGATTTGCTCTTAGCTGTCACTGCTGGTATCTGGTAGAGAGAGAGAATTCCTTAGCAGTTAGCTGCACATTTGCAAACCGCAAAGAAATTCCATCTTTTTTTACTTTAGTGTTGACATTTGCAGCCAAATGAGTTTGAATTAACATGATCGCATATCTTTGTATAACTATTGGCCAGAAACATTTTTAAAAGTGAAGCTAATAGGGTCTGTATAGAACAAAGCTCTTTATATTTTCAAGAATTATTCATGCTTCTGCAGAGACTGGAGCCTGGTCATCTGACACCCACAAAAGGGCCACTTAGCATCATCTGTGCACGCAGTATGTGGCCTCAGGTCTGCGAAATGAAGGAAGGCTGACGCCTTGAGCATGATTTGCTCCAGGGTGCCATTAGTTACAGTAGAGTAGGGATTAGTAATATGTTTACCTGAAGGGAGTTTTTGTTTCCATTTCAGTGAAGATTCCTTCCTTCGGGCAGATTTTCTGGAGCTAGATCTTTCCACAGGCTACTGTCACAACATCCATGTTCCTGTGACCAACAGAAAGTTCTTTTTATGACTGAGTCTTTTCATTTCTTATTTTTTGATGGTTATAGGACTGCTCAATAAAGTACATACTTTAAGCATATGTTAGCCCTGTGATGCCAAAAATGTAAAACCTATTTTTATAAGCATTGCTGATTGCAAACAGGTAATGAAACATATGTTGTAAAGATCTGTAAAGATCTTCTGCAAATACCACCACTGTTAGCTTAGTCCTAAAAATTAGGAACTCTGCTGCATATTCTTCAGTACCAGCTACTTGTATCGTGTCTTAAATAACAGTTTTCATATACGTATTTCTCCTAAAAAGCCAACAAGACTTTTTTTTCCTTCTTTTTAAACAGCCTTCTTAAGAACAACAGCTTGGGAAAAGTTACAAATTTGAAACATATAGAAGGAGTTCTCATGTACAAAGAATTATGTTCATGATTTCTGGTCCTTAATGATAATATATGTAGATTACAGGGTAAATGTCCTGTTCCTATGTTGTATTTCCTGTCTTATGATGCTTTTACAGAGCGAGATTCACAAGGAAAGTATTCTTGGACCAGGCAACCTAAACAATTATCCTCAGGTGAAAAAAAAGAATGTAAAATACTGTTTTTTCCAAATATCACTACTTCCAGCTCACCTGCCTTGTGTTTTACTTGCCCCAGATCCAGAGCTTTTCTCTCTTTGAAAAGCTGTTTTGACTATCAATCAGCTTTGTTAACTCCATGCTGCCTCCTCAGCAGCTCAGGAGAAAAAAAAAAAAAGATAGCATGTGAAAGGCCATCAAAAAGCAGGAACATTGCATGACAATGTAGATTGCAAATTTTTCAGAATTCAGTATAAAGTCTTCACCATCAATTGCAAAAGCAAAAAGTAAGTAAAATACCTCAACAGCTTATGAAGACATTTTTATTTCCTGACAATTACATCACCAACCAATCAAATAACATTATTTTCACTTATGTTTTACTCAGATGAACTCCCATCAAAACAGATCAAGTGAGTCAGTGGAAATTCCCTCTAGAAATGGCATAAAGCTGACTAATTTCATTGTGGTCTGGGCCTAAAAATATAGGTACACTACAAAGAAACAAACTTAGAAGATGGAGGTTAAGTTTTCAAAATTTTGAGAATGCCAGAATTAGAATCGCCTTTAGAGTTTCAGCTCGACTTGTTGCATCAGATAATATCTTTGCTAAGTCAGGACGTGCAATGTTTTTCCTCACCTCCCAGGCTGAATCATCCCAATCAACCAAATGCTGTCGCACCTTCCAGGCGCAGGCTCTTTTCCCATGCCCAGCCCTAACTCCACCCAAATCCTAAGTAGCTCATGATTTTGATGGACAGATTATCCAGTGTAGCTCTGGCAGGTGTCAATGGTTTGACAGCAGCACCATGTGAACAGATTTGGTCTGAAACCACTACTTGCACAGTTTGTAACCGGCTGCACTAAAGCCCACTCACAGTTAGAGACTTGCAGTCTGGCTGTCTGACCTCTCCTTTGCCAGAGTAGCTAACAGCAGTGGAAACTGCTGTTTCTCAAAGGTTGCTCATATGGTTGACTTTCAGCATATTTTTATGGGAAGGGGAAAAGTTACATATTTAGAAGCACAGGAGCACTGAAATCTATGCAACAAAGCTAGGAAACTGAGGAAAGGTATCAGTATTTCTCAACACAGGCAAAAACCACCAAACAAACAGACAAAAAAGCGGAATGCTTTTCAGAAGTGACTGAGCATGTGCTGCGAACAGCTTGTCATGCCATGTCGGTACTGCGAGAGGAAGTCACTTATTCCAGTTAGCTCAGGTAGCTATTTTGCCTAAGCAGACACATAAGCTTTGCATGTCTCTATGCATGCCAGACCATAGACGTACCACTACCTTCTGCTGAAGGACCTCTTCTAGATGATGGAACAGTTCTATGTGAGGTGGTCATTCAGAGAGGAAAAAAAAAAAGAAAAAGGAGGATTTTAAGGCAAATGTGCCTGTTTTTGAATTTGGAGGGTATTAGAGCCAGTTCAGACTGGGAAGACATAAATTGATTGCTGCCCATCTGCATATGTAAAGTAGACTTTGTGGAGCATGGGAACTAGCACAGCCTGATAGGATCTCACATTTCAACAGTGGGTGGCTAGCAGTGACTGCAGAACTGCCGAAAGAAGGAGGAGATGTTCAAGAAGCATCTCAGCCTCCAAGCACTGCAATGTATAAATGATGGAGTTCCTTGCAACGTAGTTGTGGATTATTAACACTAGTTGGAAATTTCCTATCTGACATGTTACATGTCCTGATCTAACCAGCATGTTATCAGAAATGAGTTCTCAAGTGGAGGTAATAGATATTTATGGTGGAGCCATAGCAGTTGTTTCCAGATTCTTGCCCTGTAGAACAGACCTGAACAAAAGCTCTTTTCTTCAGAGTACAGGGTGTCCAGCCTAATCTGGGGCCCCTTAGGAAGTGGGTGCACCCAGAAGCTGAACCCTCTGGAGCCACGAAGATGAGCACCGCTACAAGTACCATGCCAGCCAGCTCCAACTGAACAACAGGATGGGTCCAAGAGCATGAAGCTGGACAAGCTCACTCCCACTCAGTTAAACTGCCATTAACATGGTGAAGAGGTTCACTATTAGCCTCTCCTTTCCTATGGTAACTGGAGCCAGACACAAGTGAGACCACGCAGATCATTTGCTGGCTCTGTCAGCAAATTTCCCCAAGCATCTGGAAGGCTGTACACATCACTTCCTCCAACATCTTTTGAATGCCGCTTGCGACTGGTGCTTTCACCGGCTGCCTTATGGTTGCAGCATGTGAATTTGAACTGCATCTACAAAGCTAGCATTTTACACTGGGTGACTCTGGGGCAGTGGTAAATATCTAACCACGCAAGCAACAGGGGAGAGCTTCCAAAAGGAATTCAGACCCAGCTGAAAGGAGCAGAGGGATGTACCATGGGTACACTTTCCTATCCCATGTGGCAACGTAATGCCTGGCTGAACTGAATGCAAACCCACGAACTGCTTTGTGACTAATGAAATGCCATATGATGTGCTGTAGTGACACAGGCCTGCTGCGCTTGTATTTTTTTTTAATCCTTGTGATGAGGAACTGACACTAAGATAAGGATACATTGTGCTTGATGAATTTTAGGGCTTGTGTTGGCAAGAGTTGATTTGTTTGCCAAATACAAATATTAGCTGAAACTTACCTCTCTCTCCCTAAACAAGGGTCATGAGACACTTTTATGGGTTTTGTCAACTGATGCTTGTTTTTAATGCTTTTATAATACTTACAGATACTTACTGCCTTTCCTAGTTCTTCTGAACTAAGCAAGCAACAAAAAGCACTTTAACAAACACTGGATATTATTAAACTCGCAGTTATATGCAAGACAAAGTTTAAGAACCATACAGAGATCTGCTCCCTGTAGCTAAGAGGTAAATGTATTTACTTAGATATAAGGCATGGTGCAAGCCAGAAAATGAACATGCTAACTAAAATCATAATGCAACCTCTACTGCTGACGCAGAAAAAAAAAGGAATCCCTGCACTTCATCAACACCACTTGCTGCTGCCTTTGGGATCCTTCTTCTTGCCCTCTTTGCTCTTATCTCTCCTTATTAATGCAGCATTGTGCAGGGACTTGGAATGGTTTGCCTCCTACAGCAAGTTTCAGAGAAGTGTTAAAAAAGCCCCCTTCCTACTGATTATGTTGGCCTACTGCAGAGAATAAAGAACTGTCATGGCAGGAGTCCTTCTACATGGCCAATTGCTTGCTGAGTAATTAGTTTTGCAAGAGGCCATGTACAGTTGTTCCTGTTCTGCCAGCTCTCACCCAGAAGCATTCCCCTGTGCAGAAATCCCCCCAGCATCCACCCGCAGATAGGACCCATAGGCAGTCCTGCAAAAGGTCTGGGGGAGATAAGGATGTCAGGGGTGTGTCAGGTCCATTCTGAGCAGGCCCTTCATAATTTCACCCTATTCTTCTGTCAGACTCGACTGTTCTGTCAATATCTTTAGTTTATGTATTTCTGCATTCATCCTTTCAATCACAGTGTTTCCACAGGAGGCTTTCTTTCTGCCCTCACAAACAACACCCACAAAAGATGTTGGCATAGACAGGTCTCAGAGGAAGAAAATGAGTGGCCATACGTTATTTTTTAGAAGTCCAATTGATGAGTTGTCCTACATAACAGGACAAAAAACATTACCTTGCCTGCAAGTACATGATTTGCCTGCACCCTGAATCACGCATGCTGCTCTGGTTCCCTCATTTCAGAATAGACATTCATACGAGAAATGGACATGGCTCAGAAAAGACAACAGGGAAGATTGTGAGTGGAAACTGCCTCTGTTACAGGAACGATTACCGTGGCTAGGATTCAGCCCAACAGGGAGACTGACTCCTCACCCTTCTTTCAATTCTAGAAATAAGGGTTATCAAACAAGGCTAGTAGAGTGTAAGTTCAGAACAAAAAAAAAAAGGGACAAGGCTTCGCAATACAGGTAGCAAACCTGTGGAACACCTTGCCAAAGGAAGTTACTGACACCACAAATTTTTGTGATTTCGCAGGGAGACTGGACAAGTATTTGGACGTATTCATTGGGTTTACTGGACAGACAAAATGTGTCAGGTTCAAGAGATTCCTTGAGCTGAAAATAGTCATAGATCAGAGGAGCACTTCAGGAAGTACCAAGTATGTTGGTCCGTTTGTTCATTTATGACTACCGTTTTGTTTGTTTGTTTGTTTTTTACTTTTGCCATTTCATAATTTATTTAATGGAGAATTATACTGACAAGGGGAAGCACAAACTTACAAACTAGCTGACTTAGTTTAACCACAGTGTTAAGCAGAAAGTTTCACTGATTCTGCACTTTTTCCACAGTTTCCTGACTTGTTTCAAACCTAGTTCTGTTTTCCTCCTGGTGCCATCCTCTACACTCATCCATAACTAGACTCATGAAGAAATCACATTCTTGATCCACCATCTAACTAACAATGACTAACATCTAACCATCAATCACTGCTCCTTGTCTAGAAGCTTTTCTGAGCTTGGACAACTGCATTTTACTCACAGTGTCTTCTTAGCCCAGTGCCCCTAACCTCACAGTGCCTCCCTGCGTGGGAGTCCTGACTGGTCAAACCTAGGATTTAAACCACTAGGGCTGTTTGCATGCGCATCTTCATGACAAGGCCACAGTTTGCATCTTTTATTGTTTCAGAGTGCAAAAACTTGGCTGCCCAAAATTATTGGGTAAAGAAATTTCTTGAACATTCAGTAGCTTAACATAGACATCAAGGGGCCTCTTGGTGACACAAGTTAGTTACTGTGCTTTTACAGCAGAGTTTTTGACCAACATGCGCTCCCTGATTTCTCCCTGCACGGAGCAAGTCACCAAGAACAGAAACATTTTAGAGATTCTTGACGGAAGAGAGGTAGAGGTGACATACCAGGCCAGTGGATGGATACTTTTGCTGTGTAAAGAAGATTTCTAAAATTGGGCAAGAGCACAGAATAACATCAAATGGAGGATCTACTCAATGACAGACCTGAGTCAGTCCTGTCTTACCTTACCAACCAGCCCTGCTGGCAAAAAGAAATGCAAGTGTCACCTCACAGAGAAGAGGTTTGGAAGGGTGCACCACTGAATATAGAGTACTTGCTTTTAAGTAAGTATTAATTTGTGATGGCCAGCTTACTGGTGCCTCTTGAATCAACAAAGCAAGAAAAATGGAGGACACTTACTTATAACCAACTGATCTTCATGAAAACTGCAGTTGGTTATTGATAAAGAGCTAAAAGCATAAGTTTGTTCCTCTCGCTGATGATTAGATGTGTTCCTGGAAAAGGTCTTTGAGCTGATCTCTGGTAAATTTTAGTACTGGTAAACACCATCTACAGGAAAGGCCACAGAGTTCAAAAGCAAAGGTCCTGCTTGGTGCTAAAGAATATTCCTGTGACTGGTGTGTTAGGAGTTCTGCCACAACCAAGTCCCTGCCTCCCAGTTGCTAGCTGTGCAATGGGACCCAAGAGCTGGGTGGGCAGAATGGGGATGTGTCTGGGGCCATTTGAAGGGAAAGTTAAGGATTAAACAGTGAACAGGGAACAGCAAAATACCATCTGGCTTCCTCATGGAGAGAGCGGTTAGAGGGAGGGTATGAAAACTTCAGACTGCTGCAGAGGGTGGCCTGTCTCTGTAAGCAGACTGAAAATCCAACCGTGACCAGACAGGTAAAAGCATCTGACACCAGTTAAGTCCATACTGATCCCAAATGTAGATAAGCGTGTGAGCATCGGCTTGAACACAGTATCAGGTGGATGCAATGTGGATGTACTTTGGGCACCTTCTGCAGAGGGAGTAAGTGTGGTCTGAGCGCCTGCGGCAGCTCTGCAGTAAGGCAAGAAGTACAAGGTGCCAGGAAACACCGCAAACAAATGCTCACCAGTCTCTACCAGAATTTATAGACTTTTTTAGGGGACATAATATGAGCAAAGTCAGCCATATACTTCAGAGTCCTTCATCTGGCAAGCTTCAAACCCCTGCCAAAAGGGAAGGTGGCAACAGAGGTCCTCAAAAAGAAATGAAAAGAATTTGAACAATATATCTGCCTTAGCCCTGTTCTCAGAATTGAACAGATATACCTGAAACTTAAAATCTACAATCACAAAACTACTGTATGCCTAGAAAATACCAGCTGGAGACCCATGACTTCACAGAATTAGAAAGTCACAGTGGAAAGCTCCCAGCAGCCTTAATACACGGTATTGCTATTTTTTGCTTAAGTACATATTACTTGTACCTAGACAACACTGTCTTTCTGAACATAAACAATTCCCTTTTCCCAGCATAACTGCTGTTAGTATAAATGTAAAGGGTAGAGGGATGAGAAAAGCTTTCTTAGGAGCAGGCTTGCCATCAGAGGACTTGAACAGAAGCAGCAGGTGACAGATGATGGTCAAGATTGCCATCTAATGGTCAGAAATTAGAAAATAGAGACTAGGAACTGGTGGCATGACTGCAAGACAGTGATAAGGAAGGGTAATTTGGCAAAGGATTCACTTTGCAAGTGCAGGCTTGGCTCTGAGGTTTACTGACTCTACCTGTTCCTAACTGGAAATTCAACTTATGGGACTACCATATGGGAAATAGTAAAGATCATTTAGATTTTGCACTGTACTTTCTATTGAACCGTACAAATTATGGGAGTAGTCAACCAACATCTATTACATAGCTTCATATTCTTTGCTGCAGTAAATGTTACAAAACATATATAAATTTCCTTTAATACTTTTGCCTACTCTTTAGAAAGCAAACCAAGGAGAATGAAAGAAGTAAGACTTATTCTTGTTTCTAAGGGTGCTGCAGGCCGTGCTTTTTCATAGTTAAAAAGTATTAACTGTTCTCCATATAGAATCTTTTTTTCCTTTTCTGAGACCTTTTGAAGCTGTTTCACGACAGGGGGAACAGTTTTCACCTCTAGAGTGCAGTGTTTCCCTAAAAATATAATAATGATCAATAACGTAGTAAAGGTCACTCTCCCGTTCTATGCAAGAGCTGTTATTTATTAAAGACAGCATTTAAAAATTATTACATTCCATGAAATAAGATGTCCTTTATAATGATCTTGCTAATCAGGGAAATTATGCTGTAAGGCTCATATATGCATTGCTGGAACAATCTAATTACAGCGACACTTTCTTGACAGCATATCTATGTCTAAGAAAGTGCATAAGTACTACATTTAGCATGTGAATAGTCAGTGAGACTAATCGTATGCTTAAACCTAAGCAAATTATTAAGTTCTTTTGTAAGTCATGGTCATACCTAATATCTGAATTACTACCAGGCTTATTTCCTTAAAAAAAAAATCTATTCTTTGTTTAAAAAAAAAATCTTAATCATTTTGAAATAGATGCCTACTTCCTTGGAGGAGTTTCTTTTCAGTGTTTTATCTGGAACACTAGCAGTCTGCGGACACAGATTTCTCAGAACTGTTATGCTAAGTTTGCTCCTTTTTCTTTTTTTTAGCTGGAGGGAGAAAAAACACTAAAAATTTTGTTTTGAAAAGAAATATCACCTGTAAATAATGGCATCTGTTCTACAAACAAAGAACATGGTTCAAATATGCAGTCTAAAAACCTTGTGAGCGATTCTTCAGGCATAAGTAGTAGCAAAGGGAATGAGTAAATACAGTCAAGCAAATGGAAGAAAAACATAATTGGCCTCCACTATTGCCATGAATTTGACACCCACTTAACCTGCCATGATATAATTTGAGAAGAATTCTGCTCTCACCAGTTCTGTACTTTTGCCCCTTTGCAAATGCACGCGTGATTCTATCGCTTAAGAAAGTGAAACCTAAAGAACATAGCTACATTCACCATAAGGTCAACCACTTTATTTCTGGCAGTCCTCCAACCACAATAGAACAGGACTACATTTGCCCCTGGTGCATCAAGTGCAGGGCACATTTCCCCTAATTTTAACGAGTAGATTGAACTCCACTTACAGTCAGTGGTGAGAAATAGGTACTTGCATACAGGATTCTCTGACCTATTTCAGACATGGACCTTCGTCGTAGGGGCATTGACACTGGGAGGTGCATTTGTCCCTTTACGGCTATAAAGAGATCCTGGTCAACTCTCAGATTTAGATAACTGACTTTTTAGACGACAAGCCTAAAGAAAATAAATCCCAACCTTATCTTTAAATATTCTTATTCAGGAATGATTTGGCTTAGTATATATGACCACTAAATGGGAAAAAGGCCTTTTGCATGCTGTATTTCTCTTTCAGTTTCTTTCTCAAAACTGACAGGGAGCCATGAATGGCAGCTCAGACGCCATCACTCAGAACCTGACTGTGGCAAAGTCATGAAGAGCTGGTAAATGAACATGCGTTGAGTTCAGCAGAATGCTGTTGGCTGACATTATTCTGAACAGGTAATACAAGCAGAGAAAGTAAGGAGAATATAGACTTTTTTTGAGAAATGGAAAGAAATAGATGCATTTGTGCATGATATTTTCAAGTGTTTGTCACTAATAATTTTTAAGATCTTTATGCTTTCAAATCTAGTCTGATATTATTGTATTCTGGTATTATGAACTAGGAATCAAGTGAGAACAGTTATGCTGGAGACTGTATGAGCAGAGTGACAGATGTGCCAGAACTTTTCTGCAGGCAGGGGGAGAATCTGGCAGGTATGCAATTGAAAACAAAATGGGACAGCTGGCAATGTGTGAGAAGGCCTGAAGAAGAAAGGGGATGCAGGCAATTAGAAGTATTCACAAGAAAGGATAGATAAACTGTGTTTTATTTTATTTTCACTAAAACACACACACATACGTGAACATACACTCATACACTCATAAAACTGGATGGCCTGGTGATAGCTTATTATATTGAAACTTTTGGCTTTTGATAGCCTGAAGAAGGTACATTCTGACCTCTAAAATAAACTCAGGATTAACGTTTTCCTCATGGGACCACAAGACGTAAAGGAACTGCTTTTTGTAGGAGTAGGTATCCATGCAATAATCATAATTAAAATAATCAAAATTATCCTGCAACAATTGTACAAAGAAAGAATGAAGATAACAAAATGGTTTTTAAAAATAAGTTCTAAAGCTCAAAGTGTCTTACAATGCATCGCATAATCAAACAGCTGTGAGTGAACTGGGGTAAGATGAGGCACTCTGTGTCATGCCTGGGAATCACTTATTCTATTCACAATAAGAAATTTACTCTATAAAAATTAAACACTGGTTTCCATCATATCAATCTCTTTTGCTGCAGCAGGAAATTCCTGGATGACACCATGGGGCAAATGTGCTAATTTTAACTGTAACTTCAATCAGGATGTGAAGGATCCAACTTCAAGGATCTAAGCAGCAGGCTGTCTGTCTGAGAGAGCAATTTCTTCCTATAGCTTGGTAGAGAAAATACAGGAACATGTTCAGGTATTTGCCTTTGTATTCTGTGAGCACAGAGGGCTCAACTCTTTTGAAATGGAGTAACTCATTTCCTGTTTCTTTCCAACACCTCATTTTCTGCACTGTCGAAATCCCTCGTGAAATACATAGGAGAAGGCATATCATCCTGTGAGATGTTATAAGCATTAAAATAGGGATTAGGGAAGAAAACATGCAAGCAAATATCCATTGCTTCATCTGTCTTATTTATAATGCTCCTGTCATACTGGCATCTGTTAACAAGATCCTTCTCAGACTGCGTAGATTTCTGACCATTCTCTTACCCATATGAGCAGGTTAACGCTAAGTAAACAGGTTTATGTGCTGAAGGATTTCAGGACAATCTTGCTCAACAACAGCTGCTCCTGTGTTTATTCACTGTCCTGCGGTTATTTCATCACAGCAGCAACCTCTGACATTCCCCTGTAGGAGGCTCTGGTGCTTCTGCTGAGGAACAGAGCAACAATGCAAACTGCAAAGTCCTCCATCGCAAAAAGAGGGCTGAAATTTGGAAACACCTTTGGATGTCAGCAGTGCAGATTCTCCCTCTTAGTCGAGTGATCCCTGAAGCATGCTGTGGTTTGAATCTCCATAACAGAGGGAGAAGCCAATCCCCATGACCCAACTCAGAAAGCTATTTGTACCTAAAAGTCATTCTGGTTACATCAAACCGAAGAATTATCTTCTGTCGGGACTGAACAATGCTGGATTTCAGTGATGGCTTTGAAGGATATAAGCCTTCCAGCTGTGGCCAGCTGCCATGAGCAGGGTAAGGAGTAGGTATCTGTGGCTGTTGCTTTCATATATACGCACGGGCTCAGAGGAGGGAGGACAACAGAGAGAGATGTGTAGAGTATCACTGTGGCCCAAAATCTAATGACTTCAAACCAGCAGAAAAAGCTTTCTTTATTCCTGTCCTTCATGAAGATGAGCCACAGAAAATGAACACAAGATCTCATTCCACTTCCTGCGAGTGCTGCAATTTAAGTCTAGATTGCGCTCAGAGTTAAGATGTTACGGAAAAGTTTAAAAGTCTTAAAAGACAGAACAGAGTTTGCACTGAAAAGCTGCATGAAAATTCTTCCTATGAGCCCACAAAGAGGTAGCAGAGCTCTTCCCGGCTGTCAGTGCAGAAAGGTCTACTTTTCCTCCCTCTTTTTTTCACTCTAAGAGAATTATCGATACAATTATTCAATAGAAGTACCAATATTTGTGGAGTCACTAGCTCGCCTGAACATCCTTTCAGTAAAGGACCAGGTCTAAGGTATATATATTATATACCTTTCACCTAAGGGTTTTTCAATTAAGCTCTAATTTGTGGCTCTGTATTTCACAGGAAAGACTTCCATTAACATCAGTGTGGCTTAGTCCAGGGCCTGTGCAGGAAGAGGATGTTTGGAGTGGGGGATTAGTGTTAGCTCCGCTGATTTATCTGTGCAAATTTTACTCCTTTCTACTCCAACAATACTGCACAGCCTGTGACCCAGGCTTACACTCTGTGTTTCGTACTTCCTCCTGAGCAGCTGAAAACCACAACTATCAGAGGACAATATGATCCTGCCTCCCTAGCATGTTCAGAGATTTCTGCCTCCCTAGCATGATCAGTGATTTATCTGGAAAATGCAGGAATAGGCAAGAGTCCTATTATCTTTGTAGAACCTGATTCATCTGGGAGCCTCATCAGTCAGTCAATGGATCCCAGGTTCAATTATCAGACCTGCTTAATGTCTACTTTAAGGGGAATTAAGTACCCAAATATCTTTGAGAATCTGGGTCTAGGTGACTTAGTGGCTACTAATGGGGGGATTCATCTTGCCTAATGTTAGCAATTTAAAAGTTAAATGTCTACTGTCAGGTAGTCCCTTTATGCTCCCCTAAGCCAATAGGAGAGGGGTGGCAGGGTGAGGAAACTCCAGGAAGTGATTCATTCCCCTTATCCTAAACATCTATCCTTGGGTGGAATGAATCACTCTACAGATGCCTTTGTACTGATGACTGAAAGAGCTTGGACTACAGCTGCATACTGATTTTTGGCAGGGTGTCTCTCGCCCCCTGTGACCCCTTCAAAAGCAGCTTAGGCAATCAGGGAACGTCAGTGGGATGTACATTCCTGTCCGTAATTTCTGCAAATGAGACTAAGGTTTCCAAGCCACTTCCATTTTTTTAAAACTTTACCTCACCTCTTCAGCAGGAGAGATGCCAGACTTCCTCAGAAAGCTCAGTGAGTAGAAAAACAGAATCACAAAAGCACAGAGCTGGAAGGCATCAGCTAAACCAATGAGTTAACCAGCCCACTGAAACCAAGTATGTCCAGAGGACACCAGGCAGAGATGTTTGTCTAACCTATTATATAAAAAAAAGATACCTCGATGTCCTCAACTGATCTTTTTCACCTCCCTAACAACTTAGAAAATCTTTAACCTTTATCTAATTTACTCATCTATATACCTTGCTGTACTGCGAGTTGGGTTATTTTTCTGTCTTTTCTCTGGTAGGCAAGGAGAGTGGCTGATAATAACGGGAGGAAAGTAATGTTGTGTTTCACCCTGGCTTTCTCTTTTTTGACCTAGACAAATTCAGTTTATTCAATATGCCCACAAAGATTATACTTTCTGTGGTAATTCTTGCTACTCGCTGCTGAAACCCTCCCTTTTGGTATATCTTTCTTTACATGCTGTACCCATACACAGTAGTGCAACTGAAGTCTTTCTGATGTAGAATGGGTATAGGATATCATATCTTACATAAGGTAGTCATGCTAAAATTGTTCTCGGTGCCTTTTTGTCCTAGTATTACAGCATCGACTTTAGATTCATTTGCAATCCCCCGTAACCTTCTAATCCCTTTCTGCTGTACTGCTGTCACCTTGTCACATCCCAGTTTACATTCATGTTTCTTTTTCCTAATAGCATTTCACTGAGCTTCACTGTGGCAACCTCAGACTGTTTCCCCAGTTCTTCATAATCATTTGCAAATCTGATCCTCTTCTACACACTATTTCAGAGCCCTCCCATTTGACATGATCCGTGCATTAAAAAAAAAAAAAAAACAACTCTCAAAACACCTCTCAGCTTGGTAGAGAACCAACTGCTGATTCTTTCTCATGCTGGACACTTTTTCTATGGCTTTCTCACCTATTTCCTCAGTTTCCACATGGGAACGTCACAGTTCTCAAAGGCCCTAGTATTGTCAGAAAACTTTATATCTACTGCTTTTCCCTTGTCCAAAAAAGATATTGGATTGACTTGAATCTCAGCTGACAGTTTTTTGTCATCATATTATCTTCTAGGTATTTGATATTTTTCTGAGGTTAGGCTGTCAGGTCTATAGACTTGTATTTTTCTATATTCCACTGTTTAAAAATGGGTACTGTCTTTGACCTTTCCTGCTTTTCATAAACCTCCCTTGTTTTCTTTGCAGAACCCTCTATGCATAAAAGATTACTTTGATTTGCTCCATAAATATTTTAAGTCAAATTTCATCAGAATGAGTCAGCTTGAATACATTCATCTTGCCCATATTGTTTAACCTGATCTTCCCTTAGCTTGAACTTCAGCCCTTTCTTCATCTGTCTAAATTAATGTGATTAAGTCCTTGGCACAGTTCACCTTTTGGGAAGACTAAAACTGAAAGATGCCTCAGCCTTCTCTACCCCCTCTGCTATTCACTCTCTTTTCTTACTTAGCAATGGCCTGTGACATTCCTGTTACATGTCTTTCATAGAAAATATTAGGGGAACATGAGAGCCAAATTATGAAATATAAGACGAAAACATTTGCATCCTATTGTAGCTTTTTTCCTAATTAGTTGGTTTTTAGTATGCTTTATATTTAAAACAGCAATGTTAGTGGCTGACAGAAGAAAAAAAAAAGTATCTTTCATATATCAGAACAAACTAGCCTGGGCAGATGAGTGGAAAGAGCAAGAGTATATTCTCAAAACTGAGTTCATGCAAATCCCAAATAATGAGCCAGCTCATCTATTTTCATGGACTGCTTTATTCTACAGGTACCCAAAAGCATATGGTGTTTCCTCATTTAGCTTCAAATGTCTTTGAGGCCTAAGCTTTAGCCCTTCACATTTTCTCAGGAGTGCCTGTTCTATGAGTGTGGATACTTAATGCTCCATATTTAGGCAGATGGGTCTCAGCACTTCCACTAAATGAGCTGGAGGTAGGCAATAAGACCAATGACCTTCTGGGAAAAATCTTAAGACGTTCAGCAGTCATCTGAGAGTTAGGAGAGCCTGTGTTTGAGAGTCAGGCCCCTTCTTGTTCCATGTTCCAGCTCTTGCATTCATGTCTGTGCAGTGTTTCCATCCCACCAGAGGGGTGGTAGTGGTGTTGGGGGCTGCATGTGTCAGGTTTCAAATGCTCTCCTGAGAAGTTAGAAGAAGGGTTTAACCCCCGAGGGACTGAGTAGCCCCCTTTACGTGTAGGTCCCCTTGTCCCTGGAGACCACAGTGCAGAGAATGGGCACCAGTGTCTGCTCCTGCTCTGCTCCACAGATGGCTGGGGGAATGGCTTGCAGGGGATGGAGGTGCTCAGCATCCCCTGAGCACCAGCAGAAGAGCTGGGAGAATGGGACCACCTGTGAGAAATGCCTGCATTCCCTCTGCATCAAAAGAAGAAAATACCAATCCCAAGCAGATTGCATCTTCCCCTGCAGGCTTCCCGGGTCACTCATTGTGGTCTTCAGGAGAAGCTTGGCAGTGCATTAGGAAAGACTTGATTTTCCTCTGCTCTCAGGCCTGTGTACCTAAATGTTCAGTGAAGCATTGCCTATGTTGGTCATCTGAATTATGGTGGACTGGATTTCATCCATCTAATGCTGATGATGCATTTGCAAAATCTCAGAGGAGTACTGATATTAAGTAACTATGAGAGTGGTGTAATACATCATTTGAAAAGTGGTAGATTTATACAAACTATTTAAGCTGCTGAGAGAAAAATTATCCTAAATTCTCATTTATACCAAGTCATTTTACAGTGTCTCTTGAATTCTTGCCCAATAAGAAAAAAAAAGCTTGGGTCAAAAATTTATGTCAGAAAAGAATTAATCCATTCTCTCAGGAAGGATGATCAGTCTCACTTTATACTTCATTCTTCCCCCATTGCCAGCACCTCCTTTATCTTTCACTCCTTTCCTTTACACAGTAATTGAAAACATACAGTAGCTTTCTCTCCCAAATACAGTTTTGACTAGAAGTGCCAAAAGTTATCTCTGATTCCTCCCATCTTAGCTAATTTCAGACCCCCTCAGCACTCTTGATACTATGGTGGAAATAGGGGGATGGGCAAAAGATTGACCTATTTTGGAACCGAGCTACATGACAAAGGTGAATGCTAATGGAATACTGATTTAGATACTATCAGTAGCATATCTTTGTGTGTGCAAAGGAAATAATGGATGCTATTAAGGTTTTAAATTCAAGGTGAGTTACTATGAAAGGTGGGTGCAGATGGGCAACTATCCAGATTAATAAGCATAAATGACTTTTTATGCAGGCTGACTTTTCTTCTGATTTTTAACTGATTTCAAAACGGGCTTTGGATGACAAAAAAGATTCATACAGTCAATAGCTGAAATAAAAAGCAGTCCCATACGTGACTTCTTTGTCTGTGGCTATTTTCAGATATAAAAGGAAAAGGGCTAATCAAACTGCTGAGGTTCAAAAAATTGCCCAAAGCAGTTCATAATGGCATAGGATAGCTCATTTTGAGGAGTACATTCATCAATGCATTAATACAATTCATGTGCAGCTCCACATGGCCTTACCTCAGCAAAATTGTACCCCCTATAAATACTCACTTGTCCAGTCTATATTTCATGGTGTTATTTCTTCTTTCCATAGTGCTTTTTTCTTCATTAGTTGTCAATGTTGAAAGCACAATTTTATGGCAGGAAAAAAGCAAATGCAGCTGTATGCAAAGAGAGAGGAGAAGCTGGAACTGCTCCTCCACTTCAATCACCTTCAAAGTTGCTGAAATGACCCTCAGTGAAAGAGAGGAGAGGAGAGGAGAGGAGAGGAGAGGAGAGGAGAGGAGAGGAGAGGAGAGGAGAGGAGAGGAGAGGAGAGGAGAGGAGAGGAGAGGAGAGGAGAGGAGAGGAGAGGAGAGGAGAGGAGAGATTTTTGAAGTCTGACTTGTGCCAGATAGCCTGAAATAAGAAAGATCATTTGCTTCCTTTCTCCACCTAAGTCAGCAGCTCTACTGTCGCACTCAGAAAAGGTAAAGAATATACTGGAGTGTATGAGCAATACAAGAGAAAATAATCCTGATAACATTAGCAGGCCATGAAATGAATGGCCTAGTTTGTCCTCATCTAGGATAACTATCTCAGCATTCAATAGCAATACTATCACTTCGACTAGACAAATAAGTCCTGTGGGTGATGCCACAGTTGTGACTGAATTCTGGTCACTGTGCTTTGTTCCGTTCTCTGCCTAGCAAGTATGCAGAAAGAGAAGCAATCTTGAAAGTCATGAAAAAAGGTCCATCTGAAGGGAACCCGATAGGACTGGGAGAGGTTACTCTCAAAAGAGGATAAGAAAAGGGATGCTGGCAGAGATTTAAAAAAAGGAAACGAAAGACACATAGGGGAAAGAACAATTGGAGATACCTGCTTACCATTCATCCTCATGTAAGAAAAGAGGATCTCCAGTGACAGTTGGAAACAGCACATTCGCAGTTGCTAAAATGATTTTTTTTATGCAACTGAAAATAAGCTTTGGGACACATTGCCATAAGATATTGAAGAGAAGAACTTAAGAGGACTCACAAAAAAGATTGTGAAGATAATGTAGAGTTGTGTTAGTCTATTCTCTTGAAAGAATATAAAAACTTACCCTTCTTTCCAAAGGACAGTGGGGCTTCCAAATCAATAATGGATGTAAATGGCAACAGTGGTCTTTGTATGCATCCTTGCAACTCTCCCATGTAGATCACCTACTATACTCAAACCTGAATATTCATCTCCATCCTGTTTTTTCTGCTATTTTTGGTCTGCAGTAGCATTTTTGTTTCACTATGTCAGTTCTGAGTTTCCATAAGAGATTTTTCCCATAGGCTTTTTTAAACGTAAGGTAGTTACTGATTCCCTTTTATCCTCTACTCTATTAATTCTCTTATTCTAGTGTTAGGATTTTAATATTTTTCAGAAGCAATACTAACTCATCATAGTGTATTTTATGAGCATATTTTAAAACTCTGATTATAATTCAGCTAATAACCTCCTATAGAGTTTCAATTTAAAAAAAACCACTGTCTACCCATCAACCCACTTTCCCAGCAGTCGACTGTGATGAGACAACGTATATTTCTAACAGCTCTGTTTCTTCACAGCTTTTAGGGTGTCTTACAGTATTTTAAATGATCACTTTGTTGTAATAGTTTGCTTTTCAACTGCAGTACATTTTCAGTACCCCAACTCAGTGGCTGTCAGTCCGCAAGCCATGGATCAGTGGGGCTGAGGACAGCTCTGAAGAGGCTTGTGAAAAATGCTAAGTAAACTTAAATTAACTTAACAGGGGCTTTGTTTTCCCCTGGAAAACTTCTAGGATTTCACAGACGAAAAGAAAGTTAAAACACACTTTGTAATACTGATGCATATAAATATCCCTCTGGGGGAGGAATCTACATCTTGAAGCAGCTTCCCAGCTGCAGAGTAGCTGAGACAGTGAGGACTACTGTCCTGCACCTAATGTGTGCTTGTGTTCAGGTCTATGACCTTCTCTGCAATGTCTGGTTAGTTTGACAAGCATTTTGACAAACATTTTTACTGTAGCCACTACCAAGTGAGTGCTCCTCTCAGTAGGTTCCCTATCATTGGGTCCCTGATTCTTGCTAAGAACAGAAAACTGAAAAGCCTCAATATTTCCTCCTGACTGACTTCCTTCACGCTCCTTACTTTCCTCTCTGCCATGAAGAAAAAAATCTATAAATGGTAGAGTTTCATCTCTGGTTTTGTTTTTTATTAAAAAAATGGACAAAGTAAGTCCTCAAGATCTTTGTTTCACCTTCTAAATAAGTTATCTTATTTTCTAAGTATTGTATAAACAGTAGCTGTCAGCGAAGTCAGGAAATGTAAAGAAAATTACTCATGGAACACTTAACTGTGAAGTTGGAAGTCTGTTCATGGTACATGGTTAGGGGATGCTGAAGCAATTGTGCCCAATAATATGGGCTGAAGAGAGACATTTGACCAAATACTGACAAAATCTTTTGTTTCTTATTAAAGTTTTCTGTGGATTCATTCAGATAGCTAGCAGAATATCCTCCTGATAGTATTAATAATGTTAAGTTCTTATACTTTTGAAAATCTCATACCATCAGCTGAATTCTAGGAGAGGATATATAGTTTTAGTTTTCTTATATTAGGGAATTTTTAAAAAGGAGCGTACTATCTATTCATTAGCTGGATTCCCTCAATGCTCAGAGCCCTCCTCATGGCAGTGTGTTGGAGCTGCAAACACAGAACAGAATGATGGGTTTAGACTTACTGCAGGAATTTGGGCAGCCATTTTTCTCACCAACAAGTGATGAATGAAGTTCTTGCTAGGGCTCTGCCCAAGCATCAGCAAGAGAGAGTCTCTTGGGACCAACATGAAGCGTTTTCTCCCTCAACAAGAAAATGATCCCACATCTAAAGAGTCCTAGTCCCTTATTGCTTAGAAAAATTTGAGGTAAATCTGAGTTTTTTCAACTTTGTAGCAAAAAGGTGTAGAAAACTGAATTTGAATATAACTTTGTGCATGAACCAATATTGTGTTATATGCTTCAATTCAGTCTCATCTTTGAATATAGCTTTTGATAGAAAAGTGGCTCCAATAAAACTACTTGCTCCTGTGAATTTCCTCACTCAAAAGAACTGGAAGTTGCATAGATTTGATCCCCCCAAAAAATGTCCTCCAAGGAAATAGTACACTGTGCAGTTTCTACCTAAAAGATTAGGGAAAACAAAGCAAAAAGGAACTGCATTGAGAGCAGCTCCTCATAGCTAGTGATCTTCTGACCGAAAGAAACTATATTTGCTCTCTTTCAAAATTCTGAAAAAACCCAGAGCAGGAGGTCACGTTCAGATGCTGTTTTATTTTCTGAAAGTATCTCAATCGGATTCTGGCAAAATTAATATCAGTAGATTTGAAGGAACCCTGCTGTACATTACACATTTGCCCGATGGGGGAAACTTTGCAGCAGGGTGCACGCTCCTAGGACATGGATGGGAAGGTTGAGCAGATACAAGGCTGCTCCTCTGTTATGCAACCAGCAGCACATATTGTATCCACCAATGCTTAAAGGGATAGCATCCTATAGGTTCATGAATCTTTTCAGGAAATCCATTTGGGCTAAGGAGTCTGAATTTGTCCTGTGAAATAATTCTGAGTCAGTAATCCTTCCAAATAGGTATGATTCTAATTCTGCATTGCCTTGCATTGCCTTTGTATTCATTTTAGTGATGTGTAAACTGGACATACTACATTAACCATTACTGCATAGGTAGGATATTCTCCTGCAAGGTAAAAGCTGTTAGTCTGAGTCTCCCTCAGGCTGAGAAGCATAATTAAAGCCCTGGAGCTAATATGTTATTATATTATACGTGTGTGTGTGTGTGTGTGTGAGTGTGTCTATGTACTCACACGGACTATCGTCACCCCAGGCTCTGGCTATATTTTCAGAGAAAATGGTGGAAACAATCACATTTTTGAGGAGTTAGGCTTCCTAATGTGTTTAAGCATGCACTAAGGGATTCTCAAGGGATTTAGTTCCTTGATGAACTTAGTCGTGAGTGGGGCACTGGTTACTCAAAGGTGCTGTGAGTCATGTGTCCTATTTCAGGACATATACGTTGTGAGTATGTCTAAACCAGCAGAGTGATTACTTATACATTCTGTGTGTATTGCAGAGACAGTCATGAAATTTTTGATCTGGAACATGGCTCTCTGTAGCTATTTTATGGAGGCATGGCTTCATTTTAGACCTGAAGTCTTGACTATTTGAGCTACTATTGCAAGTATCCCAGACATCTAGTACTAAAAGTGTATGTCAATACAAGTCACAGCCCGCTGGTGGCAGCAGTTCGTTACTAGTGGACAAAACGCTGCTCAAATAGCACGGGCTCTCCCTACACAGATTTATGGGGAGAAGCACTGAACTTTCACGTCTAATTCAATCTAAACAGTTGCTAATCTTTCTCATTGCATAATACTGATTTTATCAAGACTGCAGCTGTGAAATAAAACTTAAATAATATGTGTAGGGCACTAATCAGCAGAAAATAAAGAGGTTATACATTTAAGACATTTAGGACATGTTCCATTTGGGAAGTTTGATATGATTCCTGGTTTCACATGCATTCTGCTTAAGGCACATTTGATAACTGAGCTAAATGAAAGTTGGGCTCCACCCCATTCTCATTCATATCAGTAGCAAAATAGCCATTGACTGAAAAAGTGGAGCCTACACATTTTTGCTCTCTCCGCTCCTGTGTGACAGTTTGCATTCAGGTGTAAAGTAGCTGTGTACCTGTGTACAGAAATGAGCTCTCTGCCTTCCCGTAGTAATGTGTTTTGGCAGTAACCCCGCTACCTCAATACATATTAAAGTTGGGATGTTATTCTTACTGTTGTTGGTTTTCCTGTGCATGTGTGCCATATCCCACCAACCTTAAAACATGCCAGGAAATGCTTGTGTTTCTGTCAGATATGAACAAACCTGTACCTAGTGACAATGACTGACAGAGGATGGACAAGGTGGCACTTCAGCGAGCAGGCACAACAGACCCTGCTATGTCCAGAAACTCTAAGTCACTCTGGGAGTTCCTCTTCCTATGAGGAAAAATGAACTCAGCTCCATTTTTCTCCACCGCTACATTTTTCCTGCCCGTGACAGTGTTCTTGGGTGCATTTCTCCAAGCCTGACACTTTAAACATAAACATCACAAGCTTTATCAATGTTTAACCGCCAGCACTGGTCCATACTATTCTGTGTGGAATAAGCTGAAAACTCCTGAGCAGCTGAAAAAATAGTGCTTTCCAAAGTCCCATGCCTGCCGGCCTGCCTTAATTGCCCCAGTAGTAATAATAATCAAGGAGAGACATAAACAAGCCTGGGACAATCCTAAGTGCCGAGCAAGCGCGGGGCCTTTTCAACCCACAGCCAAGAGCATGTGACTTTGCTTCAGCCAATGTCCCTCCCAGTACCCATCTGTGTTTGCACTCAGATATCGTAATTCCCCTCTGCCCTGAAAGGCAAATGTGAGGGCAAAAGCACTGAGAGTTTCAAGAGCTGTACGGACACCAGGACTAACTTTTCTGTCACACACGGCGGAGAGATGAAGCCTTCACATTGTGAGAGCTGTGCCTTTCACTCTCAGGAAGGAAACCCTCCACCCCTCAAATCCAGGCTGCTTCGGCCAGAGACAACTAAAATTCGTGCCTGTCTCAGTGGAAATGCTTCTTCACCCTTGCTCTTTGCAAACTGTTACTGTGAAAAAAAGCATCACTTCAATAAAGCTTAAATGGCCAGATGTGTTTTACCTTAACAGCTCCGTCTGACGCTCCTCAGACTGGTGAAAGCTCGAATGACAGGGAGGTGAGTCAGGTTTTGAGTAGACCTCATTGCCGTTTCTGTATCTGCTTGTGCAGGAAGCTTATTTTCTATTTCTTCTTGCTAGAAATAAATTAATTTAAGTAAGGAGTAGTGAAGGATAGGTAGGTACAGAGGTAGACAGACACACACACACAGATAGACAGACAGACAGACAGACAGACAGACAGACAGACAGACAGATAGCTCTACCCAAACCTAAACTTTGAAAAGTCTAACCTGCTTAGGATCTTACAAGACAGAGGAGAAAAGTTTGTAGCAGTTGTATTTGTTCGGGAAGCCAAGACCACAAGGGAGCTTGATGGCTGAATATGCTTAGGACAGTTTTAAAGTAACTTCCTTAGATACAGCTAACAGCAGTGAGCCACGGGTGGTAAAATCCACCCAAGAAAATCAACACAAGGCAGTAAACTCAGGGTGAGCTCCACGTTGCCACCAGTTTAAAGTTAGCTCAGAGATAGCTATATATGAAGGAGTGCCCAGCACAGGTGTGTTCTCAAGGGCAGGGCTATTCTCCAAACTAAATTAATTAATCCTAGTATAGCACATGCATAGTGGCTTATGAAAATTATGGTTTTAGAATGTCAGCTTTTGGGGGCAGGAACCCCCCACTGTTGGCTCGATATAATTCATAATATCAGGTGTGTTATTCTGCAGCTGGTCGATGAGCACCATGTGCAGTACTGGGCACAATACGCAGGGCACTTTGGAGAAGTTCACTGAGTAGTATTTCCCCATCTCTGTGCTGTCTCTTAGGAGCAATTAAAATGACAGTCCCCACAAGGTTTAGCCCGCAAGAGAGCCTAGGCAGTTTGATGTCATTAGCCATTGTTTCATGTACTGTGTTTATTTTGGTTATCCTCTTTTCAATGGAATTGTGATAAGAATAGCCTTCTTGCCTTTCGTATATATGGATTTGTTTGTATGTTGAATAAAGAGACCATAGGATTTTGAATGTATATCTAGCTTTACCTTTGCATTGAAAGAAACCCAAATTCAATAGTAGCATAAAAATCCAGTCTCCCCATCTGCCTGAGATTTCTCTTTGTACTCTCTGTTGACACTCATGCACATGTCATATAATTACTTAGGAGAAGTTTAACACTGGAGAAGCAAGGGGCTGCTGCATAAGGCAGGAGAACTACGGTGGTGATGCTTTTGTGATGCCTTATGCTGAGGCTGTTACTTATGCACTTTCAATATTACTACTTTTACTCATGTAAACTACCGGAAAGAAAAGAAAATAAAAGTTGCTGCAAAATCCAGGAAGTGATGACAAACATTTGTCGAACTTTGGCACAGAAATGCCCTGTTCAGACAAGAGATGTGCTAGGGTATTGTTCTCAGTTCTCTCAAATATTTTGTAAATTTCTAGAGATGGCTTTTAAACTTAGTATTTGCACATACATCTGGCAGCAAAGAACTCCAACCAAAAAGAGAGATTTTAGACATTTTTAGTCCAGAGACCTTTGCAAAATATCCCCCATGTGGAACACGTAAGGCAAATAATTAAAGGCTCCGGGATTCCCTGCAGATTTACAGAAATCTATCTGAAGACTGGAACATATTTATCTTCCTTCTCGCCACGTATTAAAAGTTTCAGAAAATGATAGAGTAAATTCTTAGCTGCCATCAAAAGCTGGAAATCAGAGCTGAAGGTCTCCTTATCTGGCGCATTTTGTTATTGACTGCACGCAGGCAGCCTTCCACTCAGAGACGATCAAGCAGCCTATCCTCCAAACTGTTGCTTTGCAATAACTTCTGCATGCACTAAAAGAATGGCTCAACACTCTTCTTGTTCGTGGGTTAAGGGGAGGCAGGAAAACCAGAGTCAGACAGATTGGTGTGGGAGAGGAGCATGTGCTACTCTAGGGTATTTAGCTTCCTGTGCAGTAATCTGAGCTTCCCAAACGAGCCTCCCCTCTCCTACAAGCGCTACCTGCTTGAATCATGACCTGTTGCAAAATTCCCTTTGTCAAGCACAGTAAAAGAGGAAATGCCATCACTTGTAAAGCCAATTAGCGCCAGTATCTGTCTGCATAGAACAGGCATTATGCAGTTGCTTTTCTGAAATTAAGCTTGGGGGGTGGGGGGGGGAAGACTCTCCCTTTAAACACATTGCTCCATGAATTACTTTTGTCTTCCTCTTATCAATAGAGCATGGCGGAATGTAATACAAAACAAATGGTGCGCCCTAACAAGCAACCGAACACCAAAATGCTGATGCCCCAATAAACGCTCTTGTACTGTTGGCAGCTAGATAGTGCAGGAAGAAACTACCAAAAAAAGTGATTGTCTCTTCATTTTGCACTCCCAGCTCATGTTTCCTCTAACAGTATACTGTGCTAGAGAAAAGCAGTGTCTCTCAGAGGCTCGAGCATGTGAGAATAAGATTTCACATGTGAAAGTGAAATCTGAAACAACCTTTTAGCTCTTCTTCCTTTAATTTATTTTCCATATGATGGAGAAATCTACGTACAGCATCTATTTTTATCTATCCAGTCATCTAATGTGCCAGTGATCCCTTTTTCCATTATGAATAATAAACTGATATGGGAATTAATCTCTGGTGCTTTATCACATAGATATTTCATGTCCTCCTTTTGTGATATAATTACTTTTCAGTTTTGTTTAATAAATGTAGACACAGTACAGCAAAATTAGCACAAGGTTAGAAAGTTTGTGCTCCTGCTCATGTTTTAAGACACTCAGCAGAGCTCAGGCCAAAGCCCACTGAAGTCAATTTTAGATATAGATGCTTTTATTGACATCAGTGGATATCTGATTTAAGCTCCCGTTGCATAGCTTTGGGCAAGTCCTCTATCATCTCAGCCTCATAGTTTCACAAATGGGGACCGTATATACTTATATGGAAAAGGGGCGCTGATCTTTTTTACAAGGCTTCAAACATGAACATACAAAATGAGACATAAGAACTATGCATTTCCTACCTACTGCATTTCCTACCATGTGAATTTCCTAGAATGCAAGAAAGAACTCGCAGCCTTGATATAGTTCATGCCCTCACTGTAGTTGCAAACTACATTGTAAGAGTCCAATTTCCTTCTAGCAAATGAGATCAGCAATGTGGTGAAAAGTACACTCCTTTAACATGCAAATGGCTAAAGAGAATGCATGTCTAAAGGGGTACTACATCACTGAATACATACAGACTGAATTTTTTTTAAATAATCATGATCAGGGACTGATGACAAAAAAAAAAAAGCAATAAAAGCCATAAAAGCTCATCAATATCTAAAATAAGAATTCCTAAGCCAGTTATCCTTTACATAATGCGGCCTAGGAAGTTTACTGAGGATGTCAGCTTTGCAACATCCAAGTGCACTTTGGAGTTTGTTATCCCCGAAAGTCTTTTTGACGTGGGACAGTCTTGTATGAACAAGCATCTACCTCACATTCTCCGAATAGCAGCAAAAAGAAGCAAACATAAAAGGACATGGATGTGCAATAAAAATGCCATAAAAAAGGATTTATTTTTACAGCAATTAGCTTATGTCCTGCCACTGAAATGTAAAACCCTCATGTGCTTTCATGGGACAGTATTGTCCTCATATATGTAGTAAAGTGCATATGATTTTTCTATTTAAGATGAAACTGTGACTATCAGCATTAATCCATGAGAAAAGGGATATAGGAAAGCAGAGAAGAAGCAGAAGTGTAAAGCCTTTATTTGTCTTTGTCTCTCAGTACTGTAACTGAACCTAAGCTTATTAGAGGGGCCTGCTTCACAGAAAGCAGCAAAGCTCCATTTAAATTCATGGGTTACTCTGATTCAAGGGAGCCGTGAATCTGTCCCAAAACGAGCAGAAGTGGAAGAAGGCAGGACCGCCACCGGACAAGCTACTTCTGACCAATCGGACTCCAGTCCTGCAAACTGCAAACTGTCACTGGTCTTTAATTTCAAGAGTGCAGGCACCACACTCGGCTCAGGGGAATCCTGATTTCTTCAGGCACGTTCATGAGTGATAGCAGGGGCCCGACAGGAGAAAAATTCTAAAGAATACGTATATTAAATTTCCTATCATCACTTAAGAGGTCAAAAAATCTTCAAGACAGGGAAGTCTGAGGCTATAGTATTATCAGGCATGCTGATGAACTGATAATTAGAGAAATTTCACAATTTGCAGTCACAAGGTTCAATGCTCACAAGTGTCGAAATAGTAAACTTTGTAATAAACTCATCTTAGAGAACTTGCTCACGATAGTAAAGTTAGCAGGTATCCAGTACTGAAGATCCCTCTAGAATCCCTTTAATGCTGTTATTATGAAAATCTATAAATATTCCTAAATGATATGATATGAACCTTGCCGTTTCTTTCCTAAGTGATTCCTTTGGCCTTCAGCTCCACATAGCTCCCGGTTCACAGATAGGATGACAGTTCCTATCATCTCTCTCAGCAATATATCTTGTTAATCTCAGTTTTGGAGGTGCTCATAAACTGAGGGAGAAAAGCAGACTTCATACACCACACCACAAACTCTGCTTTAAGAAGACTCTGGGCAGACTGGAAATCCTGGCTCATTGCAGGAAGTATTATTGGGGATGCAATGGGGACAAGATTTTCTCCTGTGAGATTACGGCTCTGGAAATTTTATGAAAACTGGCTAGCTAAGGGGGAAGAGCATAGCCATGAAACAGAGGACACAGCATCCCCAGGGTGTTTATTGAAATGTATTTACAATTCTCCTTGCATATATTAATACTGCTTATGAGCCATAGCTTTTAATTCATCAGCAATCACGCTCACATCAGATACACTGCTGGAGGGCAGGGAGCAAGGAGCAATACACTGAACGGTTTTCATACGGATGGCCCAGAAGCAGTAGAAATTAAGCTGATTTCCACACACCCAATCCAGGCTTTCACAAGGCCTGTCCCACCCTCTCACATCTTGCGTCTCCCCCGCCCCGCTGCCTCGGCTGGCTCCGCAGCTGCTAGACAAAGGCGCAGAGATTTGCCTGAATTGTTGTCATTCTCCCACACGCGCACAGGCACAGACACCCCCTACATCCTCCAGTAATTTTGCATGGATAATTCAGTTTACTACCCGACACTGTAAATACAGAAATGAGTCACCCGTTCCATTCATCCCTTTCTGCCCCCCCTACCCACCAACAATTGCCTGTCCAGCTAGATTATACTATTTTTAGGCTCATTTGCTGTTTAGGGCCTGCTGTTTGGATTCCCCCGGCCAGCCGCTGAGGAAATCTCGGGCTCTGTGGCGTGGGGGGCTGGCCGGCCCGGCCCGGCCGGAGGGCCACCACTGCATCAGCCCACGCTTCGCCTTCCCCAGCCACCCTGAACCACAGCAGCCCGGAGATGCTTCACAGCAGCCCGCGGCCCGCCAAGGCAGCCGGGAGCAGGGGACAGGGCAGTGGCTGGCTGCAGCTATTGTCTGCTCATCCTGCGCCAAAGCCCGGCCTGGCCCTGGGGGATTTCTTTCTTTCCCTTGCAGCCGGGTTGCAGGGACAGCTACAGGATTTCTTTCTTTCCCTTGCAGCGGGGTTGCAAGGACAGCTACAGGATTTCTTTCTTTTCCTTGCAGCAGGGTTGCAGGGACAGCTACAGGATTTCTTTCTTTTCCTTGCAGCAGGGTTGCAAGGACAGCTACGGGATTTCTTTCTTTCCCTTGCAGCGGGGATGCAGGGACAGCTACAGGATTTCTTTCTTTCCCTTGCAGCGGGGTTGCAGGGACAGCTACAGGATTTCTTTCTTTCCTTGCAGCGGGGTTGCAAAGGCAGCCGCGGGGTTGGGAGCAGGCCCCGGAGCTCTGCCTCTGGAGGGCTGAGGGTTGCGTCTTTTCCTTTTAAACGGGGAAATCTGAGTAACACAATCAGCGAGCCGTCGGGGGGGGAGGGAGGGCGGAGGGCTGCGCGGCCGGCGAGAGGCGCCCACCCGTGCCCGTGGGCACAGGCGCGGGCACGGCGGGGGCCGGGCAGCGCGGGTGGGGCTCGCCACGCCGCGGTCGTTGTGAGGGGGGACAGGGGGCGCCGCGGCGGGGGGCGGCGGGGCTGGGGACCCCCCCCATCGCCGGTGGCGGCGCGGCCCCCCCCCCCGAAACGCCCCGGCGGGGCTAGCGTAGTGTGTGTGTGTGTGTGTGTGAGTGTTTGGGGGGGGGGGGGGAGGGCTGGGCGGGAGAGGGGAGGGGAAGGAAGCAAGAAGAAAAAAAAAAAAAAGAAAGAAAAAAGGCGGAAAGCGGCAAAATGGTTAGCGGATGACATCACCGCGATTTGCATAGGCGCGGGGATAAAACCGCCCCGCCAGCGAGCGCCCTTTATACTCGCGTGCGGAGCGGAGCGGCGAGCACCGGAGCGGCTGCGGGGCTGAGCATCACCGGCGAGGCGACACCGGTGGGTCCCCGCCGCCCCCCGAGCCCCCCCCCCTCCCGCGGGGCGCGGAGAGCCCCGGTTCCCCCCCCCCCGCCGCTTCCCGCGGGACCCCCGGGGCCGGAGCCCGCGGGGCCGGCGGCGGCGGCGCTGCCCTCGCCAGGCTGCGGGGGGAGCGGGGCAGGGCAAGGGGCTATTGTCTCGGGGGGTGGGGGGAGGGCATTGTCTCGGAGGGGCTATTGTCTCGGGGCCGCGCTGCTGCAGGGCGGTGGCGTGCGCGTCGGGAGCGGCGAGCGGGCTTTGTTGTGGTCCGGGCGTCTTATTTTTGCATTTCTTCTTTTCTTTTTTTTCTTTTTTCTTTTTTTTTTTTTCCTCTCGCCATGATTTAAAAACCCGGTCAACGCCGGGCGCTTGCCCGCTCTTGCACCCCGCAAGGCAGCGTGCAAATACTGGGAGTTGCCGCCGGCGAAGGCAGGCGGCGAGCAGCGGCGGCTCTGATGCTGGATTGAACTTGCATTTCTTCTTCTTTTTTTTTTTTTTTTTTTCTTCCCCTTCCCTCCCTTCCCCTCCCCCCTCCTTAAATACTACGCCGGGGATTAAACAGTTTAATTTCGGCGTGCGCTGAGTTTTCGGCTGCCGAGGCGGTGCCCCGCTGGCCGCGCTGGGAGCGGCGGGCGCGGCCCCGCCGGGGGAGGCGGCGGGGGGGGGGGTCGGGAGCCCTCGCCCGGGGGTAACGGGCTCTTCCCTTGTGTGCGCAGAGTCACCTGCCAACATGTCCGACAAACCAGACATGGCTGAAATTGAGAAATTTGACAAGTCGAAATTGAAGAAGACAGAGACGCAAGAGAAAAACCCGCTGCCTTCAAAAGAAAGTGAGTGTGGTGTCGGGCGTGCGTGGGGAAGGGCGGTGGGGAGGCAGCGCCCAGACAAAGCCGGGGGAGGGAGGCGGGGAGGGAGCCTCTCCACTGAGAGTACGCGGCCACCCTACTACGGTCCTAGAAACCATAAAATTGGCGTGAAGCAGTTTTTAATTAAAAATTTATATTTCGGTTTTGTAGATGCCTATTTTTGCAAGCTATAGCCATTGTCGTGTAAATGCATTTCAGGCTTTTGATCTTTATTTTTTTTTCTCCTCTTTTTTTTTTTTTGTTCTTCCTCCCCTTTTAGCAATTGAACAGGAGAAGCAAGCGGGTGAATCGTAATGAAATCTGCCCTTCCAAATTATGCACTGTACATTCCACAAGCATTGCCTTCTTATTTTACTTCTTTTAGCTGTTTAACTTTGTAAGATGCAAAGAGGTTGGATAAAGTTTAAAATGACTGTACTGCCCCTTTCACATCAAAAGAATAGAGAGAACTACTGACACTGAATGAAGGCGCTGCCTTTCCCTCTGCCTGTCTGGCTTTGGTCCTGGTGGCATGAAAGAGCTTGCATGTTGATGAAAGAAGAACTTGGGTGGGACTACAGTAAACTATAGTAACACACGAATAAATGCAAAGCTGTACCAAGGTCCTGCGAGCTGTAAAATGCAGTTAATCGAGTGCCATTTTTTTTTTTGTTCAAATGATTTTAATTATTGGAATGCACAATTTTTTTAATATGCAAATAAAATGTTTTAAAACCTGGATGGTATTTATGTCCTCTTTTTGGAGAACTGTATCAAAGGATGTGAAGCATAAGTGCCGGTACTGAGACATGGGATACTAGAAAACCTTTGGAGATGATTCAGACCTCAGTCGTCATTATCAGTTTTTTGATGCGTGCTCTGACCAATAGACTTAATGTATATTCGCATCTCTTGAAGCTAGTTTTTAGACCATTTCAGTAAAAATTGCATTGCTTATGATTTGTTGCCATGTGAGTATATATTTCACTTTAAATATTTATTCTTTGATAATTAATGTAGAAATTGATAGAGGCAAACCTCTGGCTAAGTTTGTTTCTTTGCCACACCCATAGCATATCTTAGTAAGAACCGTACTGTACTGCTGCACAGATTGAACCTCAGCTGTATAAATCTATGGTTCCTTTAAATGATGTATTAATTGACCAGGCCTTAAGTATTGTAAGAGGTGACTTGACTACTCAGTCCATTGTTGAACATATGCTTTGTAGTATTCTGAAGATAGATTAGTGGATGGTGTCCCATGCAAATGAAACTTACTAAAACGTTCGTGTTTTGAACACTGCTGTATAATGTCTTAACCACTTCTTAAGAACTGGTATCAAAGAATAAAAAGCTACAATTCATCTCCTAATTCAAAATTAACATTTAGGAGCAAAAAAATTAACTGGTAACTTGTAAAATTTAGATAATGACTAAATCAGTTGCGTGTATAAATAGCAGTACTCCTTATTGCTAGTTTCTGACAGTTAATTCAGGCCTGTGACACTTCCTTGGTTATTTTTCCTCAAATGACAATGGGTGAAATTTGGGAGCTGAGGAGGTCACTAGGAATTGACTTTAGTAATCATAATTTCCCCCATTTTCTTAAAATGTTAAGTGAGTAATTAGCATTCTGGGGAAAAAGTGCTTTCAGAGACGCCTTACAGGAGGTTGTGAGCATGTTTCTTCAATACCTTAGCTGTGTATTTAGAGCTTGAGCCTGTATTTATTTGAACCAGTTGCTATAAAGCAAAATTTGTTTTTCTGGGCAAGTGTGGATTTTTTTTTTCTGAAGCTGCTGACCTTCACCTTGGGGAGCTCATGTACATTTGGGGCTACATCCTGTCACCTCTCGTCTTTGCAAGAATCGTAGCAACAAGTTCTGTCCTTAAGCTTATACCAGGGAGCAGAGGGCCTGACTCCCTGCTTAGATGCTTGGTGGATATCCATGGTGTTGGAGAAGAAGCTAGCCAAGGGTGCTGCGTGCCCCTGGGTGAAGCCCATGGGGTCCCATGGCAATTGAAAGCTGCAGAACGAGGCGTTTGACAAAAATCCAGGATTCAGGCCTGTACCATTTTCATGCAATTCATACAAAGATTTGGGAAGTCCTAGTGGCATAAGGACCTCACGGTAAATTAAGCTGATGAATTAAGGAGTAAAATGAACCTTTTCTTGTGCTGGTACATGTTTTGTAGGCGTTCATTTTATTCCCCGTGTATACAGGGAAAAGCGCAGGAAACTTAGCTTGAGTTTCTGAAAAGTCTAAACGATCAGCTCCCAGCTACTGATCTTAATCAAGTAACACAGGATGTAACATGACTAAATTCAGAAGTATACAGTCTGAACTGTACGTGCGCAAAAGAGCAAAAGCAAGTGTCTGGTTGCAGTGGATTCATCTATGCAAAGAAGAGCAAAACTATATTTTTAAAAGAGGTAAAGCAATAGATGTACATAGCTCTATATAAGTGAAAGCGTATGTTGAAAGCCAGAATGGTTCAGTAAAATAGTAATAAGTTATGAGGCCTTTGACTTCTGGATCACAAGTCCAAATTGGCCAGAAGACAATGCTGACCAACGGGTATAACCATCAGCTGCATGTCTGGTGGCTAAAGGCACACGCAAAGAAGTGATGAGGCTTGGCTCTGTTTCCAGGAGGTAGGGCAGTAAGCTACTACTACTGTTAGCATCTCCATTTCTGGGGTCAAGGACCAAAAAAAAAAAAAAATTAGCTGGAAAGGAAACCTTTCAGGTCAACTTCAGCATTTGCTGGAGGCTATCATCCCCTACTTTGCACCTTGTTCAGCCATTTTCTTATATTCAGAGCAAAACATGGCAGATATTCTCCGTGCTTTGCATAGGCAATATTGCGGGTCACATCTGACACCCGCTTCACACCAATGCAATTGCATGAAAACTGAATCGGGTAGCTTGATTGTAATGTTCTGGGCTGTGTCTACACTGTTTGTTCACTGCGGCTAATAAAAGAGACCGATCTCAGGCTATCAGTCTAGAAACTTTCACTGGCAATAAATCGACTAAAAGAAAAAAAGTATACAGCCCCGAAAACCTGGTTATGAAGAAGGGTCATCTGAAACAGAAAGGCACATATGGTTTTTGATCTCACATGCTGTGCAGTCACATTATCCCAGCCCTGCGAGACTAAGGCTTTACGGCGTCTGTACGCTGCCTCCCTGCCCCCACCAGAAACGCAGCTCCATCCAGGCTATGCAGGGAGTAGCTCTGCCCTCAAGTACTGAACCAAATTGTTCTTTTCTCAATATTTAAAGAAATGATATTCAGGCACCTCCCAAGATATGATTAACTAAGTATATATTGTACAGAAAGCGTATGCTAACAGTATCCAAAATAGGTCATTGTGGTACTAAAGTTAATTAAAGAAATGTCAAGACTTTAATGCAAGCTTTTTGGTCTTCTAGACTATTTTTGTGCAATGCTGAATGTGTGATAAAACACCACTTCCCTTAGTAACCCTTTACTTCCCTAGAAACAGTGTAGAAATGAACAGTTCCTATCTTGCATTGTAATCACATATGGCTGACACATACAGCCACTGAACAAAGTAATTGTATTAATGTGTACTAATCCAAGCATCCTATGAAATGCAATGAGCACATAATGCAGTGTTTAGTGCAATAATTCCACAGGGCTGATACTAAAAGGGATGGGAGGAAAAAAAAATGTAGCTGGTGCCTGTTCATTCACATACATACACTACTATTACTATGCAAAGAACCTACGACGGTCTTGGAGAGCTGTCTTTCGTGAGATCATCTGGCGTGCTAGCATTGTGCATTTTCAATTCAACAGGCAAGGCAACTGAATTATAAATAAAATGGGGATATTTTGTTAATTTGTATAAAGGCAATTCCTGACAACATCTCTCCATTATTTGTACACTGTCTGACAGCGTACAAATTGTCCCTGCGATATGACGATTTTTCTAAAAAGCTCTGTTCTTTACCATGCACCTATTTTAACACCCTTTGACTTGTGAAAAGAAAGAGCCCTTTTTTCTCTCTAATTTCAGTTAAGGGTAATGGCCTGATTTCCACTATGGTTTTAAAATTTGTAAGACCCCTCTCTGCCTTTCCCTCCTTCCTCCTCAGGAAAAACAGAGATTTTTTTTTTTCAAATATACTGTGTTTTGGGAGTCATTTTATTTTGCTTTCAGGTTGATGAGCCTTCAGCATATTGGGGGAACAGAAAAGGTACTTTTTTCCTGTATCTTCAATTATGAGGAGTAAAATATTCCTTTTTCTCCTAGTAATCAAAAGCTGAGGTTCTCAGGAGATTTTTTCAGTCTCCCAGAGCTTGGGTTTTATGAAAACTGTCAGACATCACGAAATTCATGTAACATAATGAGAGCTGGCAATTGGGAGACTCTCCAACCACTGCTCCCTCACATGAAGAGGATGTTGTTGGCAAAGTGGATTCAAATCTATAGCATTAGTTACAGACCACAATGTGTGGAGAACGGGAGAGTGAGGCTGTAAAAAGTAAGTCTTTTTTTTTAACTGCAGAACTCTTATAGCCTTGTGTTTTCTGATGGCTCTGGATTTATTCTTTACCTAGCATAGGTTTTCCACTTAGCAATAAATATTTTGCAGACGAATGGATGGATTTACTCTAGTTTGTACATTCTTCCAGGATTTGAGTAGTCCCCTAATATTCACAACACTTCCAATCAAAAATTTTCTTGGGGTGGGGGGGGGAGGGAAGCCGTCATTATATTGACCGAATGCTTCTGGGTGACAGAAGAAACTTTTGCCAGTATTGCCATTTTAATCATCTTATCTTTGGCATGAGGTTCCGGCCTTGAAATTTAGGCCTGGAAGCAATCTCATATGACTTTGCAGATCCAGCGTAGTCCATGAACAGACATTTGCAGAGTGCCCTTTGTTTGCATAATATGTGTTAATATTGAGTATGCTTACAAATTGGCTAGAGATGTGTTTGAAAATGAAAAAAAAGAATCAAGAGGAATGCATTTGCATGTTCTATAATATTCACAATGAATAATTCAGCTATATTTTCTGGTGGTATGAAGCTGCAGCAGCAACATTCAGTTCTCTAACATAAGAGAAATGAACTAGCTGAAATCTACATATCTAGAGATTTCAGTAGACTGAAAGGATGAAATCCAGGTGCTCAGATGGTTCAAATCTCACCTAACTCATTTTATGAATTTTCAGAAGTATTAGTTTATGTTTGATTTCCTTAGTGGTGTTTCCTTTCCATATGACATATAGCTATATATTATATGGCATATCTTAGGTAGGTATAGTATTTTAAAATGTTTTGAAATAGAGAGTCAACCCTCATTTGCAGCTTTGGAATTTATCTTTAAGCACCTCTGTCTGCACAGCTAGATTTTGAGCCCTGTTTAAAAGTTTGGAGCTACATAATAATGTGAAAATCTCTGACTGGATTAATTTTTAGTGCATCTCAGTTCACCTCACCTGCACTATGTCATCTGGCCTCTCTAAGAAAGTTGAGTCAACAGAGGAATCTCCTTCTTCCTTCCTGCCAAATAAGGCATTTCCTCTCAGAAATGACACTGATCCAGTGTGCAGTGGGAATGGCAGTCAGTATGATATAAGTGAAAAAGTCCAATATGGCATAGTATTTCCTGAAAGATGGAAACTGGAACTTTGTGGCAAAGGGCTCACAGCACTTGCTTACCATTTCAGAGAGTCCTAGTTTGGTATTGGACAACAGTACAGATAAAAACTAATTTTAGGTCAGCTTTAGAGATTTGTACAGTCCTCTCTGAGACTATATAGTTAGAATTACACAATTTAAGGTGTCAACTAGGTAGAAAATAGAAATGAACCTTCTCTAAGTTGTTTCCTAGATGGCCTGCGTGTGATTTCATCACTTACGAAGGATATGGCCATATCAAACTCAGACGATAAAAAGAACATAGTAGTTTAGACCTTGGCACCAGAAGAGTTAGATACCTTTTGGGGCCTTATCTCTGTTATTTATTGTAGGTATTATGGTAGCACCTTGGTATGACACCAGCATCATAAAACCAGAGATATGAAGATCTCTGTAGTGAAGGAACTGCTCCTGCCATAATGGAACTGACCCGTGAGCACAGGCTAGGTAAGTTCAGAGGTCTGAGAGGTGACTGCCTTTAGCGAGCATGGCTGAATCGTACATGAAGCAGTCCCTTAGGCTGCTGCACCTTACAGCAGGGGTAGCACCTCATTCCCTCCAATATATTTTGCCTTGAAAATGCAACTGCCTCTTTCCCTTCTCTCCAGATGACTGATCTGCCAGACTTCCTACATGCAGCTCTGCCTCTGCGTGCATGCAACACTTCAATGCATCCTCTGTGCATCCTCACCATTCAGGTTATTACTAAATTTCAGCTTTGGTTTCTAGGGCCAGCATAGGAGATTGATCTTCCATTGAAGAAAAGAAGATTCAGAGCAGAGTACTGTGAGAGAATTACCTGTGAAAAGTACATTCAATTATTGCACCTCTTTCCTAATGCATGACAAAATCAACCAGTGGTAAGAAAAAGGAAGCCATTTCAGAGTAACACCTCCAAATGGAATAGTGGGTGAGGTCCCAGCATCTATATTTCCAAAAAAAAAAGAAATTATCTTCAGCAAGATGAGCACCCTCCGGACTCCCAGCAGATTTATTTGCACCATTTAGGGTTCTAGTGAAGAGTGACTGCATGGGCAGGTCAGTCAGTGTCACCTGGCAGTGTGCCCTGGTGGCAATACTGTAGTGCAAGCTCCCCAGAGGCAACTCTGGGACAGTCCCCAAGCCAGCTGATGCTTCTTTTATTTTAATCTTACCATTCAGCTTTCTTGTCACATCATTTCATGGCTAGATGGCCTGCAAGCTGCTGTTCAACAATAGGCCAATTCCGGCCCGTCTCAGGGTTGCTGCTGGCTGTGTGCTGTGTTTTTGGATCCCACAGATTCCTGTATGCCTACCATTCCTGCTCCAGCGCCCTTCAGCCTGCTCCATATGCCCTGCCCTTGAGGGATGCCCAGACCTTGGGCAATCCTGCGCTTTTGCTGATCTGCCTAGAGGTAGGAACAGCAGGTGGCATTGGCATCTCTTTGGCACCCTGGGATCAGAAGCAACAAGAAGAACAAATTTTTTACATGATTTCTTTAAAACAAGAACAGCAATGGAAATTGCTCTTCTTTATAAATCAGAGGGGACTAGTTACTTGAATTGAAAGAAGCAGTGAAAAAGCCTTTTCCTTGTTATTTGTGCTTGCCAGTTTCAATCTTTTCTTGGAAGCTCTTTTAAAAAGGTCCTAGAAAAATACATTTCTTGTGATGTGCATTGGCAAGGTGGCCTTTTTCAAGGGAAATGGTAGTCAATAAAGCTCTGAGTTGAGCATTTTTCAGCCATACTTGTAAAATGATTGAGCTATGCAGGGATACAGACTAGTCATAACCTTGCCAGTCCAGGCTCTTGTGCTGGGTTTAGGACTGCTTTCCATCCTAGCAATGAGGCAAAACAGCTCATATGGAAATCCATTACTTACTTACAGAACTTAATTACTAGATTAAGGGCAGTACAGTGTATATCAAGGCTTTTCTTGACAGTGAGCCTCATGCGTAGGTCTACAAATAGTCTCATCCCTAGATCATGTCAGAGGCGAGTAGGTCCCATGAAAGGTTATTAGTGAAGGAATGTTAAAATGATTTCCATGAGAAATGAGCTTAATACAAGCATATCCCAGAAGCAGCAAACAAAGCATTATAAAAAATGAAGTGAGAGTTAAAGGCATCAGTGGTTTTAACCCCAACTTATTGTTTCAGTGTGAATTAGGAACAAGAAATCTCTGGAATAGGAGGCTGAGCTATATCCCACTGCTCTGACACGTTACAACAAGATAGGTGGGTCCTAGACAGTCTCATCTGCAAAGCTCAAGACTATAAAAGCAGCTGATGCTTGCTTGGATCATACAGAGAACAGTGCTCCCAGGAAGAACTTCACGTTTCCTTTTAATTTTTTTTTTCTGAGCAACTTTAATTACCACTCTGTGAGACGCGCAAAAATCTGTTGCTTGCTTTGCTCTTGGTAGTTGTCTTGCCAATATTAAATGGAGGAGGGAAAGGGAAACTTTGGAAGTGAATTAGGCTGTTACAGATGACATCACTTCTCAGCATGAGGTGTTAGCGTGATGCCAAGAGGAATACAGGTGAAAAACCTTTCCGGGGAGATGCAGCTTTTTGCATGGGTCCATAGGATGTACATACCCAGACACGGCTGCTTCCCTGATACTTTGCTTGTTAAAATCATCTCTGCTGTATGTGGGAGGTGTGGGTTACACTGAGAAATGACAAAGTAGCTCTCAAAGTCCTTGCTGCGTTTTAAAGGTTAAAACTAGGAACAGTCTGGCATTCTCTGAAAGGTCTTTAAATGGAACAGAACTGTTTAATCACATGTATCGCAGCATGAGAATAGTCTCTTCTATAGCCATTTCCTTTTCAGCTGGACTTTGTGAACTGACAGGCGGGGAGGTTTGTTTTCAGCAAAGGCCACGCTATGGCTATCTACATACAGTTTGACTGTGCTCTCTGAAATCAAAAGAATAGCAGAAAGTGTTCTGAGACCAGGAACAATTTCAGACAGTTTTCAATACGGTAGCCTAAAAGACGCCTACAGGCATATTTAGGAGTAATGCAAACTGAGTAGTTGGCTACTAACACCTTCCTGTGAAATGTCCTTCCTTGTGAAGTTAGTCTCTTGCAACTCCTTCCAGCCTGGGAAATACCCTATTAGCTTCTACCAGGCCTCCCAGACAGGTCTCTGTGACAACAAGCACTTCTCAGAAGGAATGGAAATATCCCCTACCATTAGAAGATATATCAAGTGTAATTATATATTTTAAGTTCTTCTCGCTATCTCCTTGTAGGCATTCTTCCTTTTCACCTTCCTCTTTCAAATCTGAATCCTGCTTTCCTTCCCTGTATTTACTCCCCTCCCCTCTGGATGGGTGCACAAATAATACCACTATTACCCGCCCAGAAACCTTGGTCTTCTCTTTAGTCTTCACGCGGCGTATCCAAACTGTGTGCATACCACCCCTGCCAACAGCTACTCCTTACTTCAGACTATATTTCTGCCTCCATTATACAGTCTAATAGTCTGTCAGATTGCTTGGTGTCTCTGAATCTCTCACTCGCAGCAAGAATCTGCTGCCAAATTTTTGACAGGGGACTCCATCAAAAATCTTCCGCCTGAGATATCTGTGCCTGTAAAATACTCTGTGTAAAAGCTTCACTCTTTCCTTTCCTATCTTTCTTCAATGAACAAAACCGGTTTCTAATGGCTGACCTGGCAGCCGAAGCAGTGGCATGTCAGCAAACTGGAGGGATTAGGCGCTGCGTAGGCTGACCATTAGGAAGAAAGGGCTCTTATCTAACCTTTATGCAATCCTTCTCCTTGTTTGTCTCAGCTTCACAACAATGGTTTTTAGTTTTTTTAATACACTTGTTTACTTCTTGTGATAAGCCCCCTAGACTTCTCCTCTTTCAGTGCTGCTAGCCAGCAGTGGGAAGGTTAAAAATGCAGTCAGTTACCAGTGGCAACATACTAGTGTTGTAAATCCTGCCCACACATCTTCAGATCTACTGACATTTGAAACATCTAGGCCTTTTCTGTTAGATATACCAGTGTAATTAAGTCTCAGTATATCGGGTTTTTTTTCCTACATGTCATCCTCCAGGAATGCTCAGACAAGTATATATGTGGGATATATATAAGGAAGGAAAGAGAAAGAAGGAGGTTCGAGTTATAGAGAAAGAAAGGAAGCCATTACAAATTATTCACTAGAGCTTTTGAAATAGCAATCTCATATACTGATAGTTGCAATCTAAGAGCAGATTATTGATTCTTTTAGATCATTTTAGTTACTTGCCTGTGAGCTGCAGGTCAGGTGCTGCCAGTTAAATCAATTGCATTTTATATCAGCACCATATGCGTATCTTGCACGGCAGGGATGTGGAGGTGCTGTACATCCTTCTTGTCCATCATGCAATAAGCTAATGGATGATATGTAGCAGGACTGGCGTGTATGCTAAGGCAAAAACATAACAAGTCTTAATGCGGAGTCCAGTGAAAAGTTGCCACTTCGCATTAGAGTCAACAGGGGCAGATGATAGCTTTCCTGTCAGTGAGGATCCAACCCAATGCAGAACCTGCCTGCGTGAATGTGAGTCTCCTTTTTTTATAAAACAAACAAAAAAGATGCAGTTTCCAAATGAAGCATGCTTTTAAATGCCGAGAAAATGGGGCCTTTACTATTTGGTCTATTCTGCTGCCCTGACTACTGTCTTGTTCTGTGGCTAAGGATCACTGTTATAGGACTTCATGTGAGCCCAAGAGCCCACACCAGGACAGGCGACAAAACAGAGCTGCATATGATGGAAAGGGACACTGTGACTTGAACTGAATATAGCAAAGGAAGCGGCAAGCCCTTGCTAGAGTTTTGCTCTTAGCAACTTATTTCTGCCCTGCCCCATGCAGGAAGGAGTGTGGAAAGGGCCATCCCTTCGTGATTGGCTCTGGCAACCGAGCTGGAGTAGCTGGTCATAATTGTTGTGTGGTGCAGACACAGGGACAGCAAGGAGGGGACTATCTAGAGCATCAGCCCTCTTCAGATGAAACATCTTGCCCATCATCCTTCACACAGAGCTGTACCCAAAGACACACATTGAAAGAATGATAGAAAACTAAATCAATGGCTCTCTAAACCCTGCGGTACTTAACATCTGTTTTAAAATTCCCTTTTATTGTTTTTTATACAGAAGTAATATAGCTTACATCAGTGCTGTATTATGGGCATCTTAATTACATAGATCTTCAGATATACTGTCTTTCTAAAATGTTACCAGTGTTAAGAGAAAATGGGCCACTGGAGAGAGTAAAATAATAAAAACTTATGATTATGAAGTCACTAACAGTTGCACCCTTGTGCACTCTGTGTGGAGGGCTATTTACGGGACATGCATTCTCCAGATTGAGTAAAGGTGGCAGAAACCAGTGGGACTGGTTTCACATGAGTAAATGCCACATTGATGAACAAAGATTGACAGGATTAAGTATCCAGTTCTCTGTGCATCAGTTTATGTGATCAAGGCCTATGATGTTCTTGGCAAATGTGAATTATTTATAACTCTATGCTGAGTTTCAGCCATATCCACTGAATTCTTTCAACAGATTTAATGAAGGCTGAGGAATTACAGTCTACCTGTGAAATGTCTTCATGTTAGTGGATTCCTTATAGACTGCTTCTTCCATAGATGCAGTGTATACATTTTTAATCTTTTAACGGACTGTCCACTGCCTTCAGCCATAGCTCTTATAAGTTCAGCTACATTTTTTCCTTTTGACAGTAACAGGGCTATTACAAATTCAGTGCAATTTGTGTATAGTCAACAGCTTACGTGGAAGGGACATATCACAGGCAGAGGTTTCTTCCTTGTATGTAAAACAACATTTCCAGCGAGGTAGACGCACATACTCAAGCCCTTATGAAAATGCAAACATTGCAGTACTTACTTGATGGATGAAGAAATATCTCCGGCGTAATTTTGCAGTATCTGGTTTATCAGAGTGTATACAGTGCTGCTTAAGGCAAATGATACACATAGAAGATGGAAACTGACTGTTTATTTGCATATACCATTCTTAGAGATATTTTTAAAAAGTACTATGTATTTGACCAAACTGACAAATAAGTTTCTGATGTTAAACTATGATTCAATCTTATCTTAGCAAGTAAGGGGATGTTCAGCTAGCTACTGTAGGCACCTCTATTGACTATAAAAGGAAAGAGGCTGCTAATTTTGTCTTTTTAATTGTATGGGAGTTAGATCACTGAACTAACCTAAAATAAAAGCAGATGTGGACACCCTTATAACAAGAACCTGTTATTACACTCTATGATCTGTGGGATATGTTTTGAACACTCATTTGGGCTGTCTAGGGATGACTCCATGCATGGAGCTTAGTGGAACTGTGCAGATTTATACCCACTGTGAGCACATCATATATTGCCTGAGATCATTAGGTTTGGTTAGGAAAAGAAAAAAACAGGTATGGATAGCCTTTTTACAAACAGCAGGCAATGGATGTTCCTCCTTTGGTAGCAATACCTGCCCATTCCTCTTCCCCATCCCCGTGCCTCATGGGTGAGGAGGCTGGTCCATGGTGAGCGCCAGCCCTTCCTTTTCTCATCCTCCAAGAACTGGCAATATAGTCACCAAAATAAGAAGGTAGCCTGAAGTTGCATTATCATTTTGGAAGTCCTTTCTCTGGAATGTGCTCTCCCCTTTTAGAAAGAGTTTGGAGGAGATAATTTGTTGGAGTAGTTGTGACTGTACAACATTTTAACTACCTGTTTAGGAGCAGAAGAGAGGGGCACAGGACGGAAAGGCATCGTGGTGCCATACCTGTTGTCTTCAGTGCACATTAGGCAACTCATAGAGATCTCAGGGGGATCTGCAAGTGGCTGATGGGGTGGTGACACACTTTTTTGCTATAGATACTGGCCTCTCTTCTCCTCCCTCGTGCAGCCATTCTCTAACCCATTATATCAACTAATGCTACTGTGATGAGATCTGGAGGGAAAGGTACTATAACCATTGGATAGGAAAATGTTTCATTTCAAGCTCAATGTCGGTCTGGAGCTAGGCAAAAATTATGAATCGGTCACCCACACCCATAAGGAGCCATCTTTTAGTTCCTCTAGGTCCTACTACGTTCATTCTTTGCCTTTCAGGCACTCAGTCATATTTGCATTATCCCTTAAGGCAGTGATGATATGTGAAAGAACCCCACACTTTTAATTCAGTCAGTAGTTTAGTTGACAAGAATATACATACTTTACCACCTCCAGAAAACAGGTATGAATATATGAGGATTAAATGAAGTTTAAATAGGCAGTGGTTTTAATATCCTCGTCTTTTTAATACTTTTCTCAGTTGTGACCAGTGATTTTGTTACACAGTAGGAAGTCATCTGAGTAGCAAAATAACAGGACTGGAAATGAATAACTGCTTCTTTCCTGTTGTATCATAAGGGCTTCTATTTCGCTTCTCTTTTATTACCTATCCTCTGCTGGGTATTCTAGTTAGTTTACCATAATGGCACACATTCAGTCATATTTTAGAGGAGCAATGGAACACAGGAGCAGTACGCTCTTGATATAATGTCAACTGGTACCAATATTAGCTAGAATTTCCATCATTTAGGAAATAAAATTTGGGACATAGCAATAGCCTGCTATTTTCTCTCATAAAAATTCAAATATATTATTGTTGATTATAACAGCTGATTATAACTTTAACTTCAGAGTGAAAGCATAACAAACATCTTTGTCCATGTTAGGGAAAGCAATCTTGGTAAAAACATTTTTAAAAATATATCATAAATTCTCAATGAAATGAACCAAATATCAAGGGTTGTTACCGTTACTAGTTTCCTGGTGTCTTAATTTTTTCACAGTATGTTAAAAGAACATTAAAAATTGTGAATGGCTGATCTTCCTTGTAAAAAATCTAATTGATGGTATGTAAGTCATTATATTGCTTTTTTCAGGCTCTTATGCAATTATTTTAGTAGAGGTATTTCATAATCATATGGTTCTGTATGCTGGGCGATTGCTACAGTTAGCGGTGCATGTATTTAAGCCTCACAGAGTGTATTTAAGCCTCACAGAGTATTAAGTTAAAAAGTTCAAAGTATAGATTTTCATAGTTACGTGAAGCACGCCTAGCACAAGAGCTTCCTTGTATACCCTATTTACCATTTGCCTAACCCTACTGCTTTTAGGACTATGATTTTCCTTCCTTGAAATTATGCCTATATGTTTTCTGATTCTAAAAAGTATTTCATGACCTGCTTCTGTGTGTTGATCTGGTCTGTAACAGCAGTGCTTTCGCACTCCTGCGAAAGCAAAGGGTCCCAGAGTGGTCCATGCAAAAAGAGTACAGGGGACTGCAGTGCACACCTTGTAACTAAAAGTGTGCTTAGAATGTTAACAGTATAAACAACTGATATTTCTCTCTAAACAAATCAGAAGTGTCTTGAATTATACTGCCACTTCTCTTGTTTATACTGTAAACCGCATTGAGGGACTGCACTGTTTTTTATGTTATGTTTACATAGATAGGCTCTTGGAAAACAGTTAACTTACTTATTTACACAAGTAGGGACAGATTTGCAAAAGCATCCAGCTCATTTGGACATATACACTTTTGGAAACCCTGGCTTTCAGTAGGAGTTCTAGTTATTCTGCAAAGGTAGTCCTTACAGAACTGGGCGCTTAAAAATTGGGCTAAGCACAGATTGGAAAATGTGCCCCTATGGAATCCACCACGCTGCTCCAGTTTCAGGTGGGATCTGTAGGTCTCATTGTGGGAAGGGGAATAAGGATCACCACACCTCTTCCGGTAGGTAATTCATTATAATCTTAATTCAGTGTGTACTTAGGCTGATTTTTGTCTATTCACATCAGAGTCTCAGTTCATTTGTGTATAAGTGGGCGTTCCTAGATCTTTACCTCTTCATCCCATTGTTCACAGTTACCCAAAACTCCCATTACTCTATGACATTATTTGTGGTTCCTCTGATATAAAACTAGTTTCTGTAACGCTATTTTTTGGTGATTTTTTACCTGAAACTTCCCTATCATCAGTTTTGTTCTCATTAGTTGAGCCTATAGATGGGTATCTACAAAGTAGTTAGAAATCACTTCTTTTTGATAAGGCACAGAGAGTAGTTCATTTTTATGAATCATTAGCCATCAGGCTTTCATAATGCTTAGAGTTAGCATAATGGGAATTATTTGTCTGTTTACCAGTTTAATGTAATAAAAGAAGGAAATGCAGCCCAAGGCCTTCAAGCAAAGAGAACTCTCTTAAACAAGAACTTATTTTTGTGCTTGGTATCTTAGACCAGCCATTTTCCACCTGGAGTCCAGATGGAAAAGGTACTTAAAGAAAACAAGCATCAGCAGACTGAAATCCAGTGGGTGGGGTTCAGTGGCTCCCCTCAAAAGTTTTAGAGGTCTGCAATTCGAAAAGGATTAAAAAGCCACTGCCTTAGTGTAAGAGTCTCCCCCAGCAGCAAGTTTCCCTGGCTGAGCAGGGGCGTGTGAGGAGCAGGTGCAGAGCAGGAGGCTGAGTGCACAGAAGTGCAGGCGCTGGCAGAGCCTGGCCTGACGCCATGCTCAAAGACCCCCCTGGTTAGAGGAATACCAGCGGCCGCTCTGGTCCCAGAGAGCAGTCTGGCAAGCAGATTGCACCCATTTTAAGCTATGCTTACACATTTAGCAAGAAGCCATTGCATGCATTAAGTTGTCCTGCCTTTTCCCCCTTCTCACCCCCCATACCCTGCTCAGCTGTGTCCACCTTCGTGCCATCCTCTTGGCTGGTCTGGCAGAGCTGTTGGTATGGCACCCAATGACCCCAATCAGGATGAAAAATAGCCTGCCAAAAACATGTTATTTTCTGTCTAGAGCAGGTTCCTGCTCCAGCTCTCCAGGCAGCTGCATGAACAACCGTGCCAGTACAGCAAGAGGTGCGGGAGGGAAGTGCAGGAAGAAGGATTGGGGCCCTCCAGCAATAACCAGGGGTGGAAACTCTGTTAAACTCGAGTGACAGCAGTGCTACCACAGCCTGTGACATTAGCTGAGTGGCAGCTTCCACCTTCCTCCTTATTGTTCTCTGAAGGTGCTAAGCAGTCAGCAAGTGGCCTGTCATTTTGCCTATTGCAACACTTGAAAATCTAGGGACTCTTGTCTTTAATGAATAATGAGTATACTTACATGTGTATAGAGAGAGAGATAGAGGGACAGAGTTACTTGCTACTTTGGCCTACATTGTTCCTATATACTGCCTGCTGCATTCACCATTAGGTCTAAAGTCCTTCTCTGAAAGAGCGTCTAAGTATTAGAGACTCATTCTGAAACTCCCACCAAGGGGTTAATTCCAGTTTCAGCAGCTATTTATTCTCTTTCCTCCAGTGACTTCACCATTCTTCCCTCTTTCTGTGACATGGGGCTCCACGCCACGGGGAAGGAGAGAAGGCAGTGTTTGGAAAGGCGTTTAGCTGACTCCAGAACAGCGCAGTTGGGTGTGCTTTGCACCTCCTCTGGTATGCTAAGCATATAATTTACACCCTCTGAAAAGTGGATTCTCTTTAACTCCTACTCCCGAATACTCAGTGAGACTTGCTGACACATAATATATGGCTGCTCTGCTGGGACCACAGGACCCAGCTGACTCAGAGTTGTCAGCTCCCTGCCAAGGGGAAAAATGAGAGATGCAAGCTACAGAAGGTAGAATTCAAAACTACGCTACACCCAATAAAAAGCAAGCGGAGCCTGACATAAGGCAAGCAGATGGATACAGTGCCCTTTGGTTCTCTTTAGCTACAAAAGTAATTTTTTTTTCCCGAGTCATGCATAGCAATGGTACAATTATTTTTGGACCACCACCAAGACATCACTGATATAACAATTGTATCTGTGGTATGACCACTGGCAGCTACTTGTGACAGGAGCATGTAGCAGTATGTTTAGACACATTACTTTTTATTTTTAGATGTTTTCACAGTCCAACTTAAAATTTTCTGAGAATGTATAATAAGATAGAGCATGACTGTGTTTGAGAGCCGAACCTCAGATGCATTAAAGGACCCTGCATTTAGTTAAGCACCAAAAAACTTCTCTGTCAAAGTTAACTATGTGAGAAGTCAGTGGGATGCTCCAAATGCACTTTTTTCAGCAGCTTGGGTATATTTCATAGAATTTGCTGCCCAAGGTTGTACACATTGCAAACGTTTACTTTTCTTTGTGTGTTTTTTCGGGAGTAAGCTAGTATGAAATTCAGCAATGTTGATGTGACGGTTATTGCATAATATTATTGTTGATTGATTGTATGGATATGTATTGATTGTTAGCATTATGAGAAATGAACTCCTGGGGGGCATCCTGAGAGACCTGTTTGGAAGGTCTAAAGGTGAGAACCTCAAGCCCTTAATTTAGCTGAGGTCAGGGGTCTAATTCTTAGACAGTGTGATGCTTGAGTATGGTGCTTGGGTCTTCATACAGTGAATAAGGAGACATATTTAGATATCTAAATTACAGCGCCAAGCCTAGGGCTTTCCAAGCAGGTATAAACTTACTCCCATCCCTCACATCCTACTTTATTCACCTCCCTGTGGGCTATTGCTCTCATCCTTACCTTCCCTTGAACTTTACTATCTTAGAAGTGACCTGTGCCACTTCTCTGCTTGTACAGGCTCTCATGAAGGAGATTTTACTCTAGAACAAGCCATTAAGAGATCCTAAGCCCTGTAGCGACTTCTGTCCTTTGCTGGAACTTGTCTACCTGACAGAGGACTGCAGGAAATTTGCCTGTCCTAACACTGCAAAGAGTTTCTGGTGCACATTTCCAGGGGACTTGGCCAGGGTTATAAAGCTCCTTTTCCCCCTCTTCCCCTTAGTACCAGCAAATGGGACATGTGCTCATCATTTGACATGGCTGCAGCTGAGCAGCTCTCCATTTGGATTGGGGCTGTATCTGCCTCTACAGACATGGGTGGAACCTGAGCCATCTGTCTAATGCTAAATGCAGAGACAGCCCTGGGATCGTGCCCTTACATGACTTTTTTTTCTTTTATTTTCTTTAAATAAATAGATTAACCATTCTTGATCTTGCAAGTCTGAAAACAATGGAGAGGTTGGAAACTGCAGGTGGGAAAACATTTTGGGGGGGCTCCTAAATACAATAAAGTCATTGTTTGACATATATTGTTGACATACTGGAACAAATCCAGTGAAGATCAACCAAGAGGCTGAAGCACATGATATAAAAGGAAAGCCGGAGGGAGCAGCTGGGTTTGTTCAGCCTGGACAAGAGAAGTACTACATACTGGGATGTTACAGAGAAGATGGAGTCAGTCTTTCCATCTACAAGAAGCAACTGATGCAAGTTGCAACTGATTAGATAGTAGAAAAAAGAAAACTTTTGACTTGACAATCAGGGTGGCCAAACACTGGAAACAGAGAGGCTGGGGAACCTCCACCCTTAGAGACATTCAAAACTCCGGGGGCTCTGAGCATCCTCATCTAACTGCAAAGCTGGCTCTATTTTGAGCAGATGACTTCCAGAAGTCTCTTGCAAACTATATTATTCTATGAATCTGTGACAATTTAACAGGGGGCATGAAGGCAGGAAATGAGCAGCTCCTTTTTAGAGGACAGCATGAGCACTGGGCAGCAGAAGCCACATATGATTTGTGTCATTAGATCATCATAGCATGAACTATTTCCTTATTCTATCACCATGCATGTTACTGAGATGAATATTGGCAGTGTGGTGACTCTTCTGGGGTTATATACAGCAGGCAGGCAACACTTAGTCATATAACAGCTTTAGCACTAGCCTCCTGAAATGGCTATGTGAACACCAGCCTGAAAGACAATAGGGCAGTTCTTTGGCTTTCAAGATTTAAAAACTTGTGAAAGTATTAAGGAGAACAAATGTGATATTTGAATTTGAACATTCTCATCCAATGCACTGGTATTATTTGTTATCTGTCCTGTCGCACAGCCGCTATTGAGCCCCAGCCTGGGGCAAGGACAGCAGTCTGAGCCTGACACATGCAGAACGGAAAAGATGCCCCAAAGATCTCACCTGCCAACCATGTGCAGGAACTAACGGCACCCTCTCCTGCCTGTGGCTGCAAAAACAAGCCTGTGCACATATTAGCTAGAGTCCTTGTACTATTTTCCTTCTAGAGAGATCTTTGCCCCAGGATGCTGTAGGCTTGCAGGGTCTCTTAACACTTGTTCTTAAATTGAGAGTCATTTATCTAGAGTTGAGTCTACCTTATGGACTGAGGCCTTGATTCAATGTCCTCTTAAAATTCCTTCCAGTCCTATTTGCTATAGGTCTACAGTGTAAAACACAAACCAAAACTACTAGCTCATCCAGGCTAATGTTTAAGGGTTCAAACCATGAAGCAAGGTCATGAAATGATGGAGTCAGACTCCATGGAGAGGGACACTTTGGACGTGCTTGGAAAAGAACATTTATTACTTGTTTCTTATAAACACGGGAAATCTTTGCTGACTCAATAAGCATTTAGATACCTGGAGAATTACATGTGATAAAGCAAATATTGAAAAAGTCACTGGAAAGCTGATTTTCTACTCTTGTCACCGTATGAAGCTGGCATTTGTGTTTTTATTGCTCCATAAGGAGACAATGACAAACAAGTTCAAAACCCTTGACCTGGAAGTCTAATAAAATACAAAAACTGATATAGTAGCAGACAGTGCACAAAATAATAAAAAAGATAAACATGAAATGGGCATGACTTCATAGAGGGATGAATCATGGATAATTTAAGGAACAGTGTATTAATTTCTGCCAATTCCATCAGATACCTTAGTAAGCAACACCTTAAATTCTGCTACCTCTTCTGGCAAGCAGGTTCAAGATCTCTTCTGCTGTACAGGATAAAAATATACAGGAAGAAACACACCCCGTTGGCTGCATTTAGTGGCATGAGTCAGGGTGTGACATAGGTTTGCTGGAAACACCTTTATTCACCTCGTTGCAAGAGGGTAGGAAGGTGGCTTTGGTCCGTTACCATGGCTTAGCTGAGAGGGTGGTAGCTTCTTACATTGCAACAGCCGTGTGAGCGAACTGTGAGGGGAAATAGGGCTGCTTTCAAAATGACTCAGAAGCTAGAGTAGGTGGGCTGTGGCTGCTGATGCTTCAACCTAAGAACATCTTCCCCCTGCCCATGCCCCCACCTTCGCTTTGGTGTCATAGCCCTGTCGGTGAGCGCAGGCTTAGGCTGTGCAGCGCATCACTGGGGGCAGGAGCCGGCACAGAGAGAGCCCCTATGGCACGAACTCTGTGTAGACAACTATGAGTGAATAACTACAAACTGTGCAGAGCAACAGTGAGTGCAGCAGGCAATAAGCTGACTAATATTTGATATGATAAACTGAAGACAAAAGCCAATGCAAATAACACGTGGCTGTACCTGGTGTCCTTGGATCTTACTCCTGTTTTAATCCACAAGAAAAAGACCATTGGTGTGAGTGGTCAGGACCAGGCTTTTAGTCACCTATTAGTACCCACTTGAAAGACATGATGGTGGCACCAGGATGTTCCACAGCTGGCACTGAAAACCTTTGTTTTTAACCTTTTCTCCCTTAAAGCATTGCTTATCTTCTCAGTACTTATGGGATGCAAACAAAGGTTGCTGGTTAACCTCAACTCTCTTACACTTCTATTAACCAACAGTTAAGTTTATCAGGGGTATTGTTCTCAAGCACAGGTAGCACTGAAGTGTAACAGGAAGTGAGTAGAAATTGCTTGCAAAAACAGGAAAAGGAGGGGAAATTCAGGTTGAATTTAAGAGGCAGGTGCTGCTCCCTAAGTGCTAAAGGCCAAACTGAGCCTCAGGGTGGAAGAGATAAGGCAGCACATGATCTCATATGAAACATAAAGGATAAATCCAGGGAGCAGTCAGGCTGTTTCTCCTTTACACTGGCCGTGTAATTTCCACCTGTGGTGAATGTGCCACAAGGATTTGTGAGACGATGGGGTTAGGATTTTTTTTCTTTTTCATACTATGGAAATGCCTGAGGTTTCACCTGAGGAAAGAAGCCAGCTGGAAGATGAAGGAAAGAGTCACTTCCAAAGTGGTTGGAAACTCCTAGCTTGGGTACAGGAGTGACCTTTCTCTGTAGACAGGGACTTGGAAAAATGTTTTGTAGAATACAACATTTTCTTGGGAAAAAAGGTTGGCTGGAAAATGTCCTTGCCCAGGATCGCTGGCAGTCCAAGAAAGGCCTTTTCTCTGCTCCTTCGCATTGCAGGGACTTACAGAGAAGAGTTCTTACATTCATATTTCTTTTCCAAACATGCACATTGGCTTTCTGACTGTTGCCTGGGCAGGACAAGGGCTCTGCATGTGGCCTTCCTGCCTGAGAAAGGCCATGAGCATCTGCAGATGAGAAAAAAAACTTGCAATTGTGGTCACAGAGGGATTCTCCTGGAGCCACTGTAAAACAGGACGAACCTTAGGGAAATTAACAGGTTTTAACCTTCCAGAAGTCGTTCAAGTAAAACTAAGATAGGCAACACTGAGAGCTCTTTGATCCTGAGAATCTCAAACAGTATCTGTTGTTGTTGCTGTAACCGTTATTATTACTATTAATAAAAGATCTTTCTTTCTTCTTGAAATTTACCATTGAAATATTCCCCTGGGAGAAGCTGGATCAGCTGCGTTACCAAAGAGGGGGATTTTTCTAATCTCCTGCATCGTGGCGTGTCACGTCAGTAAAATGCATGGAATCTCTCTGCATTGCAGAGCAACAGGCTGAGGGGAAAAAAAGCGCCAGACATCCTGCTTCTCAGCATTGCTCACACCAATAAAACAAAACTTCTCCAGTGAGTGGGCGGCGAGGGGGGGAGGGAACGCCAGTGTCAGCTTGTGGCAGATGACAGAACGTTGCCTGTCCTATAGCAGAGGATGTATTCAGTCCGAGCTTTTGCAATGAGTAATACAGCAGACCCAACCTCACAAGCCTCAGTCCTGTGGGAGAAGAAACCAAAGTGCCCTAACACATGCACAGTTGTCTTTGGGAAAGGGATAGATTTCCTTTCATTGCAGACTTCCTGCTGCACTACACAGGCGATATACAGAGACGGTGACCTCATGGCCCAGCACAATAGAAGTGAGGGAAAACAATCACGCGTCACGGACCCCCGTAACTACAGGAGATATTGTGTCTTTCTCACCTCCCGCTTATCTTCGAGTTAGGAACAGGTGCACCGAGAGCAGAACAGATTTCCTGCAAATGCAGCCGTGCCGGCATCACGTGTTGTCAGAGGCATTTCACGTGGGGGTGGGATGCACGCGCGGCATGGAGGCATGCAGGCACCGTGCCGTGATGAGAGGGGCAAGAGCTTCCCGGCAACTTGGGGTTACGTCTAGCAGGCCCCACTCTGCACCCTCCATCCTTACCTACATCTGCACAAAGTGTGTTTCCTGCACTGGCAAGGGTTGTGCAGCAAGAGATCTGCAGCCAAAAAGTAGCACAGCTAGAAAGGGGTGTGTGGTTTGCCAACAGCCTGTGGCTTTCGCTTACCTTCTCGTTCAGTTGTCACAACCACCTGGAGAGATTCGGTCTGAGGCCTGCTGCGATTTATACCCCTCGTTCGCGGAGCCAGCAAAACCTAGAGTGCAAGGGTTGAAGCTCTGGGCAGCCTCAGCAGGCAGGATGCTGCCCAGGGACCAGCTCCCCATGCCAAACAGGCACCCAGCAGCGCGATACCCAGATCTGGGGCATTCATACGCACATCCATGTTTCCAGCACAAAAAAAGATCTGTAATAGATATTCTACCCCCAGAGTGTGATTCTCATTTGACTTCCTTGAGACACTGTCCCTTTACGAGACAGAAAAAACAGAAGCTGTTAAGTAACAGCTTAGATAGCTGGCGTTCAAAAATGATATTCAGCTAGTACATGGATCCTTACATCCCAGTAGAACGATATTTAAAAAGGAAAATGACTGTATTTTAATTTCATTCTCATGTAAACAGTGATAAAAACACTATTTTTTAAAGCACTCCTTTACTCGGGGTTTACTGCTGTCATACACAATCCTTAATTTCTTTCATATCCTAATTGTATTTATAGCCATTATAACATAAACTCACTTAGGTGAGCATTCATTAGGTGCTTTGGTTCTTTGACCACTTTACTCATGTGCACTGAGTACGTTTGCTGAAGCTTACACTGTGTTTTAGCCAGTTTCAACTGACTTGCAGAATTCTAGTCTGTCAAATAAAACTGTTGAGACAAGTATGAGACAGCTCAGCTTTTTCTTTTTCATGATGCAACACCTAAATATATATTTTTGCTTACAGAAAAAAAAAAAAGAAAACAAACAGCAGGAAGGCAAAGAGATGTTTAATATGTTTTCATAAACTGCACAATGATTAGACCTTCCGGGTTTAGTACAATCTCTTTCTCTGGCCAAACATGGTAAGGAAGTGACTGTGTTCCCCACAGCACACACTTTCAAATAGCTCTTTTCAGCAACTAGAGGAAGTGAGAAAAGTCTGCACTTCTTTAGTGCTACTAGTTTTATTTTAGAAAAAAAAACAAAAAAAAAACCCAAAAAAACAGATATCTGCAGAGACACTTCATTTGTACCAAATAAAGGAGAGAGTGATTAAAAATGACTTGTTCCAAATATATCTCAAAAAAACTAAATTGTTCTTAATTCACCCCAAATGCAAAAATAAAATATGCACATGAGTTTAGGATTTCCATAAAAAGGAACCCAGAACAGCACAATTGGCTGCCACCTCACCATAGCCCGGAGGTGGAATCTGAACATCCTGAAATCAGTGGCAACCCCTCACTATCTTCTAGGATTTCCCTCCTCCAGTGTTGTCTTGCAACTCCTGATTACAGGAAAATGACACCTAAAATTTGCACAGAACAATGTCTGTCCCTATTTCTCACCTCTGGCTCAGCAGCTGCTCGGATAATTTATATTAAGGTTGCACTATTTATTCAGAACAGTATTTTATCACATGAATCAAATCATAGCTTTTTATTTGTTGTATTTGTGCTATGATACTTAGCATCAAGATCTAGTAGCAGTGTGGAGGGGAGGAAGGTTGCTTTCAGTGTGTAGCCCACATGAGCAAACAGCCTTGTCTCACTGCTGTGGCTTTTCCCCTCCTCCTTCCTGCTGCTTTTATTGCCCTGCTCTGTCCCTGTGCTGCATTGTGGCCACGCACACACGGAAGTCGTCAGTGCAGCCCTTCCGCTGGCCTCAGCTGCACGCCCCGCGCTCAGCCCCCCTGATCTCAGTGGCAATTTACACCATCTGAGGAGCACCTCTGTGTCATCTCACCTCTTGCCTTCCGACCTATTCCTCGGTGCTCATTCATTGCTTGCTTTGGCTCTGTGATGGAGCCGCAAACCAAAACAGTAATAGCTAGCGGCAATTCAACGAAAAAGTAAAACTAGAATTAGACAAATCTAACATTTGAGATGGGGTTCAGCTCCAGATTCAGATGCCTATATTTAGACATATATTGTGCAGGTATGTCTACGTGTGTGAGAGATGTCTAAGCTCCAATTGCCATTAGTGAAAAACTATTCAATACAGATAGGGGAGACTGGGGAGCATCTGCCCCAAAGCAGACATTTCTCTGGCCAGCTGTATTGCTAAATTCAAATATATTAATCTGTGAACTGAATCCTTCCTCCATTTTCCCTCCTCCCCCATGAAATAAGTGAATAGGTATGTTTTCATTGCATGGTACAAGAACATTTGCATTCGCTCATTTTCATTGGGCTAGCTTGTGTCTTGGCTAGAGCCTGAACTCACTAGAGCGTTTTTGAACCTCAGTGGTTCAAGATTAAAGAGGTAAGGACTGGTCCTGCCGTCAGTACAAGTGAAAGCATCCCAAGGAACTGAACTAAATGATACTGAATGGGCAAAAGCTACTTTTATTCCCACTTTAACAACCATGGAGCTCCAGCAATCCAATGCAGGGCATGTGAGATGCTGGAACCAGTTCATTGCTTTGCTACATCACTGCAGCGATATGCACCTGCCATCTATGCCTGTCCCACAGCAGCCAAGCCAAACAGGTCCATTGCCACAGTGCTATTCTGGGACTCTGCCCTTTGACAGCCCTTCCTTTTCGTTAGTTTTCACCTCTTTGCTTTGTTGCTTTTTCATTTTTATCACTCGTAGTGCTTCTTCCAGGTATGATAACATTACTGAGAACAGGCATTAGGATGAAAGCAGAGCTGCCATGATAACGCCTCTCGCAAGAGTGTAAAGATCTGCTTGTATTCATCTGGGTGCAGTCAAGTGCTTTCTTCTGCCAGGAGGACACACAGAGGCTGAAATCCTAGAATACACCTAAGTTGTGACCTATCTTAAAATCTTGAACTCATTACTTAAATAAATGCCAGCTGCCTCTGAAGACAGGAAGGTAAAGCTGCAATTCTGGTTCTGAAAGTTTCCTTGGCTATAAGTGCGTTGGAGTCCCTCCTGCAGCAGGTCACCAAAGGAGTGATATTTTACAACAGGAGAGGTTACATGTGTAAAGGGGGAAGGACAGAAAATAGTAGCAATAGACTTTGTTTTGCTTGTCAAAGCACTGTTTGAACTAGCATAACGTACTAGTAATAAAGAACTTTTTAAAGCCCGGCAAGGGAAACCTATGACCACTTGACAGGAGGAAGGCTGAGGTCTGCTGATTTGAACCCTTTATTTCAGCTACAGTCCACTTTCAGCCTCCTAGCCTGTCAGGAAAGAGCATTAAGAAGTGTTTTTGTAAGATAGGGACCGATAGCTTTGGAAGCAACTGAAGGAATACCCATAACAGTCAGCTCCATATTTCTGCCTGATATCCAGAACTGCCAAACTACATATGCATCTATAAATCTACTACTTTCTAACCATAAAACTGTGTGGTTTTGTATTTTTATATGAAATGATCTGAAAATTTCACTGAATGATATTTTTAGCTAGATGAAAAAAAGGCGGTTGATTGTAGACCTTCATGAGTGATTTAGAAAATAAATATACAACTGAACAAAAGGATGACTTGACGTTTTCAGCGGCAATTTGATGGCAGTTTTCGCAGATACAATAGTGCTGTATGCAAAATGTATTTCTTTTCATATCATAGCTGGCACAATTCAGACTACTGACTCTCTTTTTCCTGTAAATAGATCTCAGAAAACTTGTGTTTGGAGTATTAATATTGCAGTGTCAGAAGAACTCATTGACTAAGGCTCATGGAGAATTTTCCCACTAATAATAGCTTTAGAGGTAGTTCCACATAATGGAGTGATTTATTGATTTGTATACTAGATTCTTCTCCCACACTCTTAAAAGGTAATTTATGACTCTAACATTCTGTGAAGATTAGCTGTTTCCAAAATTCTCACTTTTTTTACAGTTACAAAACCAATTTATTTCCAAGTCTTATGAGGAGAGAGAGAAATAGATGAGGATGGAAGAAGTTTCAAAAAATATTTTGCTATACAGCAATTTATAAGAAGTTATTAGAGACTGAAGCATACAACTTTCCTTTTAGTTCATATCCAATTGCTACACAATTACAGAACAATTGCTTTTAAGATATTTATTCCATGCATTCTTTTTCAATAGCTTTTTATTCTCATTATTTGCTCAGCAGAGATAGCTCAACTTCAGTCATTCTAGACTTCACCAGAAAACAAGCAAAAAAAATAGTCAATAAGATCTCATTTAGGTCTTCTCACTTTTAATTTAAAAGAATTATAATAACAAAGCTTCCTACATCAGCCTTCCCCTAATTATCATAAGAGGAAGACTTGGCTTTACTAGTACTATTATTAAAAGGGAAAAACCATTTTTTTTCTTAAATCCTGCAGAATATATTACTAAATACTTGTTTTCTGTGCTATCTGGGACTAGGCAGTTCACAGGCCTTTAGCATCACTGAAATGCATACAAGTTTGCAGGCAAATGTACCCTTTCCCCATTGTTCCAAAATCTATACCAGCAAATTCAGATAGCTGCCACCAAGGTGAGGATGCCAGCTGGAATCCTCTGTGGTGGGTGGTTGCCCGGTGCAAGCTAGTCTGCTGAAAAAAATAGCTACTATAATAGAGATAACTAACGGCTGAGCTATGTAGTGTCCCAAACTCCAGTGTGGAGTAAGACAGTATATACTTGAAAACCTTTGTGAAAGGAGGTAAGCTGGTTTCGTACAGGAATTAGAGTGGGAACTGGGTGAGACTGTCGCAGAGACTTAGGGTGAGTGAGATTATTAGTGGTGTTTTTCAGGGACCAGTTTGGACACCAATGCTATCTAGTTTTCTCATTATTGACCTTGGTGCAAGTACTTGAAATAAGCATAAGATTTTTGCCAGTAATAGAAAGTGGCACAGCGTCACTAATGCTGCAGGCAACTGGATTATCACTCAGGGAGAGCTGGAGGACCCTGTGAATTATAGAAGCATAAAGTGCAAAGTCATGTATTTATGGACTTGTAAGAATTAGCGTTCCTGTATCAGAGAGAGTGGAGAAGAGAGGGGATGTGGATCAATAGCAGAAAATTCTATGAACCACCAGTGTGATAATACTGGGAATCAATCTTAAGTGACTGTGATGAGCAGAATATAATGGCTTATGTAGCCCCAGGGAGTCCTTTTCCAATGCTATGTTGCTATACTAGTATGATGCATTGATCAAATTTTTTTCAGCAGAAAAGGGAAAGTATTAGTAAAAGGCATATGTACAAGTACCTTCAAGAAACACCAATTTAAACTGAAAGAGGAGCAAAGAAAGGCTACCAAGGTGATACGAGAACTGAGAGTCTAACTAATGAGAGGAGATTACTGGATCTTGGTTTATTTAGCTTAGCAAAAGGAAAGTTGGGAAAGAATAGGATTACTTCTCCTAAATACATTACTGTTGAAGTAAATACTAAAGAGGAAGAAGCATAATTTAATTTAGAGGATAATGCTAGTGATACAGGCAATCCTGGATTTAGAAATTAAACTTGTGAAACGTTAGCTGCTAGCTTCCTCCTTAATAAGTAACCAGTTTTGGGAAGGCATGCGAGGGGATTTCTGCTTTTGCCTGTAGCCTGAGATGTTTGCCACAGCTAGAGATGAGAAGTTGGGCAGGCAGTGCTGAGAGTTTGATTGACATGCCTTGCTGATTTGCTCAAGGTTAAACTGATGACCAGATTAAGGACCATGAACAGATTTTCCCTATCAGATTAGATGGGACTGTTGGAAGAGGGAAGATGCAACTGTCTGCAGAAATAGGGAAGTAGAAAATTCTCTGTTGGCACCTAGTTAACTCTTTGCTAACACAAAAACTTAGGTTGGTGATTTGATTTCTCATTTTCTGTATAAAACCTGTAGGACTGGCCTTTGGTAGCACCCCTTTAGATCCAAATTAGGATGAGGAAAAGACCATCATGGCTTACAGAGAAGCCAATGATCTTTGAATCAGTCTGAATTAAAGCTCTCCTATTAGTTACCTGTGACTACGGGGTGGGGGAGGACTCAGCCAAAGTCAATACTGAGCCCCGGGTTCCTGGTCCCCTAGCTGTCCTCCTAAACAAGTGTCATGGTTTGGATGCACGCATACTTGGGTTTTTGTTTCCTCTGGCAGCAGCTGCTGGGGAGCTTGCGTTTTGCTCCTGAGCTGCACCTGAGCGCGCAATTCTAGATCCAGACTCAGTGATCTAGCTGGTGTGCTCATCTGTAAGTAATTAGATGATTCAAACAGAGGGCGATCCCATGACAAACAAGGACTTGTACTTTCTACAGCTCTAGGGATTTTCTCAGAGATATCACATGAGAACTGAACTAGCCTGGTCCTGCATAGCTTATTAGATAAGATGAGCTCACGCATGGTGATTGCCAACATATGTGCAATGAAGCACACTAGAAAGAGAGGCACTCGAGCAGTGAGCCCTTTTTAGGGCAGCTATACTTTGGACACAGACCGTGGAGAGAGAGGTTTGATTATCTATGTGAACAGACTGTGAAAGAACTAAATATTTTTTCTTTTTTTTGCTGTAAATGGAAAAGAACTGTGAGAGTGATCACAACTTTAGAAGCCAGCGATTATAGAAATGAACTGGAAATCAGCATATGTTAGGAAGTGAGACCTGAACTGTTGTTCTGGACTGCCCTGTTAATCAGCTCATTCACCATATTGTCTGCTCTTTCTTCACCTCCCTCTTCTTTCAGGAGTTCAAAATTAGTTCAGTGAGTCTCCAGGAAGAATGTGATTGCATAAAGAAAGACCTTAAAGCACAGTTTATTCCTTGGTGAGGTGTGTCCTGTCTTTACAAATGTCTAGTTGAACAGTCAGGTGGCATAAAAATATTGCTAGAAATAATTGCTGGTAAGGAGTAATTGCAGACTATCCATTAGAATGCATCCTTGTACGGAAGCAATATCAGCGACAAGAACAATATGGAAAATATTAATGTTTTATAAATATGATTAATGAAAGCACTCAGCGAAACAGTACAACGTATTCCTGTGTAAAAGGAATACTAAGGAAATGGTATTTTGCAACAAAAACCTAGTCTTTTTTAAACTAGCAAAATACTGTGCTGCATTGCAACAACCCTTTACAATAAGTATCACATAGACTCCATGAACATTGTTTAAATGCTAACATTAGTGCAGCCTGGGCTTAATTCAATCCATTTCAGCTTAGGTTGGAAAGGTTATTTTTTGTTCAGAATCACAAACACACAAACTTATAAAAATATTAAAGGACATTCACAAGTGCCAAGATGGGGAAAAAAAGATAACTGCAAGATAAAGAGTATTCTGGAGTTATTTATTGAAAGCAGTGTCTGAATTTCCATAGATAAGGGTATACATTTTCCTGATGTGCATTATTGTGCCTGCTATTCTTTAAAGTTCTGTTATTTCAGGTGCTTATATGTGCTAAAAAATAGTTTGTCCACAGAGATTACTGCTCAGCTGAAATTTTGCAGGCAAGTGCAAATCTTTCCTTATCTCAGGAAAGATCCACTATTTTTTAATCCAACTGTGTTGTATAGTTCTACTATTTTGTGTGTAGTTTGCCATCTTTTTTTTCCCCTAGCAATACATTCAAAGAAGCTGCATAATAACAGGGAACACTGTAAGAATCTAAATGACCGGATGTTTTCCAGCGCTGGAAAACTAATATTGACTTGAAGAGTCCAGTGACTAAATTTAAATACGGCACTGGAAAACGAATATGGGTGTCTTCCCCATGGCACTATTTTACTTTACAAATGGTATTTTAATAAGATGTGCTGACTCATTTAGTAGTAGTACATAGAATTTCTGATTGATAAATTTCAAAGGCTAAGTTTTGCAGCAGTGTCTTTAGATTTTGAATGCCCAATTTGCAACATTTTCAAATAGCCTAATTTTCACAGCATTAGAACTCCTGTAAGTCAGCGTCCGCCTTAGCAGGGCGAGCTAACCCAGCTGATTTTTTCTGAAGAGGATGAGGAAGAGCTCACATGAAGCCTCTTTCTCCATGTGCTGGGAAGTGCAGGGAGTGATCTTCACTTTAGGGGCCGGGATGGGCAGCCAAGGCAGTACCACTTTCAAGCAGAACAGCCCTTTGCAATATGAACATCTGTTCTTAAATTTGTGTTTCTGTGCGTGTGTGCTGGGGGGGAGGGTCTGCAACTTGTAATCTAGAGGCCACAAAATCTGAGGCAACAGGCCAACCTAAGGAAGGGAACGTTTGCAGTGTTACGGGTTCAATTTTGTCAATCGAATCCACAGGCCGTTGGGCGCTATTATACTAATCTTTATAGGAAATGCAAATTACATTTTCTACTGATGCCTTCTTTCGCTGAGTGCTGCCTAGCAAATGGGCACCAGTGCCTATTTGCCGCAGTAGATGGAGAATGAGAAAGGCCGATCCTTCTGTGCCACGTTTTTTCCCCGTTGTCCTCTAAGGGATAGTGCTGGGTTTGCCAGTTACCTTTCATTCCTTTGCAAGCCTTTCTGCAGGCTTTGCGTGATGTACAGAGACAAAGAAACGGTCACTGGATCAACAGCTCAGCTCTAATAATAGCTACCGAGTAACCTTGAAAAGCCGTGGTATACACTTACCCTATATCCTGCTCCCCTCCCCCTTACTCCATTCTGTACCTTGCATGCGAAGCCTGATAAAGTGATAATCAACAGGCCCTGGGCCCTGACAGCCGGATAATCCCGGAGCTGCAGAGGTTGCTTTGCAATGGGAGGCCCTGAGGGCTCTTCCAGCTGGAGCAGCTACAGGATCCTGACACAAAAGCTGAGCACTAAAGAAGCATAGGGGGGGACAGGGAGGTTGTCTGCAACATGCCAGCTGTCTGGGGAGTGGGCTCAGTTATTAATTTTCTCAGAGCGCTGAGGATAAAGTGAAACGGTCATCTGCTTCAGTCTAGTGTGGATGTTATGTTTTTCCCTTTTTTTTTTCTTTTTTTGCCAAATGAGCACAGAAACGTTTTATCTGCATATGGATGAAATGATGAAGTGCTACATGGATGCTGCCAGTGCAGCCAGTCTCCCAGCCCTGCCCACAGCCACTGGCTAGGAGCTGCAGTTCTCCCTATTGCTGCCACCAGTGGTGGTACACAGGCAAGATATATTTGGGAACCTGCTTTTTCATCCGTCTTCCTGGGATTTATGCAGGAGCCCTTGTGTCTCTGTCCATTCAAATAGTCACTGCAGAGGAGAGAAAAGAAATCCAGCCAGTGTGGGTTGTTGCTTTCTGCTGATTGCGCACCGTGAGAAGTTCCCATGTGGAGTAATCTGCCCAACTAAAAAAAATTATGGACCAGCCCATATTAATCTGTGTGAAAGCTGAAAACAACCATCTCTTCACAAACATTTAGCCTAGAGTAAACAAATGAGAGCAGAGAAGACCAAACCTTATGAACTGCTCTGAACTTCTGCTCAGCAAGTGTTTAAGCATGAGCCTAACTTTAACTGCTTTGATAATCCTGTGCTTCAACTTGCTGCCTGCACGGTCTCACTGAGGTCAAAAGGTCCTTGGGACTTTTGATGAGTTAGGACCAGGGATATTCAGAAAACTGAAAATAGTAGTTTGGATCCTGCTTACCTAGCTCAGTTGTGTCATTCCATTGACAGTCTGAATGCTCATATAAATAAAATGAATAGGATTTGACCTAGTCTTTGCACCTAGCTGGAAATAATCCCTCTTCTGGGTTTTGAGAAGAGTTTCTCAGACAGCTCTCATTTGCTTTGCCTCAAAACAGACGGACTGCCTCTAAACCCTATCAAACTCTGATTAAATTGTGTCGCAGGAGTCAACAAGTACATATTAAATAGGCTGTGAGATTATTTGCCATCCTGAACAGCAGCACCATGTCTAATTAGAAAAAGAGAAACGACGCTGAGGTGGAGAGGCACAGAGCTATGGCAGGAGCTCAGATGGAACCAGGGGAATCAGCACCTAATGCAGTCTGAAGACCTTTGACCAGCAGCTTCAAGGTCTCCTCTGAGGATTGATTAGGCTGCATCTTTTATTTTCCTTCTGCCTGTTTTCCATGCAAATTGAGGATGCCAGTAAAAGTGAGCAGGTGGTGGGCCCTTAATGCAGCCCAGGCAGAAATAAGAAAGAGAAAAAAATTCCCTTAAATAAATTCAACAACTGTAAGAGGATTTTGAGTTGAAGCATAAGGAAGTTCTGAAGTCTTAGAATAGGAAGGAAAGCCTTTATTTTACTTGCTGCTGCTGATTGTACTTCCTGTTGTGACCCCTCTACAGTGTTTCATAACAGCTTGGGGACTGCTCAGTCTAACACTATAATGAGGAACAAGGATTCCCAGTTCCTCCATGCTATCTGCCAGAGTAAATGGTCTCTTTTATCTGGTACTGACAGGAATTGAACAGAAAAAAGATGGAGGGGGGGGGAATTTCCCACTAGCTGAAGAAAATTAACAACTCTATATTCCCTGAGCTAGGCGACCACCTCATTTACCTCAGTGTAACTCCTGAGTAAAGCTTATTTGACTGCTGGGTAGAAATGGCAACATTAATTTTCAAAGCGCTTGGCTAAAAGTCGTCTTCCAGCGAGGCTCCCCGGTGTGCTCTGTGCACCACCATCAGAGCAGAGGAGCAAGGACAGGGGGTTGTGGGGAGAGGCAGCTCCCAGCCATCACTGGGACCAGTGTCAGCTCATAACAGCTCTTTGTGGACTCTTTGGCCAGCGCAAAACCAGCAGGCACCAATTTACTGTGGTCATGTCTCCAAGTCCTCTAATGTGTTATAGCTGACCTTCGATATACCCTCAAACTCTGGCCAGTGGAGGCGGGGGAGGAAAGGAAAGGAGAAAGGGGAATTTTGTTGATGAAGAGCCTTTGTGCTGATACACACCATACTCATGCATGCAAACACACACATACTCAGAGTACTGGTTAGGTCTCTTTTAAACCCTCAGATGTGAGTTTGAGGGTTTCAGCTCTTCAGACATGTATGGAGGTCTAATTCTCAGCCTAGGCCTTTGTACTAACTGGGCCGGGGAAAGGAACTATGGTCTAAAGCACTGCCGAAGCCTGTTTGCAGACCTGCAGCTCTGTACGAAGAGTGTGGGTTGAAACATAATATTTGCACTTTGATAAGGCATAATAACTTTCAGAGTAGTTACTGCAGCTGAAGCTCACAGTATTTGCCAAGTAAATCTAGTTAGGCTCTATTCACTAGCAATACACCCACACAATAAATACTATGGTAAGTGGCAATAAGATAAAATCTGGAAACATAGCCACGATGCAAAATGAAATATCTGTGGGGACAAGCAATGCATAAATCATACAAGTAGTTCTGAATCATCATATTGTTGGAGAGGCATCTTGGATGGCTGTACTTTATCCTAAAACGCCAGTGATACAAATATGGCATATTTGTTAGCTAGGGTCCATTAAAGCGATAATAGGAGATGCCCAAAGAAAATGAGGGGTATTTGGCAGAATAAAAGGTATTAGAGCACAGTGTGTGATGTTTACCAACATATTTGCTCCATTTAAAAGCTGCACTTGAACAGAGCAGTACTGAACTTTTTGTCTTACAAACTAAAATTCCTAAACAGAATAGAGCAAGCCTTTATTTTCGGAGCACAATTATTTAATTTGTAATAACCCATGGTCTCCAACGTTTATTGGATGTGACAGGCCATTGCAAATGAACCTGATAAAAGAGAAAAAAAAAGTAACACAGTTTTTAAGCTACCTGGGTTAACCTTTTTCTTCTTTTTCTTTTTCTTTTTCTTTTTCCTTTTTTCTTTTTTCTTTTTCTTTTTCTTTTTTCTTTTTCTTTTTTCTTTTTCCCTTTTTTCCCTTTCCTTTTCTTTTTCTTTCCCTTTCCCTTCTTCCCTTTTTTGCCTTTTTGCCTTTTTCCCTTTTTCCCTTTTCTTTTTCCTTTTCCTTTTCCTTTTATATTTTCTCCTTTGTTTCCTTTTCTCTCATGTTAGGAAGTTTGAATTGCATTCCATCATTAAGGAGAAATTCTCAGACAAGATGTCCTGGTCTTTATCTAACAAATGTTTCCTGATTAAACTTACATTAAAATTGGTCTGCTTCAGCGGCCATTCAATTTGCAAAAGATCTGCATTTCTGTGCAAACTGTCAATCTCATTTCATCAGAAGAAAACCTGGTCTTTTCCAGCTTAAGTGCTATGAAAAGTCATTGTCTAACTGCCTTGAAGATATAAACGCTCTACTGTGTGGGTTATTACTAGCAACTATAATACAGGCTTCCCAGGGCTATTCCACCCATCTACCTCTTGCCTGACCTTGATGGACAAGCTTTCATGATCCAAACTGCTAGCAAGATCGCCATTGCCTGCCATTCGGGGTGCATGGTTTTGCTGCAGTAGGAAATCATGCAGTCCTTTGACTGAGGCAATATTTTGCTCCTTCTTGAACGATCCGGATGGATCACAGCTACTTAGATGGATAGAGCCTCGCTGTACAAGAACAACAAACAGACATATTTAATGAGTAAGCACAGATGCAGAAGACCTTATCTTCTCCTGCTGTAGTGCACTACTGTGACCAGCTTAATGTCACCAAGTTCCCTTGAGTATTTGGGCTAGCAGGAACAATGCTTATAATGCAGAGGTAAACAAATTGTGCTTCCACTGCCTTCAAAAAACACCCACAGTCAACTTTTGATCTCATCTATTCCTTCCATGTAAATTTATTAAATGAATTAGAAATTTTAAAAGAAGTAACCTAAACACTGATGAGAAACCAAGATGAAAACTCAGACTTTTCTTTCAAGTGAAGATTTGAAAGCAAATGTCTATTAGGATCATCCCTTGATCTGTCTCAAGAGCAGAGCCAAAAGCAGATTTTTACCTCATCAGGCCAGAACAAATTCAGAATTCTACTTCTTTCTAGCAGAATTTCAGATGCATTAACTGCATGTATTTTAAGTCTGAAGGACAAGCTTCACTGAAGAAATTTTAAGGCTGAGAATCAGGGTCTAACTATCAAAATACAACTATGTTGTAGGGTTAAACTCTTGTTTACCCCTTATACCTTGCTTGTTGTGGAAAGAGTCCACCACCAGAGCAAGGCAGAGTGTCAGAGAGCTAAATTTGGAAATGAGATAAGACAAGGAAGGGGAAAATTACTGGGAGACTTTCTGTGTGAAGAGAAAAAAACATTGTGGAAACAGAAAGCATGCACAGAGAAATCAGTGTAGATGGGATGTGAAATCAGTCCTACTGTACCTACTTGCTCTTGGAGAGTAAAATCCTCTCAGTGAAGAAAGGTGATTTCCTGATTACTCTCAGTCTCTTTTTGAAATTCAATACAGGTTATTTTACAGCAATTCAGTTCCTGGCTCAGACTGAAGAAAGTTAAAAATTAATGACTTATGGGAAGTATGCTGCTTATGGCAGAGAGTGAAGCCAAGGTCAGCACTACTACTGTACCACAGGATCAAGCATCACCACCTGGCTTCGTTCCAGCTCTGGCCTGCTGCAGGAGGAAGATCTGGAAAGCCCTACAAACCTTGCTCCATGCAGATGGATCTTTTCAACCTCCAAAGGGAAAAGTGCTCCAAGAGAAAGGGATACAGGCCAGCTGAATTATAGTGCATTGATTTAATACTTCACTTGCAACTTCTGCCAACAGGGTTTCTGTGAAGGCTTAGCTGTAATCGAAGCCTTGGGTGTCAGATGATCTGTTTAGGTGAATGACAGCCCAGGCAACATCTACATTTTCCCAAAGTGAATATTGCCAGGTAAGCAGCCTCTTAAGCTGGCATGGGCTTGTTTAAAGCTGGTGTAGGTGCAACTATCTTGCACTGCAATCTGCAGTCATGTCACCATTTAATGCTCAATTGGACCATAAAATCTTTCCAAATACTTCCCAGGTGGGCAGTGTGTGAGAGAGAATGTCCTGAGAACAGATATATCAACAAGACTGCACAACTTCTGAATGCTCTGGGTCTGCTCTGAGGTTTTCTGCTAGCTCAGGTGATTTTCTTCAAGGGATTATGTTCAATGCCTGCAATGTAGAATCAGTCAGCTCCTTTTACAATGTATGTAGAAAAGTCTCAGTCAAAACTACTGAAGCTGAAAAAACGTTTTTCAAAGAAGCTTTGAAATTGTAAAGGTTCTCCGTTTTTTCCTCTTGATACTTAAAATGGGTATGATCCTAATGTTTAGAAAACCTGAGAATGTGGGGTTAGATATATAAATTAAAAAAAAATAGAAAAAAAGAAAAATGCAGTGAACATTTCCTGGAAAAGACCAGCCGAAGGATGTAGCTGCCAAAAGAAGAAGCTGCCTTTGATTAACCTTTACATTCAGTATACACTCGTGACTCTATTCATTTATGTCTCACTGTAGCAAATACATAAAAAGACCCTGATTAATGTGATTGCCTTAAAATAATTTTTATTTGTAACAGCCTCCAAATATAAATCTGCATATTCAGGATGTCTGAGTGCTGGTTGTCTTCCTCCTCTTCCTGTAACAGCCTTATAGAGGCTAATCTCTCAAGGATAGGGAGCAGTGTGTAGTAGACTATGAATGGGACAGCAAGGATTCTCCTTCCTCTGACACCTTTACTTCAGCAGCTGCTAGAGGTCCAGGGCTGTGTCCCTAATCATAGTATGCCCTGCCATGGTAATGAATAGAGCGTGCATGAAGATGGAAATGCGAGTGCTACGTGATAGTATGTGATATATTCTGCCTGGCTGTCAATGGTGTGATTCATTAAGTAAGCGTCTGGGAGTAGGGCAGAGTGCTAGGAAAGCCATGTGGAGCTGGGCAAAGGAGATGAGAAAGCCTGCCCTTTCTGGGGGATCACTGTGCCTGGTCATGCAGCCATCCATCTTCCTGCTTGGAGAGCCAAATGCCAACCTCGGTTGACGTCTGCAGCAGCGTGCTGGGTTTTTTTCCTGTTCCAGAAGAACCTTTTCTTCCTTTCTCCCCCTATTGCTCTCTTTTCCTCTCCCGGATTTCTCTGATTTTCACATCTTTCCTCTCCTTCTCCATCACCCCACCTTAATGCTCTTTCCCAAGTCACCAGCCTCCTACCATCCCCCGGCCTGCGTGCTGCCTTGGCCAACTGCCTGTGCTCCTCAGAGCAAGTCTGGCCATGGGAGCAGGACAGGCACGTTGGCCCTGCCTGCACCTAGTCCCATTCCGGCAGTGGAGGGGAGTGCCAGGCACCAGCATGCTCACCGGTGCACACAGGCCAGGGACTAACCACATACGCAGGGTGGCTGCTGCACAGATTTGGCTATAACTGCTGGACCACAGCTGGTAGTCTTCATGGGGATCTCCAGCTCTGTGCTCCACCGCATGGTGCGCTCATGTCCCTGGAGCAGCACGGGCCCCCTGCTGACTCCATTTCTGGGAAATACTCTTATTTTCACCCAACACCATCATCCCTAAAGCTTTTCCCTGTTTTCAGTAGTATCTCCATTTTATCCTAGAGAAAAATTAAAATGCTAATCTGGTTAGATTATTCAGGACACGGAAAAGGAAAAATGATAAGTGTTAATGTTGCTGTGATGGACACATTTCAATCTTCATCTTCAGATGAGACTCTGTTCACCCAATTTTAGCCACCTGAAGGTAGCCATCTGGTCTGAGCTAGACGTTTTATCTTCCTCTCTAGTCAGTCTGGAGAGTCCAAATGAAGTGTCTAACCTAGCAGGGGTGGCTCTTCCTCCGAAGTTGCCCATATTTCCATTGTCTATTTAGTGACCTTAGAAAGCAAGCTTTGACTGGATATCCAACTTTTAGATGACTAGGGCTGCATAATAGAAACTTCCCTCTAAGCCATATAAATTAAAGGAGAATAAATAATTCAGATGAATAGATGATAAATAATTTACCCTATGAGAACTCAAGTTATATCTGCTCTTTCCTCTAAGAGTCTTATAGTATTTTATTAATACAATAGCCACGTATAACATACCCTTCTCCTATAGGTGTCTAAATAAAGTATAATCACTTCCTCTTATTCTCAGCTACTGGAGCTATTCCTGTGTTATATAGATAGAGGCTTGTATTTTGGGCTCTGTACACAAGTCCTTCTGTCAGCTTGTTGTATGCATGATTACACAAAGCCTAAACAAACTTTCTTAGCATTTGATGAGTTCATAGCATACCCATTCCACAGCTCAGCAGCCTAGGACACAAGGAGGTTAAGTGATTTACTAAGCCACCTCAGAGCTGATAGCTGGAGCCCAGACTTTGGCTAGAGTGGCTTTGGGGGAGGGCAGGGTGGGGACAAGGATCATACTGCCATCCAGAAGCAGAATTGTGATTCATTCTTTATTTTTTACAGAACGAGCTGTGGCTATGCCTGCAATGGAAAGCTGACCATTTTGGGGAATGCTATAGCGAGCTGTATTAAACTGGGAAATGTTTCTGCTAACAGATAGAAGAGAGAAGTTTTATACCACTTTCTGAATCCTGATCGGGCTTAAATGGCAACCTGTTCAGCCATGTTAGGAGTGAGGCATTTCCAGGTTTGCTCAGAGACACGTCTTTTAGAGTGGAAAATTTTAAAACAGTGAATATTAGAAAATAACTTCTCTAAGAGTTAGGGACAGTGGTGTTTTTTTTCAGTGTAATTTTGGATGTAGGTATCTCATCCTCCCTAAATCTTTAAGGCATTTCTTCAGAATTGTCCACAGAAAAGTAAGGTATTGTGTTCTGACAGTAGTGTAAAAGTTGCACTAAGATTCGGGATGCTAAATCAGACACTTGTGTGAGCTTCCCCCTCTCAACTCAGAGTGACATGTACTGTCTCTCTAACCACAGGATTTTCCAGCAAGATGAAATGATCATGACATCAAGCCAGAAATGAGACAGCATGAGATGGAGGCCTGATGTCCTACTTTTGTCTGCCAAGCAGCATCCTCTCCTTTTAAGGCCCCTCTTCTGCCAGTGGATAGAAGGGCTCTTTTTTTCCAGTAACTTTTGTGGCAGACATGGGGTAATGTCTGATTCAGGCCCAAAGCTACAGTAAAGAGTTAGTGCTGGTGTGCGTAATACAGCCATATCACATTATATGTCAAGAGTGTGTTCATGAAAAGTGCGACAGTTGCTGGCACAATGGATAGAAAAGCTGTTTTCCCCATAAGAATTAATGTAATAGAGAGGAACACATGCAAGAATGAAGAAAAGCACACAATATAAAAACATAGGGACAATATATGTGGCTTGGAGAATGGAGAGGCAGAACGAGATTATTAAGTAGAGAAAATGTTGGCTTAGCAGAACAGACCTCAGCTGCACCATCTGTGAGACCAAGGACCAATGCAAGTCTTCTAGTGTGAGCTTTCTTGCTGCCTCTTTTGAGTAGCTACATTTTCATTGCATCATCATGCCTCACATGCATGAAGATCTATCAAGGATGCAAGGCGACAACATAATATGATGGCTATCAGGGCAGGATATTAAGCAACTGGCAATGGAGCTCCAAAACAGTGGCTGGAGAAGTGACAGAGAGCTAGGCATACTGTCCTCAGGTGAAATAAGACATAAAAGAGAGGAGGTTCTTTTGATGAGTATGACAACTCAGTGAAATAAAAGCCAAAGAAAGATTTGTCAGCTCTTATTTTAAGCAAGCTAGTTTTCTCTTCCTCGCTTTCAGAGCACAATACCTATAATATTTCATTATGCGGTTAGATGAAAATGGTAAGCACACTTTTCATTTGATTTAAGTAGAGCTCGGAGCTGAACAGAAGTCAGATCTCCACAACATGTGTCTGTATGTGTGTGTGTGCCTGTCTGTTTGCGGTTGTATTTCAGAAGCAGGATTCCCATTAATTGCTGCAGGCGGGCTTGTGGACAGGGATTTGCAGACAATAGGAGATTAGCTTGCACACAGCTCTTCTCTTTGACAACAGATTTCAGCCTGGAACTTTTTCTTGAGCATAATCTGTTTAAAAAGACAAAAGACAGATGCCTCATTTATGTCAAGAAATTTTGTATTTAAAGTATGGTTCAAAATGAAACATGCCCTCGGGACTCTCTGTAGTGATATCAGATGTTCATTTGCCTCACTTAGTGCTGGTGAAAATGGAGTAGGGAAATCTAAAGCAAACAGGAACCTTTCCCCTTGCACTGTTGTAATTACAGCGCAGAAAGTCTTACACTTTTGCCTTTGCCTCCCTAAAGTACGGCTTCATGGCACTCTTTGCAAGGTATTCTGAGTAGTGCATTTCCATAACTGAGTGATGACCTACATTCAAGGCAGAAGCCTCGTTGCCTACTCTGAGCTCGTGCTCTGGAGTATACCCTGGCTGCCTTCCAGTTCAAGCCTGAGATTCTCAGAATTTCATTTCCTGGCTTGCCCCCATCAGTTTTCACCAGGGACTGGCTTCAATGTGGAGCACTTGCATGGAAAGTTCACTACAAAAAAAGGGATTGGAACAAATTTTTGTAGTACGTTTAGACATTAGTCTGACATATGTTACAAAAATATATCCTACAATGAACACAAATAGATAGGTAGTGAAGAAATTAACAGCCAGGTTAAAGCCTGTGCTTGTGAGAACCAAGACTGTGATTCAGCCATAACACAATTCTTTCAAACTTTGGCAAGCTTCTGCCATTAAATAAATTACTGAATTAAAAGTTTAATATTTGCCATCAATACTTCATCCTGCTCTGCACCTTTACTTACAGATTAAGTTGTAAAAACCTGTGGAAAAATACAAGAATATTGAACTAATTAGCCAAACACCAAAGTGCAGTCACAAATGTTTTGCAAAGACAAAATGAAAGCATGTAAACTGACTATGTGATTAATTTATTACAGTATTAATTTAGTTCTACAATATCAGCAACCGGCTGTAAACTTCCTATTTCTGGATTGTTTTTTTTTTTTAAACAAGCGAAGTAATTGTTTAGAAGGCTGCAGATAGTTATGGTGGAAGTGCATGAATCATCAATATTTTAATATTTTCAAAAAGAAGTTCTGCTATATAGTTGACTGTCCAAGTGGTATGGTGGCCCAGAGACTAGGCAGCTCAAAACCAAAGTAGAAATTAAAGAAATGAGTGAAATCTGCCCAGAGTTAACCATTTCCAGGGGAATTCAGGCTAACTCTTCCTTTGCATTCCCACTCATGCAAGTGACAGCACAACTCAACCAATATTTCAGAATAAAGAGCGCTAATTTCATTAAAACTTCCGCTGCTATAAGAATAGCTGATTATTATGACATCTTGCTGAAGTTCCAAAAGTGAGAGTTCACCCTTCCAAGTTACCTCTACCTAATGTGAAAATTTGTATCAGCCAAGTGTACGAGCATTTCTGTGCACACCACTGCCACACGACATAACCACACACAGCAAAAAGGGGAACAAAATATAAAAAGGGCAAGTGAAATGATCAGCAAAAACATCCCTCAAAACTCGCAGCCCAAAGAGTGAAAATTTTGTAAACTCAGCAAACCAAGGGGAGCTTTTCTTGACTAGTGAATGAGTAGAGGAGGATATGGAAATGAGTCTTTAGGGTTTCAGTAGGGCTGGTTCAGCCTTTAGCTCAATTGCAGCTTGGTTCAGGCAACTGACTTTTCTTTGACACAACTGCTAGAAATACTGAAGCAACAGCATAAAAATAATAAATGAACATGACTTCATAAAGATCCTCTTCAGTAAGCTGATTACTGGAGGCTAATGACAGTGGGGAAGTGCTAGCTTTTTTTTTTTTTTTTTTTGTAATCTTTTACAACTACATTAGCTATGCATTAAGCTACTTTAGCATAGAAATTGATAAGGAATGATATGAACAACAGCAATGATGGGAAAGTTTTTGCTTTTGTGATTAAGCATGTTTTGACTACTGGCTATTTCCCTTGACCAGGAGGGACTTCCCAATATAGTTTTCACTAATTTCCCTTCCCAGAGGGCTTCATTTAATGCTTACTGCCCTGCCTAACTGAGGAGAGCCATGTGGACTTTTTTTTAGTACCTGCTTAGTGCAGATGTGTCACCAAGAACCAAGTGAGAGAAGATAGCACCAGGATTGTGCTTGGAGATCACATTGAGGTCCAAGTGTGATACAGCAGAGCAGCACTGACCTCAGGGCTGCTCAGTTTATGCAAGGTGTCACTCTTTAACATCGCCTCTTTCACTTCCATTTCTCCTTTCAGGGCTTCCACGAACCACTGTGTCTTACTTATTTCTCTGTCTTCCCCGCCTGCTTCTCCTTTCCTTTTGTCTATCTCATATCATTCCTCCACTTGTTTTCTCTTCTTCTTTTGATTCTGTGGGCTCTTCCTCTCTGCTCTTCTTCAAACACTATTTCTACTACCCTCCATTAACAGCACTCATGGATTCTTCTTAAATAAACACTGAGCAATATTATAAGCTCAGCCGCCACAACAGACCTTGTAGATGAACCCAATCCCTGAACATTTTTGTGGTTGCTACGTTACAGAAGAGGCCATTTGGGCATGAGTATCCAAGGTTTGCCAGCCGTGCTCTACCTGGAGAAATGTAGCAGCCCCACCTACACAAAGCTAAATCTAATTGCTAACACTGTACTAAGCCAGGATTTTAATCTGTAAAAACAAACATAGATGTAAGGCTGCACTGCCCAGCAAAGAATTTGGTGATCTCTCATTTCTCAGGAAAAGTAAGGGAAACTGATGAACAATGCTCTGCCACTAAGCCCAGCATGAAGGAAGATAAAGATAGAACAAGGCTGCTTTCTTTATATAATTGACTAGAGAAACCACCTAGAGCAAATCTGAATGCTAAAAAGTGTTTGGAGTGACAAAAATAACAAGCAGCTTTTAGCGGAAGGAAAGATGCCAATAGTCTGAAACTTGACTGTTTCCTTAGTACGTAAAAGCGAATTCTTTTAGGTTCTATTTCTTCTCTTGGTAATATGAGAGTAAGAGCATTTCTGAAAGAAACAATGTGTACTTGTGTCATCTCTCACCATTCAAAATAAGAAATGTTCCTCCATCTAAAGCAGAGGAACTCAGAAGTGCGTCTTTCACCTGTTGCTGCACACTGACAGATCACATGTTAGTATAAGTACTAACTGATGTTAGTATAAGTACCCTGATGTCACTAAGCCTTCTATTTCCTTCCTATCCAGCCAGCTGGAATCTTTCCAGGATAACCAAGACAACTGAAATACAACTCTAATGCTAGCATTCCTTCATCACCCTCGTATAAATTAAAGAAATAGTAATAAATTAAGAGCAGGCATTAAATATTATTAATAAACATAGACTACAGTAAGACATCAAAACAAAACTCAGTTGAGCAAATTGCTAAAATTAACTCTTTCTTCAGCCTATTTTGACTTCTGACAAGGAAAAACAGAAAGTAGCCATCTTAATTTCTTATATGTTATGGTTATTTTGATCAAAAACAAAAGCTTAGTTGGTGTGCTGAGGAGGTATGACAGATCAGTTTGTTTCAAAAAGAGGAGTGTAGAATAAACCTGAGGATGGAGATAGAGGATGATCAGGGAAAGCCCATCTCACCTTTGTTTCCATTCTCTCTCTCCCCATTCCGTGAGAGCTCTCTCCTCTCTGGTGGCTGCAGAAAGAAAGGACGAAAAGGGAGCATGATGAACGGCCGCTCAAGCTTTGTGTGGCACCTTCCCTATGTAATGGCATGCCAAACCAAGGTTGGGGTCACAAGAGCTGCATCAGCACTCCACCGAGGCAGCACCCCAGCTTCCTGACCCAGGGTAAAGGGGTTAAAGGGAGCTGCAAGAAGCTTTATGGGGAGAGAAGGGACTTCCCCACCAAGCCCTGCTGATCACTGCAGCTGGTGAGTACAGAAAATGTAAGTAATAAAGGAAGGCCCTTATAGACCAAAAGGCTCAAAGGTTTAGGGAAGAGAGGACAAGGACTCTACCTGGGGGCTCAGAGAGCTGGCTAGGTATCCTGGGAGTGCAGAAAGCTCCTGCTGGGAGCGGGGGAGCATTGCACAGGAGGACAGGCAATCAGGCTCAACTGGACGCATGCTTGCTTTGCCAAAGTTGGTGATGCAAGGAGTTTTAAAAAATTTTCTTTAATACAGGGTTGATCATTACATGGCTACATTGTGAATCATATTAGTTAATCAATTAAAATGGATTGTAAAATCTGGAGCTACTGAAGAGACAGGTGTGGGCAAGACCCGAGGATGTGAATCCATGTTACAGCTAGATGATGCTCAGTGGGGAAGTTCCTCTTCCCCGCCTTTCTTCCCTCCCTTGTGCCAGTACTGGCATTTCTCTGACTCAGCAGGGTGCTAAGCTAACCAATTCCTTTAGTAGGATGAGTTTTCTGCCTGTTCTTCTCCTTGAGGAAGGAAGGCACCCCTTGTGGGCAATGGGGGAGGATACAGGGAGATGACTACTTTCAGCAGTGGGACTTTTGGACTTAGCCAAGATGCAAAACCCTACCCCTCTCAAAAATAGCAATCTCATCATGAATGGCTCCTCTTCTTGGATCTATGGGGCCTATGATCACAGAACCACAGAACAGCCAAGGCTGGAAGGGACCTCTGGAGATCATCTAGTCCAACCGCCCTGCTCAGGCAGGGTCCTCTAGAGCACATTGCCCAGGATCACATCCAGAGAGCTTTTGAATATCTCCAAGGAAGGAGACTCCACAGCCTCTCTGGGCAACCTGTGCCAGTGCTCAGTCACCCTCACAGGACAGAATTTTTTCCTCAGGTTCAGGCAGTACCTCCTGTGTTTCAGTTTGTGCCCGTTGCTTCTTGTCCTGCCACTGGGCACCACGGAGAAGAGTCTGGCCCCATCCTCTTGACACCCTCCCTTCAGAGACTTGTACACATTGAAGAGATCCCCCCTCAGTCTTCTCTTCTCCAGGCTCAACAGGTCCAGCTCTCCCAGCTTTTCCTCATATGAAAGATGATCCAGTCCCCTCATCATCTTCACAGCCCCTCCGCTGGACTCTCTCGAATAGTGCCATGTCTCTCTTGTACTGGGGAGCCCAGAATTGGACACAGTACTCCAGGGGAGGCCTCCCCAGGGCTGAGGAGAGGGGCAGGATCACCTCCCTTCACCTGCTGGCAACACTCTGCCTAATGCACCCCAGGAGACCAAGGGCCTTCTTGGCCACAGGGGCACATGGCTGCCTCATGCTTAACTTGTCCACCAGCACTCCCAGGTGCTTCTCTGCAGAGCTGCTTTCCAGCAGGTCAACCCCCAGCCTGTACTGCTGCATGGGATTATTCCTCCCGAGGTGCAGGACCCTGCACTCGCATTTGTGGAACTTCAGGACGTTCGTCTCCGCCCAGCTCTCCAGCCTGTCCAGCTCCCTCGGAAGGGCAGCACAGTCTACATTCTGTGTATCAGCCCCTCCTCCCAGTTTAGTAGCATCAGCAAACTTGCTGAGGAGAGTGCACTCTGTCCCTTCCTCCAGGTCACTGATGAATAAGCTAAATAATACTGAACCTAGTTTTGACCCCTGGGGGACTCTGCTAGATACAGGCCTCCAACTAGACTTTGTACCACTCATCACAACCCTCTGAGCTCGGCCATTCAGTCAGTTCTCAATCCACCTCACCGTCCACTCATCCAACCCACACTTCCTGAGCTTACCTACGAGGATGTGATGGGAGACAGTGTCAAAAGCCTGCCTGAAGTCCAGGCAGACAACATCCACCGCTGTGCCCTCATCTACCCAGCCAGTCATTCCATCACAGAAGGTTACCAGGTTGGTCAAGCATGATTTGCCTTTGGTGAATCCATGCTGACTCCTCCTGATCACCTTCTTGTCCTCCATGTGCTTAGTGAGGACCTCCAGGATGAGCTGTTCCATCACCTTTCCAGGGAGGGAGATAAGTCTAACTGACCTGTAGTTCCCTGGCACCTCCTTCTGGCCCTTTTGGAAGACTGGGGTGACACTGGCTTTCTTCCAGTCCTCAGGTACCTCTCCTGTTCTCCAGGACCTTTCCAAGATGATGGAGAGTGGCCTAGCAATGACATCCGCCAGCTCCCTCAGCACTCGTGGGTGCATCCCATTGGGGCCCATGGATTTGTGGGTGTCAGGTTTGCCTAAATGATGTCTAACCCGATCCTCCTCAACCAAGGGAAAGTCTTCCTTTCTACAGATGTCCAGTTATAGGTAGATTTTGTAAGTTTTATTTTGTTTCAGGTCTTCTTACAAAGTCAGGTACTACTCAATGTGGTTGAAGACCATGAATGAAACAGTTCTAGTTTTGTACAGAAAGCTGTGCTGATAAAACTAAAGGAATGGTATCTCTTTTAACCCTTTCATAGTTATTTTCTCTTCCTTATGTAACTCACTAATATGTCTTAAACACTGTGATAATGATTTAACTGCCTATACACTAGCTATTACGTTAGTGTAAGAAAGAATCACACCCCTCTCAGGTTTATTGAACTGAAGTCTGCATAGCCCAAGCCCAAGCCTCAGAAAAAGAAACTGAAAGGTTTAAAACAGCGTTTGCTTTTATCTTTTATAAAAAACATATTAGGAGCAGGGCAATTCTCAGGGACTGAAATGGCCAATGAAATGTGAGGGAGAACAGCAATGCAGCAATGCCAGTGACATTACTCTCTTGAGTCCTGCTTCTCAGAAATAATTGCAATTTAGCAAGTGCCTGATCAGCACATGTACAACATCTGATGTACAAAGCCAGGATTTGCACATGCGCATCCCTAGCGCATGAGGAAATGGAAAACTTTGCTGTGACATATGATTTGTACCACATGCAAAACTAGAATTTCTGTACTAGCTACAATAAAGCTAGCATTACAAATGATTTATCTGAATGCTTTGCGGGCTACAAAGATACAATAATGTGTCTAGAGCAGTTTGGAAGATTTCAGAGCAAGAAATTCAGTGCCCAAGGATTTAAGAATCACTATTGTACATAAAAAGCCTGGCAAGCTGCTACAGCAATAAATAAGAAAGTGTGTGTGGGTGGGAAAGAAAGTCACCCTGTTCCTTACGCAAAATCATAACCACTAAGAGCTGAGTGATGGCTAGAATGTGAGTAGGGGGTTATGTTGCAAAGAACCAGGATAAGTGAGATAGCAGTAGCTGCAGTCAATATAAATCAGTTTAGATCTTAATCATCACTGCAGACTACAAAGGTTGTGGAAGAAAGAGAGGCTGTTTATCTCTTATTCCTTCTCCCTCCCCAACTGTCACCAGCTGCCCTGCCCTTCTGCTTCAGTCTCTCAGCCCCTTCTCGCTCCTCCAGTATCAAACTTTACCACGGGCTGCCTTTTTCCTGGCACGCCATTTTGGCCACTTCCCACCACTTGCACCCTGGTACAACTACCTCAAGCAAGAGCTGCACGTCTTTGCTACCAAAGTCTCACATGATCTATCCTGGGCCCGCCAGTCCCCCGCACTGCATGTTGAAGTTGGGGTGAATTCACTATAGAGCCCACTGCTCTCTAGTAAAAGGCTACTTTGCAGCCCTTTGAATGCGCCCTTAAAAATGTCCTTTGCTGTGTTGCCTGCGAAAATCTAAATTGCAACAAGGAAGTGATACCACTGCTTGTTGTGCTGATCAGTGTTCCCTCATTTGCTCTCTAATCATCCATGGCCATTGCTGTCTGTCATCTTCTGCACGGTTTCTACTTCTCGAGGCCAGGAAAACCTTGTTGTCAGCTCCTGGCTTGGAGTAATGCATAGTAGAAACCACAGGTGAGGTTGCTGGGCACTACACCCATTAATCTTATGATAAGCAGAAATATAAAAACTAGTATCAAACAAGATGTATCCTGTCTACTGTAACTGGACTGTTGCAAAGAGCATTGCCTCAGCTACTCTGATTCTTCACCGTTGCCTCAGAATATGGTAGCAGAGTGCTCAGGGCCTAGATGCTTCAGTACAAATGTACACACCACTTTGAAAGTATGGGACATATTATGGTTAGCATTTGTTTAGGAATCAGTGAATCCACTCTTTAGACTTCTCTGGTGATAATCAGATAATAAATGTGCGAGAGGTAACAGACTTAGAAGACATTCAGAGAAAAGATTTTGGATACCGACCCGCTTTCTTGTTCTTACTCACATTTCCTTCCCAGTCTACAAAGTCCTTTCCTTTCTTTTCCGTTTGAAACTCTTCCTTCCCTGTGTCATGCAGCTATACCCTTCTTCCTGGGGGCTAACCTGGATATGTTAAAAACTTGCCAGTGAAAGTAGGCAGAAAAAAAGTTCAAGAAAGCATGTTCCTGTCAGCCACCTGGGCATCGTCATGCTGTTACTGTTACATGCATCTAAAGCCCAGTGCATTTTCCATGGTGAGCCTCTGTTGCCCTATTTGCAGAGAATTTGCAAAATGCTCCTCAGCCGGAAGCAGAGTTTTGTGTTTGCAAATGAGAAATCTCTCTCCACTTTTCTCATCTATACCAGTGATCTCTGGTGTGTTTAAAGCAAAACAAATCTCACAGAATAAAACATACTAGAAGTGCTGCTTTAGACCACAAGTCTTTTGCAGTTGCTGACTCAGTTCACAGCCAGGACACAACCTATATTTGTAGCCTGGTTTCATCACTTCCTCAGCAGCACCCCCAGCATTTTGGGGCACACCTGCATCAGGCTGGGGCTTCGCTAGCCTGGGGAGGCCTGCCGTGCCCACACAGTGCTGTGCTCTGCAGACAACCTTGGGAAGGTGCCAGAAGCAGGCCAGCTGGTTAGCACGGACTTGCCCGTTTGCTGGAGATGCCCTGGGGGACTTCCATGGGAATACAAATGAAGTCTGGAGGTCCAGAGGCCCAGCAGCTGAGCACAGTGGGCCTGGTAGCTGGGGGAAGTCTGCCCAGCCCCAGGCATGCATGGGTGGAGAGAGGAGAATGAGGAACTGAGCTTTAAAGACTGCCTAGAGAGATGGCAGCAGCAGTGGCAGTGAGTAGGGCTGCTTGAGGATGCTTTAGCAACTGTTTCAGAAACTAGCTCCAATTTTAACACCTTTTTTTTACCAAGGTAGCCCAGTTACTTCCAGCACAGCCCTGGCTTCTGGCTCTGGAGCTAACTCAGTTGATGACAAAATCTTTGCTATGTCCGCAGCAAACATGCCATAAAGACACAATGCACACTATAAAGGGGGGCAAATAATTTCTTCTTTTTTTTTTTTTTTCTCATGACCAAATTGTGCCACCAGTACCGGAAGGAACATCAGGGCTTCTCCTCATTAGGTGCATTGGCCTCAGTGTCACTCAGTCAATACATGTACACCGGGATAGACTCACTGCATTGAGCTGGTGCACTTGTACACCTCCTCTTGTACAATGCTCCTGCAGATTGCCTCTATGCTAGGGGGTAAGAAAACTTGAGGGGAAAAAACCCGGGATAAATAAGAGTTTCAGGGTTTACCCAAACACTTACAATGAAATGTGGAGTCTACAGTCCTGGCTCAGCTCCCATTCACCTGCCTCCAGCCTGTGTGAGGAAAGCTGTAAAAGCTCTGTGCAAGGTAGCATCAGATAGGCTGTTCTCTAGGCTAGGTTTATAACTGAAGATTACTTTAAATGGAGAATGACATGATTTATTACCCTTTCCAAAATATGTCTTGTTGGCTCTTCCTGTTAGCCATTAAACGCCCACTCCCATGACCGGTTTTGATAGGAGCCAGCTCAGCCAGCCTTCCTGCAGTCTTGGCAGTGTTTTTAGTCTGAGCCCATGTCCCTTCCTCTACCATCGTCATCCCAGGATCTCTTCACAGAGCCAAAGGTCTGAGACAAAGGTGATAACAACTGCAGTCTCAGGCCAGGTTTTGCCATCCGCAGCGAGGCAAGTGGGGAGGTTTTCTCCCAGCGAGCAGCACAGCGTTGGTAGGATCTCAGGGGACATTTCTGCTGCAGAAGTACTGAGTAGGCCTGTGAGTTTCCATGGGGCTCCCTGCTGTGCCGCAGGCCTGCGCCGCTGCAGGACGTTGGCTGGGCCACCTGGCCCTGTCCTGTGAGTCCTCGCCTGAGATGCGAAAGGGCAGCAGCACGCAGCACCAAGCAGTTATGCCTCCGGCTCTTTCTGCGCCATCAAGGAGCCTTTTGTGAAGGGATTAAATATATCCAAATTCATTACTGCAGTGGTGAGGCTGTTATGCTCTTGTATGGAGAGGTCTTTTTGCTAAGTGCTGCCGGGGAGGCACCTACTTGTTGCTTATATGTCTAGAAACATCATCTGTGTGGTAGCTCCTGCAAATGTGTTCTCAGCACTTTGCTGCTGCTTTCCTCTCAGATAATATTTTCCCAATGCAAGAGATCTCGCTTCATTCCCTCTATTCTGCAGAAAGAAACCATAACCAAACACATGATATAAACGCACAGGTCTCCTGTGTAAAGTCCTAATAAGCAATACTCCTGCTCAGGGCTGCATGAATCACCCTGAGAAGGGTTGTTTCTAAGCACACGCCGTATGTACTTTGAAGCAAAATAGGAAATACCTGTGTTTCAATCTCATAATAGCTGGGTTTGAATCAAAGTAGATGATTTGTAGACAGGGTTGGGTTCACAAGAAAGGGCGAGGTTGCTAAAAAATCATAATGATAAAACTTCCTGTTTTTAAAGATATATTTCAACAATGATTACTGCTGCTTCAGAGAAGGAAATGGATGCCTGCTAGTTGAAAAGTACCTAACTGTTTCTCCTTAGACTTGTACTTGGTGCCAAAAAGTCACACAGACAAGTGATTGGTGCTGGAAATGAGAGGAAACTTCCTTTTGGAGTTTTTAGCTACAGTGAAACTACTACATACTTGAAAATTAGGGCTGCTCTGTTTTTTGCTGTTGTGCAAACTTTAGGCTTTCTCCTTGGCAACGTGGAGTGCCTTTAAGAGCTGAAAGTGCTCCATGTCTTATGATATTATTTTAGGTATATACACAATGATCAAAACAAAAGACAGCTGTTAATTTCAGGGAAAAAAACACCCTGTAACAAATCTTTTGTGGGACACCAAAATAACTCGCCTTTTCCTTACTCCTGCTCAGGCGGACATAATTCAGAGTACGAGTTGCTTGTGTTTGACTCTACTTACCGTAAGAAAATACTCTTTTATTTCCAAATATAGGGGAAAGCAAGTTGCATGTTACAGATCTGATGCTTATGCAAAAGATGCATAGTGAAATCTCACTTATTTCTTTCCTCTTAAATGACAGTTCACTAAGGCACAAATTGCTTTTTGCATCCTGAAATAATTATCTATCGATCAGTTTTCACCACGTCATCATGGGCTTTTGTGATACAGTTGACAGATTTCGTGTTCATTAAAGTTTTGAGTCAATCAGCTAAAAGGATCTGAATCACACTTTGTGCTGCCATGGCTCACCTTTACCATGCTAAGAGGAGCGAGGCAGAAGGAGATAAAGCACTATGTGACTTCCTGTTTATCCAGTGCAGAAACAATTGCACTTTAATCCAGACCACCTTACTCTAGATCACAGGGGACGAGAGCCAGTGCTTAGTCAGCTTCCCTTCCACTTTGCTACTAGCCGTCACCATGGCAATCATCTGGTTTGCTTCAGCCTGCCGAGCACTGGAGACAGGTCCCTTCCCACGGCAGGGCTGTAGTATAAACCTAGGTCTTGTCTCCACAGGGGAATTAATCTGGACTAAGCATTTGAATTTGAAGTGTAGTCATGAAATTGAGTGGACACTTGTCTTTGGAATAATGTTGGCTTTAATTCACTATATTCTAATTCCATACCAAAACAGTGTAACTATTCTTAATAAATAAGATTGATTCTAAGAACAAAAATCATCTTTTTTCAACACAAAGCAGCCACCATGGGCCACATTCCCCAGCAGCTACTGTAGAAGGGTTTCTTCAGTGGGTATTTCCCCATACGGAGAATGTCCCCTGTTTGTATCCTACATAGTATCTTCAGATTCAGGGTAACCTGAATACCTGAAGTGCTCTCAGCTGCTATTAAGTGTCCCCCAAAGTTTCAGGAGAGTGCACACCCCCATAGGGCCATAGCAATGCAGAAACAGATCCATATCTCAAAATGATGTGTTACTCCTGAAAGACATGGCATTCACCAGGGCATGTAAATTGTGGCAAAAGTATGCAGAATTTCATAGCAATTCCTTGACACCTGCTCTAAAATGCTGGTATGCTAAAGGAATCCTGCCTGGATACATTAGCTCCTTGATGAAAAAAAACTCTGCTTCCTTTTTCAACCACTGCTGTGGATAGGAATGGATTAGCACAGAATTCATGTAGCTAGAAACCATTGAGTCAGCCTGCTTGGTTTAATCATTTCTCCAGCTCTGTGGGTAAACTGCATGAAAACCTCTGTGGGTTTTGAGAGAGGTAAGATTTTATATGCCAGATGTTGCGCAGGATTACCAATCTTTCTTGATTTCAATGGTGCTACAGCAGGTGGTACATCCCGTTTGTTGTTGGGTCCCTCCTACACATCTCCCTGTTCTTGGAGGCTGAAGTTAAATTCAGAGTCACCTTGAATCTCACTTTTTTCAGGGTATTTGTTGTACAAGTAAGTAGGCAATTTGGTATAAAGAAAGTGATTTACATAGATTTTATGTTTTAGAAATGGGGTACTTACAAAATTAAGTTTATGACGTGATAAACTTTAGCAATAAAATTGAGATTCAGCTTTCTCCCCTGGGCTTGGTGGTGTGTTAATTTGGGATCTTGGTTTGTCTTCTGAAAAGTCACTTTTGAAATTCAGACTTGGAGCTATGTAAACAATATGCCACGCTTAGTAGATGAGAGAAAGTATGGGAATGGACAAACCATTTAAGAGAAAATAGCAACAAACCCAAGAGCTCTGTTTCAGGTTTGTTTTTTGAAAAATGCCCTCAAATTAGAAGAAATTAGATAAGCTTCTGACAAGTTTCTATGAGTTTAGAACCTATTCCAAATGTAAGCTTGGGTATATTCAGGCTAAAATTTTGCAAAAATCACTGTAGGATGCTTGCGGTTTTTTGTTGTTTTACGCTGCTGTAGCTCATCTGACAGTGGAGTGACCACTGATTCACATTTTGAGAAGTGGATCAGGCCTATTCTTGAAGTTCTTGCCCCTCTTGTACCATTTTTAAAATGTCTGGATTTGGTCAACAGATGCTGCTCTCCACACTGGATGCACTATGAAGGACCTCTTGTCTGCAGCCACGAATGGGGACAAATATGGAGAAAAAGGGTATGGTGAGAGCATCTCCAGCTATTGGAACAGTCCAGGGATTATAAAGTGGATTGTCTCAAGCTGCTATGTTTTGTACTGGGGATTGGATGTGTGGCCACATATCTGAAGAACTGGGAGAACCATCAAGGCAATTTTAAGCAATCTTTGCCTCTTTATGTCCCATATATAGTCCACACGAATGAAGGAATTCGAACAACTATTTATGGATATTCCTATACTGCAAAGTGAAAAAGAGTAGGGGAGGACACACACGCACTGAACCCTGATCATCTAGCCTGCCCAGTTGTTAACTCACTTCCTAACCCAGGTTTGGACCAGGCTGACAGGAGAAATTTGCTGCGGAGGGAACTGTGAGAGTTGACTTGGTTGTGGGAGGCGAGTTCCTGACTAATGCTAAAGACACTGCCTATATTGACCATCTTACTGGATTCTCTCACTCTCTTGTAACCTGTGCACATTCAAAACAAATGAGAAAGGAAAGATGAATTTAGGACATCTAAAATGAACAGTAAGACTGTGTAGTTCAGTCATTCAGGGAGTTGGTTAGTGTTGCTGAGTACCACATAAAAAATCTATCTTGTCCATGATGCAAAGAACAGATCTGGTAGAAAGGCACTCTGTTGGTTCAGATGTTTGTGATAATTTCTGGACGGTTAACTTTGTCCCACAAAACTTTATGCCTCATCTGGCTTATGCCTCTCCATGTCACTCCAATTTCACCACAGAGCATTCACCAGGTCCCCTTTTTCACATTTTCAAGGTATTTTAACGTGAGATCGTTATTTACTTTTATATATAAACATAGTCTTCTGGTTTTGTTCATTAGCTTGTTTTATATGTAAATCGACCTTTTACAGAAGAAACTAGTTTATTTTCAAGCATTCAGAGTTAGCTCTTTAAGCTGAGAGCTTGGTTACACTTTTGAGTGATGGTTATTTCAGCATACTATTAAAACTTACCTCAGTTGAATCAGAGAATAGGGACAGTTTTCTCAGTCATTACAAGGAGTGTGTTATGTATAAGGTATAGCCTAGTTTTAACATCCGAGGGATGGCCAAAACTCCTTGCTCACAACTAAGCGGAAAACAGAGCTCAGACTATAGGATAAAAGGGACAAAACAAAGCCTGCCATTGTTCTTTAAAATACTTGCTGATTTCAGTTATGATGCGGGCTATAGCTCAAACTTCTAAGAAATAGGAGTTAAATGACCACCTAGCTAGCCCAAGCTATTTTTGGTGGTCTAAGACACTGTGATGACTTTGGATTTTTTAAATGTAGGCCTCAAGACAAAATAAAGGAAGGAGAAACATGTCTCTGCCAGTATTCTTGATGCACTGTTTCTTCACTGGTAATATGGAAACCAAGCTTGTTTCAGACCTAGGCCAAGAAGAAGAGAACTAAAGCCTAGCGCTAAGTGGAGTCTCAGGTCCCAGAAGGGAACTGCCTTCATCTGTCACAGATGACAAGCTTACTTTAGCAATGGGAATTTTACGTGAGAGGCCAATAAGTAAAAGAATCCTCCAAGTCATTTGCTGCTTTGGATTAAGGAGGGAAATACTTTAAATCCTTGTCACAGATACCAGCTGCAAGCCCCCACTAGGAGAATTTCAGTAAATGTTCTTGTTCCAAGCAATAGGGCCACTGCATGAGCTTTGACCTTTGAACTAACAGATTTTCTCTTCAGGATTAAGCAAAGGTTCCTTGCTTGACACATGGCAAATAGAACATCATTTGCAACCTTAGCTTTAATAGATTCTCATTCAAAGCTCATGCAAATCCCAATGCTGTTAGAGCTGCATAATTATTTACTCCATAAGGAATTAATGGCAATGAGTACTAGTTTTGAAGCAATGAGAATTTGGGGTTTCTCCTTAGCTTTGATTTTTATATGGATATGTCTTTTAAAAAAATACTTCATGTGCAGATTATTTCGCAGCAGAAGCAAAACTCTCAAGTGCTAATCAGATTCTGAACTGATGAGCAAGGAGCAGTTCGATTTCTCTTCTGCTTTTAGCTGCCATTGCACTTACTTTTGCTTTCAGAGAGGCAAAGTTGAGCAACTGTTGCAGGGTATTCATTCCCAGCAAGCAACCTGTTTTTAAAATTCAAGCAAACATGATTCTCCCCCAGTGTCTGTGAATTCCAGACGTCCAGCTGGGTGCTGCTGATAATGAAAAGGAACTGACAGCTATGTCCCAGCTGTCCCAGTGCAGAGTTAACTTCTCTGTTTCATAAAGCAGAAAACCAGCCTTGTCCGAGTCTTGCTGTTATCCCAAGGGGACACAGGGTGATTGAGCATCAGAAATGATATCTGGCTTGGGTGAAAGTAGAATAACAAACAGAAAAGTAAGAGATCTTGCACTTTCATAGCTGAAAAAATGCAACCAGCCTCTTAATGTTGAGGTAAAGCATGAAGCAATCAGTCAACTTCACAAGCAATATATGTCCTTTGAATCCACAGTCTTGCCCAATATACTCTTCTGAACCAAAATATTAACATTAAAGCTGAATGCACCACAGAGCATGATGAGAAGATTATTTCTATGGACTTGGAGCAGTACCTCTTCAGCCGCACCAGGCTTTGGCAGTAATGCGCATTCGTCGGTGTCACTCTGAGCATGTACAAATGTGGTCCTTTGTTCAATCAGCTGCTGTGCGTGTGACAGGGGGCTGTTTTGGAAACAGGAGTTCCTTGTTTATGCTGCCCTGAGGATGAATGGGGATATACTTACTTAGTAAAATACCCTCACGTCAAAAGTCCAGCCTTTCAGTGATGAAGAGTTAAAATCGCCATGGTCTTTTAAAAAGAGCTATCAATTTTGTGATTGCATTGTTAAGCTCTCCCTCCAGTTTTAGGTAGTTGTACGTGCCAGCCCTGAAGTCTCTCAGTGCATTACATTTACAATTGGATGGAAACAGCAGCAATTACTTCTGTATGCTCTTACAGGCTTTCTGTGCTGTCAACTGATTGCTATTCTTAAGGCACACAGTGCAAACCTGCTAATCATAACCCTCCTTGAACACAGCCGTCCTTAGAATGAAGGAGGTTACAGCTGGGGCTGCTACATTCCACAAAGATATCTGCAGCCTCAGTTTGCTGCGCTGAATAATTTTTCTACATTAATTAACTGTTATTTTTGAAGCTCCTAAAAAGGTATTTTTCTGCACCTCCTCCCTCCGATCTGTGATCCCAGCAGAGGAATTTTTGCAGGGCCTGATTGCCTCTATTTCCTAATAATTACTTGCTAATTATCTTTTGCCAGTGAACATTTGCTAATAATTACCACAGTGGTGTCTAAGAGAACACTTCCTCCCTGTAAGTAGCATGTAAGATATCTATCGTAACTGTGGAATAACATCTGATAAATAGAAACTTTTTTAATGGAATGTCAATGCAAGTTAGCAGTGAATTTAAATGGTTTGCATATGCATTTTTAAGAGGCCACTTAATATATATGCAATCAGAAAAAATATTTTGTACAAATACAGCAAATTTTCAATCCCTTACTTTCCATTCCAGAGATGTTACCTTTCTAGACAAAGGAAGAGATACAGTTTCCACTGTAGACTCCACTGCTAAAGGTATTTTAATGTTATTCTGCTTTCATATCTGTCATTAAAACACAGAGAAGAATTAAAGTACAGGTCTCTACAAAATGCCACAGTATGTTGCAGAGAGGACAGGTAATGCTATGTGATATTTCCGCAGAATAACAGTGCTGCTGACAGGCTTAGAGAAATCTTGGGTAAAACTGGCCAAGAGTCAGGGAATATCTATATGGCCAGGTCTCCTTCCTGTGCAGGCTGAAGGCTGCATGATAACCTGGGATTCATCAATACTACCAAAGCTATGTGGGCAAGTCCTTCAGAGAAAGGGGGTTCAGGGAGGGGTGGATGGATCCACCATCTGAGTATCAGTTTTACCTATATATGTATATACTTTCCTACACAAAAACTTTTCTTTTTTAATTCTTCTCCTACCAACCCACCTTTGCAGATGCCCAGTTCCTCTGGTGCAGAAGAAAATGGGATGCAGTGACTGTGTCCCAAAGGCAGGTCTCGCTTTTGGAGCATTTTGCTTTTACTGCCCAAACAGCCCTTTGAGGTCAGAGTGCTGCATTCACTCTGGCAGGATGCATACTACTATGGACTCAGGAAAACATGTTTGTGCTGTAGGCTGGTGGTTTTTTTCTCATCGCAGTAGTTACTTTCAGCACCATGTAATCTGTGGTACAGAGGTACGTGTACTTATTACAGATGTGCAGGAAAGCAGAGCTTTGAACTTGTTATACACAGAACATCCAGAAGAAGTAGCTGCCACTGCCGAAAAAGTAATCTAAGATTAGTAATCTAAGTAATCTAAAGTAATCTAAGATTACATCACACTTACAGCCTTCGTGTCTTTTGCTAAACTTTATTAACCATAATCTCTCTTTTGCCTTCTCTTTCTTTCTGTTGTCTCTTTACCTGTGTAGAAGAGATGATGCACTGATATCACTATGCACTGACAAGCAGAAACACTTCCCAGATAGCAATGGCAGGGTGACGGGAGGAGCCCAGACAATTAAAAGACAAGTTACTCCAGAGTACAAAGAAGTGAACCTACCTTCATGAGGTCAGTCCGATAACTTTTTTCATCAAATTCATCACGTTTCAATCAACAAGCCATCCTTATCCAGCAATGCGTCAGGAGAAGATGCAGGCACAATGCGAGTGAGGAGAGGAGATACAAAACGCAGGGGCCAGGAGCCTGGGTTTGGCAAGAAAAGACCCCACTAGGAATCTAGGCTCTCTCATACAGGCAGGACTAGTGCGGAGCTATTTTGGACACAGATCATTAAAATGTTCCCCCAAAGACTTGAGCAGGGCAATGCCTGTGTCCCGGGTTGAGCATGGTGTGAAGACTGGTGTAGAAAGCCCGAAAGCAGCAGGGCTGTCTGGGCTCACCACAAGTGTGCATTGAGCAGGCTATCTTTCCCTGCTGACTTGCTATCTCTCATTTCTCATCTCTACTACTGTGGCCTTGCACTAAATTATAATGTGTGTTGGCATTTCAACGCAAGACAACATTTCAGCAGGGTCCTACAAGGATCCACTCAGCCTTTCTAATAAATCCACCTCTGTTTCATTAGGCCTGAAAGTAATTCAAGGGAGGAAAAGAAAAATGGAGACTGTGAGTAATACTTCTAATCTGCCCAAGGATGCTTTAGACAAAAAGGGTCAAGGTCACAATGATTATAAAAGAGGAATGCATTGAGGTAGTAGTATCAAACACCTGTGTTAACAGGGGAGAGAAACTTCAGTAAGGAGCTGCAGTACAAAATTACCAGCGCAGTTTTTATTGCCTCCTACCAAAAGATGATGGTGTCAGAAAGGGACAGAATTTCTTCCAAGTTCTTTATAACTTTCCAGAAGAGAAGCTTCTAGGACTAAATAAGCTTTTACACAGAAGAACTGAAAAACAAATTAGTGCAAACTCTAATGTGATCTTTGTTTCTAAAGAACTAATGAAGTTGTTTTCAAATTATGATTTTTGCTAACATTAACATTAGCACTTAAAATGAGTTTCGTAGAGAAGAGGCCGTATTCATTGAACAGGAGAAACAGCCACAAAAACTCATAACAGTCACGCAAATTTTTTGTGCAAACATGACTTCCTACTCAGAACGTTATTTGGAATATGCATATTTATTTACAGAAATATTTAAAATGTGTCTGAATTCTGCAAATACTTGTGAATCAAAACCTATTTGTGAAGTTGTTAATGAATAGCAAGATAAAAGTGGTCTTAGATACTGCCTCAATTAATGAGCTGTCTTATTTCCAGAAGTACTCAAATACCATATTGCTACATTCACCAAATGCATTGAGAGGGTAATAACAGTGATTAATGAGCTATAGCAAGTGACTTATTAGAAGAAACTAAATATATCAGTCCTCCTAAGCACTGACTCTGAAAAAGTACTTGCAAATATTTATATGAGAAAGTGAGGTCTTGACTCTGATGTGCTACCGAACAAAGGTTTTAATTGCCAAAAGGTGTTACTGAGGTGGGAAAGGTATCCTCTGAGCACCACACTAGTAATGTGGAATGATGATAGTGGTACCAGGCTTGAAAGCAAATAAACGAAGTATTAGCCTCATACTAGTATGAGGGTAGAAGGTGGTGTGAAAAACAAACAAACAAACAAACAAACAGAAACAGAGGTTTAATGACAGAAAAAAGTCTTCCTAAAGGCACAACCTATGTAGTGTCCAGAAGAGGAAGTCCATCTTTTGGGCACTTAGACTTTATAACAATACCGGAAGGAACGTGGACATAAGCTGTGCTCTGCTGGCAAGAAGATGGTGAATAGCACCAAATAGTGGATGATAACGTCTAACTAAAATTTCTATGATTCCACAACTTTGCTATGACATCCAAAATCAAGGTTACCTCATCTAGGCACACAGTACCTCAGCTTCAATATGAAGCAAAAGTTCCCATAAGAGACTATAATTGTTTTGTGGCTCCTCTCTGTGGCTCTTTGCTCTTCCCTAGACTACCAAGAGCCTGTGAAACGAGGGCTGAGACAAGCCCTTGAAAGCCTTTTAGGTCACCACCCAGCAAACACATGAAGGAGATGCATAATAACCCTTCTGCTGCAGCCTTTTCAGCTGCAATGATAGTGCAGAGAAGTGTAAATATGACTGGAGATGGGAGGATACAAAAGGAGGAACTTGTTCCCTCTCTCTTATTCTCTCCACTCTGAATTTTGTATTTTTCATTGTTCCAGGTTTTCTAAATGCAAAAGAGCCACCTCCCCCGTTTTTCCTTACTCGTGCTATTGCCTTCCCCAGAGCTACAAGCTATAACATCTTCTTTCTTCCTGTTAGTTTTCAGAAGAAACAGAAGAGCATGCAGCAGGCAGCAATCTGTAACTGGCACAAAGAGGAAGAAAGAAAATGCTTTTATTTTGTGCCCATTACTTTTAATGAATTCTCCAGTAGGACCTTTCTACACAGGGACTGAGATTACTTAGTACAAAACTAAGGGGGTGGGACATGGGGAATAATGAATCCTAAAACACGCAAAACTGTATTCATCAAAACAGTTTGGGCTATGTGGGCCAAGGGAGCATTATGTAAATGAGGTGACAGAGTAAAGCAACATCTAAAGACATGCGAACAAGGAACTGCACTTTCCGAATCTTATCTGGGAGGCAAAATTGCAGTGCAGAGACTTGGTAAACTTCACTCCTCTATCTCCCTCGCACTGGCAGAGCAGCTGTAACTGCACTACAGGCGATCTCCCCTCAGAACAGTTGACCCAGAGAGGAGGATTCTCCATGACTGAGCAAGTACATGCTAGTGGGGCTTTGGCAGTCCTTTCCTGTGGCACTGCAACTCCAAATCACTGCTGACTGCCAGGCTAAATAATTTCTCTCTGTCTCTCCATTGCATGTTTACACTCTCAAATAGTTGCAGACAATTACCAGGGTTCTCCTTGGTCATTGTTTAACCAGCTGTACATATTTTGCGCTCTCAAGTTTTCTACACATGCCATTCAACTCCTGCCTTGCATTCATGCTTCTTGTTTTTTTCAGAATGTCCTCTGCTTTGTCTGAGCATTTTCAAAATAGAAACATTTAAAGCTTTGTGCAAGTCTATGTTACCTATCACATCTTTCACTATTTGAATTGTGAGAGCAGGGCAACTGTTAAATGATTCCATTCAACATTAAGTTCATTGCACAATGTCTTAAAACGGGCTAACAAGGTAGCCCCTCTTCCAGAGGGCTTATAGTCTTGCTATGTACCCAGAGAAAGAGGGAAGGAAAATAAAGGGAAGAAGACAAGGTTATAGTAACATATCTGCGTGTGATATGTCTGTGTGCGGTATAACATTAGAGCCCAAGCTAAATTTTCCTCATTAACATAATGTGACTGAGTACTGTCAAAACACTTAACTTTTTAGGGAATACTAGCAAAATGTTTGGTGTAGGGTGAAGAGGAAGACATGTTTAGCTCACAACCCATCGTTGCACAGTGCTGTTATGGTGTGAAGCGTGTTATAAAGCATGGACAAAATATGACATAAGATAACTCCTAAGAAAGATGCTTAAAGAGTCTTAGAAAAAGAGATGTGAAACACAGCACTGTTACTTGAATTAGCAATTGGCCTCAGTTCATTCTGTCACAACCTGACCCCAATAGTTTAAACATCTAAAAGGCAAGCCTTTTTTAAGGAAAGACAACAAATACAATTTTGAAAATCATATACTGGGGTTATCCTCTGTGTCCTCTCCTGGTGAGATGGGAGGGATAAAAGCAGAAACAAGAGCTGAATGTATCAATTTCTAGTTTACCCTCTAGCAAAGAATTCAAACTTTTAACTGGACAAGAGTATATAGGAGTCCAGGGCAAACATACCAAAACATACCTCATAGTATCTCTTGAATCTGATGGTCCGAATGACTCAGAATACTGCATTTTATTCACAGCTCTTTTTCTTCAACTACACAAGTGCTAAACTTCTATCCCATCCTGTGTGTTCCTCCCTACCCTACGTTCATTATACAGAGAAAGCTGCCTGTTGCTTAAAAGAAGTACAGGAGTGGTGAAGAGAGACTTCGATTCTTCCCCAATTCCTCGGATGCTTTCAGCTTCCTACTACTACTACTGACAACAATAATAACATGGAAGCTTCATATTTAATTTTCTTATTATAAAATCCAGCTAGGAATATTGCCAAGTTCTTCCAGTGCTGGAAACTAGAATTTTGGTCCAAGTCCATTTTCAGTTTTGTGAGCTCAGTCTAGGTCCCGAGAGAGTTGGTCCTTCCTGCTACAAACACAGTAGAAAATAGGCCCAAACAGCTACTGTAACCAAGATCTCACGTACGTTCCTACATAACCTAAACTAACACAGCTTGCCATAGGTTATGCTAATGCCTAACCTCTTTGTTATCAAACAGCTTGGATAAAATCTTGAACTGAAGAAAAAATAAGCCATAGCTAATGCATGGGTGGCCCAATCTATGTTAGTCTAGTGTGATTAAAGTAGTTTCACGAACGTTTGAACTAAGGAAAATTTGTTTCCTACAGATTTTTTCCTGTGGTTGGCTGACCTAAGTCTAGTTAGGTTCGAGCTCTGATCAAAGAATTGCCTTTGAATGGGTTATTCACAGCCTCCTTTCTCTTGCTTTCACCCAGCTCCATGTGGATTCTCTGCTGTGTGATAAAGTCTGACTGTAAGCTCAGATTGCAGCCTTTCTCTCTATTATACTGCGCTTAGAGCCTTTCACCTCCACTGGTTTAGAGGTTTCTCCTCTTAGCTTCTGATTCTCATAAAAGATAATTTGTTGATGCCTCTGCCCCTCTGACAAATTTCAATGGACCCTGTGAATGGGTTCAAACCTTCTTTAAACAGAGGGGTAGACAGAGAGAGACACACAGACAATATGGTTGCGCAAGTCTTATTTCCTTTGGAAACCAGACAAAAGAAGAAACTGTCTCAAAGTGCATTTTACAAGCCGGCCTATTTTTACCTCTTAGATATTTGAGTCCTCTGTGTCCAATCTGAATAAAGTGCATTGAGCGTGATGTTGTTGTAATGGAAAATCAAACAACTCAAGCCCAATGGCTGTTATGGAAACAAATACTGTTTCATATGTTCAACTTGCCAGAGGCCTACAGACAAAACAAGAGTAGATACATAGATGATATTAATAATTAAACTCTGTTTTGGGGGCTTTCCAAGATTTTGAGCTCTTTTCCTCCTCTGCTCACATACAATGTCTCCCCTGTGCTCTCAGGGGGTGTCCAAAGGGAGCAGGTCTCCCTTCCAGACCCAAAGTGCCAGGACGTTACTCTCCGCAAGAGTGCCAATGTCACACATCAAATGCCCTCCACTTCAGAGTACGCCTGGATGAGAGCCCTTTTTGTCCTCAGCTATGAGGAGGAGAGCCATCACTGCATCTTTTTGGTTTTAGTTCTATCTTGCAATCACATTGGCCTGCTTTAGGCAATAATATAATCTAGTCAGGCTTTTCGGAGCTTTCAAGCCAAATCCAGTCCACCAGTGCAGCTGTGGAGACCTTAGCACACAGTACTTTAAAAGCTCTTTGTGTGTGGATACCACTTATAATGGCATGTGTTCTGTATTAGCAATACAGTTTATATTGTGCCATTTTGCTAAAGGGGACATTATCCAAAAGTACCATTTAGCAAAAGCACCATATCTGTATCTGCACCTATAGGAACCAATCAGTTGGAGACAATCCATGCTTTACTAGCATAGTTTTGTTCAGTGACAGTGAAAAATACAGATCAGAGTTAAGAGTCCCATGCTTTGATTATTTTGATACCTTCTTTACTTAACAGACCCAGACAGATGAGTATTGATGAATATTGATATATGCATAATAGTACTATATCACATATTAAATCCCTGCCCACCAAACTGTGAAGTCAGACATTACTTTTTCAGATGTACTCTGATAAGTGAAAAAGAATTTGACAAAATCTGCTTTTTGCCTATTGCACCTTCTCGTAATTCTATCTCGGGGGACTAATGCACATTCCCCCGAATGATTTAAACACATCTATGCCTGCTTTTCTCTAAAAAAAATTCATTTTTCCTAGTCCTACCGACAACAGTTCCTTTGCTTGATTTAGTCTTGCATTTTTGCCATATGAACTTTTTCAACGCCAGTGCTCATATGAAGCTAGAAGAAAGCACTCCTAGTCCTTCCCTTAAATATTTCCATCCTTAAACCATGCATACATTTTTAGCATATTTTTGGTAATATCTGCGAATTAGCCAGCTGAGTGTCTGCTAGCAGACTACTGAGAACATGCTCTTCAGTTGTGAAAAGAGCTTGGGAACACGCTGTGTCAGCCACCCTGCGCTAACAATCTCAATTATTTTTTGCAGCATCTCTTTCTACTCTGGTAATAACAATCTGTGTTTTGTCTGTGACTTTGACGGGATTTTGCTTGTTTGTTTGTCTTAAGTCGCATTGCTTCACAATAATCTCCAACTCTGCATTTTACACCCCAGCACTTTCATCAAAACCTCCAGAGAGTGTGCTGGAATCACAAGTTTTCCCCATTAGACTTGTTTTTGATTAGAAATTTGTACTTTCAAATTGGAAAATCACCTCTGTATTCACCAGTGGCAAGAAATGATTTATGGCCAGCTTCATTTAACAGCAGCTTTTCATATACCAAGATAAACCATTTTGTACATGAGTGACTAAGGCCAAAGCTGCCTTCTCTGTTTGGCATTGTCATCAATGCCTAAGCTTTGCTACAACCACGGTGCACAAACTGCCACTACTCTTTCCAAAAGTGCTGGGGAACTTGGGGCATGCTTTGGCATGGACCACAGTTCCTTTCTAACTCATGTTTTCCTAACAAAAATCTTTGGCTATGAAAGGTTCCCAAAAGGGTTCACAGTGAAGAGCCGAATGGCTAAAACTGTATGCTGTGTTTATCTAGGGTCCCCTGCTGACCCTGTTGATGCATCAAGCGCTGAGAGCATCAGTAATATTTGCAAAAAGGGGTCCTCCTGTCGTTATTGGAAAATGCTTTCTTTTTACTTATATTATTCTTTTGGGTCTATTTAGTGAAAGGAGCTTTTTTTCTTCCTCAAGTGTCCAGTCTTGGCTCTTTTGCTATGGACCTCAAGGCAATGAGACTGCCCAGCTTCTCTTTAGGCCCTGGCCTTTGAGTGAGGGCCATATGTTGTGTTATTGCAGTCCGTCAGCTCAGACTCCCAAACACTTCCTCTTCTGTTTTGGCCTCATGTCTATCAATCAAATGAATGCAAATACCTAAAGAGATCAAGAGAGAGATCTATTCCAAATCCAGCAATTATTGCTTCCCTCTCCCCTGTATCTTGTCACTGTTTCAGTAATGCTGAGTTCACATAAACACTTTGTGAAGATAAAAAGCAAAACTCTATGTCCCAAGTTTCATCTGTTTATACCCTACTGCCTGTGGCTTTTCCTCAGTGTCACTGTCACAGGGGTGACATTATCGTGGACTAACATCCAGCTTAAAATGAGGAAGTATTCAAATTTTTTTGGACTGATAGACCAGACATCATCTCCTGCAATGTAATCCACCAGTCCCAGACAGAACTCCCTAAGTAATGGTGACATTGATGTCCTTTTCCCCAAAATGTACATACTCTGTGGGTGTCAGTAAACACTTGCAAAATGTTATCGGCAACTTCACTCTTGCAGCTTTTCCCACGTGTCATGCTTGTCTGGTGTTTCCCACAGCATGTTTAGCTCCCTGGACTTTTTCTGGCGATTTGGGGATCCGCAGGCCCTTCTGCTTCATGTCCCTTTGCTCTTCAGCTTTCAGCCATGCACGACCTTCTCTCCCTGCTCTCTGGCTAAGAATGAACTACTCACAGGTGTGCAGCCCACCTCGAATGTCTGCAATAGAGCCTCAGAGACAAACTACTAGGCTTAAAATATTTAAATCTTTAAAAATAAAGAATAATTATTTAAAGAATTATTTGAAACATCAGGCTCTTCACAGGCAATAATGGTAATAAGCACGGCCTCCTAAACGTTTTTCTGCTGGGTGTAGTTTGTTAATGCAGACTGAATCCTTATTCATACTTTCTCTCTCTGTCCACCATGCTTTCACCAAATTTCTGCTCTGGAAGAGCATCCTGCCATGAAGGCTACCTTCCTTTTTTGCTTTATTTCCATGTCCAGAGTGAAGAGATCTGACAGAGGTCTGCTTCTATCTGGGTTCAGGTGCTCACCGGTCAGCCTGGCCTGCCACGAGACTTCACACAACACCGCAATGCTTTCCAACGGCAAAGCCAGACCCTCTTAAAAGTAGATAGTTAAAGCAGCCTATGAAATAAACACCAGTGTCATTGGTGGTGCAGGGATTACATTTATGTTTCCACACCTTAGAGTATTAACAACCTGTCCTTGGTAGTCTTAGCCTACCCAGATGCCCATAACTAGTACAATGGTTTAATGATCACTGGTGTCCTGTAGCATACAGGCCACATTCACAGGAAAACCTTACTTGAGACATTTGAAATGTGCTTGTTTAGACCCAAACGTCTTTCCATGCATAATTTTCATATAGACTTGATTAGAGCTTTTCAGCCACAGATCTCAATGGCTGTCAGTGTCATAGCAACAAATGAGAAAACTGAGTAAAAGAGGAGGGACTTGATTGGCCCCAGTGGAAATCCTCTATTCGCTCTACAGTGCTCCCCCTCCTTGAAGCATTTCTAGGAGTGATGGACATGAACCACAAGTTTCTGATTCACTGCAAAACCTCCTAATTAACTGACGTTCACAGTTTTGCTTTGAGCCCAGTTCTAAGTGAACATCAAGGCAGAAGTTATTATGTTCCCAGTTGCTACTTGCTCTGCCCACACCGTATTATTTTCTGTTAGTCAAACAACTAAATCAGGCTTGTTAGTGATAATGCTATCTACATTTTCTACAGAACTTGGTATTACCTGCCTCAGCCTGCTCTGTGTGGGAGGGACCTGCTGGTGCTGCTGTGAATAACCACCACTGTTTTTGTGTAACTGAGCAGAGGGCTGAAAAACTAATTGTCATAGGAAATAAACCTCCAATCGAAAAGAGAAGGCAAAATCTCTGGCATAGTTTACATAGCTACCATCAGAGTTGATCTTGACTGCTGCTGTGTTCAATTTGCTTAGCTGCAGCACCAGAAAGACTTTCACATGAGCAGAGCATCCAGACAAAAAAGTAGCCATATTTGATAGATCATTAAAGAAGTGTTTTATGGGAAAATGTATATACACACAGTTCATTAGCCTTTGGGAGGGAATTTACCTCAGAAGTCCCATAGAGAAACAAAGCAGAGCTCTCTACCATGAACTTTATGTACAATTATATTATTGAACCATCTTGTTGCACAAAAATTCAATTTATACTTTCCACATAATTTATTTTCCATTTAAATGGCTTTTTAATTACTCTCTAGGCGGTAAGCAAAATGAAATATAATTTATGGCACTTTTAGTAACAAAATCCATTTTTCATTTTCCCATGGAGCTGAACACACTAGCAAGGCAATTTAAAAGTAGCTTATATTCAAATAGCCCTGATGTTGTTCAACCAAAATGTGTGCTAATGGTTTCCACGGCCTGAGAGAATCTATCTTTCTTTTAGTAATGATACTCACGCATGATCACATGAAATGCCCTCTCAGTCAAAAGGAAAGGTAAGCACTAAGGCTTTTGCAAAGACTGTAGAACACATGAATACAACAGTTGGTAAATTCCTCTTTTCAAGTCACTGAGATTTTTATATGGCAATGATATGCTCTTGCTGTGAAGAGGAACTACCACAGTATTCCAGATATGAATAAAAATTAAATAAAAGACTATTTATTTGGAGGTCATACTTTCGTGCCATCATTCAGCACAATGAAGTTACATTTAAGTTAAATAAATTACATATATTCCCTATTTGTATTTTTATGCCTAAATGCTCCACAGTCCCCGATACCATGCAGTCATGTAATGAAAGACAGATGGCACTATAAAGAATTTATGGCTGAAAAGACCTATGCAGAAGAATGGGAGACATAATAGAGATGCGGAGTTATCAAGACAATAAATCTTATTAATTTAATACTTGGATCCAGAGCCATCTCAACCAAATTTTAACTGAAGTGATGAAATTAGAAGCATAGTCACCAGAGGACCCCCTCCAGAGCCAGAGGAGGAAGATAAGTCTTTCCAGAGGGAGATTCAGACCTCAGTGTAGTGCTGAATAAAAGTGAAATAAGTCTAGACCTGGTATCTGATCCCATGGGCTGAACACGGCGGCAGCTTTACCACTAACTTTAGGAGCAGGGAAAGGAGCAGGCCCCTGACACCTTGCCCAGCTCATGCATTGTGTGGTGCCCTTTCCACTCTCCTGAAAGCGGCTGGGAAGAGGGGGATCCCCGGAGGTGTGTTTGGCAAAGCCTGATACTAATCCTCTCCTCTGCATCCCGTTTCTTGGGTACATGGCGACACTTTTCCGTCATGCAGAGGGTCCGGCTCAGGTGACCCCACGTGGCCAGGGAGCTTTTCAACCCACTTTTGCTGCTTGCCTTCTCCCAGGGATGTCCTGGGCTCCTTTACACAGAAGCATGGATGAGGTGGCAGTGTGACATCTGCACCGCTGTCTGCCACCAGCCCCATGTGGACTCCACTTAAGCTTGTGTTACGTGCTAACCCCACAGCGTGTTATAGCATATGAAAAACAAACCTGTACAGACATTGACTTTTCAAGCGATTTAACTGCTTTTTCCACTTGGCACTGAACAATCGCTGCATGCCCTTGATACTATATTTGGCTGATGTTCCCTTTCTTTATTTTTTCCTTTTTTTGGCGGGGTGTGGGGGGGGGGATGCTATGGAATATTTTCTGAATCATAAACCCATTATTCAGTGATCTCTCTTTGTCCCCCATGGAATGATTTTATCTTAAGCTATATTATTCTGTATTTAGTAACAAGAGAACTGTACACCTATCATAACAGCATAGCCAGCCTGAAAGGCTTTTGTCTTTATTAACATTTAATGTTCTCATTTTTGGGTGGTCTTTTTGTTTAAATGAAAAGTAAAACCTTTGCAGACAAAAAACACTCAACATTTTCTGTAAACCAGGATATAAATTCAGATATGTTGGTGAAAGATGCGTTATTCATCAAAATTATGGTTTATGGGAAACTATTCCTAGAATTTAACAGATCTAGTGATTTCTTCAGCTAGAAAATATATACTAAGAAAATGAAAAAGTACATTATTCTCAGGGCTTTTCAAAACAACATTTGGAGCAATAGTTAATAATAAAGGGTTTTCAATCCTGAAAATGAAGCTTAGTATTTCCTATTAGGTCAAATAGAATATTTTTCTTTTGCACCAAGAACATCTTAAAAAAATATATTTCTCACTTGAATAGAAAGCCATACCTCTTGAAAAATGTTCTTTAGGTATAATTTGGTTCAGCTAGCACACTGAAAAAATCACAGCTCTGATCTTAGTTTGGGTATCGATGATTGAGCTAGCCTCAAGAGTAACCGCTGGAAATCTTGACTTCTAACCACCAATATTATGCAAGTACTATTAGTAATACCATATCAGAAGAAGCATTTCAGTAAAGACTACTCTGCACGTAGTGCTGCAGGAACCTTCACAGAAGACACACAATGGCTGGTGAAACTACAGAAAGCTACCACTTATGGGTATGAACCCAAGCCTCAGAAGAAGACTTTGCAACTGATGTCTCAGACGTGCATGAGCACACCTGTCTTGCCTTGCCTTTTCCTGTGTTAGTATCTCTCTCTGTTCAACTGATTGAATATTACTAATTTGCTGTCTCATTTAGATCTCAGAAGAGTTTAGTTACAGTTGGAAAAGGAACCAAATAGAAAAAAACCCATCAACAAAAATCTAGAGGGGGAAAAAAATTAAAGCTGCTCCACAGACATGATATTGCATATAATTGGCAGTTACAGAGATTTTACACCTTCTTCAGAGCATCTGGAGCTGACTGCTATATGAGACCTGGTATCGACTGATGGGAAGGTTGGTGTGTTGCACCCTGGCAATTCCCATGAGGCTGTGAAGCCTGGAGTCATGAGGTAAGAACCTTTATCCTCTGGTGGCCTTTCCCTGCTTGATGTCCCAGTTTTCCCCCAAAGAACAATCCATGCTGGTGGCATCTGTTTCTCTCTAATCACAAAAGGACAAGTGAAAGCCCAGTGTGTCCAGTCTTCCACAGACGATTGTTTTCCCCCACCCTGCTTTGGGCAGGCTGTAAAGAATGTAAAGGAATGTAGTATTGTTTTTTGAAAAAGTCCTACAGACCACTAGTCCAAAAGCCAGCAGTGGACTAGCATCAGCCGATGAATTAAACCTAGCGGAAACCAAATCTGCACGGGATCGTTAGGAAATGAATTCTTGAAACTGGGGGGTTGTGTGAAAACCAGAAGAGCTTCTTTTTACTTTTTCTGCATTTATATATTACTATTTCTCACAATCCAAGCTACTTATTCATACTTTAGGAAGAAATGAATGGAGGGTTTCATTTAGATTGAACTTGTATAGGAGCTCAAATAACTTTATATTTATGAACAAATCAGTCATCTGTTATACTTCTCTGAGTTGGTTGTATTGGCTCTTTGCTCCATTTGGGGAAACTAAGGCAAAAAGGTTGTTTTAAAAGCACCTATGTAAATTAGATGTACATTTTTTTTAAAGGTCTTAGGCTCTTAGGCTTTCTCTTGTTTGAAAACCAAAAAACAATCTCAAGAAATCCATTTGGGACCAGCAACACAATCTCAGTGCACACAATTTTCAACAGCATCCAAATCACGCACTGATTACCTGGAAGTGCTGGGAACAAACGTTCAGTGTCCTGGCTCCTACAGGCCCGCTGTAATCAGTGGCACACACCTTCCCCCTAAACAGTGCTGATGCTTAGTTTGGATAGGTTTTGAAGAATGTCCACAGACCACGCAGGGAACTGAGATTGGTCACAAGATATTTTCTCATTTCTGTTTTCAGAGTCATTAGAGCCTTTACTACTTTTGAAATCATTCCTGAGGGGGAAGAAGGCCTAGCTAGCGGTGAGTGAGATAAAACAAAAGTATGTCCAAGTAAAATGAGCTGAGCTTTTCTGTAGAATTAGCTCAGTTTTAAGCAGTGGACACTTTTAGTTCTGTTCCTGTAGTTAATTTGGCATCGGCAGTGTGCAGGAACCTGAGATTTGACATGTAATCAGAATAAGTCTATCTTGACAGACTTGACATAATAAACTACCACATTCTTGTGGTATTGCAAAATATGTAAATCATTTTTAGAGTCTGTTTTAATTATATTCTCTTTTTCTGGTGAAACACTGATGAGTTATTATTCATAATGTAAACTGACTCAGCAGTCAAAACATCTACATCTAAAATTCAACAGTCTCAACATATTTTAGAGAACACCAAAGGTAAGATTGAGAAAGTATGGGAAAATATTACCATTAGCACTCATGGGCCCTGTCGCCCCTCACTTGTCAAGAAACTTCTGCCAGAAAAGCCCTTTTTTGCTTTCTTCCCTCCAGCCAGAGACCTGCAGGATTTGCAGCATGCAGGAAGGGTCGTGCACACTTCAGCCTGAGGAAGAGCCTGATACTACAAGTAAGTAAGATCAAGCACATTCTCAGAATTAGGAACCAATTTAGTCTTACACTAATGCATCCAAAGCTCAGCCACTCTTTTACTAATTACTTAAACAGTACTTAAAGTCTAACTTTAGTTATCTCCCATTAAGAACGAGCAGGCATATTGACAGCATCCTTAGCGTTAAACAATATGGGTGGCCCAGGTTAATGTGGTCCAGATTAAAAGTTAGCTGGAAAAAGGGCAGTGATACTCTAGCAGGGGAAGTGAGAGTTCTCCCATGCTGTATCTGAGTTTGTCTTCAGTAATGAGCCTTGAAGTCTTGATTCCCCCAGCAGGCAGATGTGGGGGGAGGGTGTCTCACTAAAGACCACTGATGTTCCCTGTCTGCCTGGCTTTCCCCAGACATTGGAAGAGAAAGAGAGCCAAGGTTGTGCATCCCAGCACGCTGTCACTGGGAGGTTCAGGAAGGCTCCACGGTTTCCATGTAGCCCTTCAGAGTTCCCATCAGCCATTATGCGTACCACCTGGTGCTCTGCTATCTCCACCTCATCCCAGTTTTAAAGAAGGTCTCACAGCCTTCTATTCAAATGGTTACTTTCAGTTTGCTCATCCTAACAACCATTAACTTCTCAGCTTTTTCATCATTTTTCCCTGCTCTCATCTGTCCTTTTTTTTGCCTTACTTGCTATCCATTATGCTTTTAGAGATATTGCTTACCTTCTGTAATGCATTTGAAATGGTTTTATATATTTGAGAAATAGCTGCCTGACTGCCTCTACAGTGTGAGCTTTGTGGCCTGACTTTACTGTGGTGAAAATTAAGAAAGGAAAAAAAAAAAAAAAAGCAACAGAGACTACAGAACACGCAACAAACTTCAGAGTCCAAATAGTCCCTGCAACTCGGCAGGAAGTGCCTCTCAGTGGTCACGCCACAGACTGTTACGCGGAGAGCTTGCACAAGTCGTTTAGAAATTAGAAAAGAGAATGGTGTGCTTCCTGTGCAGTTCTGAAACTAGAGAGGCACTAATTCCCCACTGCTCCTTCTGCTGCGGGTGGGGGGAGCTACGGGAATGCAGCCTCCGAGAGGGCTGGGCTGCAAGCACCCCAATTGCACATTCTTTCACATGCTTTTCTTCAACACATAAATACATTTTGGGCACCTGCTCATCCTTCTGCACGTACCAGTTTTTTTGCATTGTTCAACCATTTAAAGATTTAGACAGCTTAACCATTCCTTTTTGAAAATTGGGCCTGATACCTTGTCTTTTAACTTCAGTTTACAGAATTGGAGCTTCTCCTGCTAGGCCCTTTTTTCCTTCCCAGTACTTCTAAGGCAAAACAAAATGCAGTACAGTTAAGATAAAAAAGCTTCTCTTTTGTTGTTTCTATTCTAGGTTCATCATTTTTCAACTTCAGTTTCAGTATGAAATGGATGGAAGCAAAGATATTTTTGTAATACTTGCAGGCCCATGAACCTCTAAGTTTGATTGAGAAGTATGTGGTATGTTATTCCACAGAAAATACAACCAAGTGTCTGACAAATGAGTGCTTGCGCACAATTTATTTAGCTCTTAATTTCATAGTTTAGAAGTCGAGGAGCAGGTATTCATATGTAAAACTATTTTTGAAAAGCCAGAGCCTTTGAAACAAGAGGCTAAATTTTCAAGCGCTCAGCACCATCAAGCAGAGCCATTGCAGCCAGATGTTAAAAAGTGCCAAATCCCCAGTGCCATGAGCTACGTTACATTCATGGACACTTGCTTTTAGTGTGGTAATGGAAGATGAGCCTGTCTGAAAATCTGTCTCCAGTGATGGAATTGTAAGAAAAAAAGCTTTAACAGAGAAAGAGTTTCAAATACTACCTTGGAAAGCATTCAAAAGTCCCTTTTCAACAAAATCTATCACTTTTTCATGAAAACGGCAATTTCCAGGAGAAGCCCCAGCTCTTCGTAATTTTCTTCTATGTTGGCTGGAAAACCCAAAAGCCCAAATTGTTTTTCAACAAAAACCCTAACTGCATTTCAAGCAAAAATATATGCTTTTGCTAAAAGCATATGTAAGAACATATGAAAATGCTATATACTATTCAAATCTGTTTCATTACTTTTCTTCCCTCGATACTGTTCTCACATCTTAAAAAAAAAAAAGGAAACAAACCTGTAGACTCCCTAAACCATCACCTCATGGCTGCTGTACTCTCCAATATTAAGACTCGTTTTTTAACCCTCAGTAATCAACCAAGCACGACAATGAGAAGGTAATGTGTTAAGAAAGACTCTTTTGAAACCACCCGTCCCCAGGCAGGGCTTCCCGAGCTTAGAAGGATTACTGCAATTATGATACGGACTATTGGTTGGCAGTGGAGAGTGGGTGGCAAGAGTGAGCATAATTCATAATTTTTAGTCCTTTCTTTGGCCTATGTTAACAAGGATGAAAGGTGGATTTTGTTTCCTTGTTAACCCATTGGACAACGCTGAGGAAAGAACTGGCAAGTCCTTAATGTGTGGACTGGGAAACGCACATCCCTGGCACACCTAAAGAGATTTCCTGCTGCTCCATGGAGCTGATTCCAAATTTAAAGACTGCACAGTTTATCACGGTTTGCCTAGCACCCCAGTGGAGATGAAAACAGACAAACCACTGGGAAGAAAAGCAGGTAAACAAAGGACCGTTTGCTAGTTCAAGTGGCTCTCTTTCAAATGCATACCATAGCTGGACAGGAGCCTCCCTGATAAATTTTCCCCTTTGAGACTTGTGGTGATTGGGGTTCATGGCTGCATAATCTCACTAGCTGTTGCTCTGAAGGCAACTATAAATGTCAGGTCATTGCAAGAAAACCCACATCGGTTTCCTGTTTCTTATGGTTCAAGACAAAGTTTGCACATAGTATGAGCTCTGTTCATTATTGCAGTTGTTTTCTAGCATGACTAGAGTGAAGGATCTGCTATTAACTCAATTTCAAGGAGCTTATAACTTTTCAAAATAATGAAAGGCATTTGCCACAAATGACCATGACACCAGGAGCTGAAATGCACACATTCGTGGGATGACCTGATACAAAACATGGTCCCATCACTGAAAAAAAAAAAAAAAAAAAGCACAAGACATGGGTCACTCTTAAGAGGATTAACAGACCCATACAGGTTGGTTTGCAACTTCATTAAAATTACGAACACAGCTACACTTCAGGTCAGAGCAAAGACTAGTAACTATCCACTACAGCAGCAGCAGAGAATTCAGATACTGTGTCCAGAAAACCTGGTGGGAAATATTGCTCATATTGCAAACCCAGTGTGTTTTCAAAAAAAAAAAAAAAAGGGGGGGGGGAATGAATGACATTTAAACCTCGTAATCTATGCACTGTGGTGGATTTCATACCCTGCACTGTCTTCTTCTAATGGTTTCTTTTTAGTTTGTTCCCCTTGGAAACAAGAGGCGTCTCGCTGGTGCTAGGCAGAAGCAGGCGTGAGTCAGTGCATGTCAGCACTGCAGTAGCTGCCCTGACTGCAGCGTGCATAGATGTATCTGAGCAGACTTTAAACATGCTAGCCGGTGCTGCTGGGGAGGGGGAGTAGCTGTGGCAGCGCAGAGAGGGTGTGGGCTGTGGAGCTTGCCTGAGAAGCAGCGTGCACATGCAAGGGGCTAGTCCGCCTGCACAGGGACCTGCATTGCCGCAGCGCATGCTGTGAGCTGCACCTGGGCTAGCTCTGGTATATAGCTACGAAAGCTCGTACGCTGAGCTGATGTCAAGAAAGTTGCACTGCTGTGAATCAACTGGGAGATAAGAATCACCTCATCTGCTCCACCGTCTTCCTGTAGCAGGTCGCTCTGGGGATGCTGCTGCCATGGTTTTGAGGTCTGTGCTTGTCACTGCTTCAAGTAGATCACAGAGAGATGCAAGCCACCTGTGCTGACGTGATCTCCCCTGACACACCAGGCACCCTTGCTAGAAGGAAGTCAGGATGCTGATCCTTCCAAGAAGTGCAGTTCGGAGGAGCTGAAGGAGATGGCTGTTGCTTGATGAGGCTACAGCACCCCTGCACCTTTCCCAGGTAGAGAGCAACAAGCCAGGCTGGGACTGGATCACTCAAAACTTGTCTCACCGCAATCTTCTCTGCGGTTTTGCGCCAGGCAGTACCATACCTGACAAAAAAAATCAGCTCCCAGAGATATTTGAACGTATCCCAAACTGACTGTTGTAAGGGAAGCTAGAGTGAGCTCCTCCGTGAAGCATTGCCTAACTCCACTAACAGGAGAACTTCACTTACTCATCTGATTTTACTAGTCCTGATAGTGGGGCCCCTGAACCTGAGGGAAGATGCTTCATTTGAACACATTACAAAATTATCAATATAAATATGAAATATTCATCTCTATTCAAGCGGAGAGGGACTACGTTTACTAAGATACCACTGTATAGGATAGGTCTGTGGTTATTTTATTCCTATGATATAAAGTCCTCATGTAAGACCCACCACTTGTTTTAAAGATTTTAAAATTTAAGAGAACATCCCATGAGGGATGCTGTAGATGAAATTTAGAGGCACAAATTCAAAGCAAAATCCAGAAATTCTTGTTTAGCTGCCCCTAACTTAGAGTCCACTATACTGTAGATACCTTGCTTTTTTGCTGCGAAATTCCTTAGATGCTTCAAGTCATAGTTCCCTCTCTGTCAGGAAGTATTCTAGTCCTGATCAGACTGAGCAACAAGATATCCACCTGATGCCTAAGACCATTTAAGATTCAAAATTAAAGTGTTCCTCCTCTTTTACCCCTGAGAAAGCCAGGTGAGTCTTAAACACGCCTAACGCTCACCAGCAGGATTCTCATAGAATTCAGTTGCCTCATTCATTTAAAACACTACACAATGACTACACCACTTTTTTGTAATAAGCTAGCATGATTTCCCCACACTTAGGGCTAACTTCTGTCTAGTTTTTCCTGGACATTTCCTTTTCTCCACATTCCAGCAGATTTTGAAGGACTTCTGTGTACATCTGAGATTTCTTTATTCTTGATCAAAGTTTGGCTATGTCTGCCCCAACTATCTGTGCACGTGCAAGGTAAATCCAATTGTTCATTAACTATTGCTAGGGACTGAAATGGATGTCCACAATGTGATGCACGTAAGCATCAGACTTCCTTTGCACCTTGCACACTCACTGAAACATCCATGATAGCCTTTTCTCTTTTCGAGTTTATTCCTTAGGCTGAGGGGATTCAGGCTCACATTTTTGAGACGTCAGGGTACCCAGATGGGACTACTCCTCTTCACTTCCGCTGCTAAAGCTTGGTCACTACCAAGACTAAGATGCAGAGGACATGCGGCCACAGAGAGAAGGTGGAGGAACTGAATTTGAGTCTACCTTATGTAATGGATGACTGAGCACTGGAACAGGTTGCCCAGAGTGGTTGTAGAGTCTCCTTCCCTGGAGATATTCAAAAGCCATCTGGACACTGACCCTGCATGAGCAGGTGGGTTGGACTAGATGATCTCCAGAGGTCCCTTCCAATGTCAAACCATTCTGTGATTCTGTGAGTCTGTGAATGCACAAGTAGGCAAACCTTTAGTTATTCAAAGTGCATGGCATCATCACACTGCAATTTGCTGGCCAGGCCTAAATATTAATTTTTGGCATGAAAGTAGCCTCATCTTGGACTGCTCATGCAGTGGCCCCTCTCTGGCCCTCTTGCTCGGTGTCCATTTCTCCTTCAACCGACATACAAATGTGTCCTGTCACGAGGCAAGGGTGGATGTGCTCCTCTCACAGGTTAATGCAAGCAAGGCACAAATTCGCTCCTCCCATGTGAAAGGATGTGCCACCACGAAGTAAAAAGCAGGATACTGGCATAGCAGTCACCAGATGTGCCCATCTTGCTCCTGGGCCGATGCTGCAGCCTGGCAGCGAGCCACAGGAAGCAGGCTGCAGACGGCTGGACCAGTTCATCTAAGCATTGTCCTGCTCTGTGACCCCTTTTGAGAAACCTCTGGCAAAGAGCGCAACTACCAGCAGGACAGGCCATAGGGGACAGTCTGGCAGAGCAAGCCTGATGCAAGGTGAGTTTGGGCATTCCATTTTTTTAAAAAAGCACACAAAAGTTCACCTCTGGATGTAGTAGTTTAGATAGTTGATAACATGGCTTTGAAGTAAGTTTTTGATTTCACCTAAGCTGATAAGAGAGAGACACTGGAAAGCAGCTGTCCTGCTCCTCATCTCTCTTCCTGCAGGCACACACTCCTGTCCGTTCTCATGCTGGCTCAAGTAATCATAGGGCTGCAGGGTAAGCCAGTCTAGCTGGCTGAATTGGCAACAAAATAACCATGTAAAAAGCAAATAAAACAAAACAAAGCATAATTGTCATTAGATCAGCCACTGGAGCCACTCGTCCTCTAGCCAGAAAATTACCGGATCCAATTTAAGGCAGAGGGAAAAGCCAAGAAGCAGGACCATTGGACAAAATTCATATTAGCTGAGGTGTAATGTGAAACCACATCTTCAGGGGCCCAGCTAGGAAAATGCAGCAGCTGAGGCTCAGGTACACCTTTCTTGCTGCCAGCTCTACTATGGGAAAGAAATCTTTGTCAGTGAGGTAGGCATTTTAAATGCCCACAGCTGATTTCTTTGTGATTTCAGACTCTAAGCTTCCAATCAGAGCTCCTCCTTTCAACAGATCCTGATTCAGCTGATGACTCAGGACACTCAAATCACTACGCCAAGTGAGATTTCTGAGCAGACAGAGGGTGGGATTTGCTGAGAAACAAAGTGACTGAGGTATACTTCCATGTCCTTATCACCATGCAATGCTTTGGAGAGTAGAGTGACCAGTTTGGGATTTTTTAAACAGATACTGAAGTATATGTCTGGTGTTGCTCTTATAGAATAGGGAACAAATCTTTTCATTGGGTTACATGATCTGACTCAAGAGAAGGAGCCACAGTCAAGGTTGGGGTCCCTGTCTCTTCCACAGTGCTAAACAGAGGTGCAGGAGATATTGCCCTAAATCCTAGGACTGCAGCTTGAATGAGGAAGACAGAAAAATCATGTATCCAGAAGAAAATCTGAGACAAAATAGAGAAGTCTGTCAACAGATTTTTGTTGGGATGGCTTGACAGTCCTTGCATACTGGGATGTCCCTGCTAAACCCAGACGAATACTGAGATACCAAAGAAAGATATGTTCTGTTAATGCACTCTTTCTTGGCTACACTGTTCTGCACCCTGCAGACATCCCAGGGTTCTTTTCAAATGCCATTTTAGTGATTAGGATGTATTTATACCACACTAGAATTTTCTTTGCTAAGAGTGGATTTAGCTCTAGTGCATATAAATTGGCTTCTTAACACTAATGGGAGCACTCTGTGGATGTGTGTTTCATTTATATATATTTTAGATGTAACTGTGCCTGACATGAACTCTGATACAAACAGATTTCCCAAATGTTAAGGATAATCCAAAGTTAGTAATCACTTTGGCAAATCTTAGCTAGAATGGTGCCTGATTTAAAGCAGTTAAAGTCAATGGAAAAAAATCCCTCTGAAATCAGCACCCTTCAGCTATACCTATAAAACTCCCATTCATGTCTGTACAGGTTTCTCAAGCACAAGAATGACAGGACAATGCCCAGATGGATGTCAGACTACTCGTGCAAAAAGTTGCCGAATGACTGCTGCTTTTGCTCTCAAATCAAAAGCCCATCAGGCTCTCTGGGTTTGTATGTCTCTGCATTCATCTTTACACTGTCTTTAATTTTAAGGATAGAGACCTGTCACTTGTTTGGCAGAGCTTCCCCCTGTACGCAGTGCTACGTGCATCTTTATAAAGCTGTCTGAATAAGGATAGAAAAAGCCTTCTGCTCCACAAGATTGTCTGTGTTCTAAGAAAAACTACAGGAAGGCAGGAACAGAAAGACGGAAGTATGAGGAGTTGCCTCTTCCCCAGCCCGTCCCTATCCTCACATCCCCTCACTGCCAAAACAGAATTTAAATTCATTCAAAAATTAATGTTTTATTTGTTAGGAAAGCCTAATTTATTTCCATGCCCAAGTAGAAATCAGTTCCTTCCTGGTAAAAAAGGCTTAGATCCTTTATCTCCTCCTTCTCCGCATGCGGAGTTTCTTTCCCATTTCTGCAAGACACAACTCCACAGGGGGAGAATCTATCTCCAGTAATAAGACACTGGAGAAACAAACTTGTAAATGAGTAAATGTTGCCTAAGCATACTTTCAAATGCATTCAAGTACCTGATGACATCTAAATCTCTTTGACACATTCATTCATATTGGATCAGCACATTTGAGCCTTCCTCACATTTTCTGAGCTCTGTTTCAAGCAATACTTCTTCATCAGTATCATTGAACACTTCTGTTCCTCTCCTCAGATGGCACCTCTTCATTTATCCAGTTACCAAGAACCTGGGTCCCAAGGGAAAAAGGAGAAACTATAACCCAGTTAATCTCACAGAGTGAGAGGCTGTGTCCCACGTGTCACCTATGCTGCTTGGCATATCAGGGTCAGCATGGGAATCCACGTAACGGTGATGGTCAGTTCTTATACAGAGCTACACCTCTTCTTTGTTGGGCTACCAGACAGAGCGGACAGAACTCAGCTTTCATAATTTAAGATGCTGAAGTTAATTCCCAACTCTTTTATATTAGCTGAATACAACCTCTCCAAGCAACTGTGATGAAGGTTTAAGAAGAAACTCCCCATATTTGGCATTAAACTTGCTTCATTCCAGGAACATTAAATCATGTTGACTAATCATAGGCATACTTTTGATCTGAACATTAGCTCTCTTTTTCATTAAAGGAAACAGCATCATCATTGCAGATTCCCTTGTTTAAGAAAAGAAAGGGAAAGCCAGCTGGGCATTTCAGCTTTTGGTTTGATTCATTCTTTCACCTAACTCCTCATCTTCCTAAAACCAGCATTTTTCATCCTAGACATGAAAAGCTATGTATCTTTTTTTGCCTTATGGAAATTGTATTAACTGCATTAAAATAAGAGGTAAGTATGAAAATGGGCAGGGTAACTGTCAAGTAATTACCTATATATAAATTATTTAAGCCAACTGATAGAAGACCCCATAAAACTTTGTCTCTGGTTTCACTGGCACTCTTTATCAGCATCACTGAGCCATTGTCCTGCAAGCTATCTGTCTGTATTTACATAGACAGATATGCCTATAGACAGCTAGCTAGATAGATAGATATGTCTATATGTCCATGTTTTAATGCAAATTATCCTGAAGAAATGAAGCTGTCAGAAAGAAAGAAAGAAATACAGATGGTTATTCACTTCTGATATCTAGTAAGCAAGCAAAGACATGAATAAATCCTTTCTTGCTCATTTTCTTCTTTCTAGACACAGAACTTCAAAGAATCCCACGATTTACAGAGATAAGACTGTCTTTAAAAGCAAGTAGGAGAGCCAGCAATAAAGAATATGCAAGCTGATTGGTTTAGTTGCTAAATATGGGCAGAATTTTTTTTCCTCAACCTCATTTAACTGGCTGGAAATGTTATATTAACCCTTGCTATTTCAAGAGAATCTTGTTCCCCGAGTCTAGCCACAGGAGTAACGAAAGAGAGATTTCATGCACAACATGTCAGTACCAATGATCTGACTCTAGGTTTTGGTGCAATTCTGCATTCTCCCGGGCAACTTTTTAAATAGATCACCTGTGAAAGGTGACCCTCACTCTTCCGAGAGGAATTGAAGTGGATCAGAAAACCAGAGGAGTTAGGTAGCTCTTTCCCTCAGCCAGTCTCTGATGACCACCTGCAGTCTCTGCACCCGAAATGTGGGGTATGATTCCTCAGTCCACTTCTCTAGTCTCACATAAATAATTTGCCGCTAAGTCAGTGGAGTCAACCCACCATGAGACTGCCAGAAGCCAGTGCACAGTCTTGCATCTGGCATTTTCAAGGAAGTAGTTGCTGTAAAACCTGAACTTTTCCCCTTCCCTTGTTCCCTGTCCCCCTTTTTGTGTTGTCTTGATTCCCAGAACTTTCAAGAAAATTCATTCTGTTTCCCATAACCTTCATTTGTTTTTAGCCAACAAACAACGAGCAGGAAACTAATGAGCAATCATCATTTATTGTTTAAGCCACCTCAGTACTTTATTACTTGGCTTTTAAATCAGGGAGCCTCTCTTTTTTTTTTTTTTTTCAGTTCTCATTTCGTTTCCTAAATGGTTCTTAAAATTGTTCCTCCGCTCTACGAGTCCCGGCTCTCCCTCCGCCCTCAGAGTGGCAGTAAGTCAGATAGACGGCCTCGCACCAGCATGAGTCCTTCTTCTTTCCATTGATTCTGCAAAATGTTTCCTGCCAGCACGGGCTCCGGTTTCACTGCTGCCTCCGCCAACATTTCTTGTGATTCCTGCATTTCTTACATTTCTCTGCATTCCCCTTTTTACTTAGCATTTGAACTGCTGGGTTAGAGAGCCTGCTTGCTAATACTAATTTGCTCTCTCTTTTGTTTGCACTTGGTTCAATACATGCTGCTGCTCAGCTACCTCAGTGTAATTCTGATGTTTCTTCTAACGTGTTGTGTGCAGGCACATGGACTAGAAACACGCATCCGTGCACATGCAGGCTGCACAGAGCAGGGGAATTGTTTAGAGCTCCTTGCTCTGACTGTGGAGTGGCTCAACCAGGGCACGGTCGTGGGAGGTGCAAATATGGATTTTCAGATTACAGGCCAAAGAGGCTGAGCCTGCAGGCTACCCTCCATCCCAGAAAGAGAATACGAGCGATGTTAAAATGCCTCAGCGTCTCCAAGCCTAGCTATAGAGAACAGTATTGTTCCTGGAGGCAAGCAGCTAAAATACCAGATTGGCAGCTAGTAGTGAGGGATGGAGTGGGGGCAGGATAACATATGACAGGAAAGCAAGGTTAAAAACAAAAGGAAGGGGAAGTGTTTGAGCAGCATGTCCAATTTCCATAAGAATTTAACTCTGTAGTCCCACTAATACTATATTATAGTTTCAAAACAATGGTGTACCCTTTCTTAGGCATGACAGATGACAAGGTCTGTATGTTACAGCGTGTACTTATTTGTATGAGAATAGCACTTACAGGCCTTGTTCGACTATGTGTTGAACAAACATACCGGGGAATAGTCCCTGCTCCAAAAAGGTTATGAGATAACTATAGGAGAGGGAGAAGGGAAAAACACATAGGCACAAGGACAAGCTAATGACAGTGCCTAAAACTCAGTGCCCAGTCTTCTGGATGACTTTACCCATGCTTTAAACAGCCAAAAGGATTGTAGCCTATGGATATCGTGCCCTGCCACAAGGTCAGTAGTGCAAGTAATGAAGTAATGTCAAGTCCTCCATAAATTTTGATAGCTGTAACCCCTATCACTAGCAACTGTTCTACTCAGCAATTCAGAGGGATTCGGCAAAGCAGCAGGACAGACTGTCTCTTACCTCTCTCTAGCTATGACAAGCGATCCTGCCCCGCTGAACAACGGCTTTCACACCAGGAAGCCTATGTAGCAACATGTGGCTATGTGAGACTAATTTTTACAAGACAGATGGAGCCTTCAGTTCTCATATATGTTTTAATATCTCATTATTGTTTATATGAGAAACTAAGTGGTTCTTTTAATTGAAGTCCTTTTATTTCAGGGACAGCACTGCCTGAAGTAATAATATTTGATAAGTTCTGGGCAATAATGTGATTTTGGAATGGAGACTGTTCATTCACTTTTAAATTTTACTTAGGTTAGATTTAACTGTCTCTGACTAATACCTTTTTATTTTTTAAGACAGGGTTATTCTGCAGTGGGAAAAACAGTTTTTAATAGAGAATGAGGTCAGCCACTGGAACAAATGAGAAAGGAAAATGGTGGATTCTGCCTCTGGTCTTCAAGCTAGAAAAGATACACTGGTCAAAAGTGCAAAAGTGCTGTCAGGGTCAAAGCAGTGATAACTGGGAACATTACGGTGGCCTGTGGTACAGGGGAAGCCAGAAACGATTCAACTTCTGTGGCTTTCTCCTCTGTTGTACCTCCATGTCAGCTTTGCCTGTACTAGATGTCTCTTTATCCTGGTGTAGGTACCCATTTCAGGGCTGCAGGCTGGCAAAAGAGAAGTGCGGATGCAGTGCAACCACATCAAGAGACCAGGGATACCCACAGTTCCTGGAGCCAACAGGAAGGGGCTCCTTTAGCTCCTTAGTAGACCTGCCCCTCTTATGCAATTCCTATGACTGTAATATCTGATATCCTCACAGTGTATATTAAGGGCATTTCCTTGATCGTCCTGGGAGCAGAAAAGTACTGTGAGAGGGATATGAAACAAGGAACAGATGCTTGTGCCCATACAAGCAGATGTAGACACGAGCTCACTCGTCTCAATCATTAGGTTCGTCATTTCAGACATGCTCCAGCCCCGAAACCATACCTGACCTAAGTACCAGCAAATGAGCACCCTGGGAAGCAGGATATGTTAGTTCAGGCATAGCACTGCACTAACGTAGCTGCATGGCTTCCAGCCCAGAGCTGGCTCACAACTGGCCAGCTCAGAGACTGAGTCAGCTACCCGGCATGTGTCCTGCCTAGAGCTATACAGAAGCCAGTGAATCAAACCTAGGTTTATTGCAAGTATGCTCTGCTCCTTTCCCTGTAGGGCAAGGGCTGTACCCCTGCAGGCAGCTGGCAAACACTCCCAATGACTGCCCGTAGCTCTCCGCATCCCACATCCCACTCGTTTCAGGAAAGTCCTGGATCTCCAAGAAGCAATGAGCAGACCTGACAGTCCCCAGGGGAGCATTGGGGCATGCCAGCCAGTTCTCCCTGAGGCTGTCCTCGTTGGACAGATGCCTCATCAAGCTCACTGCTTGCAGTCAACTCCCAAAGCATCTCAGGGCTGCAGGACATGGGCTCCGACAAGCTGACGTGAGTGAAGAGTTATCACCATTCCCATAGCAGCAACGCAGAAGTGAATGAACCTGGGAACCTGGGCTGGCCTCGGAGCTCCCACTGTTCACAGGTGCTTTGCAGCACAGGCTGCCAGCGATTTCAGTTTACGTTAATGCACTGGGTGTGAACCACAGCAGCTGAGAGACGGGCGCACGTTCACTTCCACTGCTATCACTGCCACGGTAGTAACCACCAGCACAGCTATGTGACAGATGAAGAGATTACTCCTGCTATCTGTCCCAGAGCTCATCTGCTACACTCTTGATTTATAACGTCAAAAAACAAACTTTATGGTTTAACGCAATAGGCATTTGTATTCAAGATGTTTATATCAATGCAGTCCTTCCCCTAAAAGCCTTAAAAGTAGATTCTAACCCGGGAACAACACCTGTACACGGCAATAATAGTGCACTTTAGCCTGACAAAATAACTGGAACGGCAAGGGCAAACCATTTATGAAAAGCTTTATGAAAAAAGACACGACAAAAGAAATGAAAACGAAATGAAAAAAAGATATTTGTGAAAAAGACATATCGAAGAGTCCTAGGAAAGTGAACTAGATTGTAAAACAAACTCCAACTTCAGGACCTGGGATCAGCAAAACAGTTTTCAAACACACTTATTCGCCCACATAAGCAGCAAAGAGCCTTATGTAGCTGCTGCTGTGATTTGCTTACGGCTGGTATCTCTGCCCCAAGGCAAAGTGATTGTGACCTATTCCAGCCTGCCCATGAAAGGCACTTGATGCCTCATTAAAGGAAGATCTCCAAAAAGCCTCTGTGGCTGATGTACCCAATTGTCTTCCAAGCACTGCCCCTTCCAGGGCCTGCACTCTAAACCAGAAAAGGGGGGCAAGGAGCAGGGGGGCACCTCCCTGGGGAGACAGGAATGCCAGAGAGGCATTTAGTAGAAAGGCAAAATCAAATTAAACTTGAAATGGTGTTTCTGGGGGCAGCTTTCCCTTGCCCGAGGTCTAGCCTAGCCCAGTAAAATGATGCCCAACGTAAAAACTCTAGATGAATATGCCTTCCTCCTCCCCTCTTTCAGGGATTTGTGTAGAGAGACATAATAAAGTCCTATATTAGCTGCCATTGTGCTGCTCTGTGATTTTCGGGAGTGTTTCCTGGTCAAATGGGACTTCCATACATATCATTTGTCAACACATTTTCATATAACCTATGTATGGTTTTCTCAAAAGAGTCGTGTTTAAGTTTGCATACTTCTGTGTGCAAGGCACAGCTTGCCAGGTTACTGCCCAGTTTTCAGTAGATAAAATATCAACTATACTAGGTATGGCTACTTTGAGTGGTAAACTTTGACGGGAGAGCAAGAGAGGAAAGGAGAGTGCTACTACTAGATTCAAGAAAATTTGTCCTGTGGATATTTGTCCCGAAAATAGCAAAAGTGGAATTATATCCTGGACAGAAAGATCCATAAAACTCCAGAAAAATCAACAAGACATTCTGCACTGAGATGCTATCACAGAATCACAGAATCACAGTATCGTTTAGGTTGGAAGGGACCTCTGGAGATCATCTAGTCCAGCCTCCCTGCTCAAGCAGGGTCCTCTAGAACATATTTTCCAGGATCACATCCAGACTATGCCTGCACACTGGCTCCAAAAATCAGTACAAACCCACTGGTGCCATGCTGCCAAGGGCTGGTGGAGCCCCCAGGCCAACAGAATGCAGCTCTGCTCTAGGGAAACTGGTGCTAGGTAATAGCCAGATGATGTATTTACCCTGCTCTCTGTCAGATCAAGGCTGCGTCTGCATGGCTTTCCTGTCCAAATCAATATGCTAGTTAAGAATGTGATTTTTACAGATGCAGTTAATTTGGTACAAATGAGAATCCGGACACACAAAACGTGCTCTGCAGAAGCCTAGCTTATTCGTTTCTCAATATTTTACACTAGCATTTGCACTTTTATACTGTAACAACTGCATATAGAAATTGTTCCATTTCAGTTAGACTGAGCAACTTTCTCAGGCCAAGAGAAAGTCTAGAATAAAATGCCAGATTTAAAAAAAATACATGTTAATCTTCTTTCTTTGGCAAAAAGCTTTTAGAGGTTTTCCTGAAACCTCTCCTTATTTCTAAATATCCTTCCCATACGACAGTGTCTTCAAGAGCTTAGAGTCGGAAGACTCATTAGTATTTAGAAATGGAAAACCAGAAGAGCTGATGCACAGTGCTCTCTAAAGATGTATTTATGAGATGTATCCACAGAGAAAAATCCTAAAGAAGAGCTATCCCTAAACGGGTGCTGAAGAAAGAATATCCGATAAACAACATTATTTGTAATACGATTCTGTAACTATGTCATCCTTTAAGGTGATAGCCATGAGTTGCAATTTATAAAGTGATAATTAACATCAATGTGTCTACTCAGGACTAGGGGAGGGCTAAAATGGATGCTAGTTGCTCAGGGGAAAAACTGTGGGTGGCAAGTATGGGTGCCATTCTGTCTGGACAGGTGGTAATATTTCCTTACACGATCGCATTAATCTATTATCTGACATTTTCAATACCTCAAAAACTTTATACTTCTGAACTGCCTCATCTGGTCACCTAATGAAAGTATTGTCATAAGAAACATTTAAATGAGGAAAATTAGAACTGAAATAATCTGAGATCAGCTTGATAGACTTTAATTGATGACCTTAAATTTACAACTATCTTGGATTCTGAAAATATCGGAAAAGGCATATAGTGTACTTCCATCAAAGATATATTTATGCTTTTATTCAAAAGCAGTCGATGCTGTTTGCTAGTGCACATGAACAGCCTGGCAATTTCTAAAAAGGGTTGGGAATCAGCACGTATCTCCTCTATGCTATATTTGATCTATACTTTCTATGACTTAGATCTTCTAGGCTCTTGTTGTGCTATAGCTTATGAAAGTAACTTACACCAGTAAATTTCAGATTTCAGTTTTGTTATGGGAATAGTTTGGCTTAATTCAGAATACAGTACTCAAAATGTTTAACTTCAAATCTGATCAACTTCTTATCTTATCACATAAATGCATAGGAATCAGCATTTATATTTTGCTTTGGGCTGGACTTCCCAAAGGTGAACACTTTCCAAACAACACCTACAACAAGGTCTCATCGTTAGGGAAAGTATAGTCTGGTCAAATTATTTTCCAACGGTTGGAAAAATAAGCACGTCAAGCTCCAAAAACACAACATCATAGGGCAATGGACCCCAACAGAGAAATCCATTTTAACCCTGAGATGACCTTAAATGCAGTTCATGTCTGTTAAACAAACCAAAATAGAGCATCTGGATATTCTGTAATCAAAATGTTTCAGAATATTACTTTTTGTTAAATTTTTGCTGTTCTTTTTTGAGCTGGGAAATAGAAAATTCAACCTTAGTACTCACTGAGGGGGGAAGGAATTTAGGAATTAAAATTCCATTGCTTTCAAGAGACTCTGGTGCTTAGGGAAGCACTAGGTGACATATTTTTTGCAGGTAGGCCTGACTCCTTCAAGGATTCTTCTGAGGCATTTTTAAAATTAAAAAGACAGTACATAGCCACTGCAAGATTGCATTGCAGATCAAGATAGGCTCCAGAGTGTCAAACCTGGCAGACGGAAAGAATGTACTAGAAAAACAAATGGTGGTAATGAACACCAGTCTACAAACTTCTGTTAAACAGTCTGAACACATCAAAATCCCTGATGACTAAGGAAAATAAATGTTTCATTATTCACATTAGATTACATGGAAAACACAACTTATTTAAATAGCAACAGTCTGGTGAGGCTCCTAAAAAGGGAAGAGGGAAAAGATATATCTTGGGATGTATCTCCTTGGCGTTGGCAAACAATCATGAGCTGGTTCTACCTAACGCAGCCAGGAGCTCTATAATTACGATTACGACAGTGCTGGGCCCAAACTAATATATTCTGCAGAGCTAGTGTTTATAATACTATGGGCTGAGCACGCTGCTCACCTGGCTACACAGCTTTAGCCAACTTAGCATGTGGGTAGTGTACACACTTGCACAGACATGCCGTTAGACACCGGTGAGAGACTAGTCTGAGCTGAATTATCAAAACAGTCATTTTTCCACTCTCCCTCTGGCTCTAGCCACTGATGTCCCAAATTCTTTCCCACATGTCCTCACTGAGGCAAGCCTTTACCCATACTTAGTCCCACTGAAATGGAGGGAGACATTACCCAGTATGATTGAAGGAGGCCAAAGTCTGGCTGCAGGAAATCAAGGGGAAGAATTATCTCGTTTAAGACTTTGCTTTTACTCAGAGAGTGGGTGAAACATCAGGGCTTTTTTGCTTTTGGGTATGGATTTTTTTGATAGCAAGGTCAAAATTTAATTATCTCTAAAATCCATCCAGTTTTAGGAATAGATTAAGCAGCTAAGTGCCTGAATTAAGGACTGCAACACACTAATCAGAATGAAATATAAATAGATTTAAGACCTGATGATAAAAGCTAACAAACAGCTCCAATACAAAGGAAATTCCCTCATAGCAATTATTTGCTTTCTGAAGCACAGAAAAGCTTTTCTTGAGTTACTGTTGGGACACAGGGGCACCAGTCAAACAAGAGTTGCATTCAGTACTTAAAGTAAAATGTGTGTGACCCTGCAGAGTTTTGCAACTGTCCCTTTTCGTACAGCCTTCTCCTCAAACCTTCCGCACTCCTTGTTGCTTACTGTCCTCTGAAGTGTGGTAAGAAACTGTGCATGACTCACTTCACTGCTCTCAGAGTCATACTGCTGCAGGGAACAACCTTGAGGTTAAGAGGGAAGACAGAGGTTGCCAGAGAGAAGAATGGGTGGTTAGACTACCTCAAAATGCACTTACTTCTCAGGGCTGAAGTTTCCTGCAACAAGTATGGGAATTTAAATGGTTTCCCTTTCCTCTTTTCTATTTCCCACTCTCCCTACCCCACTGCCACCATGGCCTTAACAAATAGCATGGGATTAATCTCACCTTTCATCTTCTCCAAGTTTTGCATTTAGTCTTAAGCTGAACATTTAGATTCCCATCCTAAAACTGCGCATGTACTATAAACCACCTCTGAGAATTGATCCAGCCAAAAGGTAACATGGCAAAACCCCCACATTTTTAAGTGAACAAGCTCCCTTGACTGCGTACTTAGTCGAATACCAAAAAGAAAGTACAAGGGAAGAAGTTCGGATGTGCAACCAGGTGTGTGATGAGAGTTGCAGAAAGCCTAAGTCAGATTGGCAGCTGAACTGCCCTTTATGATTAATGGGACAAATGGCTTGTGGAAGTGCTTATATCTCTCCACTAACTACAGAAGAAACCTTCACAACTAACTGTCTTAGGCTGGAGACCTACCTGCCAAATGACTTGAATTAGGTAAAATGAATCCTTTCCCTTGAAGCCACATGTGTTTTCGTGGTTAGGGCTGAGGTCTGGAGCCTGCCCATATTCCTTACAGGCATACAAGTCAGAGCAGGGGGAGTTCATCATCCTCCTGGGGCTCTGTCTCTCTTCACTGCACTAGTTGAAAATCCAGTGCACAAACTAATCACGGAGTAACACATGGTCCAGGGCAAACTGATCGTGGAGTAACGCATGGTCCATTGCACAGTTAATTATCTTTGGAGATTTTGGGACTATTTACAGATCTGAAGAGAGTCAGTTCCTTCTTGGCAGAGAACTGTACAGACCCACAAATACACTTCCTGCTCTGCTTTATTCGCAAATATTGGCATGAGGGATTTTTGCTAGCAGAAGTAGGGCCATGTTTAAATGTGCATTTCTGTGCATTTCTGCTATTAGAGCTCCAGCTAATACTAGGTCCCTGGCTCATGTTCTTCAAAGAAAAAAACATTAATACGCTAGACTGTAAAGATCTGTGAGTTAAATCACAGCTCAGCTGGAGGCAGGGATTCCAAATACCCACAGACTTCAGCACAACGAGGATTGTATCTATTGTCCCCAATCCTATACCTGCCTGTAGCGTGCTGAACCCACTCTGCCCTTGGTTTGTCTTTCGACTCCATCACTTCAGTCTGGCTTTGTCTACAGCAGCCGACCAAGCTCCATTTTTAGGGTCAGATCCTCAATATGGAGTGGAAAATATCCTAGAAAGCTGCTATTTGCTGAAGTACAGTTCATCTGCAACCACAGGTAAGTTGTGTTGGTATAAATCATAAATAATTCACAATTCTGTCTGTGAAAAGAAGTGATTTGCGCAGATATCCTTATAAAGAAAAGTCTTTCGGCTTCCAAGAAAACCAATTTACATGTAATAACGTTCCATTAATATAGCGGTTAGCCATGGCTAAACAGCTCATACCTGTTTCATTATCAATTACTGTGAGGCCCTGATCTTAATCACCAAGGTTTCCTGTGATAGTCTCATGTGTAGCTTTGCATAAAAGAATTAAGATTCCTTGTGCATATGGTCACTTCCTGCTGTACTCTTCAAATACAGATGTTTGGTCCAGCTACATACTCATATGGCTGCTGGCATTCATTTTCTAGAATGAGTTTTGTTTTGTATTACAATGATACATTAAAGTAAGTCCACCTTTCCTTATCCTTTTCACAGAACTGTCCATATTTGAAAATTGCATTTCACATCAGCAGAATATGTGGGTTCCTAAAAACAAGTCTACTTCTGCTCTTCCATCAGGATGGTAAGAGGGTGAATGGATTTCATCCTTTACACATCAAAGCTTCACAGACTCCTCCTCACACCTGTGCCTCCTCCTCAGGACCTATTTCTAATGCAGAAACAGTTGACAGGAAGAGTTTTGCCAGTAGTGATTATATACTCTATCATTTTCCCATTTTTCACCTTCGCCAAAATAATAACAGTGAATAAACAAAAATCAGTGGAAGACTGTGAGCTTGCTCTGAACCCAAACAGAAGAAGAAGGCAATGTCATCAGCTGATAATGGTGTAGAAGCGATTAGTGCTTCCTTGCACTGGTGAAGAAAATCAGGTATTCTGTGCCTGCTCTCATCTGGAGGGCTGGAATGTAAGGAGCCTGTAGCAGAGGGAGTTACAATAGTTGAGGCATGAAAAATATATTGTTACTTCTTGAGGTGTCCCTCACTTCTTAGATTTACTAAGCATAGTGCTGCATACAAGTGATTAGTGGAAGATGCATGTGTGGAAGGGGCAGGTAAATCCTAAATCATTTGCTTTCTGTTGCAATGACATCCCCATGGTAAAATCCTGGGCGTGCTGTGAAGGTGCTACATTAAGTAGGATGTTGCCCTTAGCATGGACACAGGTAGGATGAGCAAGAAGACAGGAAGTTGTGGATCTAAATAGTTCATGGCTCCCTGATGCTTAAGAGGAGCTGCAGGACCAGAATCTACTTGTACACTGAAGGCAAATATTGCCTGTTATCATCAGCTGCTGGCTGATGACGTAGGCTGCTTTGTTATACGTGACTTAAATGTACTTATCAGCAATGATTGCTGACATCATTTGAATCAGTCCTAGAATGAGGTGATGAAGGAAAAAAACATCCCCAGAAGTTTATGCTATGGTTCAGCAGACACATTTCTACAGTTCTACTCCCCCTATTCCTGTATTTCTCCCCAGTTACTCTCCAGACCCAAATGCAGTTAATAGTTTCTTGTTATGGGGAAAAGTACACACAAGCACATTTTATCACAAACAGGCTCAAGGTTTCCAGGCCCTGGTCTTTGGCCCTGTGACGTTCCAAAAGGGGTTTGCCTCAGCTAATACGTATCTTGCCCTGAAACATTTCCTTCATCTGTTTACAAGATAGGAGACACAAGCTTTTCAAAGGTGCTTTGCTTACAATAATGCTACTTTTTCCATTCCTGGTGTTGAAATATCTCTGCAGCCATAAAGAGCATTCTATTTAGTATGAGATGTACCTTAAATGAACCTACAGTAAATGATGTTCATCTCAGCTCCTATCATTAGGTAGATAAAGTATATTTTATTCAAAAAACAAGTCAGCTTCCATTATAGTGACATGAATAAAAAGGCAACGTTACATGTCTCTCTACCAAAATGCAGAATCTAGACAGCCAGCTCTGCAGAAGGTTTTTGTTTCAGATTTTTAAGGATCACATATTTCAACTGAACCTCTGTCTGGAGCTTGTGTATTTACGTAAATTCCTTTTCTTTCCCCTGCAGCCTGACCCTGTTTCCTGAGGCTTGGGTGAGGGACAGAGTTGCTTTTCTAGCTATGCCTTTGCCCTCCTGCTTTGTTATTAAATATAAATCAGAGACTTTTAAAGTCAGTCCACAGCACTTCCGCTTGATAGAAGATCCCTGCTTAAAGACCCTTTTCTCCATCCTTAGAAATAAGTATTCCTTAAATTATAAGTTTTCATTAACAAACCACTTGCATAATATTAATGCTCCCCACTTAAATCCTGATATATCATGGGGCTTTGAGATTGCAGCACACTGGGGTCTTCCAGCTCTATTATTTATAAATGTCTCTCACATGTGAATAATAACCCCACTGATGCAAATTCATCTAGCAGGGACAACTTTTTTCTCACTAAATAATGTGAGTACTTGGAAAGTATCTCCCCCACACCGAATTTTCCTGTGTACTTCCCACCAAAGGAGCGGAGCTCTCTCCTGTGTGGAAATCACTTTAAGCCCAGCTCGGGTTTCAACCTGTCACTCTGTGTGCTGAAGTGATTGCAAGCCCTGTCCTGATACAAATTGGAAATGAAAGATGTTGACAAAAATTCCAGCTATGTGAATAATGATTTATGACTGTTTTGCCCAGGCACCTCAACACTATTCATGAATAAAGCATTGAGCTTTAGGGTAGCAAACAACTTATTAGAAAAACAATTTCAATTTGATTAGAGATTATAAAGGAAAGGAAAAGGAAAGGCCAGTACATTGTACCAATCAACATACATTTCAGCTACCCTTCTTCAAATATTTGTGGTAACATGTAAAATTTGGGTCATGTCATTAAACGTAGGCACCTGCTGGTAGCATGTCGCCCATGCATAGTGCTGCTGTCAGCAGATTATTTCTGCATGCTTATATCATTTACTATGTGTGACTAGCAGGTGTAGTTTCACTATAGAGCTATTGTAGAAAAGGAAAATTTTATTGTTTACTGTCGAGATGTCAGCCCTAAGCGCCATTTATCCTTAATAATAAACACAATAAGCCTATTAGTTTGTATTGTGACAGCATCTAAGAAGTGCCCCATTTTTGCTTGGGACCCATTGTGATGTCTGCGTATGAAACACATTTACATAGTCATGTAAGCTTCATGAATTTCCCCTGTTCTGGACTATCCTTATTATACGGAGAATAATTTATTTAATGACAATATAATTGAGAAAAGGGGACCTGTAGTAGGCAGATTCTACATGATACTGAAAAGGTCTTCTTCAGAACTCCTAAATATCTCTCTCCATTTGAAAAGCAAACAAAATTTCCTTTCTGTTCAGAAATCAAATGAAAATCTTTCTTTGAAATTACTGATGTCTCCATGTGCACACTTGAAAATATGGCCTCTCCCAGACTTAAGGCCAAGCGTGCGCTCTTAAACCGTAGTGTTTCTGAAACCAGCATCTGCAGAGCCGAACACCAAAAGCCCCACCCTGCAGCGAAATGGCCCCTCCAGATGCCCTTTCATTCTAGACTTACCCATTCAAACATTGCTTTCACAGCCTTTTAATCAAATCAGCCCTTACAATCTTCTTTTCACATCGCAATCCAGTCTGTTGCACATGTGCAAGCCAATTTTACACTGCAATTTTTCTCTCATTTCTGAGCATCACATCAGTCCCCTTTTCATCCTAAAAAGCTAAGTCTCTTTTTCAGATTGCCATGAGGCTGAGAGACCTTTATATAACTTACAGGTTGAAGCAATAGAAAAGAGAATTAGAGCAACGAATGGAAACTACTGGCAGGAAGATTTTCTTCTGCTTTAACCTGTTTCCACCTTTCTTCAGCTCCAGTTTGTGCAGTGTAAGTAAGTCTGTTTTTAAGTAAGTCTGTTTAAAGAATAGTAGTAGATGTAAAGAAATCTAAAAACTCTGCATGTGATACTGCACCCCACCTTTAGGGGATGCAGACCAGAATCTGAAGAGAGACTTTTAAGGTTTTTGTGGCCTAAGGACATTTTTACTCACTTCAAATCCTGTTCACAGAAGAGTTCTCAGAAGGTTTTCGTGCTCTTTCCACTATTAAAATCACTGACTGCTAGGAACCCTTTACAACTTTTTGGCCTTCCTATGCAGTGAACGGGATCCAAATTAGGACAACGACCTTTGTCCCCAACTTTGACATTTCTCCTCCATGAATGGGTTGTTTATCTAACATAAGCATAAAATACAGCATTATTGTAGATTTGTGCACTGATGTGACTAGTGACTTAATCAGGAGTTGGGACCACTAATGCTGTCCTGTGGTATATTCCTGCCAAGATGTAGTCTGAAAAACAAAGATAAGGGAAACCGAATGCGGTGGATACGCAGAAAACTTTTCTTAGCAGTCACATAAAAGCTCTCCAACTGATGCTCTAGCAAGAGAACAGTTGATGAGACGTGTTAATAGCACTGATTGAGTGAAATCAGAGAAAGCCTCCTAGGCAAAATAAATTACGTGAGCAGAGTAAGTGTCTGTTTTATGCAGACGTTTCCAGCTCATCCGGGAGCTTGAAAACTTTGACATAAACGGCTTTCATGACATTGCCAGCATAACAACTGCTTAACAACACCAACTTAATTCCTTTATATGTTAGCAATTTGTCAGTGCGGTTCATAAAATAAAAGAGCAGTCACTGTGTGTGATTCTGTAGCGCAGTCCATCTGAGGCTCTAGTCAGACCTGACAAACGTGAGTAAACCTCGTGGCCCGGGAAGAAAATGAAATTCAAGAAAGTCCAGAGCCTGCACAGCTGCGATGTCAACGTCAATGTGCTAGCTTGAGGCCACTGAGGTCTGAGGTCACAAGTGCGGCGCAGTGAGTCTATGCAACCCTAGGGAAGTGAAGAAGGATAAACGTGAAAGGCACAGTAGTACCCTTCTGCTGTGAGGCTGCTCCCTAGCCAACCAGTCCCTTTAGCTGCCCAGTGACTTTAGCAGGAACGAATGTATGCAGTAATAAATAAGAGTGAATCTTCCACTCCAAGCCTATTGCAAAAGATCAGTTTGGGTGAGATAAAGCATTCCAGAAATATTCTTAAAAAATTACTGAGGCATACCTCTTGGCTTGGTGAGCAGTCCAAGTTGTCTGACTGTCTACAGGACCCCAGGTCCTCCATGTTCTCACTGCTCTTGCAGTGACCCAGACTTCATCACACTTGGCTACTGTGCCTTAATACAGCTATGTCATGCTCATCCAAATCAGCTGTCAGATCAGCTCTTCATTTTCGTGCAAACAGCCAACAATAGTTATTTCCACTTGCAGCACTCACGAGCAAAGTCAAATTTTCCACTAATATTTTAACGCCAAGGTCATTTCCCTGGCAGTAGTTGAAGGAAGCAAATTCTAAATTCTAAACAAACATTTTCTATCACATGAGCAGGATCCTTTTGTTTATGTAGTCCATGTTTAAAGCATCTTTAACAAATCACTGAATTTGTGATTTCTTTACTGATATGAATGACCTATCTTGCATTCTCAGCTGGCTCTTTCACTGCATTCCATGTGAAACAGTAATTTAAACGTTCACTTTTCAGCAACATCATTCAATCATTCCTACCTATCTATACATTTTTACAAACTCAGTGCCTATGATTAAAAAGGAAGATGATATTTTAGTATGGGAATACTAATGCTCTATCATAAGAAAGCTGATTGCATTACTGATGTTGAAATTATTCATAAAACAAGCATTGTGTATTTTTGCCAGCTTGAGAGTGGTAAACAAAGGGCCTAATTCTGGCAACACATTACTTTGTGTTTAATCAGATAGATACTAGAAGTCATCTTAATATCCTGCATGACCGTTGCGAAACTTAATGTTAAGCAGGCTGTTAAATTAGGTGAATCTCTCTTAATCTCTTCTGGCAAAAATGTTCCACTTGGTATAAATAATTAAATATCAGAACAGGGATTTCAGTCTGACTATTCTGTCTTCCAAGTGAGTGCCTTTCTAAATTAATCTCACGTTCCTTGTGTGTGGCCCAGTACCATTTAATTGTTTATGTCACGTAGAACAGTTTACCTGGGTGAGGTTGCAATAGAGCTCCTATCTGCAAGTGCTCTACAGCCCATCAGTTCCCGTGCTCCTCTCAGAGGTCGAAAATCTGCTTCTGCATCTGCAGTATAGGGAAGACTGCTCACACAGCATGTGTGAACTTCCCCACTACTACGGGGTTTAGGGTGGCGTCACGTTCTTTTTATTACACTGAAGTTTCTACACTGTGCATTAGATTGAGTCCCAGAGGTAAAGCGGCCAAGATTTGAGATTCCTATCTATGCTCAAGCACAAGCTGCTGGCGGTGTCAGGACTCGGGTGCATACGTGCATGTGCATGCCTCGTGGCAGCGGTGTAGTTGCCTTGGCGACTTCACTCGCAGAAACACGGACCCTTAGAGAGCTGACTTGCTTCTGTGACTGTGCAGCAACTGAGCAGAAATGCAGGGATGCAAGGCATCCCTTAGACATCTAACTTCCCTGGGGATCTGGACCATGAGTCATTAAATTGACTGCTCAGATACTGACTCCGAGGTATGTTTTCAGGATGGGCTCTATTCCACGCCTAGCCACCCAAACTCATTAGGGGTGTTGAATGAATTAGGCATTGCTCAACACAACTGAAGAAAGAGGAATGTGACCTTTACTCAGACATGACTAAGCTCATTTATCTAACCTGCCAGATATAAATATTATCAACAACATTATGCTGAATCAGTCTTGGTGCAATAGCATAAAAGTGAATAGAGCTAAACCAGAGCAGAACAGCACCGAGTTATGTATAGCCACACAGTACAAGCATTTTCTGCTTCCATTGAGATTGCATGAACATTTACTTTATTTTCTAATTTTCTTTGTTCCTTTGTAGAGGAAGCGGTCAAAAGACAGCAGAGAAAATGACCCCAGCGCTTTAATAAATTGTTGTCTTCTTTAACATGACTATTTTTGTGGCAGTTTACGAAAGATCTCAACTCTGGGCTCAGTGGCACTTTGATGTTTAGAGAAAGAGAAGAAGAAAATGAATTTTATTGGTTTTTTTTCTCTTTTCCTTCCCTATTTATATTTTCTTCCCCTTTGCCTGGTTCTTGCTATCTAACTACCACTTAGGGCCTGTTGAATACATCTAATGAAAATATTACCAATATATGATGTCTCAACATGCATCTCATAAAAAAACTGGAGGAACAAAACAGAAGTCTGTTAGGGCAGATTGCAATCCCCCCTGTAAGCTCATTGTAAGACGAGGGAGGGAGCCTTTTCCAGCGAGTTCCTCCCTCCCTGCCTATGCAGAGACTGCTCCGCACGGACCCAGCACAGCAGCACGGATGCAGCCCATGCTGGAGAGTGGGTTGGCGCAGGGCCCTGACTCAAGGCCATGCTAAGGGACAGGGCAGTTGTGATCCCTTGAGCTTTATAGACTGTTTTTTACAAATAAACCTTAAAGATCTGCCAAATCCGGGCACGACCTTTCTGTGCAGGGCCAGGATGGAGGCTCACGGTGCTTCTTGCCCCAGCGCCACACTCATCACCAGAGGAAGCTCTGTGTAGCCCATCCCTGGTGTTGCATGGGCAAGACATGCTACAGTTGCCCAAAAATCCCTGTTGCCCTTGTGACACGTGGCCTGGCACACTTCCTTAGCTGTCCTGGTTATTCATGGTGTCACAGGAGCACACATGGTATACGGGAGTGGAACAGGTAGGGAACAGTGACATCCCTTGTCCTGCTCCATGCTGCAAGGCGCCTGTGCTAAAGACGATGTGAGCTCAGCCAGTACCTCCTAAACCTGACTCAAAGAGTGCACCCAAACATGGCCATGTAGCATAGACAAAGGGCAATTTTGGATCTATGCCCATACACAGCATATATGTAGTCAAGGTAGCTCTATATAAATAACATTTAACTGAAACAAAGCAAAAACCCCTGAGCTTGCAGCTTTCTTGCACATCCTTCCTTCACCCGCCAGAGCCCTGCAATGCAAAGAGGCGACAGCTTCTGCACATCACCGTGAATAACGTTCTGTAAAAGCAGCCCCCACTTCCTCAATTCCAGGCACAAGAATGAGCCTAACTTTGAACTTATTTTCTCTTTACCAATTTTCTTATATTGGCAAAGACCTGAAAATCAGAGACATGCCTGTCTTCTTGCTTGGGCTGCCTTTCTGCCACACACATGAGAAGACATGTACCTATTTTCAAGCAGGGTGATACCCATGGCAAACTGCTCTCTGGAATACCTATAAGGTGGAAGGTGGGAAATGCAATTAATTCTGAAAGGAATCCTTCCTTCTGGCAGGCAGCCAGAGATAGCAGAGCTGTAATAGCTTTTGGGCAGCCACAGCACAGGAGTTACAGCAATTCACCAAGGACACTCCCTTTAAGCTCCTGGTTTCTTGAAGGAATTGCAAATAATATCACTTGGATACAGATAGCTGAAGGGGAAACTCGGATACCGACGAAGCATGAAACGGCCTGGCCTGAGACGTAAAATAATTCTGCGTGAAAATTCACAGCTGCCCGTTGTTAAAAATAAAAACAAGGCCGTAACCTTCTCTGCTTTCCATCCATGAATTTCCTTTTGTTTCCCCTCCGCCCAGCCTGCAGGTCCTGCCTGCACGGCTGCTCGCGCCATGCCAGACGCTGTCCCGCCAGCCGTCCCTCCACACAGCAGTGCCCCGGGGACAGTGTCACTCCAGCGTGACAGCAAAGGTGGCCACCTTCCAGCTGAACCGCTGCTACCACCACCTCCGCAGGGCTGCTGTCCCCCCTGAGGGCAGTGACAAGGGCCTCCAGCCATGGGCTCACTCACAGGCGTGTCCATCACCTGCGTTTTCCGCTCCTCTATTTCCAGGCTGTTTCGGCACAGGACATCCCCTCACCGGGGGATGTCACTTGCTCCAGTGTGAGGCGTTTAACCACGGAGCAGTGGTGCAGAAGCAGTCTGCGCCTCCAGCAGGTCCCTGTGTTGTCTCTTTGCAAAGTGTTGGCTACCGTGCAGTTTCACAAAGCACACGAGGTTTGGCAGGAGAAAAATTCCAATTTTTTACTGACCTCCCATTTTCCTTTGCCTGGAAAGTCTCAACAGAGGAAAGATATTCAAAACAATCATATTTTTGTGTCGTTATTCTGAACTCAAATTTATGGTTAAAATACACGGTGGAAAAGAGCCAAGAAGGCAGGGATGCAACAAAATCCAGCAGGAGTTGAGGTTAACAATGACAATTCATTGATGGATTCTAATCCTTTCCTCACAGTAAGTAATGGCTCACTCCATGAATTAGCCCATTGAACTAGCCACGGAGTAGGATGCCTTTTAAAAAGGACAGTATCTGATCCATGATATGAAATAAAAAAGCAAAGGTCATACAATGGTATCCTGACAAAAGGCCGTGCCAAGGGCAAGAAGCTAATGAGAATGAGGAAGGCTGGCAGAAACTTATCTATCTGTAATATCTCCATATTTGTACTTCATATTACAGTAGCCCTAACGGCCAAACTGAGACTAGAGCTTTGCTGCCCTTGCTGTTGCATATGCGCACGGTTACCTTGCCTCAAAGCATTTACAATCCAAACTGATAAGAGACATCAAGGAAGAAGGGAGATAGTATTCCCTTCTGCACAAGGAATCTTTAAACCAATTGGGAGCTCCTAAGTCTTCTGACTGAGTTCGGTCTCCTAGTTTAGAAAGTTCCTCATCAGACCCTATTTTTCTCTAGATATATGTCACCATAAATAATACCTTGTACTTCCCTAGCCTCCTTTTAGCAAAGATCAGACAATTCCTCCCAAAAGAGGTATTCGCCTCATTGAACATGGATGTTGGAAATGCAGACATCTATGCCTGAGCTACTCATGATTCACAGCCAATAGAAATCCAGTTAATGCCATTAGTGGAGCACTGGCTACCAGCTAAACAATGGGATTTGCCTCATTCCCCACTTTCATGGGGCTATCACTCCACAGGACTCACAACGCTCAGGAGGCAAATTCATACGGCATTAACTCTGCAAAACGTCCCCTGCAGCTATAGGGAACCCTGCACACACAGGCAGCAATGCAGCCCTGCTGGGCTGGGTGGGAGGTAAGGTCACAAAAATGTAAGGTGTCCAAAGGGAACAGATTTGCTCCAGCGTGAGGTGATACTACTCCTTCACTGGGACTTCCCTGGAGCAGAAGGCAGGGAGAGAGCCTTACTTCAGAACAGCGGATTTGGTCAAACTCCCTCTCTGGATGTGCACGAGACCCCATGTTGCACTCTCTTCTCCTGGCCTGCACGACTCCTGGAAGATACCAGGCACTGCCTCGGGCCTTTATCCACACTCGGGGAGGGGAGGGGAAGGGTGAGGTGCAATAATGGCGCAAAGATAAAGAAAAGAAGTGGATAACCTAGCCTATTTGACATAAATGAGAAGTCAAAAAGGCTATATATTACCCAAATTAAAAGTGGGTAACCTCTTCATGAATACCTTATGTATACTGTTGTGGTATAAACGCCTTATCTCTGGCATGGTGTCTGAGAGACGGTGGTCTGTCTACCTACCCACAAGACTGTGCTGGGCCTCCAGCTCTCATGCTTTGAACACCTCCTTTCAAGAAATTACCACAGAAAACAAAGCCTTCCTATTCGCCACTTAACACTTTGATGGCAGGTGGCACCACACTGAAAATGAAGACGCGAGGCTTACTTAATGGCATGAAAAGTAAGGAGCTCTTGACACAAACAAAAAGTGCTGCCTGTGTTTCCCTGCTTCTGCTTCTTCACCACAATCGTCTCTGAGTCAGGGTGAGGGGACTTATGGTGACCTCAGATTTGCCTTCACAACTCATGTTTTGTTTTCTCTGAGTTCAGGGACACTGTCTTAACTCCCCACTCTGAATGCAAGCTTGTCTCTCCCATCCTCCTAGCCAAAGCTTCCCAGTTGTTTCTGTGATCCCTCCTTTTGATCATCCACTAACACCTGGCTTTGTACTGCTTCTAGTAACTTTCCACTCTTTTAAACCACGCTCCTCACACACAAACCTGGAAAAACTGGTTTGTGTAAGCTTTAGGTAACCCTTTGTCCCAGGCCTATTTCCAACTCAATAGCTGAACATTGTGGTTTAATGACCAAGTATTGTTCCTAGCAGAGGAGTTAAAGAGTATTTGGAGACTAAAGAGGGGAATTCAGGCTTGCCTATACATTTGGCTGAGAGCTTCCTGTAAAGCTTAAGATTCATATTATACGTTTACATCTGCAAGGAAGTGTACCAGGTGTGTTAATGTATCATTGCTAGTTCCAAAGATTTTATTTGGCTTGGGAATGAGCTGATCCAAAATCAGGTGACTGGTGGCCAATCACACCCTTGTGCAGTGAATTACTATTAATACTGTTCTTAGAGATAAATCGTGCACTAGCAATATAGATGCTGAAATAAATCTGCGTAAACTATTCACAGCATAGTTCAAGTGGGGACTAAGTGTTGCCGTAGTTTTGCACTCCTGAGCCACTTGCCTCCACTATCTTCAGTTAAATGCAAAGTCTGAGTCAGTGGTAAAAATCAAACAGAAATATTACTGTATTTACAGAAGATGTATTTGTCTCGGTCAAATAGAGACCATTCATTTACCACAGCTTACATCATTGCACAGGCAAGCTGAGCTCCCTGTGTACTTGGCTACAACATAGCAGCCTCACTCACATAAGCTAATCCTTCTGTTACAGGAAGCTGAGTGTTCACAAGGAGACACAACTAGAGGTTCACAGGATGTTGGTAAAGGGATGTCTGTGTGGGATGCAAGTAACCTACAAAAGACTACAAACACACTGAAATCAGGGCAGGAAGCATCTGTGGGGGTCATTGAAGAGCCATAGAGAACTAAATTCATTTAATTCATTTGAAATTCTCTGAGTCGTGATGTTTTTAAAGGAAAACTTGGAATAATTTTTCAATAAAATTATTTCTATATCTTCTTTCATTTTATTTTTTCATCACTGGTACTGTAACTGGTCAAATTAGATTCCATGTCAGGCAAGCAGCCTTCAAAGCTAAATAAAAAAGTAAAACAGTTTAGATCTGAAACATAGGGGAGATCTAGACCTATACCCTACTAAATGTTTGAAGTCCAAGTGCTTTCAATTAGTGTGGGAGGCAAAGGGTATGGGGTGGAGAAACTCAACTTAAGATTCATGGAGGAAGTCTAATACCTGTATTTGTAAGTCTTTGAGAAGATGCTTCAAACTAGACACCAAAATTAAGCGAAATTTTTCATTCCCTTAGACATTACATTTTTTCACTTTTAGACCTTTAACCTTTCAATTTAAACCTTTTCAAAAGGCAAAAACCTTACAGGTTTGCTTTGCCTCCCCGTTCTGTCCCCTGCTTTAACCAACCCCTGAGAAGAGTCATGGGTAAGCAACAGTCCAGCACAGAGTCCACTCCTGATATTTCTATGCAGGCTGTCCTGTCACTGCCCAGGCTTTAGCCATCAGGATTTGACTCTCATGTTTTTAATTCAAGAAACATTGGCACTTTTATTTCTTGTCAGTGGTATTGCCAGTATTAATTGCTCAGAGGCAAGGTATCCATCCTTCCAAAGCAATTAATGCCAGGAGCCAAGCGGACGTTATCAGGGAAAATTAAGACAAAGGCAGTCTGGCTTTTCCTGAAAAACGCAACTTTCAGCTTTTAGCGAAAACTGTTCTCTAGATATTAATAAAGATTGCAGCAAACAGTAAGTCACTAGTCACCTTTAAAAGAAATCTGGAAAAGACATCAGCAAGTGTATTGCACAGAAAAATCTTAGCTGAGGAGGTGAGGAGGTGATCAAGTACATTTTTTCCATTTCTGTCTTCTCTGATTCTGCACCACACGAGATCATCTTCCTCTTTATAAATTGCATAAACTTCTGCATTGACTATTGTTTTCCTTCCTCCCAAAAAGCAATGTCCAACTCTATATGTTAGTCAGTATTGACTTTGAATTAACCCTGCACTGAGAATGTGTTCTAGATTTCTTAAAGTTCTCCCACTTTTTGTCTCACTAGATAAAACTATATTAGAAGTAGATTTTTCTCACTGGATACGGTATGATCTTCATTACATAATAAGGACATTATCAAATGAGCAAGATGGTGTATATGGGAAAAATAAATGAAGAAGTCAGTGAATAATCATGGATCCTGTCATCGGACGTCTTTAAGAGAAGAAAAAACTATGATATAAGCCAGAAAAGCCATAAGCTCTCTCTCTCTAAAAAAAGAGCTTCTTTAAGCAATTTTGACAGCAAAGACTACTACAAAACAGTAGCAGTGGCACAGAAAAAATAGCAGTATGTATAGGGTACATAGTGTCATCCTATATCTGCAAGGGCAGACTTGGTGGAAGTTCGCCTGAACCAATCTGTTTTTATTAAGATGGGCAGAACAAAAAGTGAGAATCAGGAAATTCAAACTTATCTTGCTTTGAGTAGGGAGCAGAAGTAACAGTATCTATGATGTGGCTTATTTCCCTAGGATTAAGAGTTTTATAACCACACCGAACAAGTGGGAGGAAGGAAGGTGCTCAGCTACATTCAGCAGTTGACATTCGGACGCAACACCTGCACCAAAGAATTATTAGATAACAAACACAAAGATCAGACACTGAGATCAGAGCACAGTAGAAGAACAACTCAGATCAAGCTAAAGCTCAGCATGACCCAAATTATTTGGTAACTAAAGAGAAAAATATTCAAAATCTAGAAACCTGGGTGAAATCAGTTAGCTAAAACTGGTAATGAGTAAGATGCTGGTCCTGGAAGGTAAAATTTATGTTTTTGCTGTTGTTCTCCTCGTTCCACTGGAGGCTGTTTTGACATAGGAGGTTCACCCTGGTTTCAGTAAATGCAGTATCTGACCCATACTGGCAGCTAAGCCACGCTGGTGGCCCAAAGGGACGGGTTCCATTGTGAGAAGTATCTTACAGTACAGCACTCAGGATACTTTGGGATATTTCAGATCAAAGGGAAAGCCTTAGCTTCAAATCAGAGGCATGCCACTCACATGAGAGATGTCTTGCAGAGAGCTCTTTACTTATTCAGTGCTTCATTCATTGTATTGCCTGCTATAGTCCTAATGAGTACAGGTTTCCATGATAAGCCTTTACAAACAGGTGTGATTACTCAGGTACAATCGTTATAGCTTTTAAAATATGTTTTTAAACAAGGGAATAGGAATAATTCACAAATTAATATTGCTTGCCCTACTTAAGAGTCCAGCTTTTGCAAAGCAGGTTCCCTGGACTTGAAATAATGCCAAGTAGACTTTTAACTCTCATGAAGGTCTTGTCAGACATCATCACAACTGCTAAGGGCTATATTGAGGCCAGCTGAATGAAGTTCCTGTCCACTGACTACAATGTGAGCCAGGCAATGCCAGAGAGTGGACAGGCCAGATACACTGTGGAAACCACAGTTGCTCATCTGTTATTGGCCGCAAGTGTCCTTAGTGCTTCATCTTAACCTATTTGACCTGTGCCAGAGGAACATATATCTTTTTGCTCACAGTTTGGGCAGTGGTGGTGGTGCTGGAAAAACATCTACAAACAGCAGGATACATGGCACATTGAAAAATGTTAGCTGGGACCAGAAAAAAAATAATAGCCACATCCTTTCCACACAGGCCATCTAACCCAAAATGGAACACACCTTTCAGAAAGGATTGTTTTCCTTTATAGAAAAATATTTTGATTCTATCAGACTTAAAGCTAGTAAGTGAAAATTGTATTGAAATTCTGGAAACTAGAGACAGTATCTTCTGTCTCAGTTCCCTACCCCATTCATGGATTTACTTAAACACCTTAAAAACGAATTTGTCAAACCTAATATTTATGATATAGGACTCTAGCTTAAAATCAAAGGTTTGCCGTTCACATAGATGAGTCTTACAGAGAGCTCTTTATTTAGTGCTTCATTCATTACGTTGTATGCGGTAGTGATTACAGGCAATTGTCTGCTAGTGCGACCCACACCTCTACTGTTTGTACAATATGAGTCACTCACTGGGACCTGCAATTCCAAGTAGAATTTCTTCATCCTGCAGTAACCACATGCTTTATTCCTGATTATCTCCTTCTCTTTTGTGTAGGCAGAATTAGTAAAGTGCAATTAGCAATAATGCAGTTTGTCCTGCGGCTGATACTTTTTCTTACAGCATTTAATCTTTCCATATCCTCACCTATTACATCAATAAAGCTGCTGGGAGTACTGAACGTAGCATGCAATATGCTCAGATCGCAGAAGAAAGATGTCTTCTGCTGAAAAGGAAGAACTTGGCCCAGTAGAGTTTAGTTAAACATGTAAAAATATATCCATGCAAATAACATGCAATCTAGTCCAATTCTGCCCTTCTCCTGTGAAAATAACTTTATATAGGAAGGGAATGGATTGTTCCATACCCTTCTCTTTGACTGCTAATGCTGCCTTGTCTTTTTTTCTAAAACTATCTATTTGCAAAAACTCATCCTAAATATTTGGCTATCAGACACAGCAGACTATCAGGCATTACATTTTCAATTTCTGGTATTTTATTTTCTACCTTTTTTCCTGTTTTGTTTCTGGTTAAATGCTGCCTCTCCCCTTCCAATTTACACCAAATATAAACAAAGGGGGTGGGTGTCTTTAGTTAGCAAACAATTCCTAGCATCTCAAGAAATGGGAGAGTTATTTTTCCTGCTTTTATCCTGAGTGGGGCAGGGTGAAATATCTTTACATCCTTCCTGTGCCTGCCATACTTCAGCTCTTCTATGATATTCTGACTCAAACAGTATACAGATTGATATAGAGTTAATGCACGCTGTGCCTCTCATTCCCTACATCTGTCCGCACACACGTGCTTTTAGATAGTATTCTTTTAATACTATGAGGGAATTACAGAAAATTAGGAATGGCTTTATATAACAAGCCAGATACAATAACTCATGCTGCTGATCTGATCGAACTGTTTCTTTGGGCTTTTCTTTTGCTATTCTCTTTGCTACAAAAGCGATATTTGAAAGACAGGGTGAAAGACTGAAGCTGAAGCAGGGCAAACTGTTCCCAGGTAGCAAAACACACCCATCCCTGCAAGGTGGGTGGGCTTGGCCCATAAATAAAATGGCACTTATCAACAGATATGACTGAAACCCAATTTAGAAATTTGTTCAAGATGAGACAGCTTGAAGTAGGGTTTTCATAATCTTTACCAAAGCACTGTCATGAGGTATAAAGGGGCACTGCCTTCTCTGTTGTTGATCTTGAAAAACATGTTGGTTGCAGAATTACAACTTCATCAGTTCATTCACTTTTTTTATTTTTCTGCCAAATCATCTGTGATTTTTATGAAAAACATGTATGTTCAACAGGAACATTTTATTAACATGGTTTGTATTAACACGGCTCATGTTTCAAGAGTGCAGTGCTGTTTTTGTTTGTAATCCTTTAAGGGATGGTAGGAATAGCTCACAGTTAGAAATAGATTTGGGGAAACAGAAAAATGAGAGAGGCTGTCTTTTCAAAAGCCACTGCAGAAGGAGATGAATAGTTGCACAGGCTACTGGAAAATCAGACGTTCAATCACCACTGAAAAACCTCCTGCTGCTGCTGCCACCACTAGGCTATTTCGCAGCCAAACTGACCTACCCATGTGGCACCTCGACCTACCTCCAACACGAGGCTGGAGACGCTACCTGGACACAGCCCTATGCACAGAGGCCCCCCACGCCAGGGGACAGGTCCTACCTGTGACCAGATGTTTGTCACTTCCCCGAGGAGTGCTCCAGTCAGACCTGAGGTCTTGTCAGAGATCAGCAGGGTGCACATGAGCAGCAGGGGTAAGTAGTCTGCTCCTGAACGTGGAAGAGGTTGTCCATTTACAGCCTGATGTGTAATTACATCAAGATTTGTTCTTCGCGGCAGCAAAGATGGTCGCTCTCGTGTAATGAGACTAAACACAAGTCCGCTCTCCTGTTCTGAGCTCCTGGTGGGCACTGGTGGCTGCCTCACGCCAAGTATTCACGTTAATCAGACTCGTAAGACCTGCCTGTGGCTAACCTTTTGTCTTTCTCAGCATGCAGTGATATTACAACACCCTGTCACCGCTGGGCTTTAACAGCAGGATAGCCAGGGAAGTTATTGCATGGTAAAACTAGACTTTTTGGGGGCACATGGAGGAGAAAGTTCACACTTTATAACTTGGAGAGATTTATCATCTGGAGAGACACTGAAGCAAAAACTATTGCACAGGTCACGGATAGTTGCAAAAGATTTACGAAGTTCCAGGATCTGAAATTCTGCGTTTTGCAGACTGAAATGTGCCAGCTGCTTACCCTGACTGATTTGGATGGTCCCCTCTAGGTCTTTTGTGTGAGGAAAAAGAATTGTTGGAAGACTCAGTTGCTTTTTGATGCAATTGTATGGATTTACAGAAAAGAGGACTTCAGATCTCTTTCAGCCTAATCTGACAAGGTTAAGTCTTTCAGCCTCAGCCTAACAAGCACTCTTAGTTTTATTTTTCTGGACTCACACCATCAGTTCTGATCCAGGCAATGATGGTGCTTACTGAGATTGCTTATTTCTCTATTTTTCTAGCACTTTTTTCTGTCTATGGTCAGCAGAAAAACGAATACATGCCTCTTTCCCCCTCTCTCCTCCAGAGTCAGTGACAACACTTTACTCACCATTCACATTCAGCAATGACATCAAAAATACTTTAAGTAGGAGCAGTAATTTAATTGTGCTTTGTCTTTGGGCCAAGTTGAGCAGACAGGGCAGGATTCCTCTATCTAACTACAGATATTTAAAAAGCAGACACCAGCATTAGTCACCCTACATCCTCTTTACAGAAAACAGAGAGGAACACATGTTTCTAGGGAAAGGTTCGTCTGACCTACTATTATACTGACCTATTATAGGTGAGGTTAATCACACCATGGAGATGCACTTCTCTCCCTGACTGCCGAGGGAACCCAGGGTGATTAGCTCAGCAACTTTACAGACGTCTAAGATCGGGTGAACTGAATCTCAGCTAGGGAACCAGGCCTTAAAGGCAGTGGGCCTCAAATATTTCTTACCTACCTCTAATGCTGCTGAGGTGTCTGTTCTTATATTTTGCCTATGCTCCCATAATTTGCTGTGTTTATTCAGCTTGGTCTGAATTCTGTTAAATCTCTGGAGCTTCCGTACTGCTATTTGTATCCCGTCCTACAGGGAAGGCTGCATTTATTAAGAGGTTGAAACGTTTGATCCTTCCTACCCAGACAGATTTGTTGTGATGCCCTGATATGGGCACCTTGGGAACCATGAACAAAAGGTGACGTAAAAGCGCAAAGTTTACAATGGTGATTACTAATGTATCATGTAATAAAGTACAGTGAGTAACAAGGGAGAGGTGTCCCCTGTGCAACTAATTAGAGCCACTGTAAATAATTCCTCAGAGGAAAGCCCTGTGAACCTGGAGGCTTCTCCGTTTCTTCCATTTACATTGTTCGACTCAAGAAAACATATTGTCATTCCTTACATACCTTTCACTGTCTCTATCCTTAGGCCATCACAGCTGTAATGACACTGCACTACTACTAAATCTTTTGGATGTGATCACACCCCCCAGTGTAGGCTCTTTATCTCAAGAGCAGAGAAGATGAAGGAAAGAAAATGCTACTTCCTACACAACCTTTGTAAGGAAAAGTATGGTTGGAGGTGATATGGGAGGGAAAAGCTAGGATTCAGGAGCAACAGTGACTGCAGGTAGAGGCCTCTCTTTGTAAATTAATTCATCTAGAGGAACAAAAATGATTTCTGAGTAGGTAGTAGTAAAGACTAGGGAAGGTGGTGTGAAGGAATCAACAAAGGGAGAACTTTTGACTATCAGGAGAAATATACATTGCCATTAAAACTAGACCAGGAAGCTGGAAGACTACTATGCTGGACATTGTTCAACATAGCTCCTATACTGTGCCATGCAACGCCAATTCCAGTACTGCCAGTACCCACTGCTTCTTCTTTGAGGGGCACATTTCTGATTGTGCTTATTCTCTGCAACAGCGAGAGATGCGGTCAGGGAAATTAAGTAAGTAATGCCCCCTCACTTGTTAGGTAGACATGAGTATAGCAACTGTGCAGGGACTTCCGCTCTGAAAGAGTTGTCAGATACTGTACTAATACAGTGAGGAAAGGTAACACCGACAGGAGAAAACCCTGTTTCATCCTTTCACGCAGCTCCTCTGCCAGTGCTGCACCCCAGCTTCGGAGCATTTTTACCTTCTCTGTCACGTTGGTCTTTGCTCTTTGCTGGAAAGCCCTAGGGCTTGAGGGATGGGGAATGCTGCAAGAGGCACAGCACATCATGAAAGAGTGGCCACAGTAAATAATGAGATCACACTCCTCAGGCACCCCTGCAAGGATTTTTCTTCTAAGCGTAAGACTTTTATGCCGTCTTGCAATAAGCTGCACTGGAAGATATCTGATTTTTGCTAACGACTTTTTCTCACCATGCAGCTTGTTGAGTTTTGATGCTTTTGATCTTGCTTGATTATTTGTTTGTGCTCTGCCAGCACTTTTATTCTAACTCTTCTGGTTTTGAAGTGCTTCTTTCTGAGGAAACTTCTCCCCTAATTCCACTACATGTCTTTCCAACTTTAATTGCTAAATGAATTTGATGCACGCTATTTTTAAGTTTTTTAAGAGATATTTCAGTTATTTTTATTCTGTTTTTTTATAAGAGTGAAAGGAACAAATATGTTGTTTTGTTTTAGCTTATCCTGGAAAATGCCAGTTCAATAAAACTATTTTTTTATTCAAATCTTATTTTTTTGAGGAGCTCTACTGGAATAGAAGATGCAATCAGAGTAGCCATTGAAAATAAATGTTATGACTTGTAAATAACATTGTTCTAGGCAGTTTTCTTCTTTTCAGGTATTAAAGAGAAAGCAACACACAATCATATCTCCATAAATTTGGAGGCAGGGGGATCAGTTTACTTAAAGTTCCTTGTATAAACTCCAGCACCCATATCCCTTCACCTCTATGTAGATTGCAGCAAAGCAGCTGTTAGTAGAGCTTGCCGTTTGTTTTCTGGTGGAGTAAAAAGTCTCCCCATGAGATGGGTCAGCTTTTCATCATTTGATCTTTATTTATTTATTTATTTTTCCCTGCAGAATGGATGTGCCTGATCACAGTGAAGGTGATTGAAAGGGAGACTCTGCAACCTGAAGGGAAGTCAGACTGAATAGCAACAGTTATTTCTGGTCAGTACAAGGGCTTGTGTTCACAAAACATGTATATTCCCCCACATACACTGCATCAGCTTGCCTTATAAAAGCTTTAAACTTTCCTCACAGAACGTGCCTCTAACTCCTCCGAACAGCCCAGCTCCATCAACGCTACTGCTCCAATGGCAGAGTGGTTCTACATCTTCCTCAGTTAATAGAATTTGCAAGAAAAATGTGCCAAATGCCGGGTTTGAAACGTAGTTATCACCAGATCTGACCACTGGTGGGGAAGACAATTAATTAGACAGCAGAAGGCTGATGGTAAGAGAGTCTACTGAAGACTTTCAAGTGACTGGTAATTTCTGGTGCTTCCATTTTTTTTAAAAGATCCTGATTTTAAGAATACGCAATTCCCCCAGCCTCTGAATTTCATGCATCTTTAAAAATACTAGGTTAAATACAGTAAAACTGAAGTGCTGTGAAATCACTAAGCTTTTAAAAATACAGTCAATATTCCTGCGGTTGTACGTTTGTCCTCACCACATGCAGCTTTACCAGCCTGGGTAACTCATGCGCAGCACTACCCTGTGCCAGACAGACATAGCTTTTGTTCTCCCAGGAGCAAAGAGAATGAAGTACCTAATATACCAATGGGGACAGATATTATATTCATTTTAGAGCTGAGAGAAGTGAGGTTGCAAAGTATGTCAGTGATGAAATTGGCAACATTCATCCTGAGTCCACACTTACTTTCTAACTACCTCTCCCCGGTTCTAAAGGTAGCATCCAATTTATAACACCTTTTAAGACATCACACGCTCCTTTTGTCTGCCACCACTAGCTGCTCTACTGCAAATAACTACCATTGCTGTAAGTGGGCCTGGGGGCCACCTATCACCTAACTCCTAAAATACTGGTAAACACATTGTGGTTCTTCAGTAACTAGCCTGATTAAGTAAAAGAGATTTTTCTAAATGATCATACTTTCAGGTTTGGATCCTTAAATCAATACTCCCTTCTCTGTTCAGCTAAAGTGTGTGGCTATGTACGTGCCCCCTGGGGAGAGTGTGGGATGCGCAGAAGTAGAGCTGAAAGCCCAACATGTGCCACCACCCATCTGGATCGCTTCCCTGCAGAAAGCCTGTGCTTTGTGGACAGCCTATTGAAGTCTGCATGGGCTGTGCTAGTCTGCATACAGGCCCGTGGGCCAGGTTTATAAATTTGTTATTTAAATGACAGAACGGTGTTCTTGAGGGTGGTGTCAGAGCTGAACTTGGTGCACAGGACAAAGAATTAGAAGAATACTTGCCACCCTCTTAATCATCTCTCTAGGTCCCATCTGCTTAAAACTGCAGTGGAGCTTCACTCATTTACATCAGAGGGAAACCAGAGGCCTGGTCATATTCACCTTTTCAATGGCCAAAGGAACAAAGCGTATTCTGCATTTGACAGCTGTACCCACGGAAAGGGTTCAAAGCCATCTCCTGACCACTCTGGGATAAGCATCAGAGCAGATCTTCACAGAAACGGCCATATCTGCGCAGTCTGGGTGTTGGAGTTGTGTGAATAGCCTGCAATCTGTGAGGCACTTCAAAAAGCATGAGGGCTTGCTTTGCAACACCTGGCACTCACAGCACTTCCCTGAACTGCCATGCAGCCTCATTCACCAGCTCATATGAAGCCGAAGAAGCCAATTACAGTTTATGTGTAACAGGATCTTTCTGTTTGCTTGGAGCAGAGAAAATCTCAAACCAGTTCAAAGTCAGCTAGGTATAATGAGAAAATGCAGCTGAATGGAGCCAGTAGGGTGCCGTGCAGTTCCCGGAAAGCCTAGCTGCAATTCACTCAAGTGAAAGATTCAAACAAGGACCTTGGCAACTGACATAAAAAATGAATGATCCAAGGCCTGGAGACCTGAATACAGGAGGTTGTATTCTAGGCAGTTCTGGCACTATTCTCAAGTGGCATCCTTCAAGTGGCATCCTTAATAGCGGGGCACTGGGAGTGAATACAGCCATTGCTGCAGTAGCAGAAAATGGACATGTGGACACCAACAGAGCTGCAGAACTTGTCAGTAGTTGCATCTAATTGAATACGGTATGAGTGCTTGTATTGATGGAGCCTTTTAATCACTACTTAACCCTACACTAATAATATTCTGCCAAAGGGAAGAAGGAAACATCTGCTCTCAACCCTCCGAGTTTGCAGGAGATGGGAAAACTTGACGTGGACATGAAGGTACATGAAACAGAAGCAGGCTTGCACGGGTAACGTTTTCCACTTGAACTGTTGTGAGGAGTATCTCATCTGAGCAGTTTAGTGAATAGCCTGAGAGATGGAAACTATTTTCCTTCATCTTACCAAAGTCTTAGTGAAAGAAGAGCAGTGAGAGATATCTTATTCATTTTTCCTAGAAAGGAAACAGCCACCTCAAGATAGAGTACAAATGAAAGAAGCATTCAGCAGGAAAGGTCATGCATATAAATACGCTTACTGATATCCTATAAAATGGTTATGATATAGAAAATCATGGCTCAGTTTTTTTATGGAAGCAAATAGCTTATATGAAGCTGTAATCTGCTGGGTTGAGGGGAGACGACATACCAGCATTGCTTGGGTTTTGTAGCAAGGGCCTTATCTTTACTGTGTGCATCTTATACTTAATCTTTCTGTAGATGCTTTCCTCAGATATTCACAGATATGCACACCACTATCATAGGTACAAAGAGAAAGATCTACTATTTTATTTTGAAATTAAGGTTAGGCCATGAAGCTGTTTTTATTGCATGTTGTTATCATAAAATAGATGAAGTGAGTTTTTGCAGCAAAGAGCACCCTCAACACTTTGGACCTGATGGTCCTCCTATCCTTTTCCATATCTGTACTTTAACCCACCTGCCCTTCCTATATTCTTACTCCTATTCAGAAGCCCTCTGTCCTCATATCCTTACGTGAAATGAATTCATGTCTTCATCCACATTCCGTCCTGCCAATTTTTCCAGGCTTGGCAGAAGAGTGAAAAAAATCCATCTGTGGAGCAGATTTTCCCCATTCTCAAACACTCCAGTTATTGCACTGTAAATAGCTATGTTAATTATTTTATATATGCAGAAACCAATAGTGATCCTTTTATTTGAAACTTCTTTCTTACCGTCTTTTTAGCCTAGTTTTCCCTACTAACCAGTTTACAAGGAGGGTTACTCAATTTTTCCAGCTGACAGTTAGTATGTTGCCATTCTCCCTCCTTAGTAATAAAAATCCCATGGGATTATTGGAAGCAAGAAGCAAACACGTTTCTGTGAAGAGTGAGAGCACGGCATTGTTAGCAGTCCTATAGCAGAGTCTCACCTCTACTGACTGTTCTGCCCTGAGGTTTCTTGCATCAGCAACAATACTCTCAAATTTCTCCATCTCTTTTCAAATCTGATCTGAAAATCTCTTTGCTCCACAGCTAGCCAGTTACCATTTTAATCTTCTCATCCTTTCTTTGCACGTATGCATTAACTCAACTAATTAAATCAGTAAAGCTTTTGGAGATACAATTTGAAAGCATAACACAAAATAAAACTGTAGTGACCTTGGCCTCATGCTACATTAGGAAATTGTGTAAAATTGGCAGTCCACACAGCTGGTCATTTGAATTGCTCATATCTCAAACCTAGAATAAGGACATCATTAGGGACATTAGGAAGTTAGTGCTTGTCCTCATTTTAACTAACAATGCAATACAATACCAAATTTTAATGCTTTGAGAGTAAGAATGACCTAACAGTAAGAAGCACGCCAACTAGTCTCACTGGCTTGAATAGAAATAGCAGGTGTCTGGTACTTCTTTGGCCCTGAGATAGTAATCAGTCAGAGATAAATGATTACTTTCAGATTCGGAAAGTCATTTGCAAGGGATTATATTTTCAGTGTACTTTACTAGCTCAACATTAGCTGCACAGGAGGAACCGGATTTCTGAAACATCAGCCACACAACCAGTCATTTTTGATCATTTGAGCCCTCCTCAAACCCTATGTAGTCGTATGTTCAAACTTCTGGGCAAATAGTAATTAAGCCTTCTAACTGCAACACAGCTGCTTCCATTCCACCTATTAAATTCTATTCATCCCTTGTTATTAAACAAAATGTAGGCCAGGAAAATAAAAAGAGATTTTATACATCTGTCTCTTTCAGGACGTATTCCTTTCCTGAACAAGTACAGCCATGCCTATAATCATATATAATATAGATTATCAGAAAACTAGTCACATTAATTTGTAAGACCTATCTAGCAGTGAATTATCTCCTGTTTTGTCAAAATGAGCATGACTTAACTGTAAGCACAGCATGACTCACAGGCAGAGCAATATGGAAAACTGTCCTTCTGGAGGTTTGTCTAGCTCCACAGAAGTGGCTGGAAAGAACGTCGCGAGCTTTAGCTAAAAATGGTTTGAGATCCAGACCAACTCTGTTATAAAGAAGAGTACTAGTACAACATAGCAAAATGCAACTGGTCAGCAAGTTTGTGAGGCAAGCAAGAGCTCTACCACAGCAGAACCAGCAAAGACCCTTCTCCTGGCAACTGGGTGCTGGCTCAGCAGCATGTGTCTCGGCAGCCTCCATTCTCAATCTATTGAAACAGAGACAAAAAAGACAATTCTCATTTTTGCAAGGAGAGGAAAAAAACTTAGAATCTGTGAGAAACTGTTCACAAGCACTGATCTGATGCTAGCTGTATCCCTTCTCATTGATTATCCTATAGAAACGTACACAAACTAATACACAAGAAGATCCATGGAAAAGCAACTGTCCTGCCACAGGGCTACCATAAATGTATTTCTTCATGAGAATAAACTGGGAAATAAACTGAATTTTTCCAGGAAAAAAAAATCATTTTGTCTTTTTCAAAGTTGTTCTCATATTTGGGTCAAATTCACGGAATGATTTGTGCTGAAACCAAATACCAGGAGGCCTAAGCTCAGCCCCAGAGCCAGTCAGCGAAAAAGGAGGCAGCAGCCATCTTCTGCCCCGGGAAAAAGCACTCCCTACCAGTCAGGTCAGCTGGCTTAATCCCTTCCATGCCTATTTCACTGATCAGGTTTGAACATGAGCTGGAACAGATGGTACACCACTGGGTATCACCTCCCTCCGACACCTGGTGTTTCAGCCTGCTGGTGGATAGGGAACCTCCCTCAGCAGAGATGGGTTTCTGCTGACAGAGGAGGGTTCTGTAGCCTGGTTTCCTAGATCCCAGAGTGTCCTAACTGGCAGGCGGTTATGTAGAAGGAACATCTGCATTTTCTCGTCTGCTCTGGGAATGACAATTAAATCTGGCCTTTCTGTTCCAATGACGGGCTTTTCATCAGAAACAACCTGGCTGGGAAATGAATGCTTTTGTCTGAAGCTGAGTGAAATGTTTTGCTCAGCCCACAGACAAAAATAAATAAATAAATAAAATTGAACTGAGATGGACTAAATTAACTTTCCCCCCCAGTTTTTTAGTTCAGTCACCACACCGAAAAATCAATTATTTTCATAGCTCTACAGCAGTCACTCCTATTTATAGAAATTCTAGTCATACAATCTGAGAACAGATTCCCCCTGCTGTTACATTGGCTTTAATTTCCAAAGAAGTCAATGTAGTTGAACTCTTTGGAACGATAAGTCCCTGGAGTAGCAAGCCTGACACTCCCCTACCATGTATAACAAACAGCAAGTGTTTGAATGATTAGTCACAGTAAACAGTTTATGGGAAGTAACCAATGACCGAAATTTTCTTACTTAAAAGAATTCAGAAACCAAATTGGTTCCAATTGCTGTGACCTGTTGGAAGGATTCCTTATGCTTTGACACTATACAAAAGTTTGTGCTGCTGTAATTTTATTAAGAGATTTTATATGGTGCGACCCCCATAATGAGGATAGAGTTATCTGGTTACACTGATATGAAAAAAAAGCATTAAGCTATATGGGTTAAGCAATTTAAAACTGATGTGTGACTGCACCTACATGAATGCATTTTGCCTCCTGCACAGTTTCAAGACCAAAACAGATATATACCAGATTGCCTGCCTGTAGCAGCAACCTTTGCATCTGTACCAGGTAAGCCCTGGTATTTCCAGTGCAAAATTATTGTGTCCCCAGGGTTTAGAACATCCCTCAAAGTTCATTTACCTATGTGCAGCACTGACAGATCTCAGTGTTTTGTACAGCCTCCTGTTAGCCTACTGCCCTTGCAACGACAGCAGTGGAAGAATAGATAGCTACAGTTTGGCCTCTCCTGCTTTCAAAGCAGCTGGGGTTTGTAGCCAGGCTGGACCAGGCTGAGGGCTGGTTGCCTACCGGAGATAATTTGGAGGTCAAGTGCCAAGTCCTGGGGTCATTGCTGAAGTTACTTCCAGGATGAGAAAGCAGTCACTCTATGTGCAACCATGTTCAGGGTTGTATCACTGCAAATCTAATTCTCTCATGAAAAACCAGCATTGCCTTGGCACCACATTTATATTTAGTTGATAGCCATGTGGAAACAGCCTAAAAGCTTATGTCAGTGACACACTGTACTTGTGTTGGCTTTATATCTATACTAATCCATTGGAAAAGGCTGTGTGGACATCCGTACCCCACTCTAAGAATGGAGCATTTTCTACTAGTTTCTTTCCTTCTATGTAAAGTTAAGCAAGCAAACAAACAAACTCTCCCTTAGCTCAAACAAGGGTTGGGTGACATGGCCTTTTGTAGCTGTTCATGCCTTTACAAGTAGCCTGTTCAGTTTACGCTGGTGCACCTTCCTCAGGAAGGTGGTACCCTTGTTCTAAAATACATTAACGTGAAGATCTTCGTCATGGGTAGCTCTGCATAATGGACAGGAAACAAGCTACATTCATCAAATGATTTATTACATGACAAGTAGCATACCCAGGTTCATAAAGCGTTGCCCCAGTTATGCCTCTGTCATTGCTGAGAGGGTTCAATTAATGCTAGGGAGGTTACCTACTGACCTTTCATGTTGCTCTACACTTGGACTTTCATTCTGACTGATGAAGTCACGTGTCAGTATAATTTCACCAGCATCTGTAATAGGGTGCCTGCTGCAACCTCCACCTTATTTTGGTCTCCTATGTTCCTCCTTTGATCTCTGACCGAAACATGTCACATCATCATGCCAGAAAAAACAGTCCACTCCCTTCTTTAATCTGCATCCTCATGAGGAGAGTAAGTCTACATTTTATAACATTATGACCAAATCCCCTGTGAATGTAAGTCATTCCCATGGGGCTAGCATTCAGTAGGACCTGACTCTGGTGAATTATACTTCACCTACACCGGTTCAGCCCCTGCCCTACATCTGGAGTTGGACAAGTAACAGACCAAGCCTGCAACTGTAATTTTTCCTTTTTTTTTTTTTTTTTTTGTTAATGCAGTCTCTCTTACATAAAATGATCAAATAAATTGACAAAATTAAATTCAAGAGGCTAAAGATCAGTCTCACGTGTGAAAGTATTTGACAATATGTCAAAGTGAAGTCATAAAATATTTAAACCGTAAGCCTTCACTAGCTTTATGAGGCAATGCAAGTTCATTTCAATTTTCTAGTAGACAATAGTATGCAGAGTAAAAATATCACTGTCAGAAAACATGTCCTTAAATTATATATTCCTGTCATCATAAGAATAAAACAACTGAACTGAACAAAGGGTGCAGAGGGCTTATGCAGCAAAGGGATAGATCAGTCCTGTGATGCTGGTTAAACTTAATGTTTTGTGCTACCTTAAATTCTCCTTGTTGGTGGGTAGTGATAGAAGTGGATTGGGTTCTTTTAGAGATTGTTTCCTGGTTTTATACTTTATAATTTATTTAGGAACCTTGACGTATTCCATTTTTTTTCTTAAGATTTCAATTTCAAATGCAGATTACATCAGATGGAAAGGATCAGATTCTTATGGCTATTTAAGCTGTTCTCTGTTCAGGAACTTTCAATGGGATACGGGAGCTGAAACATCTAAGAAATGATGAAAATGGGACTTGGTTGTCAAAAATCACTCAGGTCATGCAATGTCCAAATGTTGTTATGATTTGTGGCAATAAGAGCCTTTGAAAATGGGACCCTGATTTTCCTTTGTGTTAATACAGCACCCACTGAAAAGGTACCCTTGTCTATGATTGTTGTTGCTAAGACGCTACTAAAAAAACCTTCTAGCCTTTATGACTGCAGAGGAAAGTTTTAAAATGTACACCCTACAGGTTCAAATTGGTCAATAAATAAAGATCCAAATGGAAAGCACTAATATCTTTAAATCTTGAGGTTTTGAAATTCAGATCTGATATTTCAGTTGTCTGATTTATGAATTCAGAATGGCTAAGGTCAGCAATCCTTCTTTGCAATGATCAGACTGATGTTCATGATGTTAGTGGAGAGGTTCAAGCTGAGAGTTACATCTAACTGTGAATTCTTATAAGGCTCAGAGAGTTAAAAAAAAACCTTTCCAAGGGCCTCTTACAATGCAATTCACAGAGCACCTCATCATGCATTGTTTCAGCTAACCCAGCTGGAGTCCTTCGGTCTAGCCAGTTTGCAGATGAATTATCCGGCTACCACTGAAATTGCTTCATCTAAAAGTTCTTGTAAAAATCTCTTTGAAATGGTAACCCTAAACTGGGCTCTTTCCATGGCTTCAAAGGCATGATGTCCCAATCTGAATTCCTTTGAAATATTTAATTTGAATAATAAACTAGCTGAGTACCAGCTTATTCACGTTGTTATCAGTTAGCTCTGACCAGTAGAAACTTTGAAGTGTTAATTGTTTAGCTGGACAAAGCTGCTGACCTTGCTGGTTTTGCAGAAAGTAAAAATTAACCCATTCACACCCTGCTGAAGAGAAAACATTTTAATGAAGGAATCAGAAAAGTCCTTGGCATTATATCCATGACCCACAGATGTATATGTTCATAGAGATGTAACTCTAGGAAAAATAGAAAAAAAAATGGGGAAAATGAAAATGCACCCATTCATTCTTTATTTCCACAGAAACAATAGCTGAGGACTGAGACCACACTGGAGACAGCAAACTGTGCTCACTTAGTGACTTGTGCATCAAACTTATTGTTCAGTCTGTACAGCAGAAGTGGTAGGATGAGTTGATATATGATGCATGCACTGAAATATGGTTGAATCTGTTCTTGGCTGTACCACTGACTTGTTGGTGGACCTTCTGCCTCTTGGGTGCTCTTCTCTTTTCCTCAGGTTCTCCACCTGAAAAACAGAGATGATATTTTCCTTCCCTGTGAACCAAAAGGACTACAGAGGAAAAAAGCTCAAAAAAGGGGCTCGATACTGTCATTCATAATGATTTGAAATAAAGAACTATAGGGACACACATGGTTAAGTAGCAGGAGACTGTTATCCTGGAATGTTTTAGTGCAATCCCATCTGTTCCATAGTTCCCTAGTAATGAACTCATTCAGGTGTATTGTTTAGATAAAAAATTGGCCTTTTTCTTCTGTCCCGCGAGGTGGTATAATTCGGCCTCAGTGATATTATAGCATCTTTGTCCACACCAGCCTTTTTCAGGACAATTGTGATGGTTACATCCTCCTTAAGCAGATCTACTCATGTGCTTAAGAAATAGAAGGGTTACGCTGAACAAGTGCCAGAATTTTTGCTACCAGATAATCTGCTCCAAGGACTCAAAAACCTTGTGTGAATGAACAATGGTGTAACTGAAAGTCAGGCATAACCTGCTAAAAGCTCTCGCAACATTGATAGCATTTTTTCTTGGTAAATAACAGACTTTTTTTACATTCATGAATTACCTCAGTTTAGTCCTAAATGATCCTAGCTTGGATTTCTTAGCACATTCTATCATAATATAGTTGCCTGTTTAAAGTAGTCATCTGGCCAAACAGGAAAAAGCTCTTACATATTCCCGGGAACTGTGTAGTCTCCCAGTGTTATTTCAAGGGAATGAAGAAACATTTTTTTCCTTCTCTTCCCTTCATAATACCATCTGACAGGATGCAGAGTTCACAATTCTTGACTCAAGTGACCTCTTATTCCTATTACCCATGGCTCCTTCTTAGCGGACTTGCACATTTGTGCTAATATCTAAAAACAGTTCCTAAAACCTTGAATAGTATTAGTGAAGGTTAAATGGAATGTCACTTTCTAACTATTATCAGAAATCAAAATATACCCTCCTGCAAAGGGCTACCACAAGGCCTACCCATTTTCAAGAATGAAAAATGCCAGAAAAAACTCTCAGTAAAAAACTTTCAGAGTGAAAAAAAAATAGAAGAGATTTTGTAGTCCAGTGAATGATCTTGAATGATCATCTATCTGGAGTTCAAATTCTTTTATGTATTTATTTGGAAACATGCATTTTGTCTTCACTTGGAGAGTCAAGAAGATATTACTTTCACTTCCACAGGCTATTTAAAATGCTCACTGTGAGGGCGTACATTATAATGAAAGCAGCAGCAGAGATGTGTATCTGAAAATTGGACGGTATGACAATGAATGATGAGTGAAGAAAATACAGAGTTTGTTTCTGGGGGAGGAAATGGAGTAGTAACATCTTAGAGCAATGGAACTTGTGATTGCATGTGAACAGAAAGGGAGATGTACAGAGCACAGTCTTCAGAAGTGAATTCCCATTTCCAAAAGCTGGGAGCTAGGGAAAGGCAAACAGACTGGCCCAGCTCCAAAGCCATAAAAATCTTTTCCTTCCTTCCTGAATTCAAAGGAATAAACACTGCAAGAAATATGACCCCACTTTACAAGTCGTAGTGCTGCACTATTAAATCCAGCACATTTTTGTATTCATATTGGTTTTTGTTATAGCTATTGGAATCTCAGCGAACTAATTTTTCCCTCCTTTGTGTAACCTTTTGCTGCTCATGCTCTCAAAATACATTCAGTTCATTACGGCCTCGATTCAGTCATCCCTCCAGGCAACAGAGAGAGTTCAGCCAACTGCAATAAGATTTGGACCCAGTCAAACAGAGTACAGAGAAGAATACCTGGCAAATGGTGTATGTGAGCGCGAAGCCAAAGACAGACTCCTGCAGTCACTGAATCCAGTGGCGTACCTCCTTTTGACTTCAGGGATGCAAACTCAAATCTAGAGCTTACCTAGGAGAAGGAGCAGCTGATTCACTGCCACAATATAATGCAATCACGAAGGCAGAGAATAGACCTTGCGGTCCATTTGATCAAAGCGAATTACGCTCTGCAGCAGGGTGTCTCCAGATTGCTGCTCCCAAACACACAAAGTGCAACTCACTGACATCTCCAGACCTCTCCCAGCTTATTTATCTGGCAGACCTCTGGGAGAGGGACTAAACTGGGTCACACGGCAGGGAAGGAGTATATGCTACATAGTGAGGGAAGGACTTCAGTGCCTAGGTTTGCCTCGTCTACTGGGCCTTCCTACGTACTGGCACACACAGTACACCACAGAACTATTGGCTGATCCTGGTTGCAGATCTTCACTCCTTTGCCATTGCAGGGTCTCACTGGACTGGAACTGCTGGGGAGTAAGTCATGCCAATCAGCTGTGTCAGCTGCATGGGATCGTGAACCAAGAAAGAGACTGCAGTGCTGCAAAAATGGGAGATACAATAAGCATATGTGAGATATGGCAAGCTATGTCTCGGCAGGACACAGCCCTCTTTTTTTCTGCATGCTGAGTCACTGTAGATACTGTAGTACAAGGAGGCACACCACTGCAGATCAGGCAGCTATATGGTTCAAGTTGTCCTGGAGATGCATATACTGTATTTGCTGGCAGGCAGGAGCAAAGCATGTCTGGGAGGCAGGGAGTAAGAAGTTGGTTTGGTGGGTGAGATGGAGTTGGTTTTATGAAGTAGCACTGGGGAGTGTAACAGAATGGCGGAGTTAGCAGACTTAGGATTGGAGTTACAGTTTGGAGAGAAGTCTGGATTTTGGACAGTGGCTATCAGGATCTGTCAAGCTGTCCACCACACTGTTATGAGGGACTCTTAGCAGAACTTGAGTGCCAGTTTTTATATCCCCTCACACACACATTTTAGCTTTTGGATTATACTCTTCCAATGAATTTCATATCATATGCCTGAGCTCTGAATGAAGAACTTGTTACATGAGGTGAAAAAACTTGTTAGTCCTAATACAAGTACCCTAGTATCTGTAACAAGATAATCCTTCTATATACTGTCTTTGCTTCATTGATAAAGCACGTTGTGATATTAGCTCCTGGAGGAACTGCAAGATCACCAGGAAAGGGAAGAATGCTGTGTGAACTAAAAGGAATTTCCAGAGCTCTGAATCCAAAAGTGCAATAAATTTACAAAACACCAGCAGCAAAAATACCCCAAGATGTATATCCCATCTGACCCCATTAGACACTTCTGCTACCTGAGCTCAAATCAACTCATAAAATGACATTGCAGCTTCATCGTAGCATTGTTCCCTGGAGAAAGACCTCTAGTCTTTTATTACTCATCTCATGTTGCCACAAATGTTTCTGTAACAGCTTACTTGTACTCTAATTAGGTGAAAGAACCCAAGACTTCGGAGCTGGCTGTTCTCAAAGCGCAAACTACAACGTCTGGAGATTCACAAGCCCTGCAGGCCTAACAAAGCCAATAAATCAGAGCTCACAAACCAGCTTTCTGCTGACGTGATGTATCTTCCAAGGTTGACCTACTTGGATAGGATTTTATAATGATGGTAGCTAGAGATGTGAACAGCAGACTAAAAGAAGAGATTCACAGTGGCAAATCAGAGATAGTATTTATTTTACTCTAACCTCAGCACAAATTTGTGAGATAGATCTAAAATGCATGCAGGTAGGTGAATAGTTCAGGTGAACTGAGGACCCTATATGTGTCCAAAGGGACAATTTTTTCTTCAAAACATTAGCTCAAATAGCTCAATATTCTTAGAAGAAAAGTTGAATAGAGTCATCAGATATTGCAATGACTGGAGATGGTGGATATTCAGACTCAAAGAAGCAACACATACGTGCCCTGAAGTAGCTCCATAGTGGAGCTCTTGTCTACACTGACCATAAACACCAGTAGGAAGCATGTCTGCAGTATTCAGAGGCTGTTTCTGCAGTGCAGGAGTCAGTAATAACACAGTTCTGAGTGTCATAAAAAATAACAAACCACCTCCACTTGGGTCATTGTTATGAAAGTGTTGCACATGGTCTTTTTTGAGGGAAATGAAAATAAAGGTGTTTTTCTTCAGGAAGATGTGCTTTCTCTATCAAACCAAATCTGTTGTTGTTTTGCTTTGTTCTGTTTCAAATTCATTCCATCAAATTTTACTTATAGTTGTAGGAATTTCATCTGATACTGACAGGAACATAAGCATCATGAGAAGCTTAAAATAAAGGACGATTTTGAATGTGGGCATGTGGAAGGTGGTTTCTTTTGTCATTAGTCAAGGCAGATCTAAACCATGAGAACCACAGCAGCCTGAAACACTGATGGCTTTCCAAATTCTTGTTTTCTGTTTTCAGAGAGGGAAACAGAGAAAGAGACAAACAGAGGACTGAATTCAGAAAAATATAACTTTGAACCAAATATTCATTACTTTTTATTTGTGGACATACGAAAGAATTTACATCTAGTCTTAAAAAGAAAGAGGTAGGTCCTCTAAATACATAGGATCTACAAACTAATCCTTTTTTTGCACTGGGATGTAGATGTTTTTACTATGACATTATGTGGGAATTCTATAGTCCACAGACAGATGAAAGATTACCCATGTCATACAAAAATGCATTTCACAAGCATCTAAGAAGCTCTGTGCTACTTATAGAAATGTATGTCATAAATAGATTTTGAGCATCAGATAAGCACTGACTGCCAAAACATTCAGATACATTTCAGTAGTCTTTGCTCAAGAGTATTCAGAGACCAAATTATTTAAATAAGGAAATGTTTGTTTACTGCAGTACTCATTATTTCACACAGAAGTCTAGCTAGTATAGAGTGAAAACACCTAGACGCTAATAAGGAAATGCTTTTTAAACCATTTTACAAATGCTTAAAGTGATAATTGTAATCAATTAATGAGGTTATCCTTCAACTCCAGTTCTGAATCTACTTTAGCCTTTGCGGTACAGAAAGTCAGTGTAGAACAAGCAGCCATTTTTAAGAGCCCTCTGTAAGGACATTTAAAATATTGCTGTGATTAGTGGTTTGGGAATAATTAATAACAAAAAGAAAACTTTAAAACGTATTTAACTTATTTGCTTGCAACACAGTGCTTACAGAAAATTTGCATCCTGGAAAAATTTGGTTTTCAGATGTGCTTGGTTAATGTCTGTGTAACCATTTACTTGTAATTGGTCACATAAGTCTAGTAATACAATTTTTCTGCACTGACTGGATGAAAGCCCTAACTCTTATGGAGCAAATATTCACCTGGGTGAACTTAGAATCCAGCAGCTGTGAATATTTATGCAGGCAAATTTCGATGTTACCATATTTACTATGCCTGTAAAACATGTAAGTCTAGCTGCAGAGAATTCCTTTACAAATCCAAACAAATATTTGGAAGACTTTTTCTTTCTTTGACTGTAGCTGGAGCAAACCTGAATTGTCAGGCAGATGCCATTACAGTCATACTCCAGGCCCTGAGACCTTCTCTGGACTGAGGTCAGTCTGTCTGACCTTGGGCCTACTGGCTAGACAATTTGCAGTTAGGTTCCAGTTTAAGTGATCCATTACATTAACAAATCAAGCTACTTACTTACATTGCCATCACGACTGGTTTAAAGATCGTTTCAATGCCAAACTAGTGGATTTGTTGTCCTCATTGAAAGAGCTTGCGTTTTAACAAAAAGGTAATCAGAAACACATTCTGCTGAAAATTGACTTTCATCAATGAAAAATCTCTCTTTCTTCCTTTGGTAGCTGGTTAAGTGAAATTCCAAAATATTTTACTTCCTGGTGAACAGGGACCACGTTCTATGGTATCCCAGGTATCTATTGGCAAGATGGCTCGAAGGGCAGCGTTACCAGCTTGAGAAAATTGTGTCATGAAGCGGAGCATGCTAGGCAAGAGGGAAGGAGGATGGAAATTAACATTTGTCAACGTGTATTCAGATAGTGGTAGAAATCTAACGTATCTGATCGTTCTACTGTTCTTGTGAGCAGATCAGCCCACGTGCATTGGGTCCACCTACTCAGATTTTCGACTCATGCACAGATCAATTCTCTACCACCTCTGTGGTCACTGTGGTGCCACGCAAATGTGATGGGCTCAATGTGCCTGCTCTGGCAAGTGCAGCACTCTCGACGTGTTCTGGATGCACTGGACCTGCTGAATGCAGATGGGCTCCATGTCTCTCACACAGTGAGTCCCATACACCTAGCATAAATTGACCTCACTGTGCAAGTGATGCAGGATGCCAGGGATGATAAGCATTCAAAAATATGGCAAATTACCATTCAAAGTTATAGTCTTCTATCCAGAGTGCTAGAGTAGACTGGCAGGAAAATGTTTCAGAAATGCTAACTATTCAAAAATGAAAAATACTACCTAAGACTCCACAGCTACTCAACAAAAAGGTCATTTTTCCCACCTCAGGACCTTTGTTTATTTTTCACCTGGAGGGTACTGTAGCTAGAGAGCTTGGAAGTTGACTGCAAGACAAAGACCGTTTTCATGAAGACAATTTGCACAAAATAAAGAGTGAAACATATAATATGATAGAAAACCCTGTTTCATTTTCAAAGACACCGTTCTCATATCCTGTTCTATAATGCAGTTGCCGTCAGTTGCATATCAATGAGGAGACAGAGGAAACCAGAAGTGAGGCAATCAAGTACAAAAATTCTTATGATCTACCAGGAATTACTATCAGTTCTTCAGTTTATTTTATGAAAGGTTATGGAATCACTTCAAGTGACAAAAGGCTGCATCCAAAGTTAAGACTGATACTGTACAGCAAACCCATACAACAGAAAGTGTATAACTGGAATAAAATAAATATTGCCTCTGACTCTCAAGACCTTGCACCATAATGATTGCTGCAAATATTAAGTAAACAGTAGCCATAAATAGCCCGATCACATGGTAGAGCATCCCACTTTCTTTAAGGACCCTATGACCCTTCATTCATACTGTGTTTTCTGAATTAGTCAATATTTTGTGGACAAGAAGAGAAGCACTTGGAACTGTCAATTAAAAAGCAGTTGGATGAAGTAGATTATTTATCATAATTTTGTGTGCTGTATTAAATAAATATAATTGCATAATCATCAGATTTCCATATTTCAATGCTTTCTTCTCTCCTAGCCATTGTATCTTATTTCCTGCCAGGGCTCTGGCCTTTTGCTGAGCTATGTGCATAGAGATCTTTGTGCCTTCCTGAGCATCCACTGATTAAAATATTTTGATTAAAATATTTCTGACTATTGCACTTGCAAAATCAATCACATACAGTGGTCTATCCAAATACCTCTCAGTACAAACTTGGAGAATTAACATTACTTTGGAATAAGAAACATGGATAAATATTGAAAGATAGAAATGGATACCCAGTACAATTTTTTAAAGCCCAGATCCAATCTGTAAAGCAGTTTAGCTGCCTAACTTCCATGGGAATTAGCTGCTAAAATGTCCTCGTCTCCAACTTCCAGGGAGTTAGGTATCCAGAAGCCTTAGAAAATCCCATTTGGCATCTATCTTGATTTTAGGCATAAAAATATCTCTGAATGTTTCAGCCATGCCTGCTCCTACTTGTACAGTGCATAGCAGAATGAAACTTCACTCCTCTGCTCACAGCCGTTCATTGTTGTGATGGAAGCAGAAGAGGGAGGAAAAAAATGGCACCTATTTAGGAGAGGGGGACTTGGATGGGCTTACAGCTGTCAAATCAACAGATGCAATTGTAATGCAGTTCCATATGGCCAAGAATGCAAGGCTCAAGTGGTAAGAATGAATCTTGCTTCAGCTGTATTATACTGCCAAACGTTTTGATATGAGTTACTCATTAACCAGTGATTGATTAATGGAATCTAATTAAAGCAGGGGAGAGCACTAAGAATGGAATAGCAGAGGAATTAGCTACTGCGCAGCACTCTGTGGCCCTGTTTGGCTTCAACATGCATTGGTTGGGGGTGACTAATAACACAAACCTAGGAATTAATTCTCTCAGTTGATGCTATTGTTTCTGATAGAATGTTCGCCTGTCACAAGAAATAATTCAATCTATACTGCTATTTAGTCCCGCAATAACAGATGCTCATTCAGATATATCAGTAGAAGAAAATGGTTCCACCCAACACCAGAGCTGACATGATGTTCTGAAAGAATTGTTTCATTATCAGCTTCTGGTCCTCAGCACCACTTTATATCCAGTGCTCTGTTTATATGAGTTTTACTCTGTGTGTGTGTGTGTGAGACACTGAACATAGATATTTGGCAATAACATCTCTAAGAAAGCGATAGCCCTTCTGGGAAAATGTAGAAGATCATTATTCAGATGAGGAAAATGGAAACTCAAGGAGAAAAAAGTGATTTGTTCTCCTGCAGTGTCCCCCCCGCAAAAGCTGGCTGCCCAGCCGTTCTGTCCCTTCAGCTAAGGAAAAGGGGCTGCAAGCCAGCCAGTTTTTCCGCTGTAGTAAATGTCACTGTGGTTCTTCGACCAGATTCTCAGCTTCATTCAAGTGCTGGCTGCAGGCCCACGGAGTACAAAGGGCTTGGTTCTTTTCTTTCATTTACCAGGGTAAATAAGTTTTAGCTTTGCTGCAGCCAGTGAAGTAAACCTGGTACGACAGAGTAGAGAAGAGGGCTTGATACTATCAAACAACTTAAAACTGCTTTAGGCCTGGCATTTAGGACTGCTGTATTTGGTAACTCGACTTCACATTCCAACACATACAGAGCATGCTGGAGACTGCTGCATATCCCTGTGGCCAGTGGACAGGATTTTTGTGAGCAACAGTCTGCATGGCGAGACTTAGCTCATGAGGGAAATCATTTGAGGTAACACACCAACACTTTGCTTTTAATAAAAATAGTTCCCAGCTCAGGCATTTGGCTGAATCCTGGTCACCTATCCATGTACGCCGAGCAGCTCCCAGCACTCTTAATGTGTCCTTTTTGGTTCAGATGCTTTTATTTTGGTGCTAGAAAGCTTTGGGGACCAAAAGCGTGCTACTGAAAAGCCACTGGGATAAAGAAGGGGTAAAGCCTCCGCACAGTTTCTCTCACAGAGGTCCTTGCAGATCACAGTACTTCAGGAGCAGGGCTTTGTTCCTCTGCCAAACGTGCAGGAGTTTCCTGATGGAAAATGTTCATTGGGGGAGCTCTTGATATGTCTGATGACACGGGACTGTCCCTGGGAAACCTCCCAGGTGGGCGTCCCATGGATTGCTGCCTGCCGGTTGGAGGCAGGGTGGAAAGGTATTACAAAAAGCAAAACTGGATTTTTCCTGGAGAAGATGAATAAGGAATAGCCAATCCCTCGTGGCTTAGCATAGAAGAAAGAGCACCCCTGAAAATTAGCAGGCAGCGAGTTTAAAACAAATAAAGCAAGTCATCTTTCACATAGTGGAAATTAAACCGTGGAACTTATCATTACGGGATACTGCAGAGGCCAAAGCACAACTGGATTCCCAGGAGAGTTAGACAAAACCTGTGACACCTCAGGTTATTGAACATAATGATCTGCCACAGCTCAGCAAGTCCCCGAGGCAATGCTGGCCAGAAGCTGCATAGGGAGGGGGGAAGAATCACGAAAAATGACCTGCATTTCCTACTCTTTTTCTTAAGCATTTCCAGGAATGTTAGAGAACATCTTGTACCAGGCAAAGGTACAGGTCTCACTGTACCAGAAACAGAGTACTGGCTAGCCTGGACTATTGTTCTGACCCAGTTTGGCGCTTCTTTTATATTTGTATACCAAATTATGAGTATTGTCCTCTAACGTGAACAGAGGTAGGTAAAGATGTTTGAGAAAGCATTATACTTGCCAAAAATACCTTTCAGGGGACTAAAGATTGTTGTTAGTGATTTAGCCAGAATTCAGAAAATAGGATTGTTACCAAAGAGAGAACTTGGAAAGAAGAACTGTAAAATATCAAAACCACTTGTTTCTACTTTCTTGAATGAAATTCATTTTTTCCCCAGGAACGTCAGCATGACCTAAAAACCTGCTAAAAGCACAAGTCGGGCTGGCTGAGGAGCGAGAAGGCCAGCAGCGGTGCGCACTGAAATAGCACCAGCTGCACTCACAGAAGTAGAGAATTGCAGGAATTTCCTTAGCCAACCTGAGCCTGCAGCCTGTTGGCCAGCCGTCCTGCCGGAGGGAGGGAAGGGGGGGAGCAACAAGCGCGGGGCCGCGAAGCTCCATGACTGCAGCGCTAGATTTCCCATGCATTCAAACACGGCTTCCTCGGCTCTGCTGGTCACGGGTCCTTCACTGAGGACTTTGCTCCTCCTATGTTGCTGGCCATAAGGAACAGCAAGCAGGCTTACCCATTTCATGGCAGGGAAGGCAAGGGAACAAAACCTATTTTTACAGAGAGAAAAAGGCCAGCGCCGGCTGCCAGATGGGCTGCCAATCCACCTGGGAGCTGACAGCAGCAGCTGGAGGGTGGCAAGTGTCTTTGGGGTCTGCAGGCATACACTGCGGAAACGAGCAGTTGGGGGAAAAATCACCATGTTTTCTTTGAAACTGTGGGGAGGTGACTGACTCCTTGCCCTTTGGTGTGAAAAAGAAAGGTGATAATTCGATTCTTCAAGGAATAGATGGGTGGAAAGCAGTGTGTTTCCATGCCAGAAGGATTCTTGAAGATATTCCCCTCACCATAATTATCCAGTGCAGCGTTGTCAGAGCTGGAAGAATCACCAGGATTTCCAAGTCTAATTAGCTGCTGGCTGAAGCAGTGACATAATTAACTGGGAGTGAATCACGTTAGTGGCCATATCCTGAAAAGAAGAACCAGATGCAAGAAGAATTATACTGAACTATAAATTACTCACAACACCACTTGCAAAGAGTATTTACAAATACACTGCTATTCAAAGTTGGAGTATTGTTTCTGAGGAATTAAAGAAACCAAAACAAGAATAGTAATTACACTAAAAAGGGGTTTTTACTACAATGATGACTTGGTTAAGCCTATAAAATGTCTATTGGTGAGTAAGGGATACGATAAATCGTTGAAACTGTGGAATGATCCAGATTTACATCAGTTTTCACCAAGCCTGAAAAAGTCACGGGTTTAGCTAGCTAATCGTGTAGAGCCTTATTTAATCACATTAAGGCTAAAGGGATCCTGCCATTGACTTCAGAAGGCAGTAAATCAGGCCAGCAATTAAGAAAAAGAGCTGCAGCATCTTCAGTACTTGTTAGGCATCACAGAGCAGATGGACTTTCTCTCCGTGCCCTCCCCACTGAAACCAGAGCAGGGTACTGAGTGCTCTGGCTGTCATCCAGCAAAGCACTCTTAGATGGGTAATCCAGCTGAAGCCCACGGGGCAGCTCAGGTGTTTCATGTTAAGCATGCGCTTAAAAGTCTTTCTGGATTAAGGCCAAAAGTGTTAGCACCTTGCAGCCTGGAGCTCTTTGGGTCCCAAGGACAGTACTGGATTACGTGGTGTGGACCGTGGTTTCTCACCTGTGGCCCACCAGTGGTCCCTAAGATACAAGGTGTTCATCTGCAAAATGTCTGCAGCACTTTTAGAGCTGTGTGCAGTTTACCACACGTGCAAAGCAGGAAAGCAAACAGAATAAAAATAGAGAAGTTTAACCTGTTTTGTTTGTTTATTTGTAAATACAAATAACATGGCAAGAGTGTTAAATAATCCTGAATTTCCCCAGTGAGGGGCAGATTTAGTCCTGGGATTACAATTATTCAGGCATTTTTGCTATCAGAAGTAATTAAAAATCAAACTGTAAATAATTTTATGTTGACTGACTAGTCACATGCTGGTAAAATCTCTTGAGGGTGTAGCTGTAACTGTAAAAGAAAGAAAAAGGAAGCCTCACTAGATTATGAAAGCAGGTGAAAAAACTCAGAATTATTCTCTCTGCTCTCAGCATAGTAACTGAAATTAGACTATGACCTTTCCAGGATGATGAGTATAATTAAGGAAATCAAAGCTACAGCTATATCTCTGAGGCAAAAAGAAAGAAAAAAAAGCCAACCCTAAAATATGTTTTGATCACATTCACTTCTTTTTACAAACCATGAAAGCCAGGACGTTCAGTGTTTAGGCTGATGCTCCCTGTGCAAAAGAAGAAACACACAACAGCCCATAAAAAGGAATATGGGGCAAAAAAAACCCTTAAATGAAATATCAGCTCCAATGTACCTTTGTGATTTCTTGGCTTTCACAGTATCCAAATATTGAGGTTATTTTCACCTCCTCCACTGCCTTTTGAATTCCCTCAGGGGCTGTGATTTGAACTTCAATCAGGAAAAAAGAAAAAATTCTTTTTTATCATGGGAGTTGATAAAATGGGCACGGACAAGAAAGGCTCCTTTTGTTCTGATCTTTCAGGCCTCTGAGCATATTTCAATTCATGCAGATATGTACTTAAAACTTCTTACAAAGCAAACATATACATCCTACTTGTCTTTTTAAAAGTGCATTTTGATTTTAGCATTATACGTATTATTTTCCTTTCTGATATAGAAAAACGCTCTTGTTTTTACTTAGTAAATGTCTGTTATTTGCGTCCTCTGTTACTTGTTATTTATTAAAGCTTAGGCTGTTACGGTCCCTTACATAAATCCTTCTTAGCATTGATCCTACAACCTATAATAATATTGTCTAGTCTGTCTTCCAGCTGCCAGCCATAAACACTAAAAATGTACTTGCTAAACTTTGTTGTGAGGTTATACTCAGAAAAAAACAGTTAATATGGTCAATGAACATCATTTCTAGATAAAATGCTGCAATTTTGCTCCAAAACTGCCTAAAATCAGTAATCCATATTGTGAGTTTATAGTGTTGAAATTCCAGTTTTAAAAACAAAACCATTTTTCCATCATGCAAATGCCCACAAATGTTAAATATATTTTCATTTTGTGCTTGTAACATCATTCCAAACCTTTTACTTTTTCATAAACTTTTGAGGAAAGCATTTCTTTGGCTAAAGTTGCTTTGAAGGTCTCAACCAAAACTGTAATCTCAGATGGTTAGACCAAACAGGAAGTTTTAGTAAGGATTCAAATTCTGCATCTGGCACTTGCCTCTGTCCTGGGCAGATTGACAAGCCTAGATTCACAGAATGCCCTAAATTTAAGGCTAGCTTCTGATGTCACTGCCTGCCCATTTAGAGTTAATCAGACTGCTCCAGAGCAGGCCTGGAAGATGCCCATATTCTGTCTATATGGCAAATTTTGCCAGTGGAGGGGATATTATTTATCGGAAGGTTATCCTTGTGGGGGTCACTCATGGGAGGGCAGGCATCAATTTGTTCAAAATGAGGGCCTATGAGAATTACTGGAGTTTTAGAACGTGGACACTAAATTTTCAGTTTGGACCCAAATATGGTTTTCTTGCAAATTATGGCTAAATGTAAAGTCATCGTAAAGACTGAGTAGAATTCAGGTTTTGACAATAAGTCTGTATAAGATTTCAGTTTCACAAAAATGCAAAAGGAAGCGCTAAGACATTTCCTAATATTGTGGGATGGCACGCAATGATGCTGATGGCCTATTTCTAAGCAAGAGTCAGACCTCTGTCCGGAGTCACGCTTACTCCTCTGCCTTTGGTGCTCTTAGAGTTAAAAGAATCCATGAGCTCAGGATAAAAATCAAAATATCCCAGTGACAACTGGTTAGGAGAGAGGCTGCTGTTTACTTAGTTTAAATCCAGGAACTGGTTCAGTTTTGAAAGCCTGAAAGAATCCACTCCGAGGATGTTTAAATCTCCCCTGTGCCTAGCCTTTTAAATTTCCCTTTTCACCCTGATATCTGGGAGGACTGCAGAAGCAATGGTGCAGGATTGTGAAGGTCCCTACGCTGGTGGGTTGGTGTGTGAGTCTCCACAGGTCTGGGGGGTCAGACCTCATTGCCTGCTGGCAGGGCATGGCTCCTGGTATATGCAAGGGGAGAGCCGTCCGCCCGGCTGCCGTTCCCTACCTGGTGCCAACTCTTCCCTCCATTGCGGCACCATAGGCACCAGGGCTGATGAGGCGCAGGCCTGGGAGGTTGCTGTTGGATATGGCCCGTCCTTTGAGCAAAGCAGAGTATGTGTTGGGGGAAGTGCAGGTGAGGATTTCTGAGAGCACTGACTTCTCCTAGGTTTCCTTCTGAGGAAGCACAGATTGCTAATTTTAAAGATACAGTCAAGCTTTTAGTAAATATCCCTATAAAATTCCAGCCGTAGCTAAAACTGAAGAGATTAGATGAGTCTGCATAAAATATATTCAAGCTTATAAAACCTATACATCCCAGTCTTATCTGTAACAACATGGCACTACTGATAATGCCTGATTTCCTCATATTATTTTTTATTGGCATAGCAGTTACAAGTAACTGCATCATAAATCATTCTTGGTTGGGGAAAGTCCCTAAAACCAATTACATCCTCTAAAAGACCCAAAAAAAGGTACCAGTCATTCCGGCAGATACTGAGATTATTTCTTCTGAGAAACCTGAATAGCTGGTTAGGCGAGTCCTGTGTTTGGCATTCATTTCTCCTCTTAAGAGGCAATTTCTCCTTGCCTACACCACATCTTAAGCACTAGGCGGTTTCCAAGCTAGTGGCCATGATCCATGGTCTGTATGTTCCTGCATCTTCCAGCAGTGCATGTTTGATCCAGATCAGGCACATGAGAACAGTTGCTAGATTAGTTTGAGCACGTGGCACAATGTTTGCAGTGGCTTCCTACCAGCAGCAGGAGGAAAGGTGAGATCTGATCCAGCAGCATAAAATCTTTTAGGACAGCATAATCCCTTTCGGTACAAGTTTGAGGCCGGCAGAGTAAACTTTTCTAGGGTCAGCGCTTTACATCATGTGGTCATGGTGCTTAGGACCTGACATCAGAGGCCCTAAAACCAGGCTGACCATCTTGCAGAAACACAGCCCCAGTGTTTGTGGAAGAGGCAAGGGCAGGGGAAAAGGCATAGCACCTCACTGCTCATCAGCAAAAATCAAAAAAGGAATAAGATTAGCTCTAAAGGGCTAACAGTAGCTTACGATTCAGTCACCCCATGCACTCCTGGAGCTTCATGCGACAGCCCTCAACAGAGGCGCTCCACGAAACATGTTGTCCACCTTGTGGGCTTCAAACTTCAGGGTGAAATTCAAGGTGCTTTGTTGGCCTTTAATGCACACTGGTTTGAATCTAATCTACTTGATCTATATTAATGCTGCTAAATAAAGGAGAGCCTGAGTCTGGTCCCGGGTGGGGAGGCTAGGTGGGATGCACCAACTAGCTTGCATCCACACTGCTTGGGGCTAACTCTCATAATGCAGACTTGTCCTGGAGAGAGTTGGAGTGGTCCAAAGCAGAGCCAAGGCGTGAGAAAGCAACTGGCAGATGTGGAGGATAGGAGTCCAGTGCTTGGGCCTGCTCCCTGTCCCATGCAAGAGCATTAAACCTACCTTGAGGGACTGTAGTGCCATGACCTGGTACAACACATAGCCAAGGTGCTGAAGAGGGATCTTCTTTCATGTAATAACTGGAACCATGAATGGGGCAGTGCAGGCCTGGTGAAGGCCCTTACAGAAGACACAGTTAATTTACAAAAGCTTTAGGTTGTTACTTTTCAGATATATTGCAAAACTCACTCATCCTTTTTTTTAGGGGAGGTGTGTATGTGTTTGCAGGATATGTACATTCCTGCCCACCTGCACTTAATAACTTTTGAGCCCATCAGCCATTTTCAGCCATATTTGATGGGATGGGATTTGATGGGGTGATGGTCTTAAATATGTTAATTTTCGATAAGTTACCAAAAAAAAAGCATGGAAGAGGGACCCTGTCAGTGCCTGTACTGTGAGATGAAAGTGCCCAACATGTATTAGATGTCAGAGAATTCATACAGCAGAGCTGTCATGACTGCCATAAATGCTGAAAATGTTTCAGTCAGAAATTGCACTTTATTGGCTACCTGAGATACAAATCCTTAAGAAACCAGGCTTGCAGGCTTCATTATTCCTACTGCTCAAGGATATGGGCATTTGGGAAAGGGATACTTGGAAATGGGCTTAGACAGAGAGGTTCATTCACTTGAGTTGATTATGTCTAGGTTTGGCTCTGCTTGTGACAGTTGAGGCAGAGGCAGATGATCTAGCACTTTAATATAATATTCTGGTTAGTAAGAAAATTAATATTGTAAAGTATTTATAGCATTTTTGACAGAGATTTTTATATATCTACACAAATACTTCCATGTTCTTTTAATCCCACTTCTTATTCATAATAACATGTCTACATATCCCCTAGACACATAACCATGTTTTCCCTGACAAATTCTTTGCTGTACTTGTGGATCAATTATGATCATTTCTGTATTGTCCCCATCCATATTCTTGCATTGAAAAAAATCACTTAAGAGGAAACAAATCATATAAAATCCCAATTTACTGTGGTTGTATCACGATACTTATGTTTCTATGGAAACATCTGTGTGAAGAGACTATGATGCTCTTTGAGATTAGCATTTTACCCCAGATTTCCAATTAAGTCATCAGACTGTATTTGCAATGGTATAAACTGATGTAGGTAGAAGGAAATAAAATAATCTGTACTAGGTAAAGATATGAACTAGCAATTATTTGTGAAAAAAGTAATAATTCACATGGCTGGGAAGCTGAACCTAAAACTGCTACTGTCCCATTCATATTTAGAAAGGTGCGTTAAATCGTGCTTGAATCATGATGGAACAATTCTTCTTTCCTCATTAGTCCTAGGATGCAAGGGAACAGCTGAGAAGCACACAGTTGTCTCTGGAGTAGCTTGAATGTAAGTGGATATCGTAGTAAATGTGATGCTGTGACAGGGGCACAGCTGCCAGCAAAGATTGCACAAAGGCATGAGTCCCCACACAGGCTGTCTGCACCAAAGGCTGTGCAGCAGCACCCTCACCATGCTCAGTCACACTCACCAGCTTCCCACATCTTGGGCATGTTCCCATGCACAGCAGCCATACCACCACTTGTAGGACAAGCATACCCAGGGAGCTAGCTGCGCTCCCAAATCCACACAGCCTCTGCACTTTCCAGAGGAACGTTCCCATACCAGTGTTCGTGGTGGTCAGTGTCCCCTCAGTCTTCTCAAAAGCACTTCAGGTGTGAACAGGCTGCTTTCATCCCCTATTTTCGCTGGTGCAATGTACTGAATCTCAGCCATTGAGTGCAAATAGCAGTATCATATTTACAGAATATGAGGTCAAAATGGTACGTTTAGTAGGTTTTTTTGCACTGGCAAGACAATCACGTTCACTGTCAGCCACAATATTTCAAGGAGAGAGGGCTTCCACTTTGCTTCATTAGTATGAAACACATGGCTGTTATGGAAGCAAAGTTCCCTTAACAACACAAAGAAAAAATACTTTATATGTTGAAAATCGTTGAGGATTTAAATTAAATTCAGAAACACTGTAGAATCATTAAGAGGCTAAAACTAAAATCTGTACAGTAAGAAATGGGGTACAACGCTTACTTTTGGTCACACATACGAACATTCTGGGAGCTGTAATGACGCAACATACTAATCATTAGTATGCTGAGGGAAAAAACCCTCAGCATTGACAAAAATACAGTGCTTCTTATAAGAAGCATTGTATCGATTTCTCTATGGGAAAGGATGAGGTAAGTTATTAAGCATTAGCTGAAAAAAATCCTACTGGTGAGTTCTAAAGACATAGCTCAGTATTTTCAAATCTGAGATCCTAAAGTGAAGTACATAAACTAGAAGTGCTCCATCTGCAGTCCCCCAGCCCCATCCACCCACTAGCTCATGTATCCTAGAGCCCACCCTGCAGGGCAGCTGGGCAGCAGGTTGTGGGCTGGATCAGTGGCCCAGCCCTAAAAGCAGTCCGTTAGCTAGTCCTTGCTGGGAGTTCACAGGATTGCTCTTGGCTTGGCAGGTCTGGAAAACAGGGAGGCTATGACAGGCTCCTGCACAGAGGAGGCAAAAGTGGTCCACGCAGCCAAAAAAAGAATTGGCCACCACTACGTTATACTGAAAGGATCCTTTTTTTTTCAGAGACGCTGAACATCTCTGCTACCCTGGAAGCCAAAAGGAGTTAATAGGCTGTCAGTCAATGTTATGTATATCCTTAAATATGGTTGTAGTTACATAGTACAGTGAGCTGAGTCGGGATATACTGGCATCATTATACACATCCCCCATACTGTACTTTACACCACCCTAGTCTAGCTGTAACCTCTGAGTCCTCGTGAAATGAGTGACTAGGTCAGGACCGCTAAAAGAAATCGTGCAGACAGATGACAAAGACTAAATCAAATCCGCCAACTGCTAGGTGACTCCATCTAGGTCAGTGAGTCTTTGTAGGGCTCAAGGCTAAAGCAATCAGTCCTGAAAAACTTAATATGCAAATCTTCTTCAGAGGTCAATGGTAGTTAAGTGACATCAAATAGGTTTGGTTGCTACGGTGACACTTGCAAGAAATAACCTTTTACATATTAAACGTGAAATACTGAATGCTTTTAAATCAAATAAATTATAGTTTTCCTATTCTGCTCACTCAGCAAAACACACTGCTGCCATGCCTAACTGTAAAGTGTATCCTAATTAAGTACATGCCTTTATTTTGAATATATTCTTTCAAAAAAGAGAACAAGAAGTCAGAGAGTGGTAGAGTAGGAAAGAATAAGCAGAAATGGAAAATGAGAGAAACTATGGCTTTGCCCTGTTCTGCTGCATTAGGCAAAAAAAGTGACACGGGAGTTAAGTTGCCAGCTATGCTGCATATGATTTGCTACTATGTCTGATAAGGGAGGCAATCACAACAATATTCCCTTTGTACCATCTGTACTGGACAGGGACTGGTAAGAACAGGGAGGAGACAAATTATTTATTTGTAGGCCCAGCTGAATCTGGTGCCAAAGCTAAAAATTTAGAAGTCACTTGAAAGGGGAAAGCTTCTGTTAGATTTTATAGACCCTTTTGCTTTTTATATAGACTCCTTATTGTTTTGACATCCGCTTACACACAAGATGTTTTTCTTTCAGTGCTGATCTTGTGGCTTCCATCACAGACGTAATTTCTCCTGCAGACTAGTGCCCTCATAAGACCAGGGGATCCCATTAGAATACTTCAGAAGATTCTAGGAAGACTGTTTTACATTAACTTATTTGATTTGATTTATCTCCAGCTGTAGGAGTAGAGCCTCAGTAGCATCCCAGTTATAATCCTCTAAATTCAATTGCTATTGCTTCTATTAATAATGTAAATAACCTAACTAATTTTCCTTATGGCCTTGGTCCTGAGATCCGATTTACATAAGCGGGTCTTTCTATTCAGGGAGAGTACCCGTACCCTTCAGTAAGACTATGAAAAGTTATTCTTCTTTGTGAGGAACTGACAGCAGGACTGGAGACTGGCTTTGCATTTTGGATATCATCAATCTTATTTAGCCTGAGATTCAGATACTAAATCAAATCTTTTGCAGATTTTGAAAATGCCTCATAAATTAAATAGACGCTCATAAAATGCCTTTGGAAGGAATGTATCTATAGAAGTTATTTACATTACTCAAGGGCAATTAAGATAATGGTAAAAAAAAAGTTGGATAATATGCTACTTTTTGTAGGTTTACTTTGGTTTTGAATCAATGCTATTATTACCAAATATGGCATGTTAATTCCCAATATTTCAACTCTATATTTGAAGAAAACAAGTGATTTCCGTTAATCTTGGGAATGGACAGCGTAAGGCATGAGCAGAATACTAAAAGAACTGAGAAATGTTATTTTCGTCCCATTTTTTCAGTGTTGTTGACTGGACTGTGATGATCCTTTGTTCTTCATTGACACTGCTGGATGAACCCTTTGCAAAAGGGCATTTCTTTTCAATACGATTGAGTGATGAGGCCAAGTGTGACAATTTACTCTCGGCCAATTTTGTATTTTCAGCTCAGTGGAGAAAAAGAAGCTCCTTCAATTTCATCTAAGGGTCCCAAAATATTTATTGCTTCCAAAATTCAGCCAGCATAATCCATCTTAACACCATGCCCAAACTAAAGGATACAACGAAATACCCTACCTGCACATTTTTTCCCAAAACTGCAAATGAGGAAAAGATTTGCCTGAGATGTACTGGCATGAAACAGCTGCTAGAGTGCTCCCTTCTTTCTGATGCTAGCACATTTCAGTACTCCTGCCAACCGCAGAGTAATCTCTAGGGCACTTTAAAAAAACAACAAAAACTGTTCAAAAATTAGTAGAAAAAAACCACCACTCTGCCAAACATATTTGTTACTATTGCTAATAAAGGCCTGTTTTCTTTTCTTTTTTTTTATTCATTGTTAAAAGGAATTAATAGTCTAGGGATTTAAAGGGAAATAAAAGTAGGGTCATATGAGCTCACAGTGTGATGTATCTTGCCATCTCAAAGGTTCCCAAACAGTTGGTCCGCAGAGACTTGACTGGTCACATAGTTTTAACTCTTCCCTTTGTCTCCTACTGCTAAATCTCATTTATAATAGCTAAAAATACACAACTTGCTTTCCCAGTATAGCTTTCCCATGTAAATGGACATGCTGCCATTATCCCAGGGATGTGATGATATTCAGCAGGGCTTTGAATGGGCGGGAAGACAGAAGATGTAATAGCCAATTTAAAGGGAAACAGTTTCTGAATAGAAGGGGCCTTGACATAATGCTTTTTTCTCAGCTGGAAAATGATCAAGGACCCTGTAACTAAGTAATATTCCGAGTATTTTTCAGGAGCTGCTGCAAAAGGAAGTCTGGCTATCTGGCCAGGGAGTTAGGCCAGATAGTTTTCCTAGGAAGCAAGAAACGGCTTTGGTCTCTGGACTTGGTGCACTTCACGCAAGTATTAGACAATGACTGGGTAAAAGGTAGAAGTAAGAAAGATAATAGGGGTCCTAACAGTGTACCTCAGGCAATGCCCGTCCCTGGAAGGGATATTTGAAGCATTTGCTCTAATTAGCCCATTTTTGTTCTTAAATATTTTGAGGATTTATGTATCTTGTTGCAATAAAACACATCAGTGACTTCAAAAGATGCTTCCAGTGACACATACTGTTCTGAGTATACAATTTTGCTTTTACTTGTTAATGCTTATAATTATCAGAGAGTTGCCAAAGAGCACTCTAGACCTTTAGCTAAATTGTTTATGTGCACAGAAATTTCTATAAGAATAATGTCCTTTTCCCCCATGAAGATTTAGCGCTGTCCTTTGCAACACTGTCGCTGGGGAAACAGTCACTCTTAGTCATATTTCACATAGTGTCTAGAATTAATTTACTGACAATTTAGACTGGATGGCTCCTTCCCTTGGTAGATCTTGGATTAAAGTTCTTCAGATATGTAATTTATCTACACACACATTTTGCAAAAAAAAAAGAAAAGAAAAAAAAAGAATCACACGTTAGACCTTACTGACAACTATTTTCCTGGCAAGTGTTTTTTCATTTAACAACTACATATCTATCTGCCCAGGAAGAGTTACATTTGGTTAGACCACTAGAGACTGCAGTTTAAATATACATATTAATATATCTTAACCTCGGTTAATTTACACAAAAACATCCAGATTTCTAAAGAACATTCTCTCTCAAGAGTTAGTCAGGCAGCACTCTTAAAGTATTTCTTATTTTATTACTTAAGCTATGTGTGTGGAGGGAAAGAGAATGAAATAGCTTACTGCAGAGGCTGGAGTTTATAGGGACGGTGTGAACACGAAAATGAAGCTGAGTCCATTGTATCCAGTTGTATCCATACAATGACAAAAAGCAACCAGAATTCAAGTGAAGCAGAAACTGGCAGTCAAGGAGAAGTCAATCTGTGTGAACCCATCAGCACCAGACTGAAACTATTTTTTGACTGTTTTGCTTCAGATCTGGTTTATACAGAGTCCTGATGGAAAAGACTCTGTTTCCCTGTATTTTAATCTCACCGTGAATCTAGAAGCGGTTTACTGGGTTCAAGCTCATCTAAGAAAAGTATACACCAGTTAACTGGGTCTCTGAATCTAACTCGCAATTTTAGTCACAATATTAGAAACTCTAGTCTCAGAGAGTGCAATCTTCCCCTGAGAAGATAAGCTAAAATTACCCTGTGAGTCAAAATAGGAAGTTGCAATGAGACAGTTCCAAATAAATGGAAGAAACAGCACTAACTTGGAGAGGCAGCAATGACTAGCCATCTGTCTCCAAGTACACTGATGTAAGGACTAGGGAAGGAGAGAGAAGGGACTTCTGGAAAATAACCCAGTTGAGCTAGAAAACTGCAGAAAAATGGAGCTTCTCTTCCAGAGAACCAGAGGAAGATAGCCTCTAAAGACCTGAACTTCCTGATCACAGGAACACAGGAGAAATCACCTGTTACTTCCACGATGTGACCTTTACTCACTAAACCACCTTCAAGTTTATTGTAGACATCCCACATCACAGCCCATAGAAATTGTTTCTATCTGATAAGTAAAAAAAACTTTTGCAAAGATTTACAGACCACACCAACTTAAAGACATCATTCAGAGTACAAATGAGGCATCTGTGCTTCCACTCAGGCACTACACAAAGTTAAGTACTCTTCCAAGCAGGGACAGTTGGCAGAATAAATTGCGTTAGGCTTTCATCTCATCTAGATAGTTTTCATTATTAAGCAAAGACTCATTAGCCTCTTACTGCAAGCACAGTATCAATCACTTACGCCAAGGAATTGGATTAAGGACACTTATGACCTCATTGGCTTGCACCCAATGTTTCTCAATGCTCTAAGAGTAGGTACAGTCAGGAACAGGGAAATTCACAGCTAACTCAAAGACTTCACAGTGTTTCAGGCCTATGAAAACAATGCTATCCCCGCAAGAGATTGCGATCATTCTTGTAAATGTTATTTTTAAAGTAGTACACTAAAAATAATACAGTACAGCCTGGTAGCAGACTGTTCATTTGTAGTTCCTCTATAAATGTCATACGCTTTTCCAAATTAGAGATTTTTTTTTTTAGCCTAGATGAACTCTAAAAGGTAGTTTGCGCTGGTTTGTAGATACGGATGTGAAAATGGATCTGACTCTGCGCTTAAAACTAGAGGTGCAGAATTTGAATTTGAGGTACTACAAATATACATTTTTGAGGGTACTAAAACCTTACAGCTAAATATACAGATTTAAACCTTAACAAAGCCTACAGAAGCCAGTGGAACTTTTTCCACTGAACCTGTTCCTAAGGCTTTCAAGAATCTACAATCTAAGAAGAAGCAGAGAAGAGATGGAGACTGGAATAGGCAAGCAACAGATTACAAAACAGCATTAGCATTTGCCCTTTGCAAAGGTTATACTATGTTCCTATCTTAAATACTATATAGCTTTTTCATATTGCCATGAAGACTACCCATTTACAGATTTTGGCTGAAACTGGCAAAGGACCAGAATACTATCAGGAAAAAAATAAAATTCTCATGGTCATGCTAGAACTGCAGGACAGAAGGCATTAGCAATAAATAGTCAGGTAGGCATTTGAAGAGTCTTATGGCATAAGCAGTCCTGGAATAAAGGAGAATGTTCCATCCAATAATAAAGTCATTTAAGACTAAACGTAAGTGATGTTTGTATTAAACCCTCCAAATCTCATTAAACTCATACCTTTCTGGACCCCATTAAAAAGAAAGTGCAATTTCAGTGGTAAGTTTTCCAGAATGCACAACTTTACAAATCTTTTAAGAATCACCAAATTTCTTTGTGTATTTTCTTTTTTAAGCCACTGCAAAAGCAGCTGAAACACAATGTTCCCGACCTATTTTATTTTAATTTGAAACTCAGAGGAAGATTTGGTTCATTTGGAGAGGGACTTCTATCTCACATTAGATAACCACCATGTAGTCTTATGAATTAGTCATCCTAGACTCCCTCTGTAGTCAGAGGCAAAAAATTGTCTCCTCATGTAACCTATTTTAAACATGTACTGTAGGACACGTCGAATATCACTACGGAAGTGTCTATTTCTTCCCATTGAATAGAGAAGGGAATAGAGGTAGGTTTCTCCTCTGTAGACATCTACATTGTATGAGGTTTGCATTATGTCCGACGATTCCTACGCCAGGCTGCTATACCGTGCAATTAATATTTTTGAGACTTCAGATATTTCTTGACCCTACATGTGAATCACTTTGCTGATGATTCAAAGGAAATTAATTTCCCTATAAAATCTAACTTGTCAGCTAGTGTAAATTAACAAAGCTTTACTGACTGAATAGTCTACCTAAGGATCCCACCCTCATGTTTTTATAGGCCACTAGTCCTTCTTTATAGCTTCACCTATGTTCAGAATTTCTTGTGTAAAGTATGAGTGTTAAATAAAGGAAGGGAACGTGTGATACAGCTGAACATGCACACGTAACCTCTGGAGAAATGAGGACAGAAAGATACATTCAGGCATAATACTGGGAGTCTGAACCACCTACCAGAAATATCTTGGGCTGTCATTCATAATAAATACTCTTACATATCACTAATGTGTGTTAAATTCCACCAACTTGGTATAATTTCCTGTCACTGAAAATAAACATACTGAATGATTCTAGATGACTCCCATAGTCCCTTTGCAGGGATTCAGAGTAGGAATCTCATATGGTATAGTGGACATCAAAAAAAGAGAAACCAGAATATAGATTTCCAGGAATGGTGATTTATGTGTTTATAAGCAAAGAAGTTGACTAGAATAAATATAATAGAATGCAAGAAATCACATTCAGGTAGCACCTTGGAAACATCTAACAACAAGCATAAGGGAAAATAAAACCATATTTCAACAATCATTGCATTGCAGAGACATTCTTTAAGTTTGCACACAAAAGGAAGAGCACACGCTATTATGCATTCAAAGTAATACTTTCAGATATCCAGTTCTGCCTGCTGTTAGATAGACTTTCTGTAACTGTATATGCAGTTACAAACTTCTTGATGGTTCCTTTATGCTCTAGGAGCAGACCATTACATATATTCTTACTCTAGATATGTGGTTGTCAAAAAGTATTCTGCATTACCATTACAAAACTATATTTTAAGAGGATGGGTAATACTTTCTATGACAAATGAGTACCTCATAGATTCATCGCAGAAGAATATATTTCACTAACATTATCTCCACAAAGCAAAAATGATACTGACAGAGTAAGTCAAACTGCTCTGGCATAATGGAATAGCTACTGAGTTGTAAGGCCAAATTAAAACAGAAATAGTTAAAAGCCACAGAGAAGATGAAAACAAAATAAGGACTGTATTTACGAAGGAGAACACATGATAATACAGTGACTGCATGGAAAGTGGCTATTCAGCGCCCTGAAGCTGTCCCTTTCCTGGGCTGAACAAGCCCAGCTCACTTGGCCTCTCCTCCGGACGTGGTCTGATGAGTGCTGACAATCGCCTCCTTAAATCAAAACTGGCTACGCTACTATTGGCATAGTTCAGGATGCTGTTAGCCTTCAGCGCTGCCAGGGCTCACTGCTGGCTCATGCACGGCCAGCAGGACACCCAGGTCTTTCTCAGCAGAGCTGCTTCGCGGCCCATCAGTCCCTAGCCTGGACAAATGCAGGGCGTTTTCTCAATTATTGCTATTATATTACTGTTATCTTCAACAAATCTCCTCCTTCTGTGGTTTCAGGACCACACCAGCAGATTTCAATAACCAAAAATTAATTTTTGCCCCTATGTTTTACTACTAGCGATACTTTGTAAGGAATACAGTTGTGCTGTCAGAAATTGAACTGTAACTTATCCTCACTTTAGCAGTAGACATTCACCAAACTTTCTACATTGAATACTTATGATGAAGCTCACTAATACATTTTTGTCACAAGTAAAGGCAGTTTAAAACATTTTTGCCTTCTTTGCCTCTTAATTTCAGTGTTATAGCCTGCTGCACCCTGAGCTGTGCTGATACTGCTCCTGGCAGGACCAACTGAGATGGCAGCGATGGCAGTGTGGAGATGGGAACTGGAGTCCAGATGACATAGAAAGGTAGGGATTTCTTAAACTGGCATTCCACAAGAGAAAAACATACAGCTGCATATTACTTACTAGCCTTCCTGCTGGCTGGCTTGCCAGAGACAAAATCAGACAAACAAATACAGTATCTAAAAAGGTGTTTTTCAGCTGCCAGGATTGTTTTCCAAATCTGCTCTGGAAACACTAACACTAAATGTGAAACCCCACCTGGCTTCTTCAACTCCCTGTTAATCTGTAGCCTCCTTCCAGTATAATTCAGCTCAGACTGAAATACAAGGGCTGGAAAGCCCTCCAATTTGAGTTAATTTTCACAGAAAACTTTCCATACCAAACTTCATTCAAGCTTCTAAACAGGACATGGAATAGTGAAGCTAGTGAACATACAAAAAAAGCTTGGTGTCATCCCAACACTTGTATTTATTCAACTTTCTCTGACGGAACATTTGTGCTTTTCAATAGTTAGGGTGCCACAGTTCTCAGAGGGGACAGGAGCTGTCTTCTCAGCAGCCAGGAACTGAGGTTCGTTTCTACTCTTTAGCAATTCCCTTTCAGTTCCTGCTGGCAGTTATGTGCCACAGGAGCTTAGCAGGCCTTCTTGGAGATTGTCACTGGTGTTCGAGGGATGTTGGAGTGTTTCCTTTCCCTTAACTGACTCATTCCGTTTCTTGAAACTGCCTATAAATCATCTCTGCCAGCAATGATTTATATCTAGAGCTCATAAATCATTCTAAGACACAAACAAGTTTCCATCCCACTGGACCAAACTGGACGCAAGAGGAACGACCATACTCTATGTCTAGGCTTTCTGGAGAAAAGTCTATAAGACAGAGGAATAATATTGCAGTCTTTGCTCAAGCAGCCTGTTCCCTTCAAAATTTTAAATTGAAGGTCTCTTGGGATTGAAATCCTAAGAAGCAAGGGATGTCTACCTGAAAGATCCTTTCAGATGACCCAAAAGGACACTCTCAACTCAATATCCTTTAATCATATAAACATTTTTCACTAAAATGCAACTTTCATTAGTGTGTGTTAGTGAAATAATGGTATTTCTTAGGGAAAAGAAAGTTAGAGGCGATATTGTTCATTCAGCAAATTAGGAATCCTCAACCCTTGCTCCTCTATTGTAAGCATATGCATTTGTGGTTGGAAGGGTTTATTCACTGGCTGAATCAAAAGTTTGTTGTAACTTATTGCAATAATAAAACTTGGCAGTGAAAAGATTGGCATTGATTAGAACCAGAGACCACTGGACATAAATTAAGATTAGGCTAAATGTGGGCTAAATATATTTCATTATATAAAAATAAATTGAATTATTTTCCTTATAATAATTCATAGGATATAACAGCAAATTACACGATTTTATAGTGTCATGGAAATACACCACTTTATGCATACAGAGAGAATATAGGTTTGTGTGTCCAAGGAGGTGCTGATTATCCCTTTTGTGTGCCACTCCAAATGCTACTGGGAGTGATAGAAACAAAGACATATCACACAAAAAAGTGTGCAGCCCACCACAGATCAGATCAGAGGTGCTCAGCCACACCCCCTGGGTTGTAAATGTTATGCCTGCCCAGTTAAACTTCCTAATAAAAAATTAAAGGATCACTACTGTAGGTGAGCCATTCACTTCCTTAACTTTACATCCATGATCCTATCTATCCTCCATTGGACAAGTGAGCTCCGGGGGTTATTTTGCTGAACCTTGGACAGGTGAAGTTGTTTTACAACACTCAGACAATGGTTAGGATCATGTTCTGGCCATAAACATCTAGCCGGGAACTCAAATGAGGAGAAACACTACTGGCACAAATCCTGTAGTCTCTTTCTCTGCTTACAGTTCATCCTCCCTCAAGATACTGAGGGAGAGGCAGAGACAGAGGCAAGAGGGAGAGGGAGCAGAAAGAAGAGGAGAGGAAACTTTAACCCTTTTTTCAGGCAGATGATGGCTGTGTGGCTGGATTCACAAGTGAGAACCGAATAAGAGGCTAAGACAGGCTTAAAAGGACAAAAAGATAGATTTGAGCACGGGAACATGGATAATAAGGATTATTTTTCAAATGGTGCCATGAGACATTTGGCCAAGGCTAGTCTTGCTAGGGGCAAGAAATGAAATCTGTGGAGAGCTCGGATAAAAACCAAGATATCCACTGACTAACGAAAGACATTTTATGCATAGGGGGTAGCAGAAGACGATGAAGGTATTTGAGAAAGATCGTGCATTGAGGCTAGTGCGTGTTAGATAACCAAATCCACAAAAATGGTTGAGGGCTGTTTGGGTGAACAATGAAACTTCCCCTTTGTTTCCACTGGGTAATTATGGCACAACTTATCTAATTATGACAGCTGGTAATTTCCATGCTATGTTATCCTATCTGAGAATTTGCAAAAGTCAGGTGCAATAGCATGTGCAGGTGTACTTGGTCACCCAGAGGTTCTTCAGAAAGACCTGCCAGAGGATGTCTTCCCAGTCCATATGAGGGAGGCAAGGAGGAGGATCTGTAGAAATGCATACCCATGCATGCATCACATGATATTGGGAGCATGGCCTATGCTGTCAGGTGTTAATGGCCTCCTTTCCTCAGTAGAAGCAGCACTAACACTAAGACCTTAGATTCTGATTTGTGCCCTCCTGTCTGCTTCAGCTGATATGTACTCATTATACCTCACAAGTCACACAGTTAAATACCAGGAGTGTGTTTAGGCTGGCGAGAGATGCAGCAGCTGGCAGTAGGCAAAATGTAGCTGCTGTACCAGAAAAGCTAACTAATGAAATGCTGCATTAATATGATATTCTTTTAGATTATTCACCTCCTCTAACACATCCTGTTTACGTTTTAATCACTTTCTCTAGGCGCATACTGACACTCCCTCTTGCTGGCTTACTACCAGAAGGACTTTAATAAACTGTTGTTGTATCTGCAAGCACTTTCCTCGCTTTTCATAATTGCTTCTTGTATACTTGCATATGTGATGCAGACCTGTCAGCCTCCACAGCCATACTTGTTGCTATAATTGAGCTATATATTGCTATGTCTTTTTTTTTTTTTTTTAAGGAGGCTGAACTCTCTGAGGTATTCATTTGCTTCCTTCCAGCTCCCTTTTTCCTCTGTTTACCTTACATCCTTCTTCCTTTATATATAAACGAGTTTCATGTTCTGGTCCTTAATGTAAAGGTACAAGAAGGGGTAGAGTGGAGGAGGTTAATGTTAACCCAAATTCTCTGAGTTGGCAGGTTGGTAGCCTGGAACGAACCTCTCCTCCACTCTGCTCTGCTCTGCTCACCCTGCCCATCTATAGGTAACATTATTATTAAAGTTATCAGAGCAAGTTCAGTTCCTTTCAACTAAACTGAAGCCTATCCCCATGGCTATGAAGGGATCTCTGAAGGAGGTTTCCTCGTTCCTTTATGGTGAAGGATACTCTCATCTTTTGCCTTCTCCTGTGTGCTTCTGCTGTTGCACGTTTTCTCAAAATAAGTCTCTCCTTTGGCTTTTTACTTTCCTCATGTCACTACTTTGGCATGTTGGCCATCCTGGCTGGCATTTGCACCTGCATCCATTCTGTCTTTAGAGAGAGAGATGCAAAGAAAACGGTTTTCATAAACCAGTGCTTACATCTGGGTCTAGCCTGCTTACAACAGCAGGAGCCAACATCTATCAGCAGCACTTTAAAGCGAGTGTGCCGCCTCAGATGAAACGTTGAAAGATTGTCTAGAGCTCAATAAATCCACTACATTAACAGTAAACTATTCCAGTAATTAAAAGCATTTCCAAAGATGAAAGACTATAGAAATTGTCTTCTATCAGGTTCATTTTCATTCTTTTCCCATTTGATTCTGCAGAGAGTAGCTCAGAACAAGATACATGGGGGAAGGGGAATGTGATAGGTCAAGAAAGAAGTGACTGGTAATGGATTAGTTCTGCGCTGACCAACCACACAAATCAGTATTTATTACTCTTTCTGTGAAAGTGATTTTCCAGCTATAGATCTGAAGTTATAAATCTTGATTTTCTCCTTATAGATCTCTTACAAGTTTCTCTTCACCATTAAAAAGGTAACTAGCACAGTTATCCTGAGATAGAAATGCAGTGAAGTCAAAGAAATTTTCGTTTTAGCATGAGGTAAACTTGCTGAGGTAGGCCCCAGGGAGGAATACAGAGCCGATCTTGTTGTGTCAAGTAGCTTCAGTGTTCTTACGCCAAGGTTCACGCCTGTGAGTTATCCTAGTGATTAAAAAAAGAAAAAAAATCATTTATACCATAGTGGCCCTAAGAATCAGTACCACAAATGGATTCTAGCTTAACTTTCTGCTGGTTCTCCATTGCTTCTTGCAACTGTTAATTTCCATCCACGGGCTTTAAGAATATATCTTGAGAACTGCATGTGCCCGGATCTACCCCAGCAGTTTAGCAGCAGTAAAACAGTTAATGATCTACTCCTTTTTCCCGTGTTCCTTAGTGACCTATGATCTTTCATAGCCCTGTATTCATGATTCACAAAAAGATTTCCTTCCGAGGAAAGGCTATTCCCCTTTTTCTTGCTTCATATTCCATTTTAAATTTACTTTTGTCATGCTTCTTCTCCAAGCAGTTTTCTGTGGGGGTAGGGAGGGTGGGAAATGCTGTTTGTCTTATGTTTACTGGGAGATCACTACAGTGTGCCAAGATTTTACAGGGGTGAAAATATTCCAGGAAGTTGTTATTTATCGATTCCCAAGGAAATTAGCTCACAGAATACAAAAATAAGCCCTCAGTACATGAAAGTAAACAAAGTAATAAATGCCAAAAAACATGTCATCCTGCTTTTATTTTCTATTTCTACTACACCAACATGGAAAATACCATCAATTCTAGTCCTTTGTCATATGTAAACCCAGAAATGTGCAGGTTCTTCTGAAAACCTAAAATGTCTAAAATCTGAACTTTAAATGTGGATCCTAACAATTCCTGTAAATGTTTCTTAAAAAGCTGGAAATAATTACTTCTTTCATGTTCGTGTTACTGAAGTTCCACATAAGCTTGGTGTTCCCTCGTTCTTTATTACTGAAAATTACACTCACAGTTTCACTTCCAAGCTGAAGCAGAGAGTTTCTCCTGGTGTTCCCAGCTCCTTTGAGAGCTATTTTGGGTTTAAAGAGCAGACTTTTTTTTTATCTTAAGGCTGTGACTTATGCATGGAGCAAACACTTAGGCCACCGCCTCACATTTCCTGTTACAGCCTACCCATCAGGGCGCAGAGTCAACAGTACTGGACATGTACGCACTCTTAAAGTGCAGCTCAGATGCTCCGTTTCATGCTCTGGTTTGCTTTCCTCAGCAGTTTAATGCACCAAAAAATGAATTGCTGAACTGTTGGAGTGGGTTCTGCTGGCTCTGTAGCTGTGTGCTGGGCAAGTGGGAATAGTAATATTGGAAACCCCCTCAGGAAGAGCCGCTATAATTCATCCTCCATTTTGCTGGTGCAGATGGAAGATCCGGAGCAGAAGGTTGGTACTATTTCACCTTGCCCTACAGTGTATCCTAACCCAGGCATCTGAGCATCAAGGTTTTACACTAATAGAACTGCGTCCCTTCCAGACATTGTATGCATTTTGCAGTCTCAGTTCTCCATGGATTTAGTTAAGCTGGGGCAAAAACTCAGTGTTGTTAGCTTTCAAGAAATCGAAAGAAAGCTCTAGAAATGATGTTGGTTTTTAACATGTTCTCATGGCAATCCCAATGCAGGAATATGGGAAGCCGGAAATGTCAGTACAGCATCTTGCTAAGCTGGAGGTGGCGAGAAGAGTGGGCAGGACCATCTCCTCTCTATGGAGCTCACAGACCCACAGTGGAGACACCAGCTGTCGTGCAGAGGGCCAGGTCTCCTCTCCCCACCTGGCAGCACCACTCCAAGGTTGCTGCTGCCACTGGCAGGAATCCCACACCCAAACCAAAATACAGCATGTTGGCAGGTCTGGCATCTAGAGCTTGCAGTACTGCTGGCTTAGAGGCCAATGTTTGCTGTCGCAGTACAGGAAATTCCCTGAGACAACAGCTCCCTTTTCTCCAGTCCCCAAGAGCTTCAAAATCTTCTGAATGTGGTCCTTACGATTTACTCGTTGAAACACATTTGTTGATTCTCAGGAGAGAGAAACAAGATCACTAGAGCAAGAATTGCTCAATGGGAAAAAATCGCACTCAGGGGAAGTAGAGATGGAAGGCAGGATAAAATCCTGTCACTGCTCTATGCTTCCTGAACAGTTTTGTCCTGCCACACTTTAAAGAGTATAAAAAAGAAATGTCTGTTGTGGGAAAGGAGATGTAAGACAGCTACACTTCTTCATCTTGATTGCTTGCCTAGTGTGGGTTGACAGATTCTTCAGAACTAATGTTAACACCTTGTTAATAAGGCTCATCTCTCCTAAATATCCCTGAAGTGTCTAATTTATACGTGTATAGAGACAGGGAGCTTAAGATCATTTTATTTGCTGTACTGAAGTGAGCTGTCTGGGCTATACCATTAACTATAAGGTCGCAGTGTTATCTCCACAAGAAGGAGTCCAAAAGAGAGTTTGAAGGTATTCTGTGGCTTAGAGGAGGAACAGTAGCTATAGATGGCCAGGTCATACACAGCACTGGGCAATAGTATAAAATTAAGCGTTTTGGGGAGCAAATACCAATCTAGTAACATCAAACTGTGTTGTAACTACATTTTCGAAGAGTATTGAAAACTATCAAACTCTTTCCAAATTAAACTGGAGCCTTTTGTTTTAGACAGATTGTTTTGCCTAGCCCAAATTTTTTTCCCAATTTATCCAAAAGATGTTCACAGAAGTTGTTTCAGTTCCTCCAAAATGTTTCTTGTTATTTTTTAGCAGCTGTCAGTAAACCAACACAATTTATTTTTTTGCACAGTTGGAGAGATAAGCATCCTGTAAGATGCCAAGTGAGAGCTATGGGTATTAGGCATCTCATAGCTCAAAAAAACCCTGCAAGTGTCATGTTTTGAGTGGTTCCTTTTGGAAACTTGATAATTTCTCCTTGTGGCCACTGCTGGGAACATGATAAGAGGCAAAAGAATGTCTACAAATACAAAATTACCAAGTCAGCATGAGTCCTTTTAAGGCTTTGAGTTGGCCTCAGTTTTAGAATTGAGAAGCTGGAGGGGCCGGGCGGAGCCTTTTGTCAGAAGTGGGAACAGGGGAGAAGGGTGTGAGGTACATGCAAAAGCTCTGGGGACAGCACGGGTGTCAGAGAAGAGAAGATCTAACCTCCCTGGGTGGTGAAGGAACTCAGACCACTACAAAGCTCATGTTAATCATTAAATTCAGATCAGACTTTTACCCCAAATTGGTCTTAGCAGCTATGGGTTTGTTTAGTTTTGTCTTGCACTCTCCTTCTCCTCTCCTAAGGAGGCAAGCTGATAAGCTAGTGTGGAGGAGTTTTCTCTGGCTGAATAAAAGACTCAAAATACTAATTACCTCAGTGTTCTATGTTAACTAACCTGGGCATTAACACTGTTAAAATTCTGGTGTGAAAATCACTCAGGACAACTGCTCTCCCATGCGATGAAATACTCCTTACCCAGAGAGAAATCACTTCTTAGCAAGGCGGCATATTTTTACCACAACTGCCTCTTGATTTATGTCTCACCAATTTTGATTAGAAAAGGTATTACTGCTACAGAGCAGAAAACCAAGAGCACTTGCACAGCACCATTGCTCTTGGTGAGCTCAGCACAGGACCAGCACATTCAGGAGCCCTGCAGGTAAAAGCAAGCTGTGGTGGGCACTGGGTGGGTGCCAGGTAGGAGAGGGGGCAGCTCCACCTCAGCATCTCTGGAGAAGAGCCATGATAAGTGGGAGGCTAACATCATGCCAATATTTTCTCTCAAACCTGATGAAGGAGAGAATATTTTGAATCAGCCAGTAGAATGAAGGCACTATGGAGCTGAGGAGAAATGTGTGCCCTGTATCCTTTAAATGGGTGCCAATACTTCTTTCCCATTATGTCCTCCTGAAGCCCAGGACAGAATTGTTTCTGAGTCAGGCAGATGCATCCAGGGATTCATAGTACTCTGTGGGCTCTGCACTTTCATGGATACATGCACATACACACACACTTTTCATTTTATGCATTAGTATTGTATAAAAGTCACAATGCCGGCGCCGCTGAAAAGCCTTGGTGTATCCTCCAGTGCGTCTAGCATATTCAGCCACCTTTAAACACATCTATTCCTGTTACCTTAGTAACAGCCTGAGGGAAATCCCTACGTAACTAATTTAGCTGCTTAGCTGTTTAAGGTTTGCTACAAGGGAAGCTGTTGTCTAGCTTCTTTCTGATTGCTTATAAAAATTCTATATTTAGAAAGAAATGGCATGCAGGCTGATTTAGGAAGCCTCCTTCATCTGTTACATGAGGGAAGAGAGAGTGAGTGCCCATGTGTACCTTGTTAAGCCATTTATTTGGCATGTGCATACATGTTTAGTAACTGTTATTGCAAGTAATAACTGAAGCGTGAACCTCAAAGGATTTAGTGATGCAGTTGGTAGAGTGGATTTCTTCAAACATTTCAATACCCTTTTCAAGAGACCATCCTAGTTACTCCCTCCGGTGCCACATTCAGAAATCACTTCCAGGTTCATCAATTCATAACTGAGTGAGGCTGCAAAGAATGACTGTGATAATCTAGTCTGAGTACTCTGACAAAACAAAACAGCCTATAGAAATCCACTGATTTTTCTTCTGCAGAAGGCGTTATTCTTCCATTATACACTGAAGAGCACAACTGAGACTACCAGATTGTGGAGACGGTAGGGCTTGCCTTACAGAAAGATATTCCTATTGACCTTTTCCTGTAAACACATAATTCCTTGAAAACTCTACAGGATAGGGAGTGTCATTTTTTTTTCTTTTGGAATAGCATCTAACACGATAAAGTCAATCCTTTTCATGATGTGGATCCCTAAGGATTTTCTATGGAGCTGTGGTTCTCTGCAGAGTGACTACAAGCTGACTTGCTTCCTGTGGTAGCTCCCAGGGTCCCCTTAGAAGCCGTTCATGACTTTCACAATAAGACTTGAAAACCATGGTCTAGTCCAATGGGCTGTGACTAGATCAGGTTGCTAACTTCTCAGTACAAGACTTTTCTTTCAGAAAGTACAGACCCAACAACAACAACAAAACCCAAATCTTCACAGGATCTTGCATCTGAGGTTATATTTCCCTTAGCAAGTCTTCTCAGACTCTCCTGGGAATACTGGCAAGAGACAGAGCCCTTCAAAGAGAACTGGCACTCAGAGCTTAAGGCACGGACTAGGAAGAGCAGGTGAAGCCCTTGCTCATCCCGACTGAGCTCAACACCTTGAACTTCACCACTCTATATCCTCTTTAAGTGCCCTGAGCACAGCAATACCAGCTATTCTAAAGAGAGTCTCTCCATTGTGTCATGACAGGCTTTGACAGCTTCTCTTGTATTTGTATTGGATAGGAAAATATTTGAAGTCTTAGGTGTTCGGAGGAGGAGATACCAACAACAACTGCCAGGTGTCCCCTGCTGTGGCTTGCCCCATGCTAAAAGGATACTGACAACCTTATTTTGCTTGCTGCATGTGCTGAGCCTAGACAGTACCAGCCCCCACACTGACCCACATGCACTGCTTTTTAAAGTTCGAAGATTTCTATCTTTTTTCTCTGCAGAGACCATTTTATTTTTGAATTAGCTAATTAATTCTGGAGTAGTGATGTACCTTATGCCTGTTAGAGATCATTTCTAGCATCAAGGAGACTTAAGAAAACAAGTTTACCCTAACAAAGCAAAGGACTTCTAAAAGATGAGAAGCCAAGGCTACAAAAGAAGAAAAATATATATCAGTAAAAAGGAATTATCAGTTACTTAATACCTACTTAATAGTGCTTACTAGTTAAACATTATAGTAGGTTTCTCTTAACTGCTCCAGGGTCTCAGCTGACCTGGCAGACTAGCAGCCTATCATTTCTCTCCCTATCTGCTTAGCATTTTGAGCTCCCAAAATGAGTCTCCTTTGACTTCTCCTTTCCATGTTTCTTTTGTTTTGATCTAAATCCCACACAGAGTGACAGTGTTCACTTTTGCACCTTGTAAATGAGTACTAATGAGGTCATTAAATTTCGATGACGATCTGTTTAAGTGGCACACCTTTGGACAAAGCTACGGTTATGCTCTTAGGGGAAGGCAGTTTTTCAGATCTGAGCTCCAGACAGATTGTAACTAAGCAACGGATTGGGGTGTAAAAGGATCACTCGATGAGGCTGATTAGGAATTCACCTGACAAGAGAAAATAAGCGAAAGGGTTTCATTAGCCATTTTGGAATGAGAGAGAAAGAAGGGAAAAAAAGGAATTAAAGAAAAAAAAAATCAGTGGCAGAGACCTCTTGCAGAAGAGAGCTAGACTCAAAGGAGAAGTCAGAAGGACTTTGCTCTCAACATCAGAAAAGCTCCAGAGTGATGAGAAAACAGGACCAAGGAAATCTGTGCAGGTATTGTCAAGATATCTCATTTTTCTGTGATAATTAAATGAAGAATGATTAGACTTTGGCCATTTTTCAGAGTTGGTGTATCTGCCTGCTTTGATTGTCACGCGCCCAAGAGGGGTAACTTGTAAACCAACACTTTGAAATCGTGAGCTCTTGGAAGAGATACAGTGACGTGCCAGGGAGCCTGGAAGTGGTCCTGTAGGCAGGAGGCAGCTGCATCGTAACGTTCAGTTCCCATGGACGGATAGGCAGACAGTAGCTAGCAGTCAGGCAAGGAAAGACACAGTGCTGCAACCCACTCAGTGCAAAGAGGGAGATGAATAGCCTGTGCAGGGCTCAGCGAGGGAGCCTCACCAGGGTCGCCACTGCGAGCCAGCTCCCCTGACCCTGTTCACTCTTAATGCTGCGCATAGCCTGCACTACTACTGTACAGATTTGGGTAGCTATAGAGCTAAAAAGTTACCTAATTAGGCACTCTAGGTTTTAATTTAAAGTTTATTGGAAACAAATGATCTTTGTTCTTTTTTCCTGGAGGGATCAGAGGATTAGTTCTCATACATAAACAACGCCTTTGACAAATTAAAAAAAATCAATGCATAACATGACAGGTGTCTCACCAGTGGAATACGAAAACACGGTGAATCCCAGCAGAGGCAGGTTTTGCAGAAATGACTACTCATTGATCTCTGCCATCCTGCTCTCAGAAATGCTATGGTGCACACCAGGCAGCTTATAACTGAAGATCACTAAACTTCTTAATTAAAATAAGAATTATTACACGGCTGAAACTATTTATTTTTCTCAAGACTGAGTTTAGAAGAAAAGAGAATCTGAAAGTCTCAAAATGGCTGCAGCTTTCTTCCAGCCTCCTCTAACAGACCTTGTCTGCATGCAGCTCTCCCTGCAATCATTCTACCTTTCATTGATTTTCTTTTCCTCTTCCAAGTGTAAATCAATATGTCTGCAACTGGAACTAAAATTACAGCATCTCAAACGAGGAACATAGAAGACACTGAGTTCCTAAATCCTAATTCAGAAAAATCTTTAAAAATAATCTTAAGCATATGCTAAAATATACTGCTGAATTAGGGTTTGAAAAGTCATCTGTGGTGAAGCATAAGATCTGATGAACAGAAAAAGCTAGCGTTGTGGATGACTGAAGAGAGTATTTCCCTCCTACCTGAAGCACTGTGAAAGATGAGAGATGCTGTGCGCTCCAGCCAGAGGTATCAGTGACATCACTGGGCCACGTACCCTTACAGAAACCACAGTTTTTGGGGGAATAGACCCAAGAAGAATGGCACTGGGAATAGTCACCATCAGTGCCACTCAGGCAGTGCCACTGCATGTGTGTGTGCCCAGTGTGAAACACTACCTACATTCCACAGCTATCTTACAGTGCTTCACTGGGACAAACTCTGGGTTACAGTTTTTTTCCCCTCCCCAAACTAAAGATAGCCATCTAAAGGGAGTCTTCAGTAAGGTCAGGTTCTTTTTTATCCCTTGTAAATCACACCCAGGAGCTTGTGAAGCCACGTAACAAGTTTCTGTGTGAAAGAAATACGTAGTATATCCTCTCCCCTAAAGGCTTTCCATCACCATTAACTAGGTGCAATTCAGAGTTGATCTTCTAGGTGGTGGAGCAGAAGTGTCCTAACCCCCAAATAGCTACACTCTTCTTCTGTTTAACTAGTCTATTCACAGACAGTAGTTATCTGGAGCAAAAAAATAGGCCTTCCCCCCCTCCCCCATTGCCTCCGCCCCCATTTAAGATACATCAGCATCCTGACCTGCAGAGTTGGAAAACCAGTTTGGCTGGAGTTCCTGGCACATCTTCATCTGAACAGTGACCTGAGACATCATCCCAGGAACATCATCCATCAGAATGCTGCATTCACATACACATACTTGCTCTGTGTGCACTGGGACATTATGACCTTCACCTTTGAAAAGCAATGCTGTAATAAGATACCTTAAGGGAGAAAATTCTCTATTTTCACTCTTAACTCACCTGTTGAAAAACATATTCAGAAAAATACAGAGGTCTGGTTTTTAGATGGCCAAATGTGAAGCATACAGAAATCATCTCAGGAGCCTTAGAGTATCAGAGAGGGCAGAGCCCTGTAAGTGCATTGCAGGGGTAAGCACACACAATTACGTCCGGGAATTGTATATGCAATCCCTCCAGTTAATGAAGAACCGCAACACAACAAAGCAGAAAGGCCACTGAGGAAGAAGCTAAAGGTCACTCCAGAGGAAAAGGAAGAGCTGCTTTTTTGAGATGAGAACAAAAACCAAAGGAGGCCCACAAAGTTGCCTTAATAGTAGCTGAAGAAAATGGAGAGAAGTTGTGAACAAAAGAAAAAAAGCATGCGGAGAAACAGAATATGCAGGTGAGACTAAAGTTTCCCAATCAGTTACCACTTTTGTACTTGACATTTTCCATATTCTTCAAAGAAAATGTCACATCTGACTAGAGCACTCATCACACCTACAGCCACATCTACATTTGTTCACCTGCATATTGACTTTTTAACGACTCTCTTAGTTTTACAGTCCAGATGTTTTTAATCTCACAGATCCATACTCAGAAGTCATCTCTGAGCTGTGTGTATGCCCTGAAGGGAGCTGATATCTGTTCTCTACCCCATCATCCCTCCATACACTCATCTGCCCCTCCATGCATCTAGAGCTGGCAGCACCCTGTTCTGCTCTCACATAAACAGATAAAATAAATAGTTCCTTATTTCCACGTATTGTTTTCCCCTCAGAGGACTTCAGCAGCAAGGCTAAGCACCACCCCCTGGGGTTGCTGCTGTGCTGATGAGAAAAGGGCTATAAGCATGGAGCATGCCACCCCAAAAATCTCCTGATACTTCCTAGCCACCTCCTAGTTCACATTCAGCCAGTTAGGCAGCAATTGATGTGCTTGAACATTAGCAGCTATTGTCATTTTAGCTGCTCTTTTTAATCTGAGGCATTCAAATGACAAACACAATAAGGCATCCACAGAAGATCCAGGCCCTTTTAGGTTATGCTTTGGAGTATGCCCTTTCAGAGTGCTCCAGAGAAGGTACCCTATGAAACCTAAAATAACACTAGATGCTCACGCAAGGTCCTTCTTTGCTATCCTTAAACTTTGCTATTGTCTCTCTCTTGGAAGCAGGATGGAGTTTGTTGCAACTTTAGCTGATAGATGTTGTCAGTCTTATTTCTAATTAGAATTAACTGATGCAGCAAAAGCCCAGATATTAGCAAAGATGCAACAGAATTTCCATTCTGCATTCATCCAAAATGATGCTTAAAGGAAAAACAGAAGCTTGAGAGAGAAATACTTGGGGAAAATCAAACTTTTAGGCAGTAGCCTGTATATATGTTGTCTAGCCTGATATTAACTGTGATGTATTTAATACTGCCCACACTCTCAGTTTGCAGAGTGCCACTGATTTTCTTCTTGATGAGACACAACTACATCTAAATTGTCTGGTGGAAAGATGTGAGTTTGTGCAGCTGGGCTTGAGAGCACCTGCAGACACGAGAGGCGGTTCGATATCGTAGAATAAGATAGATGCATCTTCTAAGTGATCAGAAGTAAAATAGTTCATCATGTTTCTATTTAAATGGCTAGCTCCAAACTGAGGCGGTAATAACCCCGTGGAGATGCATGACATTGTTTACTTCCCAAAGCTGTGGCTTCATGATTTCTGCAAATTCAGTAAATGCCACTCTATTCGTTTTGCTTCATTCACATGTACTCTGCAGTGAGCAAGCTGGAGCGCAATGCTGTAGAGAAGGGAGAATCACTAGAAATCCTGTAGAAACTCAGCAAACAGAGGCCCTTCCTCAGGCAGCGTACTCAGCATCAGTCCTCGCTCACCTGGCTGTCTCAACTGCTTTGTAAGGCTCACTATTTCTGTAACAGAAACCACAATAAGATACGTACTTGGAATCAGTCTGGGGCTCTCATACATCAAGTTTAGTTTTCGCTTGTGATTGTCATTCAAATAAAAGCAATTAATGAAGCTCATCCCTGTGCAACAAGGAATTAATAGATTTGTCCCATTGTCTGTCCTGGCTAAATGCATCACAACCTGTACAAGGTCCTTAATGCTTTACATGCTTCTTCACAATTCCTGAATCACACGAAAGCTAGTTCAAACTTGGCCCTCAGACCTGCTTTCCCACCCATTCTTCCAGTTGCTGCAATAAGCTCAGACAAAGATCTTACACGTGCTAAAAGTCTGGGCCCTGAGGAGGTGTGCAACGGCCCACTTGCTCGCATCTGCAAGGAGGCACTATCTGACCTGAACTCAGCCCTGGGCCCCAGGAGCCCTCAGGCTTACTCCACTGTCACATGTAAAACCTCTCCTGGAACTGCAGTAGGTACAGACCATCACTGCATCTGGGTAGCAAGAGCTTCCCAAGGAGAAAGGCCTTTCAGCTGCCTGTCACTGTTAATTGGCTGAGGCTCTAAAAAAAAGCCTTTTTTACCATTTTCTGAAGCCCAAACAGTTTTTTTACAATGGTCAGACAGGTTTCCTGGCCCTGAGCCCTCACAAGGGCATTTTCTGGTTCCCCATAGGCAGCCTGAAGGATGAAATCTCAATGAACAGCAATAATATGCATATTAGCTTCATCTCAAATCACTAAAGCAACCTTCTAGGTGTAACCCCTGTGACAGTGCAACTGCCTCTCTTAACCAACACTCCCGACCAATTAAAAACATAACCACAGCTAAATCCTAGATATGCCTGTTATTTCTGTGGTCCTCTGAATGTATTTGTCATGACCCTTTGTTGTTGTTACAGTTGTTAACATATTTCCTCCCCCTGAAGATGACTGCAAGCCATAAATTTACCATACTGCTACACTTCCATTACAAGGGCAAACTTCCCTTTTATTCCTCTGTGCCTACACTTCCCACTTATGGCTCATCGATGTGATTGATCCTCTTCTGCCAGAGCCCTAGTATGTGCTCTTCCCACTGCAGCATTTCTTAATTTTTTCTACTAAGTACTTCTAACATGTTTAGGAATATAACTTTCTCGTGTCTATCACCTCCCCAGCTTTTACTCTCCCAACAAAGTAAATACACTTCGCACTCCCCCAGAAGGGCACAATAGCTGCAAAGAAACTGGTTCTTTTTCTTCAGATTTGGCAGTCAGCTACTACAAGTACATGAATCTGTTTTTCCCTCAGTGAGAAAACAACTACAAAGTGGCTGAAGCAGCTTTGCTAGTTGGCTACAGTGTGATCATAGTTTATCCGCATCTAAATTTCTAATTGGACAGCTTTTTCTCACTGAGGTTACAAAACAAAAAGGTTGCAGAAAGAAGATGAAGTGTTGATGGTTTGAGGGGAATACCTTTTTTTAGTATATTTGTGTGTGTTTACCTGGCTGTGGTGACAGGCCAGGGGGGTGTCTATCACAGTGATGGAGAGGGGGGCACGTGGCTTCACAGCCATGCTTTTGATACATAAATGCAAGTGGTGGCTGGGCAGGGCAGGGTTTGTAGAAGGAGCTACAGCTGCCTTCTCGCCCCACATATTTCTGCCTTTGCACACGGAAGTGCAGGTATATAACCACGAAGGCTGTGTTCTGTTCTCACTTTCATTTCTGTTCTGCTAAATAACCTTGGTTATGTTTCTCTCCTCAAGTCAGCCTAGTTTATTTAGCATGGAAGCTCTACAGAGAAGTCCTGTGTCACCACCGAGGTACAAATCATTAATACCTGCAGAAGCAAGGAATCTCCAAGGATTGCCATGTCTTTGCTGGTGCCTCCTGACACCCATAAAATGTGAAGGATGTGCAGGTTCCTGCCAGGGCATTGAGGAGTGCAGAGATGCTCCACATCTCCTGTCCTGCTGGCACAGGCAGAAGGGACATGCCCACCACCACCCCGTTTCAAAGCCTGCCGCTGGCTGGCCGCACATTTGGCATCACCTGAGGTTACGTCTGAGCAGCTGCTGCCTCTGCTCATGGCCCAGGTTCCCAGGCATGCCTACGAGATGCACCTCAGAAGAGCTGTAATGCATCTGCTTTCCACCAACCGTGGAGCGTGGTCATGTGCTTGATCCAGTTGCCAGTAAGAGGCCTGTTTGCATCAGAGGGACACTATCGTTCTATCATCCATGTCTACTCAAAGCCACACGCAGAGCTGCCTTTCATCCCACTCGTGCAATGCACAGCAATGCACAGAGGCTGGTTGCCGCAGCCAGCATACAAGGCAGCCCCGTCAGTGCTCAGTGAGCACCACCGCCACCATCCCAGAGTGGGCAGGGGCACAGCCACTCCTCTCTGAAAGGCCACAATTAATTGTGTTAACTTTTAATGGCAGAGGTTTGCTCTTAAAAGAGGAAAGAAGGACCTGCGGGTCCTTTGCCACTATAGCGTCAGGGGCTGCTGTTGGGCTTGTCTTGAAACCTTATAGCCATGGTTCATGGGCTGTGTCCCAGGTCTGAGCCCAGCGAACGGTCCCACGTGGCATCCCCTGGGCTCAGATGGGGAATATGACCTTTATGAACTAACCAATTTTCCCTGTTCAAAAGGGACCCTGAAGGCCTGCTATAGCACTTTTAATTAACTTTTTGAGTTCAGCATTCTCAACTGACTTTGAAGGAAATAGGCCAGTTTACATAAGTAATGGATTTGGCCCTAAGAACATAAACAGTTATCTCAGAAATGTCAGTCTTCAGTAATTTCTTTGGACACGTCCTCACAGTGAACCATACAACACCAGAATCTATCCCAGTCTTTTGCCTGACAGTATGGGTGATGAATTAATTATCAAGAATTATACAAGCTTTTGTTAAGTGTAAAAGATTATTTACAGCAAGCTATTTTAAGTTTGAGCCATAATGGGAACAGTCTGACTCACCTACACTGCTTCTTATTAAATCAATCCAAGTAACTTACATGGTCATCACCTTTGTAGATGTTTTATGTGGAGGAGGCATACTTTTTAAACTTGGCAACAGCGTTTATTAGCTGTGAATATGATCCTTCCAGGAGTGTTTGTGTACTGAATTTATTAAGGTTATTTTAAACTTGGATAACATCTTCAGCCTCCTCTTCTGGACATTATGCCTGCCTTTATCCAGCAACACTGTTGGACTTCTCATCCTGCTCTTCGACTCATCATAACTCTGTACAAATAAATCAATCAATGTAAGTGGAGCTATGACAAAACAGTATTCCCATGATGATTGTACCCACAATTTAAGGTATCAGCTCCTTTACTTTAACTGTGCTATGTTCAAAGGCCTTAGCCAAATGAAAACCATTGCTTCAGAAGAACAAGAGAGAGGATTCTGCAACATTCCTTGATGCTTTTGAAATTCATATTTCAGAAAAACAATAAAGCACAGTTGATCAAGGTGTAATTTTGAACAGTCACTGACTCATACAGATTCTGTGCGTTGAAAACAGCCCACTACAGTTTCATGCCAGACAACAACATGCAGTGAATCTCACTACAGTGCAGGTTTCTGTATTTCCTGCTTTAACTATGTTCATTCTTATGCATCTGCTCCATCCTGCAAATTAATCCATATGATTCATTACAGTATTGACTCACAACAGAAAGAGACTAGGCTTTATTGTAGATTGCAATTTTACTGAGTTAAAGCAGAGATGTAGAACACCCCTTCATGGTCCCATTTTTCAAAGAGAATCTCTAAAAAGAAAAAGAAGAAATTTTACAGACACAATGAGCAACTACAAAGCCAGTTTTTATAAATTACCTAGAAACATAGGTATTAGCAGTCAGAAATGTACCTAACCTCTCCATATCTCTTTCTTTTTAAGGTAAAATGAAATATATGCTAAAGATATAGTACTAATTTCATCTATTGGAAAATGGCTTCTTTTCTCCAGGCATACTAATAGCCACTCAAGCATTTTACTTGATGAATTTCCTTTTTTTTTCTGCTGCAGTATGACATGCTTGCTCAAATCTAGCCTTCCTTCTCAGTGTAGAAAGCACTATACAAAATGCAAGCACATAATAATTCTCTCCCTCTCAATGAGTTTTCCCAATAACTATTTCAAAATAGTTTTCTTTAATGATCACCTCCGTCACCCACCACTGTGGTTCACCTGAACAGCGCTAGGAAATCGCTTCTTCAGAGTCATTTCTGGCTATATGAGAATGCTCAGATCAAGTCTGACATGCAGTCAGATAAGCCAAGACACACATGAATTAATTTGTTATCACCCTGTCCTGCTGTATAACATGACAAGAAAGAGGTAGAACATCAGGAGTATTGTATAGTCATGAGAAAGGAAGACATCTCCAGTCCAAGTAGAATTCAGCTGCAGCTGCATTATAGAAAAGGGAAATGCAGTCACTACTGTGTTTCTCATTAAAGCCTTAAAAACAGCTATTTAAGAAGATAAACTTTGGAGAGAAAAGAGAACAGTAACTGAGAAGCATCTATTTGCTGTCTTTCAAGTCTTTCATTTAGTTTGAGAATATATGACCTGAAGTTATTCAAAAAAAAAACTAAACTAAACTAAAAAATTACACAACATTATTTACAGGAATCAAGAGAGAGATCTTCCAAGGGAAATGACATCTGTTTTGAACTAAGGAAAGGCATGTGCCATCCATGAATGCAGCTTGTTGGTGCCACGTGACTGAAATGCTCCGGTTCAGTTATATGACATTTAACAGTCCTTGAACACAACCTACGCAGCGGTGCATGCACACATAGGGACAAGTGGAGCGCTCTTAATGGAGGAAAGAACAAATATATGTTCTTTTCTTGTATTTCATAAACTACTCAGACTTCAAAGAAAAACAAAGTGGCTTGATAAGAGAAAAGAAAACAGAAGAAGATAGGAAGAAATTACTAATGTAGTTAATAGCAGAAGTTATCCTTCCTTTTCCAGTAGTCCACTTCTTCCATTATTCAGAGACAAGAATCAGAACAGGCAGAACTGATTCCAAGCCATAAAGTATCACCCAGTAAGATCACTATGTGCTGTGTTGGATGGTGCGAATTACATCTAAAACTCTGGGCTGCCTCAGTTTTCCCAGTACAACTCAGACTTCTTCCCTTCCTATTTTAAAGATAGCACTGGGCCATTTACAAGAATGTGAGCATTGCATGTTTTCCTCTGCTGCAGCCATTCTTCTGATACGTATAACAAAGTTTATATATTCAGGCCATCTGCTCTTTTAGCAATAGGTATTTGTAGGGATAAATGCAGCAAAAAAGATGTTTGAGAGCGAGTGAGTTCACATCACGACCAGGTGTGCAATTTCTTCTTTGGATGCTGGAAACCACAAACAGGCAGCTACTGCTGGAACAGCCATAAGCACAAAAGGAAGAGAAAAGACTAAGTGCAGGTAATGAAAGCAAATCCCTTGTTATTTTGCAGTGACAATGAAAACTCAAAGCAGATATCATGGGATACTTGAGTTATTGCGGCGAACCAGTAGAGCCCTCTCTGGCGCTGCGCCTGGAATGGACAGTATCTCCCCAGAAAGTTCAAGATAGAGTGTGATGCAGTGGCTGAAGAAAACCTTAGTCCCCAGGTTTCTGGCAGCTCCTAATTGTCTACTCATCTATTCCTCTCTTTGCAGGGCTAGCAGAGATCTACATGGTCTGGTGTCTGCAGCCTAAATTCAATTGTCTTAGCCTGAAACCAGCTTCAGTGATTTATGCTCAGACATTGCATCCCATCGTAAGAGACTTCTTTTTGCTGATTGAAACAGTGACAACATCTAGCGCAGGGGCACAGCAGGTGGCTGGGAGTGACTCTCTCTTAAGCAGTCAATGCAAGATTTCCCAGAGATTATGGTCCAATCCTACCATATTCTGCTCAACTCTGGCCCAGCTGTACTGCCCTGTTTGAAGGGAAGAGCTTCTTACCCCCACTGTAAAAGTCCATTGCAGGAGCCAAGACTGTGCTGAGTGCCATTACTCTGTAGGAGTTTGTACTAGATCCAAGTTCCCTGTCCTTCGCTGATCTTGCGCATTTTAACAGGCGCTCAGAACAAGTATGGGCCATTCCTGAATAAACATGGAATAGTTGTTTCATAACAAAGCTTTCCTGAAAAGCTGTACTGCAGCTGTGGCACGTTAAGCTGAGGTCTCAGAAACATCAGATCTGGTCCAAAACCTGTGAAATAATAGTAGTAACAATATTGAAAAGAGTCTTATAGGTTTTCACTGGGTCTAGAATGAATTACATGTTGTTGTAAGTGTGACCAAGCTATTGAAGAAGGAAGGATAAATGCCTTCCACCTTGGTCACTTGATTTTCTAAATCTTTTCAACCAGTTTAGCAGCTAACATCAAAGATATGAGGTAAAAGGTTTTTCAGACCCTGCACAGCTCTTACTGTCCAGTATCCACGGGTAAAACCTACAAGAACCCCAGGCATCCTGTGCAGTTCCTCAGCTCAGTCAGGTGTCAGGCTGATGCTAAACTGATAACTGCAGTCTTCTCAGAACCTCTGTGTTTTGAGCTAAAATGGTATTGATTTGCACAGTTTCTAAACTAAATATATCCTCTCATCTCCCCAATATCTACTAAAATGGAAATTGGACTGACACATGCTATTATGTATATTCTACAAAACAAAAAGTAGGCTTTTGAAATTATTACACATTCTTATTTTTAAGTTTTATGCCTTGTTTTTGCCACACAGTTATAGGTATGCTGCTGCTAGAAATCTGCAAGAATAGGCCAAGCAATTTAAATACTCTTGCAATCTGTATCGAATATTAGAGAAAAAGAACATACTATATATTTATTTGTTTCTTTTGCTTTCAGCTCATTGCTGGTACAGTGTGACTAACTTCAGCAACTAACGTATGACTTTATGTGAATAAGCCTATTACTTTATTTTGGCTGTTCTCTGTATTCGGGCTATATTTGCAGCATATAACATGGGAAAAGATGTGTATACGTTGTGTTTTTATGCATATGTATGTATGTATGTGTATACACACATACACACACACACACACACACACACACACACACACACACACACATCTGCGTGCATAATGCCCTCCACCTAATAAAGTTTTATAGATCTGTAGAGGGGAAGAAAAACTATTTCTCTTTTTAGGCTGCAGTAATTAGAACTATTGCAACTGCAAATGAAATGGAGGAAGCAAGCCTTTCACAGGTCAGACACATCTCTGTGGCTGTCATATGAGCACAAAAATAGCAGTCTCTGAAAAACAATAGGCTTCTCAGCTATGTACAAGGCTATTTTGTGGCTGGCCAGTGCTCAGCACTCTCTGCGCAACAAATGGGCAACAAATAGCTTCTTCTTCCCATAGGTTTAGACTTCATTTAGTATCCTAACAGGCGTCATCAGGCATTTTCTTATTAAATAATGTCGATGATGAGCAGAGGCTCTCTGTAAGGTTGGGGGAGAGGTGCAGTTATGCAGTAGCTCAACCCTTTCTACCCCTAACTTCTGCTCCTTCCTCCCTTCCAAAGTACCATCCCTAAACTCCAAGAAGACACGGTCAGCACAAGACTGTGCCTCATACCCCAGTGACTAATCAAAAAAAGGCATATTCACAAGATATTAAGGCTCTGCTCCTCCTTTTGGTACAACAAAACACATTGCTATCGCAGGTGTTCCTTGAGGTGCAAGCAGAAGGGGGGAAAAATGCACTTCTTTTTATATATGAATTGTAAAAACCTACCTGGCTGGTATGAACCTGTGGAAGCTGTGAGTGTAATTGCACTTGTAATAGCAAGGGAATTTCGTATGCGAATACCTACCCAGGCTCCTAGCAGCAGTTCCTGCAGAGCTGCCACATGGCCGAGACTGATCCAGGTCCCGCCTGACAGCCTGACGGCCCATCAGACCCACCAGCAGGGAATAGGCTGTCCCAATCCCACTTTGGCAGAAGAGCAGAAGGAAGCTAGAGGAGAGGGGCTTGTCACTCTACTAATGTCTAATTCATGTGAAGACCATTATTAGATACGTTCAGGTACATAATCAGGTGCATTGCTTTCTCAGTGTCTGACCATAATTTATCGTGCATATAAGCTAAAACATGTAGGGCTAAACTAATCCTGGAGGCATAACTCCCTCAATGGTTAACTTGTGTGTTGTGATCTTTCTTTTTTTCAGAATGCCTAGCCCCTGTAGTGTGTAAGTGTAGATGAATTCCTGCTTTTGCCTCCTTTAAAGTGTAAACACTGTTGGGTTTGGAGGTAGTCATGAATAACTGAGAGAGGAAAAAAGACAGTCAAGTAATGCTAGGGCAGGATACAACTGGGAGCGTGACTTCCCAGTCAGGTGCTTCTTCTGGAGCAGGCTGGGTTACAGTTTCTGCCCCCATCCCTGGGGCTGTCCCTCTGCATCGTGAGCAAATCCACATTTGCTTCAGGAAGCAGTTTGGGGCTGCTGTTACTGCCAGCTACTGACTCCTGGGGGAAGACCTTCTTGTGCAGAATCTGTTCAGATCTAGCGGATAAAGCAGAGCTGACATGCAGGGTTTTGTGGCCAAGAGTCCCTGCCTACAAGTGAGAGACCGGGGTGACTCTCCCTCAGAAGCACAAGGTCTAACAAAGTGAGGGGTGGTGTTCCAGCTAAGGACGGCAGACCTTCAACCATTACAGCATTGTTAACGTGTTGATTTACGCATACACATACGCACACACTTTCCCACTCTAATTTCTTTTGGAGAACCAAAGGCTAAGAAAGTGTATAGGCTTGAAAGTATTACAGTAATAATCTATGAAAAGAGATAAGCCATTTGATTGTGAATTTCCTCCAAATCTGTTTATCTACCACTAGCATCCAGGAAAGAGAAATGCTTATAATATCTAAAAGAGGGAGATGATATTTTATTGTATGTTAATGACATACAATGGATTTCATTGTATGTCATTAGCGGCTTCTCCTGTTAATGTATTTTGAGGCAGCGTATTGTGTAAGAGGCAATATGCTGAATCCTTAGGAGATCAGCAAAGACCCTTTAATTTTAGGTAGTGAGAGTTATGACAAGGGCCAACAAAATCCATGAAAATTAAATATTTAGGATGAAACATCTGAGCTTCACTTTAACGTGGTTTTCCACCTTTCTCTACTACAAATGCACAGTGACTGTCCCAGTCTGGTGCCTGGGCTTTAAAAAGCTGCTGGCAAATTAAAGAAGTTTCAGGAAAGAGCTACAAAAGTGATTCTTGGAAGCTTGCCACACACTGAGAAATTAAATTAAACTCAGTCTATTTAATCGAAGAAAAGTTTCATAGATGGTTTGAGCAGCTGCAGACTTATAGGGAAGGTAAGGGACTAAGGTGGCTAGAGCCCACTTTCCCAAGTCCTGCCTGTCCCCAGCCTGGGAGCTCACGCACACCCTGAAGAGAGCTGGGCCTTCCCGCGAGCTCCCCAGACCAAAGGCAGCTGCTTTGTGGTCTTCGGGTCCAGGACAGCAGCTGTGGGACAGGAGATCAGCAGGGAACACGAATCTAAATCTCCTGTCCTCTCACACAGGATGGTGATGCCCTCAGATGCAAGGTGGGAGGCACTCCTCCATGGGCCAACAGTCTTGTTGCCCCATGATCCCCACATCCACAGCAGGGCCATCCATGAGCACCTACACGCAGAGAAGGTTTCTGACCTGTCTGTATAGTAGGCACTGCAATGAAATCCAGCAGCTAAAATCTGAAGCCAGAAAATTTCACACCATGGATAAAGCATATTTTCTGACAAGACTGGGAGCTAGCCACTGGAACAGCCTACTTACCTACAGTCACTTCAGATTTTCTGTCCTTTCGTTTCCGTAAATCAAGTTTGGATTTCTTCCACGAAAGGTACAAGTAAAATCAAAAATTATGGGCTGGATAAAAAGTGATTGAATGAAAATCTATGGCCTGTGTTATGAGGAAAGTCAGCAGAGAAGATTGTTCTGACCTATAGAGCCTGTGACTCTAAAGCATTCCTTCATAAGAGCGCAGGAGGCTGCAGCCAGGACTACACATAGCATATGACCAAAAAGAAATAATTTATTCTCTGTGATACAGGATGAATAGATTTTCACACCATTCAGATCCAGTTTTTTAACCATCCACCATATGCCAGGAATTGGAAGGGAGTGCGCAGAGCGATTCTACATCTGCTTCCTCCTTCATGCTGTGCATGCATTTTTTTTAAATAAAAATCCTTCTCTGTAAAGCAGCAGAACACACAGCAGATAGCACTTCCCAGGGTCTGTGTGAACATCCCTAGAAAGGATACGCCGTGGTGAGAGTCAGTGGGAATACGTGAGAAAAAGCAGCAAGACCATAGCATAGGTGACATATATGTGCCTCCTAGCACAGCTGGACCAGAAAAAGCTGACATAATTGAATATTTTCTTTAAAAATTCAGAGAAATAAAACATTTACCTTGTTAATTCTCCTGCCTATGAATAAATTCAGTATGAATAAGTTCATGATGAATTGGTGCTGGATCCAGATGGCTGATCCACCTTTCTTTCACTGCTCATGAGCAGGTTCTGAGAAGAGGAGGATGAAGAAAGTTATGGCAAAGAGCAGCCTTTGTTACAGTACTATTTACCATGCAGCCTATATTAGACCTGTAGTCTCAAACAGCACTATCTCCTTTTTTTTGACTGGAGTCATCCAGCTTTACACAGAACTCTGTTTGTGGTCAATTGGAAGCCATTAAGCTATTTAACTGTTTTGCTTATTGAGCCTTTAAATTTCTTCAGCTTTTATCTGATGTCCTTGGGCCTTATGTCAAGCTGATTTTGGTGCTTGCACGGTCCTTGCAGTAGATGAGCTTGTATGTGTCATAGTCGTTCTGAATAAAGATGGCATATTACTATGCTTGAAAATATATTAGCTTCCTTGCAAAACTGCTTGAAATTTTACAGTCAAAGTACCTGCCAACTTGCTATTTTTTATAGAGCCGTCCTGATATTAGTAGAGCATCAGCAAAAGGAGTGGCGTATCATTCATAAAATTCACACTTAGTTTGGATAACTAACTGTAGATGCCAAATACTTTTAAATCTATTTGTCACACACTTCTGAGCACCTTGTCTTCCACTGCCCAATAGCCCGTTTCCCCTGGCACTTCTACAACATCAGTGAATGGGAAACTAGTCATCCAATAAGCTCTCTGCAATTACTCTTCAACTAAATCTAGAATCATTACTTAAGTGCATTACTATTACTAACACAATAGATAGGATTAGGTCATCAAGTTTGCATTCTGTGCCCAGCATTGCATGTATGACCGGGTTTATTTTCTAAACAAAAGACTGTTTGTCAGTGTTACTTTTGCTCTAATGAACGCAAAGCAAACTGTGTAAACACAGAGGTATTTTTGTACCACCTAGCTGCTCTGTATCTGAGAGATCCCTGGTGCTCGGAAGGGGAGATGGCCGTCTTTCAGCTCCCAAATTGAATTTATGCGTGGGGCAGTGATTTGCACTGGAGAGCCAGCCCACCTTCTCACTTGTCAGTTGAGAAAGTGTTCGATGGGAGTATATCGTGTCACAATTTGTTCAACTACGTTTCTGGGGACCAAGCAGCCAGATGGTTAATTCCACTTTTTTTAAAAAAAAAAAGAGAGAAGTGTGGGGGGAGGGAAGTGCCCTTGGAACTGGGTTTCTCGCACAGCAGGCTGAACCCCTGCACAGCAGTTGGGATTGTTGACCCAGTGAATGTGCCCAAAGATCCTTTTCAGTCACACAAAAACATTCAGTTTTCCTATTAGCATATCAGAGGTGGAGCGGTGGTGGGAAATGGTGCAGGCAACAAAGCCTGGAGCTCAGCAACATTGTCTGACTGGAGCTTAGAGAAGCAGAAAAAAATGATAATTGGCCATTTGCGGTGCAGTGACAGACAGATGTTGACATTTTTTTTTCCTTGGATGATCAGACCCCACCCCTCGTCCCCGCCACCGAAGGAATGCTGCCTTCTGTGCCATTCAGGCAGGCAGCTTTCCAGCCAGGCGCTTGTGAGTGACAGCGTTTGCATTTACATGCAAACAGGTATAGCCCGCACGGAGCCAATGGAGAGAGAAAGAGATTTCTTCCGACTTGCTTTTTCTTTCGTCGTCACACTTTAAACTGGATCTTAAATAAGATTTTAATTCTGATTCGAAAGGATAGGCCATGTACATTAGTTAAATGCTGCAGCCTAGATCGCCTTTGCCCCATGGAAAATCTACGGAAAGAGGCCAGGAGGGAAAGGTAAAACTAATAGTCCCTTCTTTCGTTTCCTTGCCAGAAAGAGCAGTTTGGGGGCTCAGAGACTTCATCGAGACGTCCCATTCCCACAGACTGCAGGAATCCTTGCTGAAGAAGCCCCTGAACTCTGTCAAGCCAGGGCCTATAAATGTATCCTGCCCCTTTCCACTCTGCTTTCCTTCCCTCTTCCTGGCAGCAGACGTCAGAGCTGCACTGGTGGCGCTCCCCGCTGACTGCACACAAGTCATGGGGGAAGGGAGCGGTGAGATTGGAAGAGCCGGAATATTTCTCGAGGCATCATTAAAGCCAGTCAAGATGTTCAAAGGAGAGATCTCCCTCATTCCATTTGTCACCCCAGACTGCCCTGGATTCACAGACTGCTGCATAAAGACAGAGGAAATTACTATTAATAAGAAATGCCAGTTCATCATGGGTTGAACCTTCCTTAGATCCAAGTAGTATCACTTTCCCACATCAAGCTTAGTTGCAGTGAACCTCTTATCTGTCCCTTTCTCTCATTTAAGAAAGGCTATCCATATCCACAGTTGCAATTCTGCAGCCTTTTCTCTAGGCAATAGCTCTCACTACTGTGGCAGTACTAGTACAAAACATTAGGACAGTGTATGCAGTCATGAACACTGCCTAGGAAATCTCTGTGAATTCCTGCCACTGTTTCCAGAGTCAAGCCCTACCGGTCAGAGGTAAGGCTGAACCTTACTTGGCTCCAAATTGCATGCAGTATTCGAACGGTCCCCACCAGGGGAGAACGTGCAGAGGGCAACATCTGCTTAAATGGAGCTTTCCTTGTGCAGTCATCACAGTTCCGTTTTCATTTATTCCACAACCTGGGCTATTTCAAGTGACAAATCATGACTTCATACGGTTTCGGTTCTGCTTCAAAAGGCTATCATGAAGACTATACATGAAACTTCTGGTTTATAAAAAGTTTATGAATGCAATGAGCCTATTTAATGCTGCCTAGATGCAGACTACAGCAGAGACAGTTAGGTCAGCGTCTAGAGTCCACAGTCGCGCTTGGATTTAACGTTGTCAGATTTGGCTCCTTACGAGAGGGAGGGCCCAGTTCTCGATCTGACTGATGCAAAGATGACACAGTCTCGCTCTTAGTGGCCCTATCTCCTTTGCAGTGGAGAAATTATCAACGAGCAGAAAGGCCTTTACACTGTTCTGGAGTACAAAGGCAAATGATTCACCCAGCCTGCACAAAGTAACTGCAGAGAGATAATACTAAGCTCTACTAAGTCATGTCACAGACCAGGCTGAGCCATTTCGGAGGCAAGAAGGTCTCTCTGGCCTTTGGGTGTGCTGCTCCATCTCTTCAGGCGCAGGGGAAAGTCAGGCTCATCAGGGCACAATGCTGTCTCTAGTATAGCAGGCACTGAAGTCTTGGGAGGGTCTTGAGATTCAGGGCTGGGGTCCAAATCCATGTTCAGTTTTCAAGATTTCTGGATGGTTGTTAAGCCCTTCATTTATTTACAGATATAAGGCACTGAGTGAATATAAAATGAGACTTACATTTGTTGGATAAATTATTTATTGCAAATTCATTGCAAATTCATGTAGTTCCTAGTAATTAGCCTAACTAAAGTGCAGCATATATGAAGAGTCATCGTTCTTCTGTCTTGTCCCAAAGGAAAAATACAGCCACAACTACCATGGAGCCTAAATCTTATGCTCACAGTATCTCTTTATATACACATATCTACAGTAACAACTTTGAATTAGGATAAGTTTGATCTGCTGCATGCTTAGTTCTTGTACGCTGCAGAGTTTATCACTATTAACTAGTAGTGACAAACTAGTTCATACCCCTATCACTACTAACTACTACTACTAATTATGCAATGCAAACATTTCTTCACAGAGTCCGAGCTGTTATAATGCCTCAATTGTTCAGTTCTTTCTAGCCCAGAAAACAGAGTCTACAGTCAAAAGAGCTCCTTCTTACTCAGCTGATCCAAGCCCTGGTTGGGATCAGATTCACAGCTTCTTGTCTTGTACGCATAGTGCAAATACGTCTTGCTCTGCCCTATAGCACCAAGAAAACTACAATCATTGCTAAGGTTATTAGCTTCTCAGCCCGAGTGACCATTAAGGGTAAAGAGGCTTCACAGCAACTAGAGAGGGTCCAGTGTGGCCTTTCAAAATTTTTACTGTGAGAGAAAATGGGTAGGAAGAAAAAAACAGTCTCAGTTAAAACCCATGGAGAGATAGCAAAGCTCATAAAGGATTGGGAAGCTTGAACGTTAACCTGATATTTGATCATCACGGTACCTAGAGCAAAACTACTTTTCAGCTGTGATGGAGTCCATCATAAACAGTAAACATAACCCCTCTCCCCAGTGCCATCCCAATAAGGCCATTTGAAGAAAAAAATCATATTTAAACTCATCATTTTACAGTTCAGCCTAGATTATTTTCTGTGCTATGAAGGGATTATTTTTATTTACAAAAGTCACTTGATCCTAACTTACTATACTTAGAAAAGTAATTAAAAAAAAAAAGAACAAGCAACTTTTAAGAGTCATTAATTTTAAAGTTATATCATACAATTTAAATTAGTAGTGATATTGGTCTAACACCTAAATCTAAGTCTAGGTGTTGAATTTGCAGCTGCCTTTTGTTCTGCTCTTCTTCGTCATCCCTTGCTTAATATGCTCAAAGAAGAAATGCTGTGCTCTTCACATCTCTGTATCAAGGCTGTGTTATGACCCTATATTCATTTTATATCTTGCCCTGCAACAAAAGAATTAAAAACAAGACATTCTAATGAGGGTAACAGAAACATTAGTAGTTGGCTTGATCTGAATTCAGATTAAGGGAGGAACAATGGCTGATTTTTAAATAAGCAGCTGCTAAAGAAATCCCCAGAACAGCTCCTGCGCTTGTAGGAAACCTCTTAACGCTCGCTAAGAGCAAGCCTTGAAAGATCATTTAAAATGCGGCTGCTTCTCCAGGGCTCACCTAAATCATGCAAGGCTCCTCCGCTGCTGTCGTGTTCATACACAGACCTCCCCTCCCTCAGTCTCTCCCTCCCCGCCCCTCGCGCTACGCAGCCTCCTGCGATGGGGAAAGGCCTGGGGAGGGTCTCTCTCTCTGACGCTTATGATAGGGCCAGACTTCATCGGGCAACTCCTCCAGCAGCCGCTCTCTTCTGTCCGGGAGCTGGCTTGACAGTTGCCTCCCCGCCATGTATAATTAAGTATTTGAAGTACAGTAGGCGACAACTGGGATGAAAACCGTACAGCGCTGCTTCCTTTTAAGGTGAACGTCTCAATATGCATTTTTCAGGTACAAAAACATAGGTTTGTATCACGGGGTGTAATCTGTGGCTTGGAAACTGACTCTTTGATCAAAACCTTTCATTTAGCTTGTTTGTGGTGACACAGCACGAAGAGCTGAAATCCCTTAAAAACCTCCATGCTGGAGGGTGGAAAGGACATGAGCACACTAGAATAGGGGAGGGCTCTTGACATACCCAATAATCAGTGCCCAGGGGCAGGTGGAAGACAGCTAAGTTATGACACATATGAAACTGCCATCTCCCTGGAGATGAGTTTTTCTGCTGGGGAGGTAGGAAGGAGCAGTCACACTTTGCAGCATTTCTGGTAAATGCATGCATGAGACTGAAATCTGCACGGAGAGGACTCAGGCAAGCAGACCCTTGCAGCAGAGGGATGAGGGATTTCCACTGCAAGAACCTGGGAACAGACAAGCTTGGGCAGCCAGGCCCTTGCTAAGGAAGCCACCTCTGGGATGGGAAACCCAGTGCTTTGGGGGAGCAAGCTATTTTTTTTCTGCCACACTCCTTGAGAGACCACCTGCACGAGACAGATATGATGGCTGCACAGGAGACACCCAGATAACTCTTCCCAGCCCGGTGCTCCCACGGCCTTCAGTAAGGAGGTCTCCAGAATTAGGCTGCTGCAGCAATGCAGTGATGGGAGGAGAGAGACGACTGCGGTTTCGCTTTGTATCCTGCCCACTTGTCAGCCTTTTTGTTAGAGGTCCCTGTTTTATAGACCTCAGCCCTGGTCTGAGCTACAGCAGCGACCAGTAATGGTTTTCCTATTGTATCTGAGCAGCACCTTCTCCCTTCCCATTTTCTAGCATATTTACATTGATCTGTGATGTTGAAGATTCTGACGTCCATGCAATTAAACTGTGAAAAGCAGTCAGCTGGAAAAAAAAAATCCTAGCAAGCAAAGATGTATTCCGCTTTTTGCCAAATCAGTGAGGAAATGAGAGCTATGCTTGTTTGGAGTTCACTGATCCTGCAGGTGCCTTGGTGAGGACAGGAAGACGTGCACGCTCTGCTACGGCTCCTTTCTGAGATCCAAGCCAAAAAGAAATCTGCTTCATAGAACTCCCGAAACAAAGAGTACATCTAGTTTCACTTGTCTTCATGGCAGTGCGTGCTAGAAAATAAAAGTAGAGCTGAATCTCAGTCAGGGAAAAATATTTTTTAAAGTTTGTGAACAAATGCCATCCGTTCTTTAATGACATTTGCCTGTTTGTGACTTCTGGAATAAGAAATGTTTTTATTTTCAGTCTCTGCATTTTCTTCCTCCCTTTTGAGTCAACAGGAATTGAACCTGTAAGTCAAAATAGCTTTCTGTCTCCAAACAGACTGAGTCAGTACTGTGGTTTTAAAGAGATAGGGGAATGCTACTGACAGTTTATGAAGCAAGAGACAGGGAGAAGAATTTCCTGAAGAAGGGGTCGTGATGCTATAAAATAGATACCATAGCTTCAGAGATAATCTTCACTTAAAGGAAACCTTGCCGCTGTATGAATCAACCAGGCTGTTTCCACAACCAGTACTGCTGTGAGGACTTTTTCCTCTGAAGATGTAAAACGCTTTCTCACTTCACAGCTCTTGCACAACACTGTTGCAGGAGAAAGATGAAAGGACACTGTTCTGCTTCTGCTTTTTATATAGCTAGCCTTCCCCCTTCATAAAAAGATAGATGCTTTCAAGCAAACCTGCCTACTACCACATGTGTGTCTACATTTAAATCTATTGTGGATGTGGGAAATGCATTTACAAGCACGCATTGCAGTAGCATCTCTGCCTGTGCAGAGAAATGCCAGTGACATATGTGACAGGAGAGAGAATGCCAACCTCCAATACATCATCGCTGATTTATCTACATCATCCATTGGAGAGAGGGTTAATTTTGACAATGATCCAGCAAACTGTCAAGTCAGTCCAATGTCTTGTTCACTGCACTATATATATAAAATGGCCTGGAGGAGGTGTCGCACAGGCAGTAACCTATGTTGGGATTACGCTTTTGGGAATGGTGTCTGCATCATTTGGCAGCCAACACAGCAGTGCCTGGGGTCAGCATCACAGAAGTGACATTTCCATAGCCCCAGCTGGCTGTAGAAACCAGGTGAGTTAGGGTAGCCTCAAAAATCTGAGGGAATTAGCAGGGAAGGCCACGTCTGTTATGCAATGAAAATATTCAAAGACACATTTTGGAACTGGGTAGAATGATTTTTTTTTTTTAAGATGAGTCTTAAACCTCTTACTTGCTCTCTGCCTTCTGCAAATACAAACTTCTCCAAAAAGCCAGTCACCACTAAAAAATGAAGCCATGGAATACTGTGAGAGATCACATCCCCTTGGGGTCAGAACAAATCAGGGCAGAACAACTCAGTAACCTTGGGTTATGCTATGCAAACTGGGATTACCCAGCGCCTAGCTTCTGCTCCCTGATTCCTTGTTCCTTTATTTGGACTGAGCAGATTGAAGAAACAGTATAAGCACAGCCAGAACATGCTATCTGTATTCAAAGAGTGAGTAAGCAAAATCAGCGAGGAGGCCTGGACACTTTGGTCTCCATCCCTAAAGGCTGGCTGTGAGGCAGCACTTCTGCATCCCGCAATGAAGCGGCCATGAAAGTTAAGCGATCTCTTTTTGGTCATCTAGAAAGGACTCCGGAGAAGCTCCCCATTGCTTTCCTGTTCATGAGCAGAGCCCAAAGCTGTCTTCTCCTTTTCACAGGAGCGCGGCTCTGTTTTACTCAAACTAATTTTATCAGCGCTGAATGAAATCACAGCTGGTTTAAATCTTAAGACCTCACGATGTGTTTGGAAGGCAGACAAAATACTCAGCAAAAAACCTGGTGGGGAAAAAAGGAATCCAGAAGAAATAGAAATGTTTAGAATGCCTTATTTGATGAGCAGACGGCAATGTGGAGGCACTTCAAAGCACTGCCCAAAGTCTATGGCAATTACTGGTTCTACACAGATAGTGTCACCTTACACTGAAAAAAGAAACCTCACGCATTTTGATATTATTGAAAAAAGAAGTCCAAACACCACTTTTTAGAGAAACTTGCAGAACAGAAATATTTTAGGCACTCCAAGTTGGTTACCAAACTGCACTTGGGGTGATGAAATGCACTGGAAATTTAGAATTTGACATGTTAGATTTTGACATTTTTTCATTGTTTATCATATTTGCTTTTCTCCACTGCCATGAGGTTAGACAATTAAACAAAACAGTTTATCATGGGATTTCAATCAATTTTTCTCTCAGGTTCTCATGCATGGAGATAATGTTGAAGTGCTTAGCTTGTAAATACTGCAGGGTAATGTTTATTTGTTTAAAACTGCTTTCATAAAACCTTGGAATGCTTTCTTAACCCCAGATCGCTTATGAACAAACAACCTTCTTCAGACTGTCTTCTTCCAGATATATCCTATGGTTTAATCCTTTACTTAAAATCCATTTTATAAAAAGTCCTATGACCTTTCCAATGCTTCCACGGTTTCTTTTTCTCAGGAACCAACCCACACTGGTCACTTCTCTTCCTCCACAGCTACCCTACCGTAGCTTTCACTTCCCTCTTCCTATTTCGTTTTAATACTGGCAGTTTCATGTACATCATTTTGTTATAGAAACAAAACCCTCTACTGCTGGAAACCAGAAACGGCTCTGACAGGCAGTTCTACAGGAAGGGCTTCCTGTCAGAAAACAGGCACAGCCGCAGCAGCATCCACAACTATGCACTGGCTTTGATGTTCTTTAAATTTATTTGTTTTGCAGTGAATGTGCCTTTCATGGCGGTGCTCAGCTCCCTGAGAGAGCAATGGTCTTATGCCTCGACGGTGCCTACCTCTACCGCACCCCCACCAAAGCCACCATGTCCTTCACAGTCCATCGACAGTCAGTTATGCCAGATCCTCACCCCCTAAAACAAACGACAGAGAGTGTCACTACACCTAACGTAGCAGTCTTGCCAAACGGAGACCTCGGGAAGAGGGCAGGTGGATGGTAAGGGCCAGGATGCCTCCCTGGAGGCAATGTCTGAGCCACGGCCACTCAGGCTTGACAGCCACCAACATGCAACAGCATGTTGCTACAGAAAAGTGAGCACCAAATACACACGAAACTGTAAATTCAGATGACAGTTTCCTTTTTTTGCCTAAGAAAACTACCACTGTGAAGAGCCACTATCTGTTATCTGGTGAAAGTCTTTCCTTAAATACAGTTAATTCCGAACAGAGATGGGAAATGATGAGGTTCAGTCTTGGACTGCTGTATCCTCCTAGGTCCCACATTGCTCAGCAACCACGCTGTACTGTGGCTCAGCTTCTTGTACAAGATTTAATGCTCCTTGTATGACTTAATGCAGCTTCAGAGAAAATGTGGAGGAGGGGTCCCAAAAACAAACAAAAAAATCCTTCAACAAAAGTGCTGCTGCTGTGCATGAGTGAAGGCCAAAGGCCGCAGTATTGTTAAATGTGTGGGTGTTTCGGTGTTGCCACTGACATTTTGGCAAAGGAAACACATGCTTTCTGCTTTACAACGTTCTATTGGAAAGATGATTTATTTCCTCCTCAAATTGTTCTGATACCAAGTAGCAGTTACCTGAGTAAGCCTCATTCATAAACTGTGGGTGGGTGATCAGGGATGGGGGGAGACCTATTTTTTCCCCTGTAGAGAGAAAGCTCTTACAGTTCAGCTTTGTTCTGAACTAAATAAGAGGAACAGTGCACATGTGGTCTTCATTAGTGACGCTCCTTTGAAATCTCTCCAAGTCCTTGGATTGTAACTTTAGCACACAAAGGGGTGGGGGAAAGGGAAGAAGGGAGGAAGGGAATGAGGGAGGAATAAGACTGCTGGAACCCTCCCTGTGAAATCCAGACATGGATGGAGTTTCTCTTTTTTTCTTTTTCCTTTCATTCTTGTTCTTTTCTGTCTTTCTTTTTTTCATTGCAGGCACAGGATTGTTCTCAACCTTCTGAACTAGGAAAACATATTTTTAAAAAATCCTCTGCTCTTCTGCCAAAGCAAAACCAACATGAATGATCTCTTCTAAATTACAAGCATTAAATGATAGAGTGGAACAGTTATCATTTCACTGCTCTTTATGCGTATGTGCTTGCATATATGTTTTTGTGGTCATGTGGAGGCTGTGAGTCTCCAGCAGCCTGGAGTTTAAAAATGCTTTTGAAGGAGTGCTTAGAGAGCGAGCAAGAGAGCGGGGATTGATCTGGCAAGCTGAAGTAATGGAGGTTGATTTCTGCTCATTAGGAACCATGTCACAGAACTGCAGTCTGATCAACACGCATTCCCTCCAGCTGCCTGGTATTTCCTCATGCTTTAAAACCTATACCTCCCCTCTTTCTCAGAAACACTAATGAAAAATGAAGTAACTTGGAAAAAGGCATGCTAACACTGCATGTATTATTTATACATGATTGTGCCCGTCAAATGATAGCATTTGAATCTATAGCCCCTTAAATTCACAGATGCACACACATGGCTTTCCATACCAGAAATCAATTAGAAATCGATGGCAGCTAAAGAATATTAGTGGAAAAATAACCAACAGCAAGTACAAAGCGTATCGATTAAACTCAGAGGCGATCTGGTTTCCCCCCTCACAGACTGTGGGAAATGAGAATATTTCATGGCACTGAGAAAATGACATCCACATTTTTGGCTGTGGTAGCCTGCTGAAGCATCTCTTTCATTTCCGAGACATTTTTGGAACATGGATGTGTTCAGCTGGCCAGATGTAAAGCATGAACTCCCTACCTCTTTCCCTTTTTCACTACCTCCTGTGGTAGCCTGAACTTCCCAGGTAATGGACATTCATGTAATTTCATCCAAGAACAACAACCCTGTCACACAGGTCGGAATAAAAAGGTGCTGCATAGATGCAGAAAGGGAACTGCCCAGATCAGCATTAGGAACTGCAGTCCTTTCAAGTCAGGACCTGAGAAGACTGTCAGATTAGTCTATCAGAAAAGCTTCCCTCTGGGTAAATGTCACCGTAAGTGCTGAAATGTACATATTTCTGACCAGCCAAAAACCACTGTTAATATTAGCAGAACAGTACGCTTAGACCTGCTATTAATGACTGTAATTAGAGGTTGATGCCTGGGCTTCTCTATTGATGCTTAGTCCCCAGAAGGTGTTTTGCCCTGTATTCCTTTTTCATCTATCCTGCTCTTCCTAGCAATGACATAATAGACATCAGTACGGCATCATCAATGACATGCCAGTGCTGTGACGGCACTGCAGCAAAAAGTACAGTCAAGGCACTATTTAACAAATGAGGATTATACAACAGAATGAATAGTATACAGTATACATAGCTATGAGTTACCATATTTCCTTGGACACCACATTTGGCCTTGTGTACGTGATATTGTGGCATTTAGCATTAATATGAAGCTGCCTAGCATCATTCAGCTCGGTATATAGAAAACATTGGGGTCTCAGGATAAATCATGTGGTATAGAAATGAATCTTTGAAAAATGCTGCTTTGGTTCATTTGCTTGTGCACAACACTGTACAACAGCGTGACACGGCCTGTCCTCAACCCTCCCTGTGAACACAAGGTAGAAGGTCTTCAGCATTTAGGCAGAATAGGGCTCTCTGTTGTTTTCCATAGGGCTTATTGTTGACTCTGAAACAATGCTGTGAAATACCAGAATGCGTCAAAAAGGTTGCAAAAGTGAAAGATAATTTCATACTCACAACATATTAATTCAGAAAAATGCAGACATTATTAGCCTTTATTAAGAGAAAGGGCTCATGGGCCCGGTATTAAGTCTCTGGAGCCACCTCTTCCGGTCCCTTTTTCTATGCATGGCAATGAATTGCAGCAAGATATTATTCTCCCTCTGACCTGCACACTATTATCTGTAAAATGAAAATACTGAAAATTCTCTAAATTTCAGGTGGGATGAGAACCCTCTTCAAGTTAAAAAAGTGCTTAGAAGAAGGGCTGCAGTGTTTAGAAGCATGATTATGACTAATCGCATATTTTAGGAAATCAGTGCACGAGCAGCCTCACTCTAATCTCACAGCAGGTTCACAGCCAGACAGCTCGCTCAGCTGATAACCAGGGAGATCAGAATCAGGCCCAAGACAGTCATTTTTATCCCACTTGGTATCCTAGTAATGGCCACAAAAATGGAATATAAACCTTTTGTCTCTGTACTTCTACAGACGTATTTCCTGTGTATTTATTGCACTGCATTCACAGGCATTTCTAAAAGCCTGGAATCACTCCCGCTCCTGTAGCTCTTTAAAAACTCATTCGTGGCAGAAAAATAGCTCTGAATAACACAGGGCTGCCATTGCCTGGTTCTTATCTCACCTTCCCCAGCCTAATCCTCTTATAATGCCATTGACTTCAATAGACACATGCTTGATTAATGCCACTGTAAATAAGATCATATCAGACTATAACCTACATTGTTCTGTGAAAAGACATACAAAATAAAAACAGTAAAGATAGTCAACAAAAATCTTCCATTTAATAATGTAACCAGAAATCTTTTTATTCTAAGTAGTCAAAAGGGGAGACTTAGGTAAATGCCAACTACCAAATAGGCAAAATGGGTTAATATCAATACACACCTGAAAGTCAGTAAACAAATCAATACAAGCCTGACATGGAAGATGCTTCTTTGCTTCAGATCAGGTCACTAATGACCCCCGATACGAACACATGTTCGCTTTTGAGGTGTAGCAATAGGCAAAGTAGGCACTCATGTTTCCAGTGCCAGGTAAAATGCGCCATACAAAATACTGCCATACGCTGACAGCTCTGTACAGCTCTTGTTGTCCTGGCAGTCCGTGCAGCCCACTTCTTAATGCAGATGCGCTCCTATAAAAAAACCGTGCCTGCATTGTTCTTGTTGCCTCCTGACAAGTTGTGAGCTTGCCAGATCATACTGAGGCAAAGGTGAATGCAAGCATGAATGTGAATGTGAGCAAGTGGTGCGATCCACCCTGGCTGTGCAGACAAGCCTGCTCAACTGGCAGATCGTTATGAAGCGTAGAAATGGGGGTGAATTTGTAAAACACAGCTGATCAAATGTTGACTGAAGAAAGCTTAGAACATCTTTGACCTGGAGCCACGTGATGCAAAGCTTCATATTTCAAGGGGGAAGGTGCTGGCTAAGCAATTACAGATTTCTTCACTTGCTGATTTCAACTGAGTACATAGGGACTGGCGTCCATTCTTAAAAACGGAGAAGAAGAACTAACCCAGCACCAAGTCTAACTATATCTTTAAAATTCTGGTGATGAGAAATAATAAAGTCGTCCAGCATTTTAGATTGTCTTCTAGAATGAAGACATTAACCACTCTTCTGATTCCTTTCTCATTTCACTTAAAGTGATCCAAACAAAACCAAAAATGTGCTTTAAAAAATGGCTCCAATTGCAAGACCTGAAAACTTAAAGCTTCATCACAAAACTTCATAAAATAAATCTATCACCAAACTTTGTTGCAAACTCTACTGACCACTAGACAGTTTTCTAACTTTTAGTGAGGATTACAGCTACAGTGTGCAGAGGTACCATTTAGATTAGCATGCACTGACTGATGAATCACACATTGTGCTTCAGAAGAGAGCATATTTCTTGAGAAATGTCCATGGTTCTTGTTTGTATTAGAAATTCTATGATGTCATTTCTTCCCTGTGTTATTTTGAATATTTCTGTTGCCTATAGAGACTACAAATTGCAGATGCTGGCAAAGATTTTTTTCCGAGCTAAATAAACATTTTCAACCAGTTTGAAGTTTGGTTTCAAGTTTCAAGTTCAAACTGGTTCTTATGTTATCCATATGTTTGCCCTCTCTTAAGAACAGAGATCTTCTGAAAGTTATATAAATTTCTTTCAGTAAAAAGCTCTGGTCTAACTTTTTGTAACGCGACCACTATTTCGACATGTCAAATTGAAGGTACATTGTTTTCAGAAAGTAAGTGCTTAGCACTTTCTAAAACTTTGGCAACTGATTGTGTCTCAGGCTAGAAATCTGAATATTACTGATTGCTCTACAAAAGCTACTCCTCCTTTCTGTATTGAGACTATTTGTAGTAGAAACACAAAATTATTACTTTCTCCAGGTATTTTGGAGGCACTTATTTGTGAGCTTTGCGATGTGTCTAACACATATTCCATGTTTATTAACCTGAAAAAATACATTCTCTATGAATTATTTTGAGATCCAATATCAGAAAAACTGCTACAAAAGAGCCTAGATTGATAACAATAATAGTAAGCTGTGAGTGCCAAATAATCATTCAGATCTTACCATCCCGTCCATGAAAAAGGGAATAATATTTAACATAAACCTTTCATTGCTTTCTATAATTTCATCATGTTACTCTTGCTCACTTTTTCTCTGTGATAAAATAACTTCAGCGTTTCCAGCATCCCTTCATGATAATTTCTGCCAGACCTAATCATTCTTATGTGCTGCTTCTACATCTTTCCTCCTTTTAACTCTTCTGCAATGTCCTTTCTCTCCCAGAGTTGAGCATGGCGTTCCAGCTGTAAATGAGCCACTGCAGTCTTTAAAGGCCCAACAGTATTGTCCCATCATGACTTCAGTTTCCGGAGTATTTCTATTGAATTCATTCAGCTTTAAGGGTCTAGCCCTTTAAAGTAACACTGCATTAATTGTGATAAATTCAAGCAAGCACTTAGAGATGGAAATGTCAAAATACAAATGCTTGAACAGAGGCATGGAAAGGTTGGGCACATGAAGGCACCTCTCCTCCTCCTCTCTACATCACTCTGAGGGAGAAGCTAGCTGAGCATAAGTATACCAGAGCCCCTATATCTGCTCCCATAGCTGCTGCCCAGAAAGAGGCACTGTGGGTGCAGGGTAACAGGCCAGGGAAGCTGGGGCTGAAAGGGGCCCCATGAGGCAGGGAGAGATGACAGACACAGGAAGACTGTTCTGCTCTGTCCTGGGCCTGATTCTCACTTACTTACACTAAAAGGGCCTTTTACATCCCACTCCTAGGATGTTGGAGAGAATCGGCAGACTTCAGAGGGCCTGGACTACGTGTGGCAGAGCAGAAGGGGAATATGAGCATGGGAGACAGAGCAAACACATACATAGTGAGGCAAAAATAACTGCACTCTGTCTTTATGATGTACTGTCAGCAGTGACTGCTCGTAGGCAGACGCCAAAATATTGTTTTCTGATAGTACTCAGAAATGAACCTGTATTTTTCTTGTTTTAAGTTGTCTTTCATGTGGGAAAGAATAGATGACTTATGGCTACAAGATTATTAACCCAGAGGGTTAACTGTTAACTCCTAGATCTGCAAGGTTAGCTAAAATATGGGCCCTGCAGGTTTGATTGGATTAGGAGGAAAATTTAAGGATCCCATATCTGTGATAGAATATTATTCATTCATTTACAATAAATGCATAAAGCTCAGTTTCCCTGAAGACAGCAGAAGTCAAACAGCAAGAGACTCTCTGTTTCCTCACTGTATCAAGGTCCTTTGCAGTCAGTCCTTTTTCCAAAAGCTCTCTGCATCTTTCTCTAGGTGATGTTCCCAGACCATATTTTACATATACAATGCTACTGCCTATTCTGTCTGGCATGTCTACTGCTTGGCTTTTCTCCTTCCTTTTCACAGACACATGAATCATCAACAAAAGTCAACAACATCCTTGGAGATGTCCTTGCTTCAGACTTTATATTCCTATATTTGGGCAGAGAGCACAGTGGTTTCCACTATCTTGTTCTATGACAAGTTTGTAAGTTGTTCCTTGACATCATCTTAAAGGATGAGGGTTATATCTTTCCACTTGCAAATGTCACTAAGGTTTGGCACTCAATAGCAGCCACTATTTGCCAGAGTCCTGAAAATGCCTATCTATCTCATGAGTTTTGGCTTCCCTAAACCAGCAAGTGTAACAGTAGGTTCTACTCTGTCTTTCTATGCTATGGGAACCTCTGGCTGAGCTGTACATAGTGTTTGTCCTGTTAACAAGCTGAAAAGTGCAAGACCATGTCTAATTGGAAGGTCAAAACGCAGAGGAACTCTGGCACATTGGCCTTCTCATTACGCTGCTCTCACCAGTAGGTTGGATATATTGGATTACTTTTTGCCTCTCTTCTAATTACTGTTCTGTACTGCATTGCAAAAGAGCAACTGAGGCATTGCTCCCTTGCCAGTCATGTTTTACTTGATTGGTCACCGCATCTGACGTCATAAAAAAATAAGTATTGCAAAAACAGAAGCTATATTTGATGAGTTAGAAATGTTTAATATTTAATGAAAAAGGCTACTTTGAATGTTCCAGAATCTCCAGTTTTGTGACAGCAACTGCACACAGAGATCTTTTCCCTATGCAGGCAAGAGAAATTTTGACTTATTTGCAGCATGTACCTTTGAGGAAAAGATTGCCCTCTTTCCCATTTCTCTTTCTCTTTCATTAAAGGCCACCTGAAGACAAAAAGGCTAAAATATTTGAAAGAACCTAGTGTCAGTCTCCTTTTAATGAACTATGCAGACTCCTTTGTGGCAAGATAATTTCAATTATACAGAAGTCAAGCTTCAGTGAATGCTCAGCTCTTCTGAATGAGGTAATGGAACCACTTACAGATAGTGATTTTCTGATTCCTAAGAACTGTGCTTGGATAAATAACTCCAAACAAAAGCTCCCACCAGGGCTGGTGGCTTGTTCTGCAGCGGTATGTTCAGCGTCCCATACGTGTCACCTTTCCCCAGAATTCTAGCAAATGAGGTCACTGGCAGAAATGCTTGTTAGAAGACCAAATTTCAAACAAATACAGCTTTAATAATCATGGAAGGCAGACTGTACATGTGGAGTTGATAGTATGCACACAAGAAACCTGATTCCAGATGTTATCCCTATCCAGTGGGAGGAAGAAAAGCATAATGTTACCTCTATATCCAGTCAAATCAGCTCCAAATTTGACTGAATGGATGCAACTTGGTGTTTGCAAACATTAATTCTTTTTGGTAAAATTGGCATGTAGTTTTTGAATAACAAATAAGAGAAAATTGCAGCCTCTTTGCAGATGATCTGCAAACAGAAACAAAGAGATATAATCCAAATGTTGTTATTTAAAGTGTTGTTGTTAAAGTGATGTGAACTTTTAAGAGCAGTTAAGTAAATAATAGAAGGCAATTCTAAATGTTCATCTTCACATTTTAATGAATTATTAAGGTTAAATACCAACCAGAAATGAAAGATATTTTGGTTTAATACAACTTACGGGAAGGTGATGTAGAATGTGTTCAGATTTAGGCTTAGATATGGAGCATAGCTTTTGGCAAAGGATCAGTGTTTGGGTTACAAGATGGTTTGGAGCTAGAGGCTCAGCTCAAATTTAGAAGCCCTGAAAGTTTAGAAGCTTCTTCAGCATGATTGGGCCCAGGCAGTCAGCTACTACCAAGATCAGCAGCTGTGCCTGTCTCGTGAGTGTTTTGTGAAACTACATTCACATGAGCATTCATAGTAGCATTCACATGAGAACTCAAACGGAGATTCCCTGCTTTAAAGGCCCGTCCAACTTGAGAGACAAAAACCCAGTAAAAAAAAAAAGACATCTGCCCAGTAAGCTCGAGTTCTTGAAACTTGCAGGGGTTTAGATTCAAGATTCTGCGAGGGAGTTAAGTGTCACTTGCCCTCCTGCAGTATATAGCAGCCAGTAAATAGAGCAACTGCAGTAGCCAAGGAATTCCCCATTCCAAAACATGCTCAAGGCCAGATTGCGTCCACTCTAGTGCCCAGCAACTAGGGAGAATAGTGATTCTGCACACATGACAACCATAAGTTGGCAGCAAGAGCTGGAACATGTAATAAGGCTGGGTTGCCAGAGCCCCCAGTGGTGCCAAACCTTAGAGAAAATGTGTCTGTGTCTAAGTGAGCCTGCTGGGCTACACCTGTTGTACCGGTATAGGAAATCTCTGTTCCCAGAGGCCCCAGAGTACACTCACTTATGTCGAGTGAAAGGAAAAATACAAAGCAAATTATATCCAAACCAAAAGAAACGGGAAAGAGCTGAAAGGTGTTTTGTGTGCTGTTATCAGTGGTAAAGAATGGATGACAGAGACTTTATGTCTGTAAGAGACATAAATACTCGTAGACTCTGGGAGAAAAGCATTACGTACAACCTCCTGAAAGAAAGATGTGGGAAAAGTCAAAAAAACAGTTGCCATATTGCTTTCCATTTGGAAGCAGCCCAAAGGAAATAAATGCACTAAGTATATTAAAGCAAGCAACAGTCTTCACCTCCTTGTTTTCCATTTGGAGGGAAAATCACAGCTACGCGATATGCACTGAGCATCCTTAATCCTTCCTTGGTCTGGTATTCAGTGGACAGACAAAGCTGTATCAAGATGAATTGGCTTCACACTGGTGAGAGCTTGTTTGCTTCTGAATGTATGGTGTTCACCATTCACTTTTCAGGCAGTGTGCTAAGGCACTGTTTCTGTGGCCAATTCTTCCCCTAGTGGGAGTATATCTTTTGTTTATATGATTACTGTTCCTTAGTTACTATCTACCTCTGATAACCAGCTGGAAAATAACCTTTTGCTGTCTAGCCAGTTTTCAGCTGAGCAGTTTTCTGCAGTTTGTTTTGCATGCACATGGAAACTTCAAGCACAAGGAAAGGGGGACTGGAGACGCTATACTGGATGGAAGGCAGGAGGAAGACATGGCTACTTCTTTTGACTGCAGTCCTGTTTTACGCCTGCTTGAAATGTTCATCAAGTAACAGACTATGTCTTAGGATGTGGTTTCCATGACTGCACAGTACATCTAATGGCTTGGGAACAGGTAAATCTACTTTCCCTCCAGATTCTCTCTTTCTTCTCTTCCTCTCCCATGCTCTCAGCTACATGTCCTAGCTTATCCTTTGTACCAGCCTTGGGGCTCAGTTCTGCAAACCAATCCAGTTCATTAGCCCAGGAGATAATTACCCAGTGTGGATTATGGTCCGTGGAGAAAGGAAGCTGGTGAGCTGTCTCCACTCACAAGAGGGTCTGACCAGAGCCAGAGTTAGGGCAAAGGAAGTGACAGGATTATGAAGCTGAGAGCAGGACTTCCCATTTTTGATAGTGGGAGATTAAAATCAGTTCACTGTTTCTCTTGAAAGTTTTAGATAACCTATGTTAAGTAACACAACTCCTGGAGAAAGTGGTTGAATTTTAGATGTCTCCAGCCACAGCTTGGGCTCCTACCCATGCTCAGAAGCATTTAGGCTTGAAGCTAAGCGATGACTAACCCGAATGCAGGACTTCTGCTTTTAGTGGGAAGTGGTCTCGTCATCAGGTTACAGCAGCAGGCTCATACTTGCCTGTGCGTTTTTTGACTCCACAACTCTTTCATTCTTGGCGGCATAGTGGCAAGCAGTCTGACCTTTGCGCAGGTGGCTATGAGCTTCTTCTGGCAATCTCAGAGTGAACTGTCTTCTAGTGGAAGAAGATGGCCTGGTAACACAGCTGTCTCAATTTCCATGGAAGTGTCACTGTTGCAAAAAGAGTCTTTCCCTTCCCCATACTTCTCTCAGAAAAATCTTGAGCCTCCGGAACTACCTCACCTGTAGCTTGGAGGCAGCCAGCCATTCAAGGCCCTCAGTTTTCCCTAGGTTGCCCTAGTTTCTAGACCAACCTAGTACAGCATTGATTCAGTCCAACACTTTCTTGCCTTAATGCTTCTGCTTCTGCAGAAGTGCCCTGCGATATCCCTACCCTACTTTGTTACTCAGAATCATTACAGAATTCATGAGTTTTTGAGCCTCAAGAAAAAATGAAAGAACCTACTTTTTAGCAACTTGATACAACTGTTTTATTGTGTTTTCCTGGAATTCCTGTACTTATCAAAACCATATCCACTAACAAAACATTGCAAAGGACTGCAGTTAGCAGAGAGTTTTTTCCTCAGCAGCACAGACTAGCAGGGTTGCATCAAGCTTGCCTCAGCTCTTGACATCAGTTTCCCACAGACTATCTAGGCTATGGTAAAGCCTTCAAGGCACTTAGTGGCTCAAGTCCAGCATATCCAAAAGCTCCGCTAAGACTCTGGGGTGAGAACTGCAGCTAGCATCACTGCTTAAGCAGAAAGGAATTTTGGACTGGAGGGTTACACCTCCCTCTATGCAGGGGACAGCTCTCTCAGGAATAGTGCAGAGACCATGGAATGAACTTCTTCAGGACTTATGGCTGACCACAGCAAAGTGTGCTTTTTTGACCTTTCTCTCTCTAGGATAAACACATATAGGAAAAGAAAAAATACAGCAAAAGGCCAGCTACCTCACCAAACCAGATCACCACACTAAAAAAATAACATCTACCCAGTGAAGCAATGGGTCCAAATAGTCATTATCCATGCACAAATGGAACAAAGAGAATTTTGCTGTAGTGCCGTCTAGAGGAAATTAAAGTTGTCTCCCTGGATCCTGTTGCCAGTGTACAGGCTGTTGGAGATGCAGAACCTTGTGCTTATTAGGAAATACATTATACCTAACTGAGTGCCACCCTACTGCACGAAGAAAAAAACACTAGCCTCTCTTGTTCATTCATGATGATGAAGCAATTGTTCCTTTGAAGTCAGAAAAGTATTTCTTGATTGAAAAAATAAATTGCCAGATGAATGAATGAATGACAGCATGAGATGAGAGATAATTTGGATATGAACTTCTCTTCTGTTCCTTGGGAAAGCTCATGTTGGAGCAAGCAAAAGCAAGTAAAAAAGAAATGCTCACTTTGTTAATGGAAAATAAAGAGTTTTTACCTTTTTTGTTTTGATTTGTTTTGTTTTGCTTTACTACTGCAGCTGTGTACAAGGGTTTCTCACTTGCTATTGAACAGGTGTTGGCTTTTGTTAATGGATTTGTATAATCACACTCTCTCAAAACATCAGTCATTATTACTCTGTTCTATTCTTAGGCAGAAGTGGACTGCCTAAGATGTGGAGGCGTATTCAGGGACATTTTAATTCAAACGTCTAAATGCATTTAAGAAACCATATCTAAAAGCTCCCATCCAAGATGCTGGAATGCGAAGTATGTGGGAAATGTTATCTTATTGGCCTCATGTCTGCCAGTGATTGTGAAACAGCTTCATTATTCTGGGAAAAAACAACTATCATTCCAGACAAAGAAAGATTCATGCAAACCTGTTAAACCTTTTGGGAATACAAATTAAACAGAACCCAGAGAAAATCTTTAATGCTCCATCATGTGAAGAGAGGATTGTTGTAAGAGATTGCTATTTGTAAACATTTCCCATAAATATACTTAGAAAAAACAGTATATCTAGTACTGCTTGTTGGACCTACTTCTTCTTCAGATTTATTCTCAGCTTGGTCTGTCTACCCTGGTGATAACTGAGACTGTTTCCACTGAAGTGTGTCATATCAGTGAGAGAGCAGTGGATGCTGAACCACTAACAGCCATGTTTATCTTGCACCATAACCCATGGAGGCAAAGAGGGTTGGTACAACTTCATGTCCTGACTCAGCCCAGCCAAAAGGCATGGAAGCTCTCATCCAGCTGAAACCTACCTAGGAAACCGATGCAGTCTTGCACATGCTTAGATCTAGAAATTCAACGCTGGGTACTTGTCAGTCACTACTAGAGGGCCTCAGAGGCTAGTACAGTAGGTACATCCACTCCGTGTCATGCAGCGTTGTGGGCAGATGCTAGCAGAGGAATGAGGGTTGAGGGTTATCATACTTCTGCCTGGAATCTCTCAGACCACTTTTATCACAGGAGGGGTGGGCTTCCCTGTCAGACACTCAAACAAATATTTCTGTACAAATATTTCCCTCTCAAGAGGTGTAAAGTGACTAAGCGGTGCGATTTCTAGCTCAGAGACCTACGTGGGGCTTAAATGAAGGGAATTTGTCTCTGGGCATGATTTGAAACATCTCTTAATATTGACACAATCAAGTAAAAGTTATGTTAGGCTGTAGAGCTATTTCCATTTCTGTAGTCTGATCTTTTCAGTAGTGGTCAGGATAGAATTTGGAAAGTTTCCCAGGTTTGCCTTGAAAATCATGTTGAGCTCCGTATCAGCTACACAATGTCAATACACAACGCATTGCGTATAGGCTGGCTGCTGGCCAGTTGGCATTCTAAATGAGTAGTTCAGGGAAAAGCAATTTTGGTGAGGGCTGACCACAGCTGCCTTCTCCTTAGACTAAATTTTCAGGACTTAACATTGCCAAGCCTCCAAACTCTTAAAGACTTACTTCATATTATTTTAAACTTATCCTGATCCAACAGCTTTAGAAAACGAAGGGGAAAAAAAACCTAGCATGTCAAATCCCTGTATATATATATAACTCTGCATATTCCATTTGCTTATTGAATATATTTCTGTTACACCATATCCAATTTTTTTTCCACAATGGTTTGAATGTCATTCTTACTCTTGACATAATGTGAGTATGGTAACTGAAATTCCTCCTTGAACAGATGTGACCCCCACACAATGTAAATATCACTAAATGTTGCCTAAGGCTTTTGGAAGATCATTAAAGGAATATAAATCCGCAAGGCATAATAGGACAGTACAGTACAACTAAGCTAGTGCTACACTAAAAAATGGGCTGGAGTTGTTACAAAGAAGTAGTAGTTGAGAAATTATAAGGTAGGGCGTTTTATTCATTTTTTGCTTGTTACAATTTAACTCCGGAATATACCAAAGTGTGTACAAGAGATTTAAAATATGGTCCTGAAGGAAATGGTAACTGAAACACAATAATAGAACACTGTTTTCCAGTAGGGATTCTAACACCATTCCCTGCTTCAGGTTAGGATATTTCACTCAGTTCTTTGGGAAACAAGTACTGGACTAATCATATCCGTCTAGAATATGTCAGACAAAATAAAGTGTTTATAAACAGGTCAAGTTGATCTAACTTTAAAATAATATACGTATATTGTACAGATCTGTCTGTAAATCATAAAATCCTGGAAGATAATCAGAATTCTATTTCTTTTAGAGATTTGTTCAGAAACAGTTTAGTATGGGTCTGAATGCATCATTTGCTAATTACCTCTGGTGAGCAATAATATGCAATAATAATACTTTTCACATAATAATACTTTTCTCTCCTACACAGTTTATAACTTCAAACGTTAATTGATCCTCTTAAACTGTGAAGGACATTATGGAAAAACTGCTGTCCTCTTTTACAGACTGAGTGGGAAATAGGCATATCCTTTGGCAAAAAAAAAAAGACTAAGTTGTGACAAGAACTCAGAAATTCTTAGCTCAGAACTTGGCAGATGTCTTCTGCCCAAAAGGACAGGAGAAAAAGAGTTCTCAACAATATATCTATAAATGTATTTCAAATACATTCAACAAGTGAAACTCAATCACTAAGAAAGCAATTACAACTAAAGCATGGCAATGATTAATAATTAATAAATAATTATAAAAATGCAGTATATTATTTACTTTCCCACCAATGCACCATAGGAACAGACAAAACTGGTACATCATCATGCAGTTAATGATGCAAAGAATTGTAAATATGACTCTTCCTAACTTTTGAATGCTTGACTCTTGAGCATTTTATATTCTTCCCCCAAAGTCTTACAATATAACATGAACGAAGACAGAGAAACGATTGATTCAGGAAGTTACTGATGAAAAGAAACTATCAAAATTTACATTCATTAGCATAGCCATGACAATCTCACAAACAAGAACAAAAGTTGTAGCAGTCTTATTTAGATTGACATCTCAACAGCAACAATGTGAAGAGGAGCTTCTAGCCCTCTGCCATCCAGTTCTTGCTCTGGTGCAATGGGAGTTACTCTAGGATGAAGCGAGGTCAATGCTGGGGAAGATTCTGCTTCCTCTGAAAGATGCAACAGTAGTGCAGTCTCAGAAAGGGTAATGCAGTAGCTGGAAAAATCAATGTTTTAAACTTTTTCCCAGAATGCATCACATCTTCACACAGAGGTTGCATGGTGGACACTTCCCTTCCTTATTGCAAACATTTTTCTGACTACCTCGGTAGCTTCCTTGAAAAAGTAATACTAGCAGAAGAGCAAATGGGCTTTTCAGTTTTTGCAAGTTTGATTTAACAGTGAGAAATAGGGAGGAGAACCCAAAAACATACGATGTCTAGCAGGGATTATCAGCAATTGCTCCATAGACTACATACGGCAAATGCTTGAAATATTGTAAGTGTTCTAATGCCAATTCCAAAAAAAAAAAAAAGGGTCAGCCTTCACTTGAAAGAGATTTCATAGTCTCATCTCAGGGCATAAGGGTTAGAGAGAGAAAAGAGGAAGTATGGCAAGCAAACACCCTCCTCGTCTGTCCCGAGCTTAAGAAGTTTGTTCTAAAAAGAAAAAAAGAAGAAAAGTAATTACATGAATTTTTTTCCTTTTTTTTTCTTTTTTTGCCCATTTTCACCTAGCAAATGCATTTAACATTATCATGACTCAGGAAAAACATCCTCGGATTGTATTTCCTGCAGCTAGCACAGGATATCAGGTTTCTAGCCATAACTAAACAATGCCTGCTGCATTCCACTTTGGAGAGCCAAAATGGAATGCCTGGGCTCACCACTCTGCTCTCCCCATTTTTGGAAAGCTTGATTTACAGGTTGCACAATCTCACACTAAAAGCAGAATTTTACTTTGTTGCGTGCTTATTCAGCAGCTTGCCCAGAGGAAAACTCAGAGAAAGAGGAATGGTTCTAAACCCAAGCTCTCACATTTGTTAAGGCTGGGACTGTTAATAGTATTTGGCTTTTTAGATCAGCAGCTGAAAGAAAATATGCAAATAAAACATTTTGGTTTGGATAGAAGTAAATTAAGAACTTCCTTTCTCTTGACAAATAAAGCAAAAACGGAAGGTGAATAGAACACTTGAAGGTTTTCTATTTAACCTAAAAAAACTTATTTTTTGAAAGGCATTTGTGAGAAAGGCAGAAGAGCAGAAGATGTAGGCTGAGAAAACTGTTGGAGAGCAGCTGTAGACTTGCTTGGTAACTCAAGGATTTTTAGACTCTTTGCCCAGGATTTAAGGGACTCAGGTCCACATTCTTCCCTGCCTGTTGCAGTTTGCATTCACATCTCTTAACTCCCAGAAAAGGGCTTTAACCACCAAACCACAGGATATACACTGGGTTGCTTCAGTTCCTTCTGTTGCAGTCTTTTTAGGTTTGGTCATACTCTTTTTTCAGTCAAAAGAGAGCAAGAAGAATGCCTTAGGCTACTGGTAGGAATCTTAAGATAATGCAGTCGCAGGTTGTATAAGATGCAACTCTATCCTGCCCCCAGGCTGTTTGGGTCCCCAGCTCTGTCCTAGCCGAAGGACTGTGCCATTCCTGCAAAGCATGAGACAGCAGACTTCCTAGTTCCTGATCAGCCACGTCCATAGTTCCTAATTGTGTCCATAAAGTGGAACTATAACCACAGGAGAGCAAGCAAAAGTTTGTATACACACCTTTACACAGCTGAATAGTCTGGAGGTGTGGTTTTAAATCTCCTCATACACAAAAGGGTTTTGAATCCAGCACTGCCACGTTAAGAATTAGTTTGTTCAAAGGGATGTTTAACCATTTCGTCATTCTAGACCCATTTTTAATGGCTAGAAATACGGATCCAATTCAGTATCAATTCATAAATTGTTTCAGGAAACTACTTTTCTCAGCAAATCAGTATTTTTTAAGAGTAATTTCCTTCAGCTCTATGCCTAACATCGTGCTAATAAGCAAAAGCACGTTATGTGATACATTACAGCAGAATATCTGATGGTTCAAGAAATAATGATGGAGAAGAATAAGAATGATAAGGACAGCTGTTTTAGTAGCTCCACCTTGATAAATATGAATGGGTAACATTGTAATGTATATATATCCTAGTTAATAATTTTGATGTCCTACCTATCCATCTTCTATTTGGGTGAATATTAACCCAAAGGTCTTGCACAAAACCCAAATATTGCTATTCTTCAGCATTGTTATCAAGTTAATTAGGGAACAGGGCAAATCTCCCACTTCAGCAAGTCCATCTGTTTCTAATTTACCAGTTTCACATATCATGAAAATGTGCCAGACAGAAGCTCTGTCCAATATGTTTCATGTTCACAGTATATATACGAAAGATGGTTCAGTATCAGTAATTAAGGATTTACTGGCCTTCATTTTAGTTCAATATTTCTTCTATGGAGAGGAAAAGCTCCAGCTCCAGAACAAATTGTCACAGTGGCTCTGCAGAATGCATATGGCATAAGGAAAATTGCATTTCAGTCCCCATAGGCTTGCCAGTAAATTGTCAAATGATAAAATCCTTACTCATATGAAGCAGTCTTGTTTACATGATTATGTTCCAAGAGGTTCCAAAAAATACCTAGATTGCATCACATTATATCTTGTGCAAACACACAGTCCAAGGCAGCCTCTACCTCAACGTGATTATACCCAGCATAGGCAAGAGGAGGAGAAGACGTTACAGCATGCAAGGCAGAGAGAGCAAATGAGACAGATTTGCCCCAGTAAACAAGAAGTTTGTGGCACCGCTTGTATACCAAGTCATTTTTTTAACCACACAAACATCTGTCTATCTAGAATGTTAACAATGGTCCCAGAATACAGTTTTCTGCGCACAGTAATAGTTCAGGTTGAAAGAAAAAAAATTGGAAATACCACAGATGAAAAATATGGCCAATGGCTACATGATATACCAAGAAGAAAAAGCTGTCTTTCATTGAACTGGAATGAAATGGCAATCCAAATCACCGGAGAGAAAGGAAAAGGCCTCTGTGCAAAAATAGTAACCAATGGATTTCTAGACTAATAAAATCAGTACAGCTTGGGGTAGCAGGCTATACTGATTTTACTAGTATTTTTCAGTTACAGGCATAATGAGATATCAGAATGCGTAAAAGTCTTCCACAAGATACAGCATATTTATAGGATCATACGAGGAAGCAGAGGAAACGCCTCTGCATATCTAACAATGCAGGCTACACTGAAGGAGATAGCTAGAAATATTTAGGAACATACAGTGTTATGATAGCAAGAAGCACTCTTAAGTTACAGCATTTACCCTCTTATTTCTATCACCTCAGAGCATCAATTATTATATGCTGAAATGGAAATCGTGTTTCTGGTTCATACAGCTTACTAAAATGCCTACAGAATTAGATTGCACTTATCACCAGCTGATAAAATGCACAAACTGACCTAAGTCAATCTGATGTTCAGTTTTAATTTTTGAAGTCAGACTGAGATATGAAGGAATTCTTCTCTTTGCTCTCCCCCACCTCAACTACCAGTTACGGTAAATATGTTGTAAGACCCAGGACAGCTTGGTGGATCTGCAAACTTATACTCAAATGCCACTGGTATTTGTCAAAGTGAGTACTGTACATATTAAATGTATACATTCTTTGTAGCTCTCTTATCCATATAAGGAATATTTTTATCTGACAGTGGCACTGTAGTAAATATTAGGATTTTGCAGTCTTCCAAAATGCAGGAGATCACCTGAACAGCTGTGCTTACCAGACCTTTACTCTCTGAAAGAAAATAGCAACCACGTTTATTGACATAAATGGCAGGCTGCTTCATTACACTTGATTCAGCACAAGTAGGAGATATTAAGGCTGTCTACAAAATGTCCTAAGGTTCAAACTGTAATTTCTTGAGAAATCTAATAATAAGAAAGAAGTCTGAAAAATCATACTAAGAAAATATAGGCAGCATCGGCAGACTGCTTTGGATTCAAATCTGGATGAGGGAAACCTCTTCTGGAGGTCTAGTGATTAAAATGGAAGTAAAAGACTCAATTTGCAGGTGGTTGGATGCAAACCAGAAAGTTTTTATGGTTCAGATGACCCTTAATATTTTTTGGAGAGTTGGTGTGAATAGGTAAGTGTATAGTGACTATTTTCCAGTGTTTCTGTCTTCTGTGGGCTATAGCTCCGGACTTCCTTTCTCTCATGCTTTTGCTGAAATTACCCATTTCCTGTAAAGCAGTGCACATAACTCCTTTCTGACAAAACTGTCGAATTTATCTTGGAGTCCTATGATTCTGAGTGCACTATGGGAGGTGGAATCAAGCCAAGGACCCTGCTCACAATGTGGGAATGAATGAAGTTTGGTACTACAGCTCCCTCAAGACAATGCACAGTTGTGATCTGCAGTTTAGTGTTGAAATGAATCAACATAAACAGTTGTGATACTTTGAATAAATCAAAATAAAACATTTCAATGAACTTTGGCTTTTTTTTTTTTTAATGAGATTTGTTTCCCCAGAATTTTAGAATTTCCCTTCTAAGGAAGGTTTTGAAATTCCTGGATTTTGTCCTGCTGTGAAATGAAAATAAATACTGAGATGTTAGCACTTTCTGTGTGATGGCAATTCTAAAATTAACGTGGGTCTAATCGTGCATGGTACTTCTTGTACTATATTGAAATAGATTCAATGATATAATTGCAGATGCGTTGGGACCCTTACAAGACTAATGTGTCCAGCTTTCCCAATAAGCCACGTGATGACGACTATGTAAGCATACACCAATTCCTATGGGGGTTATTTTTTTTTAGTATCATCAGAAGGAGGTTTTCTCATTTATATTTCTGTATCTTGATTCCCATGTACTGTAATCCCAATTGTAAATACAATCCACCTAGTTATAACAAAACATCTTTTAGAGCACACATATTCTTTGTTTCAGAGCCCAATGTTAGGAGTATAAAGGCTACATTCAATGCACTCCAGTCTGCAGCTGGAAAAACGACTGGAAAAGTACTTCCTGGCCCAAAGCCAGGACTAAGTTTTCTCAGGACATAATGCAATACAGCACATGTGACTCTCTGATTCATATCTCTTTTGAACCTGCGATGGGGAAATCCAGCTACTTCTACATCTATAGTTTGTTACTAGTCACTTATTGACAACCCAGCATATATTATTCCATGTCACCTGTGCAGGCCCCGGGGGCCCCGGCACTCCTCGCTGTCCCTGCCTGCCCCCCCATCCCGGGTCTCCCCCATCCCAGCCCCAGCCCCAGCCCAGCCCACCCTGGGGCCGTCAGTCGCTGACCCGCGACGCTGCAGCAGCGCCAGCTCCAGCCCTACACGGCCCTGCCGCTGCCCAGACACGGGACCCCCGAGCCCCACCCTGGCACCGACCCCATCTCGTCCCACCTGGGGCCCTGGGCTCTTGGGGAGGGGGGACAGGCCCTGGCATCAGGGCCTGGCACCCTGAGGTGCCCTCACATCACCACACTTATCCCAATTTTGAGGCTCTGTGAATTTTAAAACAAAGGAGTGATAAAACAAACCATTTTCACCTGTTTCTTAGAGTAAGGTACCTACACAATGGCGATCAGAAAACTGTGTCCGTTCAACTCATTCTAACCAAATAGAATGGAAAAATATCGATTCTAAAACAAAAGATGTTGATTGCTTGGGTATATTTCCAAAGAGAAATGGGCAAAAGAGAATAAAAGAAAGGGCCCATTCTAACACCATAGTGGTTAGAATTGCTGCCTTGTTTATCTGATCCTGCGTTTTAATCAGATATCACAGATTACTATACGCCCTCCCCAAGGAGCTTGGCCTAGCAAATGCAGCTTGGCCTAACAAATGCTAAGGTGTTCTGTATCTCTTGTGGGACTTTTTAGTACTCCTTACTTATTTTTTGAGGCAGAGACTGTGACCCAGCTAATCTATCAGCTCCTTTCCTCTATTCAAATCCTAAGGTGAATGTCCTAACCACTGGGCTAGCAGGTTTATGACAATTAACATCTCCTCAGCTTTGGTGAGTCCAGCTCTGATTTTACTGAAATATAGCCCCAAACCTGCTGTGTTTGTCCTTAGTGATTTTTTTTTCCCAGTTTGCTTGAACTTCCCAGAAAGTCAGCTTTTAGTCAGCCCAAAAGAAATATAACTTCTTGGTTTGCCAGATAAACAAAAAGGCTTTTCTTCACACAAACACAGGTTACTTGAAAGCCAAGCAAAAATACCTGTAAAGGAGAAGAAAGATGGGAAACACAAAGGTGGGAGCAGTATTCAACAACTGTTGGGTCAAAGGGAGGAGGCAGCACAACCAAATAGAACATATTAGCAAATTAAACAGTTTTATGAGCTGCTCTCTCAGCAGTTGGATGGGTCAAATTATGAAGAACTGATTATTGTTAGCGCAGCAAACAGAGGGAGCCAACAGATGCAGCAGTTTGCATTGCAGTGTTGCACAGAAAGGCGCAAAGAAGGGGTCCTTGTTTCTATTCACAGTAGCATACACTTTGTCATATATGGTCGTGACATGCCACAGGGTGCGTTCTCCAGTACGTGTTGGAGTCGCTCTCCCTGCTATGTCAGATACTTCCACCCAGACAGACCTTCCGATGGCAGATGCAGCTCTGCAGGTCTCAAGCTGCAGGGAGCACCCGAGTCTGCTCTGTGAAGCTGGGGCTGACAGTTATCCTTCATGAGGAAGGTGTGCTGTTGCTGATGAGTTTTGTTGCCAGGAACAAGGAAGTATGGGAAGAAGTCAGCAGCTGCATAGCATCAGAAAGGATGAGTGAGAGAGAGAGAGGATCTTCTCAGAGACCCTACAGCTTCAAGAGCCCCAATCCCCAGTGGCAGTGGTGACACATGTGGAGTCTGTGCCTTGCGGGACTATAAGTGGTCCTTATAACTTTGAAGAAAGTGCAGGCTTAAAGCTAGTGTCTTCTCATATGACGAGGAAGGCTTCTGCTCCTCCTGAAGGTTTGCAGCTGATGAACAAGTTTGCTACCTTTAAAGCAGAGCAGAAGTTGGGCATGGTTTCAAGTGAAGCAACTGAGCCAACTAACTGTATGCCTTTTGAATGTATCAAATGCGACTACAGAGGGGCAGTGGTCACGGATATGGGGGCCCAGGTGGTTTTCTGCTTGATCCTGCCTGTGAGGGGCAAGGATGTGAAGAGGAGTAAACAGATACTGCGAGGCAACAATTGGCTGCGCAGCTGGTGTCGGCAACAGGGTTTTGGTTTCTATGAACATGGAACCGTGTTTGAAGATTGACATCTGCTTGGGAGAGATGGGATACACCTCACTAAGCAGGGCACACGTGTCTTTGCCAACAGGCTGGCCAACCTTAAACTAGGAAAGAGAGGGGAAAGGGAGAGTCATAGGGAAGGTCACAATCAACAAAACAGGACTTAAGTGGGAGTACCTCAAGCATTTGCGTGCAGACAAGGAAGTGCCTACAAAACAATACTGTAGGGAAACCTCTTGCACCCCTTCTTGGAACTGAGCACGTTTGGATGCCTCTCTGAAGTGCCTGTAACAAATGCATGCAGCACGGGGAATAAACAAGAATTAAGAGATCTGTTTGCAGTTGCAGGGGTATGATCTCGTTGCAGTTACAGGGACGTGGTGGGATAGCTCACATGACTGGAATGCTGTAATGGATGGATACAGGCTCTTTAGGAAGGACAGGCTAGGAAGGTGGGAAAGGGGGAGTGGCCCTTTATGCAAGAGAGCAGCTGGAATGTATGGAGCTCTGCTTAGGGGTGGACGATGGGCTGGCTGAGGGCTTACAGGTAAGGATTAAGGGGCAGACTAACATGGGTGACACTGTTGTGGGTGTTTGCTGCAGGCCACCTGATCAGGAAGAAGTAGTCGATGAGGCCTTCTACAGACAGCTGGAAGTAGCCTCACATTCGCAGGTCCTGGTCCTCATGGGGGACTCTAACCACCCCAATATCTGCTGGAGGGACAACACAGCAAGGAGAAGCAATCCAGGAGGTTCCAGGACAGTATCAGTGATAACTTCCTGATACAAGTGACAGAGGAGCCTTTCCTCTCAACCAGGAGAGATGCTTTGTTGGACCTTTTACTTACAAACAAGGAAGGGCTGGTTGGAGATGTGAAAGTTGGGGGCAACCTTGGCTACAGTGACCATGAGATGGTGGATCCTGCAAGGAGGAAGCTGAGCAAAAAGTAGGATCATAAACCCGGGCTTCAGGAGAGCAGACTTTGGCCTCTTCAGAATCCCATGGCAGAGAGCCCTAGAAGGAAGAGGGACCCAAGATATCTGGTTGATATTCAAGGATCACCTCCTCCAAGCTCAAGAACGATCCATCCCAGTGAGCAAGAAGTCAAGCAAAGGGAACAGCAGACCTACATGGATGAACTAGGATCTCCTGGCAAAACTCAAACAGAAGAAGGAAGCGTACAGGAGGTGGAAGTAAGGACAGATAACCTGGGAGGAATGTGGGGATATTGGCCAAGTATGGGGCTGCGAAGGCCAAGGTCCATCTGGAGTTTAATCTGGCAAGAGATGTCAAGGACAAGAAGAAGGGCTGGATAACGTGGCATTTGTGAACCCCTGCCTGCACCAGTTCTGCTTTGGCTGCGTGCAGCGCTGGTCCAACACCAAAGCCGAGTGGTCCCTCTGCAAGTGGCCCATCCGATCCATTCTGCACTTGGTGGTGGCGGACAACAACTTTTAGGAGCTCACCGTCCAGCCTCCCAACCATCTGCCAGACGTCTCAGTGGCCTTTTACTGATGCAGCCTAGCTTTGCTCCACATCCTGCTACGCTGGCTGAAGCAGGAGCTGTGCCTCCTCTGTGGGGTCTCTCAAACGCTGTCTGTGGCTGTGGAGTTCATCGTTATCACCAATGTGTGGAGGTATAACATGGGCAGCCCAGCCTTGGCAGATGATCTGAGGCCATTCCTGCTTGGCCGTGCCAAGCAGTTTGTCAGCAAGTTCACCACTGAGGCCCAGCGTGCCAGCGCCAAGGATGGTATTGCTCCCCAGGCCCCTAGTGACCCTCATGCTCCCATTGGCATGAAAGGATTCCGCTCGGCCTCTTCTAGCCTGAATACCCTTCCAGCTGCAGACTGGTCTCCAGCCACCACACAGGGTCCATCCCAGACCAGATGACCTCTAGGCCCTGGGCACGAGGAGCTCCCCAGGGCCACAGAGGCCTCGCCCGTGAGGCTGTTGCAGCTCCAGGGTGTCCCCAGCAACCACAGGGAGGCTCTAACGAGGAAGCCCCCTGTGAAGGCAGAGGTCTGCAGAGGTCACCACTGGCAGCTGTCCCTGCTGCGAGGGCACAGGCCAGGATGAGGAGACGGGCTGTGGCTAGTGTTTCTGTCGAGAATGGTGTCTGTAGTCCTGTGCTCTGCTGTCTCTCAAAAGAGGAGGGCGAGCAGTTCCCAGGCCAATTCCCAGCCCCAACACAAGCAGGCACGGCTGCAGCGCTAGTGGTGACCACACAAGCAAAGCCAGGCTCCCAAAGACACCGTCAGTGAGCACAGCCAGGAGAACCTGAGGAGCCCAAGAAACTGAGGAATATCATGGTGGTGCAACACTGGCAAATCTCAAAGAAGCCCATGGGGCTCATGCAGTTGTGAGAGCGTCCTGGCGAGAGCTGTCAGCGGGTCCTAGGGCATAGCAAAGGCTGTGACAAGAGGAGAGGAGGAGCGAGCAGTGGCCATGACTCGTCTGGAAGAAGACGCTGCCCCAAGCCCAGCCTGGGAGGCAGCGGGCACGGAGGGGACACCCTTCATGGGGTATATCTGCCTCGTGGGACTCTGGGACAGGGAGAGCACAAGGAGTGAGACTCCAGCCCACTGCAAAGCGGCGTGCTCCCTCTCTGCTTTGAATCCCCCAAGTGAAGATGGCAGGTACCTGGCACGCAACTCTTCTTCAGGTGATGCCTTCACTTTAATAAACGTTTCCCCTTGAGAACTACTCTCCTGGTGTGATTTGGGTGTGAGAAGAGGCTTTCAGGCAGGTCTGGTGATTGCAGCAAACCCTTGACGGTTGCCGCTTTTCCAGCCCAGCAGCCAGGGCAATGCAAGCCAGGCACTTGCACAGCTTTGCAGATGGGGAGACGTGCAAGCCAGGCACTTGCACAGCTTTGTCAATGGGGAGATGCTGCAAAGCCAGAAAGGCACCCTCTCTTCTCCTCTCCTTCAGCAGCGCTCCCAAGCATCTCTTGTCATGGTGGTGGGGCTTGGGGGAGTCAGTGGCGTAGCTGGTTGTATGGTTGTGGGCTCGCTGCGTTGTGTTTTGTTTTCTTTCCCAAGCCCTTCCCTGCAGCCTGAGATGGGCTGCTCTGGGATCTGCACTCCTCTCATGGCAGGCAGGCTGTGCAGCTCACAGCAGTCCTTCCAGCTGAGTTCTGCCTCTGCCCTGGATCAGGTAGCAGGGTTTATTCTGCCTGCTCCGTCTCTAAGGAAAAAAAGAAGAATCAAACAGCCCCCTCAAAGTCAACTTTGAACTGGACTGCAGGGAAAGCAGACATGAATTTTGTCAAAGTCTCAAGAAATAGCTCAGACCCCACAACGCCTCCGTCAAAGACTTGCAACCCCTTGCAAGATGAGCTTCCGAGGGGGACCCTGGATCTTATAGCCAGGGTAGCATTCGCAGGGCAGACCACTGGCTCTGCGTGATGGCACCTCTGTGTTATTGCCACTGTCTCCTGTTTGCATTTCTGCTGGCACAGGAATGCTGCTGGGAGGGGTTGACAGAGCTGTGCCTCTCCTCCCTCTTCCCTCAAAGGGACTACAGCCATAGCTTAAGTGAGCAGAAGTTTACCAGTCAAATGGAGATTTGGCTCTGTATAGTTCTGGCTTAGCCACTTTCCCGCCCCCAGCTCCAGCTTCTCACCTTTGCCAGGGAGATAGGTGCAGGGCAGGGCCATGGCAAACCCTCACTCGTCAGCAGCAACCAGGAGTCCCTGAACCCAGCTCAGCCCCATGCAGGATCAGGGTGCCAATCCCCACCAGGATACTGGGTGGAAAGGCCCTGGGGCCCCACACAGGGGCAGCCACAGGCCAGGGGGCCTGGACTGCTGCTGGTTCTAGCTGACTCTGAGGCTGACGGAAACAGCAGGGAAACACCTCCTGCACACCACAGCCAGGTCATGGTGTTTCTGCCAAGAACACGTCCACAGTCCCTCACTCCCAGCAGAGGCAGGAGGGTCTCACCAGGGCATCGCCAGGTAACCCAAAAGTGGAGGGCAAGCAGTCTCCAGGCCCATTCCCAGCCGAGAAAGAGGCGGTTGGGACTCCAGTGCTAGCAGGGTCTGCATGAGCAAAGCAAAGCTCCCAAAGAGATGGTGAGAACAGGAGGAGAAGAGGAGAACAGGCTCCTGCAGGCCTCACACACAAAGCCCTTGTCTCTTGGTCCTCTGCTCTAATGCTGCCATCACACATGTTCTGCAATGGAGGGATTATTCCTAGTATCTCTGATATGTTAAGAAAATGCTCTTCCTCTCACAGTGTTACAGTTACTATTCAGGAGGGAAGGGACTGAAGGATGCCTATAGCTCACCATCCTGCACAAAGCAGGGCTAGCTCTAATTTCAGACCAGGCTTCTCAGGGCTGTGTTTAGTCTGGACTTGAAAGACCTCAAGGTTCTCCAAGGTCAGAGATGGCACAGCCTTGTGGGGCAACCTGCTCCACTGCCCGACTGTCCTAATAGTGAAAGGTCCTTATTTCCCATCAAAATCTCTCCTGTTCCAAGTTATGGTTTCTTATCCTACCACCATACACTTCTGTGAAGAGCACTCTTCTCTGTTCTGTGAAGAACACTCTGTCTCCTCACGACCTCCCTGTAGGTGCTTAGGGGGCTGCTGTTAGCCCCTCCAAAGCCATGCCTTCCCCAGGCTGAAAAAGCCCAGCTCCCTCAGCCTCCTGTCACAGGGCAAGTGCTCCAGCCCCTGACCACTTTGGTCACCCTCCATTGGACTCATCATATTTTCTTTCTTTTATTCTTGAGCTAGTCCCCTTTTCAGTAGTGAAGCTCCTCTTCTGCTCTCTCCCATACAACAGATTTTGGGAGCTGCAAAGAAGCTTTGGCACTGCAATGGGGTGGCAATGATACTAATGCTGCAGCAACAGCACAGGCATTGGGGGCCTAATGGGGAAGCCGTTGGCCTTCCTCTGGTTTCCCACAAGATGCAATGCAAGGATGCATGCCTAGCTCACAACTAGTGACGGAATGAAAACGGTGGAGTGCCCTGCCTCCAGCACACAGTTCCCTCCCTTTGATTCACATCACGAATGGGGCTGCAGCTTCCCAACACCACGAAAGACTTCACTCTAATGGTAAATGTTAAAAGGTGAGGAGATCATAGAATAAATGCCATAAATAAATCAAAACCTGCCACAAAGCATGAGATATAATTGGAAGTAGAAAACAAAGGTAGGTCAAAGGACCAGGAAGCGGAAGCCTCTTCTCTTCTGTACTGAGTGAACTATATACAAGTGAATTATCAGTTGCAATGGCAAGACAGAGCATTTAGGTAGAACAAAATCCAGCCCTAACAAATATCCAGGTCATTAAGCCATAGATCTGCATTAGAATAATCTGAAAAATAACTGCAGATTTCTAAGAAAGATTTCTAAGGCCATGTTGCAGTGCATCCCTTTACACAAATGTTGAAAATGTCTAAAGAAAACTCCGACTTATGTGAGTTGAGGAGGGCAACAGGAGGGGACATCTGCATCCCAAGAGGGGGATTCTGAGCCCTTCAACTTACACCCAGTATTACACTTGCGGTCAGAGACCGCAGGCAAAATTAGTATCTCACTGCTGAGCAGTGCCCAGAAGCCTACCTGCCTGCTATGCAGAGATGCGTAAGCTTGCTTTAGCTACAGAGGCAAAAAGCACTGTTAGCCTCAGTGAAGTCCCACGGTATCTACACACTGCATGTAAAAGCATAATCGCAGTGCAAAATGGACCTTGACACAGACGACAGAAACAAGAGGGAAGGACACACCAAAAGCTGTGAAGGTGTGGGAAGCACTCCTTTCTTGAAGTACTTCAACTTCTAGTTTGACAAGTCTATAGCAGTAGTGTCTTCTGTTACAGCAAGAGTTGATGTGAAGACTGTCATCTATATTTAGCTCATTAATATGAGTGGTAAACTTTGTTATCAACTGATCATCATCTGTGTGCTCAGCTTTGTATAAAACAGCACTGGTAGGAAGGTATGTTTACCTCTAATGAGAACATAAGGACTGTGCTGCCAAACATAGTCTTAAAGGAGCTCCAGCACACGTGCTCCTCAAATAAGCATTGTCCCCGAATCCTCATCTTTGATCTACTGAATGGCCACAGGCTAAAACCAACATCAGAAACTTCTACTTCAGAAAAAAAATTACTAATGTGACTAAGAATTACTAACGCTTGCTTTTTTGAAGAGCAGCTTCTGTATATTTCACATTCCCTTCTTCTACGTCCGAGTCCTCTGGTGTAGATATCTGTATTACCAGATTTTAAAGCAGCTCAGATGGCTGAGAAGGAGACATTGGTGTGTCAAGAAATGGGGTCACAGGCAAGTAGGAAACATATCTGTGGGAGATGGCAAAGAAACAAGCACAATGTGGCCTTTGCATAAAACTCCCCAGAATCTCAGAGCTAATTTTGACTAAAGGGAATTCTTATTTCTGGAGAAACTGAATCCTCTCAGTTGCTTATAAAAAAACTCAAAATGTGTCAATTTTTCTGCTGTTCACTCTTTGCTCTCCAGTGAAAACCTTTTGTTAATTAACCAAAGGAAAAAAAAACTAGCGATATTTCAATATAGCTAACCATAGCTGAAAACTAGCCAGGTTACTGTGTTGGGACCCCAAGACAGAGACATGCGAGCTTCATCTCCTCTTGATCTACCTGATCTTTGTCCCATTCTTGGCACCTCTGACACTCTTCTTAGATAAAATACAGATATCTGTTACCTCCTTTCAGAAATGGGACTATATGGCCCAGCTGTCAGGCTTCCAGACACCAGTGATTTAAACACACTGAATTTAATTCTAGCCTGCAGCATGCTGCATTTACATGTCACTCTTCAGGGATACAGGATAGATGAAAGGTAACAGGCTCCCAAGATGTATATGGGTTTCTAAGCACAATTATCCTCTCGTAAGCGCAGGAAGGATACAGAGCTAGACAAAATAATAAACACACATGCTTGCTTCCTTCCCCTCTTTCTTTCTGGGGGTAATGTTGAAATCTTTATGTCTTTTTCATTTGAATCATGTGTGGTTTGGGGTGATAGTTTTCTTCGGATCCTTTCTTGAATATTTCTCTCTCTTTCTCTCTCTCTCTCTTCTGGGAAGCCACCTTTTTCTTCCTTGCCTTATCCTACTTTTAAATCAGACCTTTCTTTTCCAAAAGCATTACCATCTCTCCTGCACAAAGTCCTCACGTTTGAAATCACTTTCAGTTAAAGAGTTGTAAAATGACATCTAATTTCTTTCCTTTTCCTCAGGGAGAAATTCTACTGCTCCGGTCTCTAGCTCCCTACAAAGAAGTCAGAGAAAACTTATCCTGGTAGGCTTTAGCTATTGCACTGCCTCGTGTACTTTCATGTGAATGAGAGCTCCTTAGGCTAATGGCTCTCTGTTATTAGTGCTGCATCATCATCCTATTGAATTTCAGCTGAATATGGCTGTAGAAAGACAGTAGTGAAGGCACTCATCACCACAAACTGGAGTTTGAATTCTCACATCAAAAGTTCCTTATTCATATAGAATTCATAAGCTCTGCATAGACCAGCTTCTTTAAATTGTCATAGGTCCTCATCATATGTTCCAGGTATATTGTGCTCTTTAAAAGACCCATTCTATCATACCTATCTGTTGCTAAACTCCAGCTCAGTGATACAGAAATGTTGCAGTCTAATTGAACCTGTGGGTTCTGTGCTCCAGCACTGATTAGGGGTGATACTGAGGTCCCTAGCCCAGTACATGATGGGATGACTCAGCCCAGGCCACTTGCCCAATGTTAAGTGCAGATTGGGTTTGTTTGATCTTTGATAAAATATTTCACATCATTTTTCAATTGCGTGTTGACAACAAGGCCATTCTAAGCATGACCAGGTACTTTTTGAAATATGAGATTCTGCAGTTCCTCAAAGTAGATTAATTACTTTTGCTTTAAGAGAGGAATAAATAATACAGCTACAGTAAGCTAGTTATGGCTGGGAGGGAGAGGTCAAAGAGCTAAAAGAGATACAGTGCTCTCTTTTAATGATATTTTCCCGCAAAGTCAACAGTGCATTTTTATAAGGTGGTTCTAATGTAACAGTAAGAATGGGATATAATCTGTACTACTACTGACTTCGACAGGATGTAACACCGTTAAGTGAATGATGCTGTTTTAGTGGTGATTGCGTTTATTTCTTATGACAAAAGTTATTCCAATTATTGATACAGTACTACAGTTTTGTGCGTACCACATCTTATGAAGTATTACCCTCAAAAATTGCAAAACTTCAGTGCAGAAGGGCTAAATCTGCCTTTAAAAGTCAAATGGTTGGGACAGCTTGCAAATAGCTCTGCTAATGGCCTTGTAAAAAGACTGCTGGAGATAGCGATGGATGTTTGTCATTCTCCCCATTACAAATTATCTTAGTGCAACACCTTGAGAGCCCAGTTGAGATCTGAGCTGTATTGTGCTGAGCACTGAGCTGAAATGACAGTAAGAAAGTATCACCCCCAAAACATGCAGTTCAAACAGAAAAGAAAAAAATAGCACAGAAGGAAAAAAAGCCACTCAGTAATGCACGGTAATGAATTCCAACTGCAATTTTCTTCTGATAGGCTACATTCCCTCATTTCTGCTAAATTAAAAAAATCTTTATGATATTTCTTCTTCTCTTTCTTCTCTTTCTCTTCAATCTTCATGAAAAATAAACAGTAATTATAATTATTAATATTTTTTCCTTATATAGTTTCTTTTCTTTTTCATACTATAAAGAAACCTTCATAAAACAAAAAGAGTGCAATAATTGGTGTGAAAGAGGAAGAAGAGGACTGCTTTGCAAACAACAAATATTTTCAATATTACATTTCAAAGACAATAAAGACAACTGCTGTGTAAAAATCTGTCAGCTCCTTTTACGTAGGAGCAGTATAAAAATAGATGACTTAAGACAGAACAGTATTTAGAACTTCTGTCAATAACTAAATGAAAAAAACAATTATATCTATTTAAAAAGAATAAATAACTGGTTCCATTCCCTCTTAAGCTTTAGTTTATATTAACTTGAGATTTTCTTTGAAATTTAGAAAAAAAAAAGAAAGAGAAAGAATATACTAATAATTTCTTCACTGTAATATAGCAGGCCTGCTTAGGCCTGTAATACAAGAATCTATTTTTTGTGCAAAAAATGGTGAGGTGGATCTACTTTTAAGTAGTAACCAGACCTACCATTTCCAATTCTGGTTGTGCGTATGTGCGTGGAACATTTCATGACATATCTACCACATCAATTAAAATCACTAAGTATTTCTCTACTCTTTCTTTTAGCTACAGCATGTAAAGTGTTAAGTGCATACTGAAAACATATCTTGTCCTGTTGTTCAGTTCAGCAGATGTGGTGGAGAGAAGAAAGTTAGTGCAGAAAGAGGAAAGGCATCTACACCGCCATCCCAGGGTCTCCACTCCTGTCCTCACCCTGTTTAGTTTGCTAAAAATGTTTTAAGAGCTTGATGGAAATGGTTTTTCATAACTGTTGTTCTTCTCTAAACTTCCCCTGGTTTGAAGTCCAAGTAATTTGGGGTGAGATTAGATCAGAGGTAAGTCATAGGTTAGGGATTATGAGATTATCAGGGTATCTGAGGGACGGTGGCATCTGCAGCAAGACCCTGCAGGCGAGATTTCTCTCACATGCACGATGTGATGATACTGAGTCCCTTTGGGCTCCCTCCCTTTACTGAGGCCCAGCATTTCTGTAGGTTCCAATTCTGTGGCAAGGCCTCAGCAGAGAGTCTCCACTTTAGTAATACACAAATCACAGCCATACAATAACTACACTGGAAACTCGATATAAACAAAAGCAGGAAGCCCTGCTTTTTTTTTTCTGCGCGCTGGCTATGCCTGTAATGTCAGGTTAATTTATGTGCTTTGGGACAAGAAATAAAGTCTCATTACATTATCTGTTCCTATTTTGTGCAGAAATTAAAAACTATCTGCCAAACTTTACTTTGCACATGGCAGCTCGACTGATCAAACTCATAAAATTTACCAGTCACACACCATCAGCAATTAAGCAAAATTGGTGAGTCATAGTGCAAAATACCACGCTTTCGAACCCAAATACGGGACACAAAAAATTGAGGGTGTAGAAAGAATGCTTTATTATTATAGGCTCTGTCCTTTGCCTCTGCTCTGGCTATTCTTTCCACAACTCAGCAGCGTAAAACTGCCCTAAATGGACACTGAGAATTCCCTGAGAAGAGGAGGACTCCATGCAGGACAGGGATGAAATATAATGAAGGTGGCTGTGATGAGGCTGGGAGGTTCGGGGAGAAACATGGAGCTGATCACCTGACCTTCAACCAAATCAGGGTATGCCTAGTACAAAGTTCCCTGAACTAGCTTTAAGTTAGCTCGTTTGGGTGCAAGTATCAGTCAGAAAGTAGAAATGTAGAGCTCCCTGGGATGTTTACCACTCTATAACTTAAAAAGAAGTAAAAAATTACTTGTAACCTTGAAGTAGAAGATTAAGTCCCCTGGCAATGAGCACTGGGAACAAACTATGATGTGTCCCATCTTGAATGCTAACGGCACTATGTATTATCTTGGATCATGCAGTACAACAGAACCAGATGGGATGTGTCACCCTAAGTGCATAACAAAAAGCCAACAAAGGGGCTTGGAAAAGGGGGAGAAGCATTTCTCTTTGAAAATATGCAGAAGCTGAATAGCATCCATGGCTCTGCTTTTTTGCAAAATCATCAGATGTCGAAATAAAAAAGACAGTTATTTCTTTATTGTAAAAGAGTCAAGAGGTCAGGCAGCTCCCAATTGACTCTAAGACTGTCTCCCTGACGTTTTAGCTATGTAGATGTATCAAAATCATCCAGTCTTCAGAATATATATTCCTTTCAGCAATGGCTCATGTCTGGAGAGAGGACACTACCCAGGGTGCTAGCTTCATCGTTATTGTGTTATTATTATCTCTTTATTGCTAATGCATGAGAAGTCAAAACATTTTGCTGCTGTTGCAATTTGCTTTACGCTGAGGCTTTCCTGTGCAAAATCCACTGTAACCCTCATCCAGCGCTGACAGACTCCTTACCTACATCTTTCAGAGGGGTGAATCCTCCAGAATTTATTTGGGGAAAAAAAATTGGCTATTCTTCTCTTGTTGTTTAGTTACATACTGCCTCTTTAGATCCCCTGCTTTTCTCTCCTAGTTTTGACCCACTTCTGCTCTTGCCCTGTTATCTTCACGTCTCGTATCTTCACGTTGCTTTATCAGCAACAAATAGAATTTTGCAAGACTCATTCAAATTGTGATAGAAACAGAATTAGTTATCATGAAAGAGTTTAGGGAGGTTTCTGCATCAGAGCCAATCTTTATGGGAGAAGAGGGAAGAACGGTCCTAATTTTTTTACCTTGAGTAATTGAACAGCCTTACTCCATTTTCTCTTAATGGACAGGTTGTGTTTAGCTTTGGTGCTCAAATTCACTATGTAAAAATAAACTACTTGTCACCGGATTAATGAAATCAACATCTTGAATGAAACATACAGAGCTAGATCTATTTTTTTTTTTTTAAGATGGTGGAAGGTTCTCCAATGGCTTTCACTGGCTTCCATTATGGGCAACATCAGGCATTAAAATTTACACGAATTGCAAACTCTTCAAGATAAGAATAATTTCCTTTTATGTGGCTAACACGAAGTGACCATAACTCCCAGTCTTTGTTTCATTCATGTTCCAATGCACACCATGTGAATAAGGAGATGTCTAGACATACAGCCAGTAACAGGATTAGTAACTGAGTTGGAAAACCCTTCAAAGCAAAGAAAGTCTTGCAAAGGTTAAGTATGAAATACCATATATGATATTGTAACTTATTTCTTATTTATTTCTATTAGACTAAAACTCATCAAGCAGAATGTGTCGATTGCCCATCAGCTTTGACAAGTAAATATCTGCAGTGAGTCCTCTGTTACTAATACAGGTGACCTTGAGGTATGTGAATGAATCTAATTAATCTGTTATGTCTTGTCTATACAGGGGATAAAAATACAAAGAGTAAATAAAATAAAATAAATAAAAAGAGTAAGCTGATTCATTTTTTTCTTATGCCTATGACTAGTTCATCCATCCACTGTACTGTTGGTACAAACGTGCTATGGCAATAAGATATAAGATGTCATTGGTCAGTTGACCTTTGGTGGCACTTCTGCAACTAAATGTATCTATCTGTAAGAATGCAGGTGCCTGGCTTGGTAAGTGGAAGACCTTTTAGAAGGGCACTTCCAAAAGATAGTTCACCATCCCCTAAGTTAGGTATCTAACAAGTATCAGTCACCCCGGAGAGGTCCTAAATGGTTAAACAGTAAGAGAGATGCGTCTTGTCCCCACATCTACATAATATAAAACGTAGAGGTGACCTCTCCAAGGATAGGGAGAGGGTAGGAGAGCACCACCTTTGAAAATAAAAAAATGCTTGAGTTTTTTTAAAGGCTATTTACCATTGGAAGTTTGATACTTCACCACCACAGGAGAGGATACACTTTGACTAGTAGCACTATGGGAGAGAAATCACATAAAAGACAACTAGAAGGAACTGGAAGCCAGGGTATGGCAGAGCAAGCAACAGTCGATGCAGCAGCACAAGGCCTAAGGGCCGAAGCTGCAAAGATAGAAGGAGGCAGACTGGGAACTACCAGGGAGGCAGGCGTGGGGTCTGCTCCTTTCTTCACTCCTGCATCTGCCAACCATTCTGCACTAGAGAAAGGAAAATATTTTACTCAGGCTATTTTCATTAGTCAGTTGTTAGCTTCTAATTTAGCCCACCAGTTGGGGAAAGTGAAGCATCCAAAGCATCCTCAGCCCTAGTCTTTCAGTTAAGAACCATTTCCTAATCATAATTCCTAACATGAAATTAGGAAAAGATATTGCTTAGTATTGCCCCTTTTTAATGTAAAATCCAGGCAACAGACCTTAATCAAAACACTTTGCTATATCATAAGGAAATAAAATCATGGGGCATCTTTAATAAATTACTCAAAATCATTATCTTCATTGTAGCCCTTGTAAAAATGGAATAATCCTAATATAAATTTCGGAGAGCTTTCAACACTTTTCTTCTAAGGGATATTTTTCTCAGGCCTCTGCTCTTGTTGAAGTCTTATTAAATTAGGCATCCTCCTTGACTTAACTACAAGCATTTGTCCAGTTTAATTTAAAATAGATTTAAATTTGACTCCATCAGCCATGATCAAACTCATTTGTTTCAGTCAGGTTTTTTGTAACTATGCAAAGCAAAGCTGTTTCAGCCCTCCCACAAGCCCAATAGGAAACCTGGGTCTCCTCTCCTTTGGCCCTTCTAAAACAGTGTTAGGTCTTGCCGTTGCTTCATTTTTCCCTTTAGGGGCTTTTTGAAACCTCTCCCCAAAATATCTTTTTTTAAGGATGATTTTCAAACAAAAACAAAGCAAAAAGGAACACTCACAAGTTAACTTAAGCCGTATTTTCACATTTTTACTGAGACCAGCCATGTCCCCAGAAGCGGAGTCCTGCAATTTCCTCAAGCATCTATCCTCTTTCCTTTGGTGCAACAATCTCCCCTGTGGAAAATTCCATCCCTAAGCTGTTATCAGGCCAAATTTTGTAGCTTCTCCAAATCCAATCCCTAAGCAAATTATTTACAGGTGGATGAAAAAGCACAGATAAAGATGAGCCCAAATTGCTCAAAAAGCCACTTCACCCTATACATGTAATCCCCTTTCCTTTGTAGCTCAGTTCTTACTGATTTTTATTTTTGTGCCCTTGTAGAGTAAATCCTGCTGCCAATGCAACTTACTAGCATTGCTGTAAGGCTCACCCCTCCCACCGCCATTCCCAGTGAAGTGGTTGGACAAATGTCTGGAGGATGGTGGGTTTAGCCTGCTTTCCACACAGTGCTATGATTGAGCCTTCCCTATATCCCTTTCCTTTTTCTTTATTTTGGCTGCTGAGCTGACAGTTCCTGCAGACTAGCTCTAAAGCTAAGTGGTCAGCGTACTTGGGGAAAGAAATATGAGCTTGTCCATATCGGAGGGAGGGAAAGAATACAAATTGAGTCATATCAATCATATAAAAACACCCTAGACCTCCCCCACCCAAATAAAACTGAGTGGGCTTCAAGCTGACCTAGTCAGACTCCATGCTTTATCAATAAATTGCATTATCTCTGCCTCAATTATTTCCACCACAGAGGGTATCTGCAAGGTTATCATGACCCAAGTGACTTAATAAGATCCCAAAGAGATACAGTAGATAGTTGTTTTCTGGCAGTTTATGTCCACAACTGATATGTCTTTCAACATTGATAATTTTGCAGATCAGTCAGTATAGCAAGTCTAAAGAGAAACATATGTCGTGCCTTATCGCATGTGGATTTTAGGGTGGTGCGGGGGAAAGATGGAGGGGGAGGTGGCATTGATTTGAAGCAAGGAAACCCCTTCTTGTCACTCATTCTTGATCGCTTCTTAACACCTTATTAAATTTACTGATAAATGCATGTCTCCGTGAAGCTTCAGCAGGACTGCTTCATGCTAGGAGATTTTATTTTACAGATTGCCCCCTCGACAAGAGAAATCTGATTTCTGGGCTTACACAAGAGGTCCGCTGTGCTTTGTGGGTGTATTGATCGGGCAGCACTGCAGCAGCTGTAAGCTCAAACGTCTGTGCTGCAGACATAATCAGAAACATGCTACATGCAGGATGCAGCAAGCGTCAAGAGCTTAACCAGCCAGACAGGGGGCCTGTCAATTCCTTTCACGGCTAACAGCAGGGTAAAGAAGCCGCATATAGGGGGGACTATCAAAGCTGTTGCAACAAAAAAGGGATGAGGAAATGACTAAAGAAAATTAAAAGCCACAAGAAAATCATGGAAAGATATAAAGTATCAGCTTATTCACCTACCATACAGATATGGTAGCTTTACAGAGCTCATACAAATCGAATATGCAGCCCAACTGCAGTCTGAAAACCAAAAACCATTAATTCAAAATAAGTCTGGGTGATATCATTGTACTGTGTTTACATTTCTCATATTTTCCAGCAGTCGTGAAGCCCCCCTGTGCTGAGCAAAGCTTTTTATGGTAGGAAAGAATCTGCTTTGTTATTCTTAGTGCTTTTCAAGCATTTTTCATCAGAATAGAACATCATATTTTTAGCTTGTGTGTATGCTTATGTATTATTTTATCCTGATTTCAGTATGTATACATTTTCTCATAATGATTTTCTGATAAATGTACGAGCTGACTTCCAACGGACCACATCTTGATACAATACTTAGACCCGACATTTTCTGAAATGATGTTTTCTGTTCAGGAAATAATGCAGCACATAAAAAAGAAAGGTAACATCAGTTGTTTATGGCATGTGTACTTGTCTTTGAATTCAGTAAGTTACTAACATATGGTCTGTTTTTCCAAACGCTCGCACTCAGAGAGCCTTTAGGCATGTAAGGAAGTACCACGAACTGGGGGCACTTCCTCCACAGGACTTTGCAGAATGCCTCTCGTTTTTCTTTTTCCAGAGACATACCATTGAGACAGAGGCTGGAAACTATCTATTTTGGGCACACTTAAGGTTACTTTAGCATGATGAAATGTGCTTTTATTTTCTCTATGCCTATTATTTGTAGATCATGTAGAAAGTACAGTAGTCTCAGTTGTGCTTTCTCTTTTTGTCTACAGAACACTAAGCACATTTTGTTCCCAGGTAGCTACCCTCACTACCGTTTCATAATAAATTATGAAGAATAAATCAGGTTTTTAAAACAGCTTTCAACTTTCTTTCTTTGTTGTAGTTAAATGTAGAAAATACTTTCATAATTTTAAATGAATGAAATGGAAGGATCAGAGAAGAATTAAAGTAAAATAGAGAGCGGGAGCAAGTGGCCCTGAGCACAGTAATAATAGCTGGAAACCAACAATCTTCTCTCTTGGTAGCTGTGAAATTACTAGAAAAAGTACCTACCAGTGAATATGCACAGTAATGAAGTACTGTTCCCTGTTGGTTGGGTCATGGAAAGCATCAATTAACAAGAACACTGGATCTGATTCATCCAGTAGCACCAAGACGAATCAGGTATAAATGTGATGAAAAACATCATTCCACTGTCTTTACTCTGGTAGCTACCACTAGCAATTTAGATAGATATATTCACTGTACAGCTACGTAAACCATTCACATATTCATGGAATAGCCCACCTTCACCATGAAAGATGGGTATGAGTCATTTTAAAACATATTTTCAAGCCTTAAATCAAAATCATGGCTTTCAGTCACAGCACTCTTTTGAGTTGACAGGCAGGATCTTGTCCAGTAAGTTGCAGAGCCCACAAGGACAAGTCACTAAACCTTTGTGTTCTCTCGCTATTCAACCAGAAAAGGTGACCGTTATTAAAGACTTGCTCTTAGAACTTTTTATATCTGTAGATCTTAAGGGACCATGAAAAGGCATGTTAGCAGTAGTAACTTGTTTTAAAGTTCTGCTGACATCTTGAAATTGGAATCAAGTTGTATGGGAAAATACCATAGATAAAATATGCTAGTGTGGTGAATTCTGGTGCTGGCTAAGTTTCCTCTGTGACAACTGACATAGCAGAAAGGATAGGTCAACACCACAAAAGCCAGCACCAGGTAGAGAAATCCAAATTAGCACCAAAGGACTTGGAACACCTACATAGCACACACCTGCACAGAGGCATCAGCTTGAATTTGGATAGCAATGTGGCTATGCTGTCCTACCAATGTGACCAGGATAATTAGCCTGGGTAACACAGAGGACTGATTAGCTGTAGGATTCCTTGTTCTGGAGCCAACCATGTTTAGAACTAACTCAGATGGCCTTGAACATGTCAAGTGTGCCTAGGCTGTTTCCACCTCAGAAATTAGATATAAGAATACCACTTCCTCCAACCAAGAGTTAGACAAGAGTTGCAAAGCCAAGGGATTTCTTCATATCTTTGGTACCAGAGAACTCACAACCTAAGCCAGGTAGAGTCTTTTTCCAAATAGGAACCTACATACCTCTGCCATCTCAGCGTGGAAGTCAGGCTTGTGCTTCTGGAGGACTGCTTTCTGAGCATCAAAAACACATTTGGACTGGGGATCTCATTCCAAGCTCTACCATACTTCTGCTAATGAAAGAGGAGCATTAGCTAAAGAAAAAACCTTTCTGATTTTACATGTTCTCTTACTCGTGCACACAGTGCATCTAGATTTTGCTCAGAGACAACAGATGCAACTTTTCTTATTGCAAAAGGGTATGAAACACTCATCAGTTCAGAGTCATCCTGACAGGCAGCTAAACTATCCTGCAGTCTCTCCTTTCTCACAAGACTGGAGTACATGTACCACTAGGCAGAGCAGATGGAGGAAGGACTCTAGCCCTGTCACTTCTTCCACACCCCTCTGGTAAGTCTGAACCAATGCAGTTTCAATAGCTGCCTATTTACTTAAAATGTTGTTTCATCTGTCTTCTCCCACTCTTCTACTTCTCTCTCTACTTCTTATCTCTCACTGCACGTTGAAATTACTAGGTCATTGAGTGGAGGATTGGCATTTATTTTGCATTTACAACATCTAGCACAGGGAGGTATGAAATGCTGTCTGTAGACACTTTCATGAAACAACAAGTAATGCCTTTTGAGCAATTACCGTGGCAGTGTTAATACATATTTGCCCCAATGAATAAAATGGTGCTTACAGAACAAACACAATTCACTCCATAATGTGGATGGTGATAATTCAAAGTAAGAGGAGATCAGTGCTTCAACTTGGCTAATCCTAAGTACTCAAAACAACGTAAACTTGCTCAGTTTTTAGTACAATTGCTAGAAATCATTCATGTTGCTTTCTGCCTCTTTTCCAGTTTTCTTTTGCTACTGAAATGCCACTAATGCCAGTGCAGCCTGTAAAGAGGAAGGCTCAGTCACACTGTACTGACATGCAGACTTCCTGCTCCATTTGAGGATTAACAAGTATAACAATCTGATTGACCTTAATAAGAGGATCTCTTCATTTGTAAGAAATGCTTTAAAGATCTGACCTAGATGTGGAATTTAGCTCCAGCATTTAGAAAGCTGGAGGTAAACCATTTTCAAATCTTGAAATCACTGACACGTTTCAAATCATTCAGAAATGCAATGCTTTTATCTTAGATAATTACTTAATAAAATAAGTTGGATTGTTTGTTTTAATTTGCTACTATCAGGAAAATTTGTATTTAGAACAACGGAAATTGGGAAAATTCACAGCCTGTTCCAATTTGTGGGGCCTAACTTCACATCTGTGAAGGCAGCTGTAGTAAGAGACTGTCTTTAGATTCAGCTACAGGTTTTACACCCACATTGTCTGAGACCCCAGACAACTAGATATAAAACAGCATATGAGAGAATATCATGACTGGATCCTGTCATGACAGTGGCTACAAAGATCTACAGAGAATTAAAAAAAATGATGAACAAATTTCCCATTTGGCTACAAATTTTTCAAGACATATAAATGCGGAGGCAGTGACTAGGATTTACCTGACATTATTTTCTCTAAGTGATAACTTCAGCACATATGGTCAATAGAATTAAGCCCACTGAACCTGCTGTAAAGCTTGGTCTGCAATGATCTACATAAACCCACTCTAAACCTATAGTCGATAGCCATCATCCTTTCACATAACAGCTATTCACAGAGAGAGGGCAAATGCAGGCTATTGCTTTATTCCTACTTCATTCCTTCCCTAAACCAGGCACAGCACTTCTGGAAGGAAAAGCAAAAAGGTATGCATTTGGTTACTAGGAGTTAGAGGGATGTCTAGGAGAACAGTTTCCAATTATTATTCCCTATTTGCAAAGATGGGAGTGTTATTCAGGGATTCCTAGTGAGTTGGATAGAAACCTCAGCAGTGAGCAGGAAAAAGACTTCTAGGCAAATCATTGATGTTCTGGGACAGGCAGTTCCCCTGCAGACTTTCTGCTAGCTTTATAGCTGCTTGTTGTCATCTATGCTTGTTCTGTTCAGATTTCAGCATCTGTTCTGTCCCTGCACAAGCACACATCAAACTCTTCCTCCTACAATATTTGAAGTAGAGATTTCTTGCCTTTCAGAGCTTTCTTGAGGTAGTAGTTCAGACACATGCAAAATACCAGACAAAGCTAAAAGTTGTACTCTCAGTTTAAATATTTGACAGTTTTTATCAAGGCCTTTCAGCTCAATAGAAATCAGAACTTCTTTTTCTTTGCCAAATTTAGGAGCTGTTCATAATACCTTATAGCCTATTACAACTCATCAGCTGGGCCACATATTTAGGTAGTGGCAGTTGATACGAATGGAATTAAATCTAAGTTATGCCCTTTGGGATTTTTCCCTAAAGACTTCAGCAAGAACATGACAGAGCCATTAGTTAACAGTGCAGTCATGGCTTCTTAATATAATCTCAGCTTATTAATTAATGAACCACGTAAATCACATTCAACGTAGTGATGAGATAGCCTCAAGTGAAATCAGTACGGAGGCCAAAGAAGGAAGATGAATAAGCTCAAGGGTTTTGCAGTCTTTGGATGCATATGCTTTCTCTTCTCCTTTGACACACCTGACCATTTCTTACCGGCAGGGCCATCGCTGTCAGCACGGAAATAGTTTGAATCTCTCCTGACCTCACTGAACACCTAAGAACTACCCTTGGAACAACCTGCAGAAGTAGAGTTACCAGAAACATTTTTCTTCTTTCCAGATAGCAAAGGATTCACTGTGTGCCTGGCTGCTTGGGCCTGGAGGGGTTCTGACATGGAGAAAACTTTTCTCCTGGTGCTTATTTCTCAGTGTAGGGCTGACACCGTAAAAAATAGTGCAGTTGGAAAAATTGTGCTGCTCAGCCATGCAAAAAAAAACAAAAAAAGGCAATGAATACATCTGTCTCCAAGGGGATAACATCCTCAGGTATTGCAAGGCCTGAAGCTAGCCAATCTACTAGAGAACGCCACGCAATGAGCAATAGGCTCCCTCCCCCAGGCTAACAGGCAGAAGCTAAAAAATAAAGCCATGAAAGAAAAAAAGAAAACTAGAAAAATTAAGAAGCACAGATCGTGAATAATTAGCCAGATTACAGCAAAGGCTGCTAGCGTTGTCACAAGTACAGCAGAACCAACCACAGGGAGCTCTGATGTGGGTCACCTGGCTAACGGCAGCTCTGAGGGGGGGCTACCCTCTGTCCCCTGCAGCAGGAGAGCACAAGGGGGAAAGGTAGCAGTGCTGCAAGGGACATTGCAAGCTCTCAGGTCTCCTGCCTGAGAGGCTGCCTGCAGCCCGATTCTGCTTTACCCTGCAAAATTTCTCCTGGTAAGAACAGACTGTGCAACCAAAGAGGGGAGGTTACAGGACTTTCATCAGTCCCAGATAAAGGTGAGCCACAGCAGAAGAAGCATGCATGTAGGCTGTTGTTATGTCAATATTTGTTTTCCCTGAATGCATCATCTGACAAATATTTTCCTGGAGTCTGACTGCTACTCAGCGTTGTCCAGGCACCTTCAGAGAACAAAAATGCAGGTGTTGAGCATGACTCAGATCTGCTGATGTGATCTCAGTCAGTACCAGGAACCTACAGCATAGGCCAGGGAAGGGAGGATTACATTGCTTCATCCCATGTGAGCTGATATCCCTAGTAACACCATAAACCCCAGGGAGCTCAGGACATACCTGAGATATCACTAATTAGGATAGCCTATATGTAATGAAAGCTTGGCTCTTTAATCTCAAGCCATTCACAGAGCTGTTTCACTAGCATAAAACCCCCTGTTTTTTTTTCCTTTTTTTAATAATTATATATGCCAAGGTCATTGCATCTGGGCAGATGTGTAGGTAACGGAAACACTGACACCCCCACCTATAAATCTTATAAGCAAAATTCTGAGAAATAGAGAGTAGAGATGGTCTGATAATAGGACAGCCAGCAAAAGCACTGAGTTCTTATAATGTTTTTGCCAACTTCTTGTGTGACTGACAGTATGTCATTGCACTTTTGGTTCTCAGTTTCCTGCTAGCATACACAGATAACAATAGTCCAAGTGGTTTTGAGGGACTAAATTCACTAATGTCCTAAGCCAAAGCCCGTTGAAATCAATGGAAAAGCTCTCCACTTTCCTCTCAAAGGAAAGTTACCTTGAAGAGCTTCAGGACAGACCTTGCTTGTTCACTCAGTGTATAAGAAGCATTTGAAAACCCTTTAAATAGAATGGAATGGTTATTACCAAACTGGAGAACAACATTTTCAACTGGTACAAGTACACACGAATAATACCTTTTCAGAGCCTCTCAGTTTTGGCAATCTTTGCTTCTTTTGAAAAATGTCATATAAGACAAATAATGTCAATACTAACAATTGTCTTCAATAGTATGTTGGATAAAGCATTTATTCTGTAGTCTAAAGAGTACTTTTAATCTGCAAAAAAATGCAGATCTGGATAGATCTGAAGGCAAGGAAGTAAACTATGATAGGAGGCATACTTTATCAGCTAATGGTCAGTCTTTGCAAACCTTCGTGACAGTACCGGCTGGGATGATGGTGCTTGACATTATACCATTCAGGCAAGAGCAGGAAGAGCCAAAACGTAGGCCATTCACATTGAATAAAACAAAGATGAGAAGGGAGAAATAATCCCTTCTGAAAGTATGTAGAGATGACTAGCATTAAAATCGAGGGCTATGTGACATTTCTCACATGAAATCCTTTTCTGAGGAAAAAAAAAAGTACATTTGGTGACATTAAACTTATTGAGATACCCATCAAATTGGTCACTTACTTAAGTTACAGACCACAGTGAAAAAATTAAGTCAAATATTTCAGTGTTTTCTATAAAATGGTGTCCTTTTTTTCATATAAAACAACTTTGTGGCAAACTTCACCTCATATTTATTAGCTAATTTAAAAATCTGTTTGAAAAGATTTTAAAACATCAAAACAAATCACTTTGTGTTAAAACGAAACATATTATTCAAAACAGATTGTTTTTCTCTCTTAGTTTTTAAAATGATCAAAAAAAATAGAAAACAAAGCAAAAACCATTATTCATCCAGTTCTAATAAAATAATTGCTTAACAAAGTTGTGCCCAAAGGGTCTGAGTCCACAGCAGTTACAGGGTATAGAAAAGAGGGAAAGTGGGAAGGATGAGGTTGAAGGGGAACTCTAACCCAATAACCCAGACATTTTGCTGGCAGTAAATGCTGAAGTATTATCATTAATTGACATCACAGATGCTCCAAGCTAAATGCATTGATTGCCAAGGTCAGCACTTTAGGCAGCAACAGCAGACATCCTCATCCATTAGCCCTGAAATATTGATTTCAGTCAGGAAAATGAAAGCCAAAAAAGGGAAAATACTTGAGCAATAAAATGTTCTTCCTCTATCTTTGTCTTCCAGACACAGGAACAGACACTGTTCAGAGTATGTCAGCATTTATAGGATTGCTGAAAACTGATTTCCCATTCCTCAGCTGTTCAACATGCATTTGTAATCAAAATAGCTAGAAGAGGACCACTTCAAGCGTAGAAATAATAAAACAGACAAGGGCATACCTGTGGCTTTACCTTCCTTGATAGAGCAGGATGAATCTCAAAACTGCAAGCTCTCCTACTAATATGATTAAAGAAGGCATAAAGAAGGTGCTTTGTAAATGAAGCCAGGTAAGGGCCAAATGCTTAATTATGTAGCTAATAGCCACCATTAAGAAAGTGTCCCAAGGCTAGAAACACACATACAATTTCTTTCTCAGCAATTATTGCCTCAGGTTTTAAAATTGTGTTACTTAAAATAAAGAACAGTATGATTAAACACAACGGATTGGATTTTAAAAATCTAGACAGAAGTGAAGAATTTTCCCAAACACTTTAGCAATTCAAAGCATGTGTTTTTTAAATGGAAATAATTGTCCGTGCCTTCTTCGGCTACGTGTGTGATTAAATGTTGTTCAATGCTAACTCATATCACTGGTGAAACCATGTTGTAAAAAGGTGCTTTATGGGGATGACTGTAACTATTTTCTAAATTCATATCTAGCAGGCAAGACTAAGCACTACTGTCAGAATAACATGTTCTACAGGGTTAAGTGACATTCCTTGTTCCCTGATAGAAATACTTATTTTTGTGCTTTTTTCTGTCACATAGGAAACCTTGAGGAGAAATATTAAGGCCAGAATGGAGCTTTGGCAAACTAAATGGTATATGCATATAGGTGCAGTGTCCAAAGGCAGGCAGACTGCACCGCATGCATGTGAATATATATCTGACATCTGCAAGAATAAAACCATGCAACAAAATCTGCAATGGCTCCAAGTACAGAAAAAAGAGCACAAATGAAAATTGATTGTTATGTTCCTAGGAAACATGGAAAATCTAACCAAATACAGCAGGGTTGGGAGGGAAATTGTTCCCTTTCAATCTGAGGGTTAGAGAAGGTAGCACACGAAGTGGATATGCAAAGTAATGCTGAGTTTAACTTGGCAATTTTTGGTCACAGCACTTACGGCTGTGAACTGCTTGCTGAGATCAGAACAATATACACATTTCATGTTTTCTTTTTACTCTAATCAAGTCATAAAATTAATCCTACTTCAACATGCTTGTGCGTCATTGTACTACAGTTTGGAAACTTTCATTATAAAAGAGAGATAAATTTTACATTTATATAGCCTCTTTCTTCCTATAAGTTTCTATTACATATTAGTAAACGACATATGCAAAATTCAGATACAGCTATTCCCTGGAAAAGAAGGCAACAGCTCAGTGTGACCACAACCTGGGCAGCCGCAGGGGGAGGAAACTTTGGCCAAAGACTTCAGAAAAAAGTGACATGGGAACCATCAAATTTATGCAGAGGAAACATGTTGTTAATGTGAATGAACCAATGTAATAAAACACTGAAATATATTCCTTTAACAGTTCATTTCCTTGGGAAAACGGAGGGATGAAGCCACTCACTTTGGCCTGAACATGCAGTTCTAGGACTCCCAATCTATTTTAAGAACTTAATTACTTAGAGAGGAGTAAGTAGGAAGAAGATGATAAATTACTAAATTCTCTTTTTCAGAGGCGGTCAAGCTTCAACATAATGGCGAAAACAAAATAAAATGAAGGCGATGTCTACGTGGATGGGCACAAGCAGCCGAGTGTTTGCTCCACCTATGTTCCAAGGCAGGAAATGTCTGTGCAGTTTCAATGCTTACACCTGAAGCTGGCTTAGAGCAGGGGTGGAAAAAACACACAGGTGCACTCATTTACGTGCAAAGGCTCAATTGCAGCTGGAATCAAGTTGCAATGCCTAGGTGTGGCTAGCCCAGAAAAGGAAAGGGAAGCTCTACCTTCAGGGAGAGAGTTACAGCACTTTGGCATAGGCCGTGATTGGCAATAACCAGTTTCTGATACCCTTATGTCAGCCTTGTTCTATGCAAGAGCTCACCTGTTGTCAATGAAGACCTGTGCCTATGTTATCAAAAGCTGATCTAAAGAGGCAAAAATTAATGGGGGCTTTTATTTCAACAGACTTTAGGACAGGTTTTCCCACAGAAAGGACATTTTTATCTCACCTTTAGTACTTACAGTTTGTTCACTGTTTTTTGGCAGTAAGACAAGATGAGTACTTGCTGCTGTGGTTAAAAAACAGCTCCCTGTCACCCGTGGAATACTGGTGATTTTTCAAAACTGGTATTTCAACAGTGAATTAAAAACGAAGAGCTACAGATCAATACTTAAAATGGGATGGCTAACTTACAACATTATCCCTCATCCCTAACGTGAGCCAACAAAAAGGAGTAAAAAAAAAAACCTGGCCAACTGTTATAGCTAGCTTACATGTTGGAGGCTAAAGACAAGACCCTCAATATGTAATGCTATAGGGACTGGTACTATTATGTAATCTCTGTACATCAACTTCCAAAGCAAATGGTGGAACTCAGTACAAAGGAGCCAGGACTCTTGGTTATACATAGGTCCAGGGGTTCCCATTTTCCCTTCTCCCAAATGCTCTTAGGTGAGATGAGACTATCCAAAATTATTATGTTTCCACTTTTATCATGGGACAAATAATCCTTTGAAAAACATCCAATCTGCTCTCACCTCAGTTTTATGGCACAGACACTGAACAAACTTTAAACTTTCCAGATGTGTGTTTTTGTAAGGGAAAGCGGAATTTCATCCACTGTACAGAAATTCAAATTACCAACAGACAGAAACTAGCCACCGTTGTTTATTCATTTATCTGGCAAACATCGGGTTTCACAGTTCAGCTCAGGTGGAAAACAATCTTACAAGATAATTTACAAGTTCTTTCTCTTTAGAAAAATTTTCAGAGAATTTTCTACAGCTTCTCACTTCTCAGAGTCAATCTAGATAAACAACATAACCATCAGCAGTATTTGCAAGTGAGACAAGTGACAAATGATTAAACATTTAATGCCTTTAAACTGGAGTAATTACCTTCAATAGGGAACATTCACTGTCTTGGAGCACTTGGCTTAAATGGAAAGCTCAACTTTATCAATATTATAAATTCATTCTATGTCTAACTCACTGCAAGGTAAATAGAATTAGTGGAGCCCATAGCAGAATTGTGTGAGGTACAAACTAAACCAACTTTGCAAGGACATAATTAAAAAAATCGATGAATTTTGTGCTATTCCCTAAGCATGTGCATGGGAAGCACATCACAGCGGCTGAAAATCCCAGAAACTTTGTCCCTACTTTCCAGTAGAGCCAGCGAGTCTTGGCTGGCTCAAGTCTCAGAGAGGTTTACAGCTATTTTGCCTTCTTACTGTCATGTCCTGCTCTAAACCAGATGTTACTGACCAGTCTAAACCTATATCCTTGTACAAAAAAAAAGGGGGGGGGAGAGGAACTTGAAGGAGCAAGAGTGGCAAGTATTGGAAGTGAGCTGACGAAAATCTAATCCACAATCTACAGAGCTGCCATTTGGTCTGCTCCTGGGATGGACTAGTAAAAACTGACATCATTTGAGAATGACTCCTACGAAAATTCAAGGACACTTGGGAAATATGCAAGTACTGGAGGACAGAGCTGTGCAAAAAGCACTCTTAGTAACCACAGATTTAGCTCCTCAGAGATGGATAGAAATAAGAGAAAATAATATTCTAGTCAGGGGTAGGGTTCCTACCTGCTGGAAGAAAGGCATTTTTCAGACAGCTCTTGCAAAAAGCTAGGTTTTGATGTTAGCACTTGTGTATAATGCACATCATCTGTAAATATTAGAAAAAGGCTGGGTCTTCTTAACAGTTATTGTTGATCTATCATTTATGGTTTAGAAAAAGGCTAAGCACAGATTCAAAAGCCAACACACATAATGAGGGAAAGAAAACAGCATATTTTCATATATAGATACTACACGCATACAACGACTGCAATCAAACACATTGACACTAGTATGTTTGTATGGATATTCACTGCTGAACTCTTGTTCTCTAGGCTAGACTCACAGTTTTGAGGCTGAAGAGGCTAAATCAAACATAGAGAAAATTGAACTCATACTTTTAAAGGACCAATTCATGCTGTGACAGCACCTCAAGAATAGCCTAGTCGTAAACATTCCATTATTCACAAAAAATAGATAGCCCTTTCCCTGCCACTGAATACGAAAAAAAAAAAAACAACTGTAGATGCAGCCTGAACAGATCTCTTCCTTTTCTTTTCAAAACTATCATCTTTAAGCCAGATCTGGGAGCAAGACAATAACAACTGAATATTCTGATCTAGTACCACTTTCACAGATAAATCAGAACAGGAATGGAAAAAAACAACCACCCAAAAAACAGGAAAGATACTTCAAGTATCTGAATACAATTTATATCTAGTTAAAGGAGTTTCTCTGCTGACCCACTCAGATCAACATAAATAATTTATTCCCATAACTATAATGTCACTGCACATCAAATGTATACTACATTTTCAAGAACTAGGCCAATGCTTTCCACATTGGCCTTTTACAGGAATCCCATTAGCTTTCCAGTGGAGCAGGGCTCTTGCACGAGATGAGTATTTGTGCATCACCATGCTCCTTCATCCACCCTCACAGACAAACTGGATTCTCACAGACTCTGGGAGTATTTATGTTTGCTAACCCATTTTGGATTTCCTTTCTTTTGTTTTACACTTAAATATGATCTCCCATGGAAAGTGGATTAGTAGGAAAATGCTTTTTGTAAAGAATTCAGTAATTCCAATCTTTATTCCTTAGAAAAGAAGAAAGCCAGAGAAACAAAGATATAGATTATATACTAACAGGACTTTTAGGATGCAGAACTCAAATATTAATTCATGTCAAATTTATACTAAATAGCAGTGAATAATTTGTTAGGTACTGCACTATAGACATTTGCCCAGAAATGCTGTGAGATTGTGATCTGTCCCCACAAAAAATTCTGATGGCTTGAGGGATGCATTAGGAAGACGTTAATATCAGCAAAATAAGCCATAATACCTGATCCAGAATCTATCTGAGTAAATATAATGACTCCCTCTGATTTATTTGGCCTTTAAACTGGACTTCAACTCAGTTGACTAGAAGTGAATACACTATTATTTTTCGTGACTGCCTTATATTAAATTGCTATTGCAAAAAAGCATACAAAAATAGCTAGCAGTGGATACAGCTAGCAGTTGATACAGCACATTAATCCTGTGAGGGCACAGCCAATCAGTTTCAGTGTAACCAGGTTAGTTTAAACAATCTTCACATGAGATGTTGGTAACTTTTAAGATCATTTAAACCATTCTAATACAAAGCAGATATCACAGCTGATCACAATGCTTTAGGTAGCCTTTGTGGTAGTACTAGTACTGAATTCTGCTCATTCTGCTATTTTTCTAAATAAAGTACTTTTCCTTTCGTTTCCATTTTTCATCTGCAGACAAGATTCTGCAACATGGTCTTCCACTACCCTCAGCACAGCATCGCTGGCAAACTCTGCCCACTCTCCAATTTTGCTTCTAACACCTGCAATTCAAGTCATAACAAACTACATCAATGAACTCTGCTGTATCTTCACAGTTCCAGGAATCTCATCAGCAAGAAGATAGATGAAATATTTTAAAAAACAGAAAAGAAAAGCAAAATGATCAGCAGAGAAAGAAAGGCTTGATTTATAAAGAGTCTCAACCACTGTGATAATCAATAGTGCAACACCTAGGGTTCAGTTCAGGCCCCAGGAGTGGAAACCTCAGCCTTGAGTCAGACTTTTGTTGTCTTACACAACACAAGGAACAAGAGATACCTAGGAGTGTGACTCAGCTGTAAAGATAGCATTAAAAGTTTTTAATTAGAATTCCTTTTTCAAAACAATTTCTTTGCATGCTGGTACAGGGGAAAGATAAAGTTATCGTCTTTCTAACAGAGCAGAAGCATATCTCACCCGGAAATGCTCAAAATTCAGTATTTCTGAATATCATAAATGAGCTAGATTTTGAAACAAATTAAGAGTGGAGCCTCCATCACAAGACTATAGCGCAAGTCTTGTATTTTTTCTTGAGTCTGACCCATTCAATTGCAGGGTGTGTCTCCAGGGCTGCAGGAATAGCTCTCAAACCCAAGTCATTCATGGCATGCCTGCTAACACCACACAGACTTCCATAATCAGAGGTGTCAGCCATTGCCATGTTTATGCTAACTTACTATTTGTCAAAGCTAGAAGCCAATAACTAACAGCTGAAATTCAGTGAAGAACAGCTTTGTAGAGCTCATCATCGCTGTGCTGCGTGAGGTAGCTGACAGTCCCTCCACTGCAGGGGAAAGTGAGAGAGGAACTGAAGTCACTCCAGAGCCTTACACCTGCACAGCTCCAGCACAAGTTTAGCTGAAGGACCTAAGACCACTATCCCTGAGCTGCGTGGCCCTCCATCTCCTGTTCTGACATAGGAGACCTCTTCTTCAGCCAAGGCCTTGAGCAAGACTCATGTTCCTGAAGCTGCTAACTTTGATTTGAATTAATAGGTATGTACCTGCCCCTTCAGGTGTTACTGCTGCTACTAACCTGTTAGAGGGCACAGCTAGGAGTTCCTGCATTCCACATGTCACTTAAATTTGTCCCCGTGCATGAGCTGGAGCAATTCAGAAAGCTGTCCCTTTCCACCCTTCATTTAGGTAAGTAATTCTGCTTCCTAAGACTCCCGACTACAACTGTACTTTGCATCTACATGCAGGGACACCTGTGAACTCAGTCCCAAAACAGCAGGTCTTGTTCACTTGCTTTACTATGCTACTTCAGTCATGACTGATTCCTGGAAAACTGTACCACGCACACTGAGAGCTAGCACAGTCTCTAGATCACAACAAGCCCTCTGTGTAAGGATACCCTTATGTTCTTTGCTGTTCAGAAGCAGTAAGGGAGAGCAGAGAGAATTTCCTCACTCTACTCCAGCCCCTGTGGCTCAGCAGTGCCCTTAAAGTAGTGTGCTAACTTTGGGGTATCATGTAAGAGGGGCAGCAATAGCACTACCATGCTCTCTGAATGGGTTGCTACCATTTGGTGCTTAACTCATCCCACAGCACAACTAATAGACTGTGTCCCCAGCAGACTTGGCAAAAGGGCAAAAGGAAGGCCACTCTGTAGGCACCAGTTTCAGCTGCAACAAGGACATCAGTCTGCCCAGACTTGGCAAGGTGGAGGCAACTCGGAGCACACAGTGTAGCAGAACTCTTAAAAACCAGATCGATGGACACCTCAGCCCTTCCAGGGTATTAGTGGAGGCAGAGGGGGTTGAAGATCATAGAGTGAAGCTTGGAGAGAATTTAGATATCAACATCTATTTACGGATCTGGTCCTCAGACCTTTTAGCTACCAAGGTGGTATACAGTCAACATAGGCATTAGATAACATTTTTTTCATAAAACACTGAATAAAAAAGCAAAAGTGTGAGGGGGAACAATCTAGTGATGTCCTGTAGAGTTTGAATCCACTAACTTACTAACATAAACTTTGCATGTTATAGCACAGGCCACATGGTCAGGGAAGGGAATCTCAATGTAAGACCCTTGCTCAGTACAGACTTACAGATGGGTGGTGCCTGAAAGGTTAGAATTCGCGCAGGCAACGGTTAAACATGTCAAACTGTGTGCACCACTTTTTACACAGCAGAGTGCACTTAGATCAGCTGCAGAAAACACACACATCAACCCCTATCACACTGCCTGAAGCAACAAAAAAAAAAATACAGATAATTATACAGAGAAAGGGATTGTTCAGTCCATGGAACCATGAAAGGGGTATAAGCCATGTGTAGGTCTACTTGCCACATAAGGGCAATTTAAATGAACAGGATCATTAGTGAGTCATTTTAAACTGTTTTTTAGTTTCTTTGAAAGAAAAAATGTATTTGCAAGCAGATGATAACAAAGTCCATTTTAAGCAATAGCAATAATTCACTGCTTCAGATTTTGACCTCCTAACTCACACTGACTAATAACTCCACAGCATAAGTGCTTCAAGGCTGTGCCTGGAGACCACTGCAGTAGAGAGCAGTGCAGGTATTTGAAGCAAATCCTCTAGCTGTCACTACTTAGCATGCATTGGTTCTGTTTGCAGAATGGTCTTGGTATGTGCAAACTTGATTCCCTTTAGAGGAAACTGAACCGGAACTTCCTCTCCAGATATGTACTAATATAGCATTCAACTCCCAGCGAGGACACTGACACATAATTACTACTGCTACTAACCTATTACAGGGCACAGCTAGGAATTCCTGCCTCCAACATTTCACTTAAGTTTGTCCCAGTCCATAAGCTGGAGCCCTCCGTGCAATTTAGAAAGCTGTCCCTTTTCACCTCTGTTTCTCAAGGCTTCTGGCTACAACCAGTAAGTCTCCACAAGGTCTTCTAGCATTTACCAAACATACATGTGCCTACAGAAGGTAGGCATGCACCTACCTTAGGATGCCAGCCATCAGGAACTTCTGTGACCCTCCCGAAGTGGCTTTCAAGCTATAAAGGACCAACCTTTGCACGTGCCTTCCTACTTGTTGGTGACTGCCAGTCCTCAAGGTGTTTCTGCTGTCCCTTCTTTCCCTAAGATTCAATGTCCTTGTGGCTCATTATCCTTTCCGGTCTTTACCTAGTGTCCCTTCTGTTGCTCTCCCCACTTGCCAAGCCCTTTTGTTTCTCCTAACTTCCTTTCTGATGTTCCTCCTTTCTAGTGCTATCTTCTACAACGGCAAAGTCTGTCCCTTCAGCATCCCTGAAAATCCAAGTACAGTCTGAGTGCAAGGAAACAGCTTAGTCCATAAATCTCCACTATCTGCACTGAAAGTTTCTTGGCCAGCTGCATAAGCCAGTGCCAGTACCAGAAGGCTACCAGCCTCCCTGCAGGCTGCTAAAGAACCACCAATCAATGCAACAATAAAATCAACGAGGTGGAAACTATACTCTTGAAGATCAGAGACAACAACTACACTTCACGAGAAGTGCTGCAGAGCAGCCCCTACTGCAGAGATCCAGTGCAGATCTCTGGATGGGTGAGCATGGTGGTTTTCTGGATATGTATGGCCTGAAGATAAAGATACGCTTCACTATTGCTCTGGAGTCCTGCACCTGGACACCATAGCAGACCACTGTGAGGGCACCTCTTCGGTCAGCTCCTGCCACACCTGGGAGCAGCAACCTTGCTGCCATCATTCTGGAGTCTGACTGTCACCAGTGTACAGTTCCTCTATACACACAAAGGGAGTGCATGGGCCATCGCAGGGGCGCAGAAGAGAAGCTATGTATTATCACCAGTCTGATCATAAGGGCTTTTATGACTTTAATAGCAGCTCCTTAGGGCTGCAGGCTGCAGGATAAGTCTTCCCTGTGCCAGCCACCTATGTTAGAAACTGCTGAATGAGCATCAGTGATATGTGGTATTTGGTGATAAAGCAGCGCGCTGAAACCACAGTGCGGGGGTGCTGCTACACAGCCCGTCTCCCTGTGCAGCATGCAGTGTGGTGGTGGTAATGGTGCTGTGCACAGCAACACTGCATCTCCCTTCTGTCCCCACAAATAGCAACAGCAAAGGCTGGGGTGGCTTCTGCTTATCTAGAGCGCGAAGCAGCTACTAGTGGAGTCGCCACGAGTCTCTTCTGTTCCCCTCTCCTTACTCTTCCAGAAAGCAGGAAAATCATGCTGCACCATGCCCTTGCTGAAGGGTGACCAGCTTCCCAGAGGTCCCCTGGGCAGGTATATCCTTCCCCAAGTTGCCATGTGGCACACTAGTTGTTTCAGGTCTGGGAGAGAGAAAGGGAGAGTTTGTGGTAGGGTTCAGGGCCACTTTCATTCCTAGTTTTGGCATACAAGCATTTGCAACCCATAGCTGGATTCACTCCTAGAGTGCCACCTTCCTAGCCAACATGAACATCACTGTTCATTGTCAGCAGTTTGCCCTTAAATTTGAGGGCAGTTTGGAAAGGTAGAAATGGAGGTGTCTGATCCTTTGCTCCTATAAATCTCTCTAGAAAGGCATCAGGTTTTTCAGGAAAGGAAAGTACATGTTCTAAAATCACTTGACTCAGCAATAGGTTAGAAATATGTCAGCAGCATATATAAAAAGAATTTAGTCTTCTAGAAAGCAGTCTTTAAAGTAATTAATTTTATTCAGGAGAGTCTAGAAAATTCATGAGAGTTTGTCCTTACGGCACAGGACGCGAAAAGAGAATAGAAACCGGACTTATTAAAATTTAATCTCCAGAGGTAGTTCACAGAATTATTAAGCATATAAATGCAGTAATCAGGAGAGTTCTGTCTTCTCTGATTTCACATGGCCGTCCTTATGCACCAAAAATGTCATTTTTTCCCTCACATATAGAACTACCAGCACTACGCATAAGTGCTTTTATTAGAGATAAAAAGGCCTCAGAACCGAGGACAGGATGGACAAGTCCAATGAAATAGCCAAGAGCGTTCACATCAGTCATGCTGGCTCTCATACACTCCTTTCCACCCCTTTGGCAAGTGATTTAAAGATGGAAGCTTGAAGGCATCTAGCAATATCTAGTACTATCTAAGCTAAACAAATACCAGCAGAGAACATAGTCTCTCCTCCTCTTTCCTCAGATTAATCTGATTTACTGCATCTTTTCACAGATAAGCAGCAGTTAAGGTGCAGCCAGCTGTCCTTAATAAGGCCTATTTGTTTTCTTACAGTTTTGGCTAGGAAAATCAGTTAGGCTGGACTTGAGACTTGTTTTTTTTTCCCCCTGTGAGAGTAAGTGAAAATGAAGAGTTTTCCCCAAGTTTTGTAAGGACAGCTAGGTTGGGATTCCCAGCCACAACAAGGTGCCCTGAGCAACCCTGGCACAGCTCTGCATGCTCCTATGTCCACCACAGCCCTTCTGTTGGCTGGAGAAGGAGCCCATCCCTCCCTGCAGGGCAACCCAGGAGCTTTCAGGGCCATCCTGGGCCAGCCCAGCTATCACCCTCACAGGGCAGGGGTTGGGCTTTATTGATCTAACAGAGAAGCTGCTTCTAATTAGCCATTACCCATAACAGCAGACAATAAAAGCCTTCATTAATTCCTTCTGCATGTTGCCCGTGATGAGAGGATGGAGGTTAATCAGCTACCCAGAGAGGGTATTAAAAGCACCTAGATCTTGAAAGTGTGCTTTTTGATTACTGCTTCTTCTTGTTCTTTAGGATCAGGCTAAATGGAATAATAATAATAATAAGCCAGCAGATGCCTTGACATCACGGGCTAATTTGAAAAACAGTTCTTAAAAATATTATTCTTTTCTTATTGATACTATAGATGTCTGTTTTGCTTTTAGATTTTCCCCATGTACCCTACAGTGCTTTGTGCACAACTGGTCTCGTTCTACCTGTAATGAGTTTATGCTCCTCAAGGAACTGCTAAGTGATCCCTGTCCTTGCTCCTTGCCCCTCTGGACAGCACACAGCTGTCCTTGGCCCTGCTTCCACCTCAACACACCTGCAGCTTGACAAAGTGTCTCCTCCTTTCCCACAGCAGACAACACTGATGTAATCATTTCCACAAGAACTTTTGTTTCATTTTCATGATTTCCTCAATTTGATGGAAGACAGGAATGATCACTGCTAATGTTAACATCTCATTGGGGCCCAACATTACAAACCTTTCCTTACATGTGAAGTTTTACTTCAGTGACAGTCCTTAGATGAATAATGAAAATTTAACTAAGCAAAGGGATTACAAGATCAGGCCCATAGTGAGTTTCATAAACACAGTAAATATCTTAAATTTTCTACACACAGTTGATTGAGTCTTCTGTTACTTTTTACTATGGAAATACTGAGATAACACGAGCCAGGGCAAATGCAGGTCACAAAGATTAATATGTAGATTTATCATGGCTATAGTATACAAATGTACATTCTGGATGACCCAAAAAAATAATGAAACCTAAGACTGAAGCATTCGTAATAAGGGAATTTTGATATTTTAAACAGTTCTGCTTTATTTTATAAAGTTCCATTACCTCACAAATAATGTAGCTGTCATAACAAATACTAACAGTGATAGATACTAAGAAAAGTTGGACAGTGTGCAAAACTGTAGATACAGCTCAGCTCTTCAGATCTGAATTGACTTTAAACTTAATTGTTCTTGGATTGCTCAGCCCTGGCAAAGACCACTACAGTATTTATTGATTCACAAATCTAATCTGTATTAAATAGCATATAGTAAAATGTAATGCTGTTTTGACCTGAGCAGATTTCTTTAATACAAACAAAACAATGGGTTTTGTACTGATCCATCTGTGGGGTTAGATTTTTATTCAGAAGACTCATCCAGATCTCATAAGCTTTTTAAATACCTATAAAAAGTGTCAAAGGAAGAATAAGGTGCCCCATCATTTGCTAGGTGTATGCCTTCTATCATTTCTGACATCAGAACTGTTCTGACCTCAGGTTCACTGGAACTCTTTTAGGCAGGGGAGGTAGCATTACCATTTATTGAGTCTGTTTAGACCAGGACCCCATTTTCAGTTGATTATGATAAGAAAATTTAGGCAGGAAGAACCAGCTCCAAGGTCAGACCAGGCTGCTCAGGGCTGTGTCTGAGTGAGTCTTGAAAACCAACAAGGAGAGAGACAGCACAGCCCTGCAAGGCAACCTGCTCCACTGCCTGACCGTCCTTATGGAGTGAAAGTATTTCGCTTTATCCAGTCTGAACCTCCCGCTTTTCAGCTTATACCTACTATCTCTCTCCATCTCACCAGGCCCCGGTGTGAGGAGCTCAGCTCCATCTCCTCGATGACCCCTGATAGGCACTCAGAGGAGAATGTTTGGTGTCCCGGAAGCCATCCCTTCCCCAGGCTGAGCAAGCCCAGCAAGTGCTCCAGCCCTCACTGCCTTGGGGCTCTCCGCTGAGCTCGCTCCAGTTGGTCCGTGTCTTTCCTGCAGTGGTGGCCCAGAAGTGGCTGCAGAACTCCAGAGGTGGTCTGATGAGTGCTGCGTAGAGGGGGATGATCCCTTCCCACAATCTATGGGCCTTGCTCCTGCCCATCCAGTCCAGGTGCTGCTGGCCCCTTTGCTGCCAGGGCATACCAGTGGCTCGCATTCAGCTCGCTGCCTGCCACAACTCCCAGGGCCTTTCCCACAGAGCTGCTCCCCGGCCCCTCCATCCCAGCTTATATCATTGTAGGAGCACTTTCTTCCTAGGTGCCAGGCAAGTATCTGCCTCAAAGAAAACTGCTACAGAAAATTGCAGATAACTCATTTTAACCATTTCTATGAACAAGTAGCAAAGGATAAAGATGTTGTTGTCCAAGTTAAAAAAAAATTCAGGAATATTTTCATCAAGCAACAGTCATTCCTTAGTTGTTGGGACTCAAGGTATTTTGCCGTCCTCCAAAAATACCCCTAAAAGTTGTCTATGAAGAACTGATGGCTGCAGGAGGTTGAAGGCTAGCACGATTGAAACGCCAGAATGTTCCTGGCAGAACAAACTGTATCATAAAACCAAAATGGTTCATGGGGAGTTGGGTTCCTGCAAACCTTCAGGGTAGTCTGTTAGCACTGAGCTCTAGCTAGGCAAGCTCTTCTCCAAGCAGCCTCACCATAATGCCGTCAAGTACTGCAACCTGAGCATAACCTAATCCAGAATATGTCCCTGGCACTAGGGTGTGGAGGTATATGGTTCAGTTTTCCTAGCTTCCATGCAAGTTGGATTTGTTGTGAAGAGAAATTCCTTTTTATTCCTGGTGCCTGTTAAGTTCATAAACCTGAAGCATTCTGGTTCCCCATACCACCCACTTTGATCACAGTTCAGCTGTAAGGGGCTGAATTTCCTTTGGACTAGAGAAGTGTCATTCCTGAACAGAATTAAGGGGTTGCTTGTAGATACTTGAGATTCACTGAAGAGAAGAAACTGCCACGCGAAAACTTGAGACGAAATTGGCTGGGCATCACTTGATGCTAGGCCAGTCAGGTGGAACAGAAGGAGATCAGTCCAATATCAGCAGAAATAGAACGTACAGATCATAGAAATTAGCCCTCTGGCATCAGCAAACCTGCAGCTCCAAGTGCTTCAGGGACTGCAGCAAATGGTTACTAACTCGCAAGGGATAGACACATCTGGCTGATGCTGTTGGCTTTGCTCAAGGTAACAGAATATTAGTTTGTACATTTAGGCACTGTGAACACTTATTTGGGATGCTGGAAAACATGCATGCATAACTTACCCTAGGGGTCTCCTTCTCGTATTATTCTGTGACATCAGCTGCCCTTCTTACACAGAAATGTTAGGGTAGCAAATTCAAGTTAGGAAATGCCAAAATTCATGCAATTCTCATTCACCTCTCTCATGCTTGGGGTTATGTTGTGTTTCACTGCCTATACATCAACCAAAGCATTAATTAGTTCAAGCTATGCAAATTGTTTTAAAGAGCTAAAAAGCCTAGTTTGCAATTTAAAATGGGATCCAGATGCTCTCATCATTTCAAGAGAGAAAGAAAGGCAGTAAGTGGTAACTTTTTCTCATGTTACATGGCATGCATCCAAGTTGAACTTGCATGTAAAAATAAACCTCATGAGTTCATTGTTCAGAACTTACAGCCAAATGTCCTGTTTGTCTTCTGTTGAGTTTGAATGTTTTGTGACTAAGTTGTATAAAACATACTTTAAAAAAAAAAAACAGAAACAGTAACCAGCAAAATCTAAACAATATAATGATTTATTTCTTTGTGCACTTCTAGCCATTGCACAACATTTGGATCTTCTGATAGCATTAATTTGAAAATAGCCTAATTATTCATTTATTTCTCCATTCCCATAGAAACTCTGACAGCAATGATTCATTTCTAAGAATTACTAAGTCCCTGACCATGCAATTCGTACCATTCTTCTCTACAAGACTCAAATAGACAGCACATTGCCTTGCAAAGAAAGCTCACCTGAGGGATAGATTAACTATTTTTGTTTGACAGCTTCACTCTCTTGGAAATGGCTGGCCTTGCTTTTTCACCACAGGTGATTTGCAAAAAACCTACATGCTACAACTGGTATGTTCTGCCTTGGTCAGAAGAAGAAAGAATTGAATTTTCTCTGTGAAACTGGAAGCTTTTGAGGTAAATGCAATCCTGCTGCAAATGAGGAGGGATCATGCAGCTTAGCACAATTGCATCATATACTGCAAGATGGGCAAAACACCAGGTAGCATGAAGTGACGGGGCTAAGACCCTGACAGTCACTCACTTGATCCAGGTTAGTCCTTATCTAACATTTAGTATAGTGTATAGCAGAAGAGTGAGTTCCCCAGAACACTGGGAAAATAAGTGAAAATGGCAACTGACACAAAAGTGTCAGTCAAAAACCAGATCCCTTCCCCACTATCCAGATCCTTGATCCTCCGAATCTCTATGCACCTGACCATGCATACTCATCATTTCCCTGGGAGCTGGGCTTCAACTCTGGCTTCCAGACCTTCTCAGTCCTTAGCCTTCATGCCAAGACCATGAATAAAGGTGACATTTGTGCTAATTTTGATGATACTCAGGTGCTGAAGAACTTGCTCAGTTACGCTACCTAAAAACATCAGCTGTGTTGCACTGCAGGACAGCTGATGAACTGTACTTATAGCCTCTACAACAAACTGGTCACTAAATGAAACCCATGCAATGAATAGTTTCTCTGGCAGGAAGAGGTGAGCGCAGGTCGTAAGGGTTGTGCACCCTCAGATTTGTAATGCAAAGGTAGAAAAAGGTACGCCAGCTCCATCATCTTCCACAGTCCTTTTCCCTCAAAAGGATGTTGTAGCAAGACCAGCTTAATAGCGCACAACGCACCTTTGGACAGAAAGATTGTTTTGGCTCCCTAGGTTTGTCAACTAGATGTGAGTAAGTGAGAAACAGAAGCAGAAAACACTGCACACCTGCTATATGCGAAGTGACTATAAAGCTATTCTGTAGCACTGAAGAGCAGCTCTGCCCTTGACATTCATAAAGAAACATTAAGAAGTTTAAAATGGTTCTTAGGCTGCGGGGTGAAGTCAAGAATCTTGAATTATCTTGAATTTCCAGATTACACCAGAGAGAGTACGGTCTTTGGATGATAGAAGGAAACTTTGCATAGGGTCAGCTAATCCCTTCTCTGCTGCCTGGCTAGAAAATGGACAGTAGGTTTTGATGGCTCTCCTTCACAGAGCAATGGGGCAATCCTGCTCCAATCTCATCAAGTCAAATGATTGAATCCATGGAACCTTTGAAGGTTTCAGTTTGAAATGACTTCAAAACAAAATTCAAGCATATAAAAGGAAAAAAATCAGATAAATAAAAAACACAAATCTTGTTTTCAAGCTGTCATTTGCAGTGACACCCATTTAGGTAGTGCTACAATTAAGCATTTTGTATCTATATTAACATATATTTATAGCTTTCATATGAAAATGCAAGCTAGTTTTTGGGCAATAAAAAATGAGAAAATCATATATCTGTTAACAACTGCATTATAAGATTAATCTACAGGTATAATAGAAACTAAAATGACATTTGCAGGGATTTCTCCCACCCTCAAAATCTGTACATTTAGTCAGATTGGCAGCTCTCCGTTTACACTGCAGCCCACTAGTTTTGGTGGGAGTGATCTATGAGTAACTGTCAGCAGAGAAGGAGCAGATTCTTAGTGAAGTTCATTAATGAACATGAAATTGAGTGTATACCAAGCACAATGAGTTCTTAATGAGCTTGTACATCTCTGTGTGAACTGTTAAGTCAGACTAGTAAAGATACTTGATAAGAAGTATCTTCAAGATCAAGAACTGAGCAATGAGCTCTGATTCTCTTAACGAATGATGCACAGAAGTATTTTGGAGAAGATTTTGCTCTTGCTATTATCAGTCATTACTAATGTACCATTTAGCTGTACAAGATAGTTTATAACAGGTAGAATTTGTCAAACACAGCGTAATTCCTGTCACATGATGCTGAGAGTACAGAAGAGGTGACAGCGGCAGTACAGTAAAAGCAACTCAAAAAGACGTCATTTAGGTTCTACACACTGACATATGATCATACCATTCTAGCAATCAGAGCAGGACTTGGTCATGCAGATAGAAAGTAATTTCATTTGATGACCAAATGCAGAATGGAAAAATCCCAAAGGTTTGATCCTGATATAGTAGGAAATGCTAATATCCAAGTTGGAAGTACAATTTAAAGCAGAAATACTATAATTTCAGTATCTGTAGTATAATTTAAACTCCACATGGACTGCAGGCACTGCTTTTAGCTATGGTTTAAACAAGGAGATGAAAAGGAGGAGGATAAAATGAAGAGTAAGTGATTAACCAGGAATGTCCAACACAGACAGCGTATCTAATTAGTGATGTGCTGTATTGATGTGGCAGCTTCTACTCTGCCTTAAAATCCAAAGTCACGGTGACTGAGACACCAGAAAAAAGTTGCTATAGGCTGGAAATATGGAGTTTTCTGTCCAAAACATGGGCTGCTTGTCTATTATCTATTATAGTATATCTATTATAGTGCTGAGGAATGTTCCTAGTCCCTGAAATCTCATCATCTGTACTGTTAATTTATTAGAATAGTTTTTAGCAAGCCTCTTTCACATCCCAGTATCATAATTTGCAGTATGGTTTGGGAGCTAATACAGGCCAGATACCACTCCCGGGTGGCAGTCTGCATGCAGCCACTCTGGTCTGGGGTCCCTGGGGTGAAGGAACGTGACAGTGTGGATGTGCGTCATGCCAGCTGCTTTGTGCTGGAAACGGTCCTAAGTACGTTTAGTTTATTAGTAAAGAAGCAGCCCTTGGATCCCATAAGCAGTGAGCTGGCAAGGAAGATGTGGGCTCAGATGAAGAAGTTTCACTTTAATTTCTTCTTTCTTGCCATCTCTGATTTCTCAGGAGGCCAACGCACTAAGGAACAATATGTTCCACCTCTTCAGCTTGGACTGCTGCATGTAGCCATTGTGTAGCCATTGTGTTCTCTCACACAACTGATGAGAGAACCTGTTCATCGAACAGGATGCTAGTTTTGTGCAGGAAAAGATTTGGTATGTCCTTTCCCTAAGTTCAGTGTGTTTCATGGATTCAACACATGGGTGCCCCTTTATATGGTTTTAGTTCACGTGATTCAGCTGGAGTAGTTTGATAGAGCTCAAACTAAACAAGATAGAATCACTGCTGCCTGACTGTGAAAATGGCTTGAAACTGCAGCAGGGTTTGCACTGACCAGCTAATCAAGATTGTGTATATGCTGCCTGTTCATGGTTTGCAGTTTTTTATAGCTTTTTATAGCAACAGATGCTTTTAGTAGCAGCTTTAGCCAAATCAATGTTTCTCCTTCTCCGCATGTCAAAGGCCTACAGACTTTCCTTTCAAAAGGAAAGTGTAGATCGTGTTACTGATATCCCAGGCTGCAGCCATCTCAAGAGTAGGTCACTGAAATCTTTTTTGCCAAGGATGTAGATATACATTATATTAAAGATATCTGAAGATGGAACCTGACAACTGTTTGGTGATGGATGTCTTCACAGAAGCATGAAACCATTGATCTGCAAGAGGAACTAATTACCTTTCCGTATAAATTATTGCCTCTTTCTCCATTAGTGTTGCAGACCACAGAAGGTTGAACTGTAGATCTCAAATTACAGGCAGAAAGGAAAACCTAGCAGCAGGCTACAAAGTTGGAATTTAGCCCACTGCTTCATCCAAAACAGTCTAATTGAGTATATACCAGTCTGTTGACCTACAAAACATATAGTCTCCAAGCCTTGGACAGAGGTCAGGAAAAAGAGGGAACGGGGTAGGATTGAAGGGAGAATGGGGTATTATTACTTAATTATCACTTGGGAATTTTTAAAGGCTTCATCGTGGTGAGCTGTTGTCTTGTATTTTAGAACTATGTACAAGTCTTTAAGGGATGAGAGAAAACAAACAATAAATGATGGTAGAGGTTGGGGACATAGAGACTTTTTTTGAAATTCTGTTTAAATATAACAGGCCAGAATGAAAATAGCTGGGGCCAGGCTAGGGGGACATACAGGAGTGAAATAATGGACAGCGTAGTAGTGTCACAGAATTTTCTTTACATCTGTAAGGACAGATTGTTGAAGCAGAATCACAGAATCACAGAACGGTTGAGATGGGAAGGGACCTCTGGAGATCATCTAGTCCAACCTCCCTGCTCAAGCAGGGTCCTCTAGAGCACACTGCACGGCAAACATCTTTGAAGGAAAGACATCAGTGGCTGCAGAGCAGCAGGGGGCTGAGCTAGAGGGACGGATGTAGCAAGGATCTCTCTAGGAGAGGCTAGCTGTTGTATCAGTGCAACAATGCCCTCCCAACCTCACCTTTGCCACATGACACAGTGTGTGTACACCGCCACACACAACTGGCAAAACTACAGTATGCTCCCAGAAAACCAGCCGTCCAGAGAGAAAAGATGAACAGCCTGGCAGTGAGGTTACTGAAAGTCCTGGGGGGTTGCTAAACACCCAATTCAGTGCCCAGACTTCTCTTTCAGTCGTGAGGACTCTTGGCAAACACTTAACCCAGGGCTGGAAGTGAGAAGGAAGAAGGCACCAAACACCCCTGTCCATGCTTGGAGGCTGGTCAGAGCTGAGGTATAAACCATAAAATAATGGGGAAAGAGCTACTTTAAAAGCAGAGCTTGCATTGACTCATTTTCATCCCTCCATCATCCATCCTGCTCTCTCTCACTTACTTCATCTTTTCCAATCAGTAGAGATAGATCAGATATATAAAGAAAGTTTTTTGGGCTGGAACTGATAACTTCAGCTTGCCAAATAGATTCAAAGGCTTTTTTAGGCATGTTGCAAATACAGAATTGCTGCAAATAAACCACATAAAGGGCTTTTAGGGTCATTTTCCTCCAGCTATCCCCATCCTCCCCCATTCACATAGCAACACATTATATGCTTGCTCTCTCTGTAGCCATGGCTGCATATACAGCCCAGTGACAGCAAACGGGAGGGGACTTTTCACAGAAGTCCCCACTACAGGGCACTGTGGCAGAACAGAACAGGAAAATTTCTGGCACTCACATGCGCAGCAAAGAGCAGCGTCTTGGGGCGGCTGCAATGGTTATCATATTTTCAGAACACTGTAGAGTGTGGAGTTACCACAGCGGGGTCACTGTGTCACTGGTTACCGCATGAAGTAAAAGATGGCAATTTAGTAAATTATTTCTACTCCAGTATAACCAAAACCACATTTTCACTTAGCATATTCCCTGAAGTCTCTAATTGCTCCTCTCCAACTTTTTACTAGAGTAAACACTTTTGTTAGTATGTAAAGGAAACAATCTGTCTTTGGGTGTGCGTTTTGTTTTCTCCAGGGGCTGTCCAGAGGGATGAATTAGCTTGATCCAGAGCTGAACGGTGCCCTCATTTGCAAAAGTGCAACCCCACTGACTCCAGAAGTCTTTGATTTCCCCACCCGTGCAGGAGGACTGGAATAAATTACTCAAAAAGGCCAGCCCTGTTCTTCTCTTTCTTTTCCACTGGTGTGGGTTTGAAGTGGACAGAGCATGCCTGTTCTTCTGGAGCTTTGAGACTGAAAAAAGAAACTCAGTCCTTGCAGGAGTCCATATAAACAAGAACCTGGGAATTAAGAACCCACTGCTGGACGGCACAAGATTTGTCTCCAATATTTTTTTCCCTTGATGCACAAAGACAGCAACACTGGTCGATAATTTAGCCAATATTTTGCTGATGACTGACAGCATACGTTGTTGGCTGGAAAAGCAAAGTGCATTAGCATTACTACATATCGTTTTAGGTCATCAGTGGAGCAGTTTACACAATTAGGATTGTGGGTTGATGAGGAGTGTTGTGCTTGTTGATCACATCTTCAGAAATAAAAGTTAGCCATACCTTAAGAGCAAGTAGTCCCATTATATGCTAATTTAAACCCTAATGTATCTTATGAACCTCCATCTAACTTTTAATGTAACAGCCAGCTTTTCCTTTTTTATATCTACTGCTACGCGATCTGTTGAATTCTATGCAAAATGCTAGTAGGATTGAATTACTGTGTTATAACAAAAACCTGTTAATATGCTACACTGGACCTTCTATTAAAAATAAACAGGAAAGCTTCTCTCTCATCCCACTGGAACTGAGGGCCAAATCCAACTTCACAGTTTCCTGTTTGCATTCCTCTTTTGTTTTGTCATTGCTCCTAGTTTTACTAGTGAACCACACTGTTTAAGTAAAATAATTTTCTGAGGTGAGAGCTCCTGTAAATGCTTTTATAAGACTTTGTATCATCCGTCCCAACTACTCAGCTGTACATCCACTGGCTCACAAGAGAACTCTAAGGCAACTGAAAAACAAAACCAACATTTGAAAAATAATCAGTTTATCACTTCCATTCTGCTTGGATTTAATTTCTTTTTGCATTTATCATAGGATTGGTTATAACTCTGTAGAAGGAGAGATGTGCTGTGGGGGGAGTAAACAAGAGCAGGCTGCGATGGGCTAAGGTATACAGAGCATCTGTTCAGAAAATGTTGCCAACTTCCTAGCCTCCTAGCTGAGATCATATTCTTTTACATCCATGCTCACCACAGTGGTACCTGAAGTCTCCTTGGGCATGTGACGCTGTGGGGCCGTTTCCTCCATTTGACTGATAGTGAACATAATGATATATTAGGAGGTTTTAAATGCACAAAGGTCCATAAGGAGTTTCTTTCCAAGATCAACTGCATTTATTTTTGGCTATATGAAGCCCCTGTAGAAGAACCATGCAGGGAAGTAGATGGCATAAGCCAGACAGGGGAGACATGGAGAAAGCGTAGAGAGCTTGGGAAATGGGAGCTTGGAAAGGAAGGGAGACAGAGAAAAAGAACCATGTGGAAAAACAGACCATCTTTTGTCTGAGAGCATGGATTCTTTTCAGCAACAGCACTGATCCTCATGCAAGCAGACAATTCAGCAGACAATTCCTTCCTTCTGAAGGAATTTGTCATCAAGTAAATATTGAAAAAAACCCACAAAACTCTGCACCTTATTATTATGTGGGTGTTTGGAGTTGGGGGTGCTTTTTTTAAGTAACCTTGTTAGGGCCCTTGCCTGCAGGCTATTGTTGTTCGCAGTGACTCTCCATCTGTCTCAGATGCACACAGGGAAGAAATCACATTCATCATTATTGATTGCTTTAGGTCTTGAAGGGCTTTGTAATGGAAAGGCCGATGTCAGCATAAGACAATAGGTATGGAGAGACCTTCCCTAGGCTTCTTTGTTTAGGCTCAGCGGGCGCCTCAGGCACTTTGTGTATATGTCTAAACTAAGCATCAGTCAGAAACTTGCCATGTCCATGGCATACAAAAAGCTGGTATCTCAACCCATGAGAAAATTTCACAGCCAGGGTCAAGTTTACTTTGAAGACTATGTTGTGAAGGGAGAAATGCCTTAGATTTTTAACAACACAAAGGTCAGGGCTGTTCATTTCTAGGTCTCAGTTCAGCTTAAAACTGAAGATAGAAGCCAGAGCTAAGTATTGCAACTAGGACTTTCAGATTATGAACTCTCACTAACGCTGCAAATCACCTGTACTCACTGCTTGGGTGTAAATCTTTCCCATAAAAACACTGGGCAAAGCTACTTCTGTTAAGAGAACCCACAGGACTTAAGTCCACAGGAGCAGCCTGGGTTACAGAAAGATGACATACAAAACTAAAAGGCTTTATAGCATTAGCAGTACCAATTTCAGTACCAGGTTTGTTTTCTCTACTATTAGAACTAAGAGAACAGCCATAGCTAGATTCCCCGTATTGTAAACTCATGCAATATTAGAGTTAAAAGGCTCTATCCTTTGGCTTCCAAAGCGATTACAAAAAGTTATTCCATTTTTGGGGGAGGCAAAGTCAGTGAAAAGTGGGAATAAATATTTTGAAACATATGGAGAAATTAATCGGAGAGATTTCTCCCATAAATTGTTTTCTCTTTTTTTTTCTCATTGTTCTTTATATGCACGTGTGCCCAGCACGTTTAACTTCATGAGCAGTGCAATCTTTTTACTGTTTTCTTCTTTCTGTTTCTGAGTTTTTCTGAAAGTGAAATACGGCATTTTTGCTATCTTGAAATTTCAATTTAGGCAACAGAAAGCTTGAAAGGACATTCAGCTGTAATAAATACTAAGAGATAACTCAGCTGAAGACCTGAGTTCTCTTTGCAGAGAAATACAGCTCTAATTTTTGCACACTTCTGCATTATCAGCCTTTGGTTGTGTGAGCAGCCTGAGTTACTAACACAGCCACTAGAAGAAAAGTCAAAACAGAGAGAAAAACCTGAAGATGGTAACCTAAAGACCTACTTTAAGCCTACCTAGATCAGCCAACCAAAATGCTGTCTGTGGAATAAAACAAGCTCTCATTTGAGAGAAAATGTGTCACTTGCTAGATATAGCTTTTAAAGCAGAAGTTGTGTTGTTTCTGCAACTTCCACTTTCCAAAATTAATTTCTAAATTATATCAGTTCACTAAAAGAGTCAAGTTTCTGAAGGCTGCCCCACCACCACCAGAATATTAGAAAAACAGAGGTAAACAGTGTTTTACTAAGAGCAACTCCATGATTCAAAACCTCTCCAGCTGGATTCATTAGATGTTATAAAGGCTTACCTCATACACTCACCAGCCAATTTCCCATATTATAGTTATTTGCATGTTATGGGATGCACTTAGACCTGCACTACCCTCCCGTTCAGATGAGGGATGCTTTTACCTCTCAGGAGACAAAGAAAAGATTTTCAAAACGGGAAACTTCTGAGATAGTCAGTAAGCATTTAATAGTGTTCATAATAGGGTGTTTTCCTTTGTGACACTCACTGTCTACACAATGTTTGGCCAACTGCTTCCACTTAAATAAACTTGATATTAGTGGCTAAAACAGTATAAGGACAGAGCTACTGCCCTGCCTTTAAGCTTAGCCTTTCCACATCAGGTATTCTGAAGTGCTTTGCACTCACCATGAAACTGTCTTGGAAGAGCACTGAAGCTAAGGACCCAGGGTAGCATTTCTATCAGTGGTTTCTTCAGTGATGCAACCTACTTGAGGCATTAATAGCCACGGCAGAAATTTTAGACAACAACTGAAGTCCAGTTTAGGTGGAATTTAAACACCTGAATCCAAGAAAGGCATTTGTACCAAACCAAATCTGTCTAAACCCATCATTACTGGTTGTCTGTAATCACAGCCATTTCTGCAAATATGCATACCCCAAAGCCATCTTGGCTCTGCAGCACACTTCAGTGCCTTGGGATTCACAAGCTGTCACTCCAAGTACAGTGAAGCCATATCTGCATTAGTAAATGAATCAGTGCTTGGGAACATTTCTGGCAGCTGGAATACTTTTGTCTGTACAAATTCTGAGAATGGCCTAGGGGTTTGGCCCAGGTCAACCAGCCTTTTCCGAAGCAATTCCTGAGCACAGTTTGAGAGCTGGAGGGTCCCAGGGACCTTTCCCAGTAGGCAACATGCATGCAGTCACCCAGCTGTGAGGATGACAAAAATTTACTTACATAGATGTGGGCCGTTCTGTGCTGGTCAACTTCAGCGCTCAGGAACATCCTTGACCCACTTCATGTATTAATAGAGATGTATTGAAGAGAGTCCAATCCAGTATATAACCGGGCATCCCTAATGCTCCAACAGTACTAACTCCAGTGCACTCAAGCTATGTCACTGTGCAGGAAGGAATGATAGACTGATAAAGCCAGAGAAAGAGAGTAAGTAAAAGAGTGCCTGCATTCAGCCTGTTGCCTACAGCGCTCCCATGGTTTGGTGAGTGGTCTTAGGTTCTTGTTCCTGCTGTGGAGTTGATTGTGCATTTTTTATCATCTAATGACTCTTTAATGGATATACAGTCCCCAGGATATGGGACATAACAGCAGTACTTGTGTTATGACACACCAACAAGCTCTGTGAAGCTCTATTTCCACTTGAAGGGAGGAATTTTTAATGACATTTACGAAAAGCAAACTTCATACATGTCATTAACTGCTCTAGTCAATGGCTAAAGAAAGTAGCATATAATTTAAATACACATTTGAAAAAAATACAGATGAATCAATACTAAATTAATTTTTAACAATTGCAAACTCCCAGGAATAATTAACCAGCAAGGCTGATATGTAAGAAAACAAAGTCTGGTATATCCAAACTAGAGCTGGATACAATTTGAAAGGTAATTTATACAGTTCCAAAAATACAGATTCAAATCAACTGAAGTTGGTAACAAATCAATGCTAATTCAGCAAATAGAAAGCGAAAAATTTTTGGGATGAAAAGATGAGCAAACAAAAAAAAAAAAGATGGGTATTATCCAAATTAAAAAAAAACAACTACTGCACTCTTTCCTTTAAATAAACTAATACAGCTTAGTGTGAGATTTGGAGCTTGTGTCTCATTATTTTTGGAAGACATGGAAAGGCTGAGACATGGGCCATGTCAGATTCCATTATATGTCCGTATACTCAGAAGTTTATATTGGTACTACCACTTTTCTGGTTTTATATTTCTCTGATTTTCCATTCTCAATTTTTTTTTGTTATTATTGTCACAGCATGTTGATTGGTAGTTCCAGTCAAGTGAGATAAAGCCTGTATTCAACTATTCATAGGCAGTTTTCACAGAAATTTGTGTCTATTTTTATGACATCTGTTGTTGCAATGCCAGAAATAAATGTAATATCCCTATTCTTAATAGGCAGAGACTTTAAATGGCAGAGCTCTGAGAAAGAGACTAAGACTCAGAATTGAAATATTTTCAGACTGAGGTAACAGTTAGCACGAGTTAAGAGAAGGCAGAATCCAACAGGTGAAAGATCTCTCAGGACAACTATAGAAGAAATAAGAGAGACCACAAGGTTCCCAAATCCAAAAACACTGCTGAAGCTATATAATCATCTTTCAGTCAGGAATATATTTGACTCAGTGCTTTTTTTCTTTTTTTTGCTATACACACTTAAAATTCCTACCTTTGTCAAGACTAAGGTCAGAACATGTTCATCTCAAAATTTTGAGAGTGTTTATGTGACAGAATCACAGAATCACAGAATCACAGAATGGTTGAGGTTGGAAGGGACCTCTGGAGATCATCTAGTCCAACCTCCCTGCTCCAGCAGGGTCACCTAGAGCATATTTCCCAGGATCGCATCCAGGCGGGTTTTGAATATCTCCAGCGAAGGAGACTCCAAAACCTCTCTGGGCAACCTGTTCCAATGCTCTGTCACCCTCACAGTGAAGAAGTTTTTCCTCATGTTCAGGCGGAACTTCCTGTGGTTCAGTTTGTGCCCGGTGCCTCTTGTCCTGCCACTGGGCACCACGGAGAAGAGACTGGCCTCATCCTCTTGACACTCCCCCTTCAGATACTTGTACACATTTTTGAGATCGCCTCTCAGTCTCCTCTTCTCCAGGCTGAACAGGCCCCGCTCTCGCAGCCTTTCTTCACAGGAGAGGTGCTCCAGTCCTCTCATCATCTTTGCAGCCTTCCGCTGGACTCTCTCCAGCAGTGCCATGTCTCTCTTGTACTGGGGAGCCCAGAATTGGACACAGCACTCCAGGGGAGGCCTCCCCAGGGCTGAGGAGAGGGGCAGGATCACCTCCCTCCACCTGCTGGCAACACTCTGCCTAATGCACCGCAGGAGACCCTTGGCCTTCTTGGCCACAAGGGCACACTGCTGGCTCATGTTTAACTTGTTGTCCACCAGCACTCCCAGGTCCTTCTCGGCAGAGCTACTTTCCAACAGGTCAACCCCCAGCCTGTACTGCTGCATGGGATTATTCCTCCCGAGGTGCAGGACCCTGCACTTGCCTTTGTTGAACTTCAGGATGTTCCTCTCCGCCCACCTCTCCAGCCTGTCCAGGTCCCTCTGGACGGCAGCACAGTCTTCTGACGTGTCAGCCACTCCCCCCAGTTTGGTATCCTCAGCAAACTTGCTGAGGGTGCACTCTGTCCCTTCCTCCAGGTCATTGATGAATATATTGAACAAGACTGGACCCAGGACTGACCCCTGACAAGATGCTGCTGGTATATATAAAGGATGAAAAATAACTTTTATAAGAGAAACTGTGATTTTTAACTTCCAGGTAAATATAATAATAAGCGAAAGAATTTACTTTTCCAATTGGCTATCTAGAATAATGCTAACACTGTAATAATAATTTGTGTGAGCTATTCCAATGTAAAAACAGAAAGTCTAGTTGTACTCCAAGAAAATTCAATAATTGTCAATGAGAACAACAGAACTGATTTTGCTGAATTTACCTCACGGTAAAATTGAAGTACTTTATCTTCTTTGAGTTTTTTCCAACAGTATGGGTAAGTAGATTTTCTATCCTGAAGTAAAAACGTATGTTTTGCAGTAAAAACGTTACTTCTGGTTTTCAGACTACCATGAGTTCTCAAATTATACATCCCTTCCCATGCTTAACCAGCCATTATACTGATTGCTACATAAAATTACTCAGTTAATTCAGTTGTCACTGTATTTTGAAGGTTATACAACTTAAAATAGTTACGCTATCTTTTAGTTTGACCTTTGTCAGTCATCAAAACATTCTTGGAAGCAGCACTGTTTAAGGATTGGTGAAGCTGTGATTTTTAGGCATATTTAAAGCAGTATCTGAAAACTGAAGGCCGGTCTCTCCTTTGCAGAGATTAAATTCTGTTTCCCACACAATATTTTATAACATTTTTAATCTTTGAAAAGAAATTAGTCATCTGCTGAAGAACATTTTCTACTGTTTATGAAATGAACAAGCCAGGTAAGCAAAAAGCATTAGTTAGCAATCAGTTTCCTCATCAGTTTGACCCCCACAACGGAAGCACGTACTAAAACACTACAATGATGGATTGTTTACTTAGGAATTCAGATATTATACACTCTCAAAGGCAGCCTGGAGACACAGCTGTAGTGATGGGTACAGCTTAAAAGTGGAGGGGATGATCTACTTATTAAAACTGGAGCTTTCATCTGTTTAACAAGCTCTGGAACAAGCTACAGTTCTGAACAAGCTAAACTGAAGGGACAGCTGCAGTCAGGCCAAGAAGGGAATTAATCTGAAATGCTGAATATTTTGTCCACATAAACGAATGAATTGCAGATTCAACATTAGATATCGAGTAATCAGGGTGCGCTCATGTAAAGTTAAAAAAAAAAAAAAAGGCCTTTAGATTTGGTCCTGTGTGCAGTGATTTAACTGGAAGGGAGTGGCCCTTTATAGAGTGGTGATTTAGAACTGTGGACGTGGTGGAAGGAGGCTGGCAAGAAATGCAGACTGATGTCATTGCTGCCTGACAACAATTTCCTGGCTCTGCTTGGTATTTCTTGTTGGACTGACTATGTTCCATTTGTCACCATTCCCTGATTCCTACAGTAAATATGTAAAATTAATTTTCTAATATCACATGTTCAACTTTACAGCGTGATGAGCCTGGATGTCCTATTTTGCCTTATTCTAGTGCTCTTACTGATATTATGTAATTATTATATTTCCCGTCCATACATGTGAACTTAAAGGACTTTCAAGACCATTAAGCATTTTAAGCCTTGATATACAAACATTTTCACTGAAAAAGAGGATAACCAAGAGTTGTGTTTCAAATGGAGCCTAAAGAAAAAGAATGATTTGTGCCAGAATGTCAGTCCTCAAATTCTACTTTGAACCTCAGAAATTCTGAACAAAACTCTCCTGTTCCATAACCATTGGGGTTAGCACTGGGACAACAAGGAAAATTCTAACAGCACATGCTATATAAGAGGTGAGATGACAAACACTGTGATCTCTTCTGGCCTCTAAAACTAAGAAGCTCTTCACAAAAATTATCTGGAATAGTGAAGTTGAAATACGAGATTGAAGAAGATTTAGGTGTTATAATACATCCCTGCTTGCCTTACAGCAAAATACAATATAGTGCAGCTCAGAGAACTGGCAGAATTTGCTCTTCTCCAGCCCAGGTCTCCCATGTCTCTTCTTCAGGAAGAGAAAATATCTCAAGGTGAATCCTACCTACACCGAACAGAATACGTCTTAATAAGATAGACGTTATGGAGAGACGGGAATCGTTGTTCATTTCCCCTCTCATATCGAAGTGTTTAGGTGATAAAGTGAAAAAGCAGTGGTACAAGATTTTCAAGCATTGTTACTTAAAACATGCTTCTTTGTAGCCTCCTTGCTGTCCACACCCTGGTGACTAACAGGAGAGTCCCTCTTCTTGCTCTGAGAAATATCCTGCAAAGTCATCTGTAGCATCAAGCAAAGTGTAAGTAAGGCTCAATCTGTGAATTCTGGTGATATAAGCAAAATAAAATAAAGTTTATCATTTTCAAGGGCAAGTTCAAACCCTTTTTTTTTTACCTATAACAAAGATGTAAAGAATATAACGTTTCAACCAGTAAGACATAATTTCCATTTATTCTTTCAGCTTTGTGCAGAGAGGGACAATTATGTGCATTGGGATCTGACATTTCAAGTATGTGACAGGGAATAAGACTGTTTCTCTGTGCTATTCTTCTACCTACACCGAGCTTACCTGACACTGAACACAGAATTCGGAATTTGCTGTTGGGACAGCTGACCATGTGCAAGGTGAGCTGCACGTGCAGAACAGCCATTTGTCCAAAGTGGCAAGACTTTGGGCAATTCTAGTGCCCTCCTATATTGCAAACATGGAGACTTGGCTAACAAGTTCCTACTTCTTTGCTGCTCGCTGCATCTGCTACGCTGATCAAAGCCAGTATTTAAATTTGGGTCCCAGTTTCTAGAGAACATTCTTCACATAAATCCACTCACCCCTCTGAGGCCCTTTTCTACTTAGCGGAAGATCAGCATACTAGGACCCAAAATGTGTGCACAGTACAGGACATCCTTTGTTCCTTTATTTCCAGAGGTGTTAAAACTTTTAAAGATAATGGATGTGCTCACTGTCTTTGAATACCCAGAGGGCCAATGACAAAATATGTCTAACTTTAACACTGAGATATTTGTGTTTGAAAATCTTGGGCTAGTAATTTGAAATACATATTTATGTACATTGAAACTCTAGAGGCAGGTAAGAATGGAGGTGTTACTCCATAGAATCATTTTTTCCTCAGTTTGTACTGAGATCGAGCAAGTAAGTTATTGTTACTGCTACAGTGGCAAGTTAATTCAGCTTTGGGTGGGAGTAATCGGGCTTGGCAAGAACTCTACTACTGCTGAGTAAGAGGATTTAAAACTTTGTGTAAATTATTGTGGACTGTAGTCCTGTTGCTCAAATGTGACATTCTCCATTCTTTACCTCCTGTGCTCCAGAGATAACACTGAAGTGAGAAAATGTAAAGCAAAGAAGTTTGCGCAGATTTTTTTAACTAGTTAGTGGGATAGTCAGGTAGTAGCCTCAGTAGCTCAGATGCTCACAGTTTCTCCAGAATAGTTTCTCAGATACAGAAACTTTAGCCCTCAGGTCGCCATTGGGAAGCTGGGAATTATTCTTTGTACATAAAAGGTGGAGTATCAACAAGCTGGATGAAGCTGGACTGTTAAAAGGAGTTTGTAGTAGCTGGAGAGCAAAGGGATTGAGTTTGCTCATTTGTTTTGTTTTTGTTTTAAAAAGTAAGGAGCATCGTTCACTCTACAAGCGCTGCCAAACAGTGGTTCCTGGGCTGTGTGCAGCCTCTTTGAAGGAGTGGTGCTCTAATGGAGCTTGCCTGCCAGCATACCACTGTGTGATCACTGCAGCTGTACCAGCACAGTCATTGCCAATATCACTAAGTTGCTCTGGTTTCAGCTCTCCTCCCAGCCTAGTCCTAATCCCCAGAAGAGCCACTTGCTCATCCTGCCTGTGAATCTCTCCCATAGCTATCCCTCCATGGCTTCCTGGACCATGGGGCTCATGCCTTGTGGCTGTTTGTCAGATGAAAACTTTACTATTTGACTTGTAAACTCAGGGAGATTAGATACTTCAATCTCAGTCACCTATTCCAAGGTCACAACAGACTGTATGGGCATGGATAGTCAGCATGAAGCAAGCTGGGATGGGGACCCTGTGTACTGGCTCTTTTGAAACTTTACTGGATATACTGGGAGGTTGGACGTGCACAGGGGGTTACCACTGGTGTCGCCCATATGGTGTACCTCCACAGCCTATCTTACCACGAGGGAACTTCCTTTTGCTGCACTGCCCTAAGTGCACAGCCAGGGGCAGATAGGCTTGAATCTATCTGCTACCTATGATCTTTCTTCTTAGTGTAAATGTAGAGCTCTGAAATCACTGTGGTGATCAATACAGTACAATTGAGCAATTTAAATACATATTGGTTCTAGATGAGTGAATTTGAAAATGTTTCTTGTGACCTTTCTCAAATGCCATTCTTTATCATCGCCAAGTAGAATTCCAAACAGTTTAATCAGAGGAAGAATTGGAGTGGTGATGGATTAGTTTGGGGGTTGTTATTATTTTTCTAGGCTTTTGGATCTTTTTCAGTGATGTTCTTCAAGATTCCCAGATCTCTGATCAACTCAGAAAGTTACTCTCCTTCACCACATTGTCCTCACACATTAAACAAGCTGCAAGTGGCTTTCTGCTTTATTCCAGTTCAGTGGCACACATTTCATCTTGTCATGCAGAGCACAAGAAGGAAGGCAAGCAAAACAGTAAAAGAAAGTCAATTTGCTCTGCCTGCCTAAGTTCAGAGGTAGATTATGCATGTAGTTTTCTCTGGAACATAACCCAGCAGAACACTGAGGTAAAGCAATTTAGCAGGTGGTAGAACTGCAGTGATGGGAAGCAAACACAGTACTAGTGATTTCAGTTTGTATTTGCACGCATGGGTGTCATGGTTATGCCCCTCCATTTCAGGAGGCACTCTTGATCCTGAGCATCCTTAATTTAGCAAAGACAAAGAGCAGAAACTGTGAAATGAAAGTCAGAAGTCAATTGCTATAACAGCCCTTCTTATAGACAAATTTCCAATAACATCCTCTATCTGTCTTCACCAGTCAAATGAACAAAGTCAATCCCCGCCATGGTTTCATCCCACATTTAAACAGCCACAAATACTTTTCCCACCAGCCAGCTGTCAGACAGGTATTCTCTTGTTTGATCCTACAGACCTTACAGATAGCATCTGTTTACACATAAAGCAGTAGCTGTTCACTAGACATTTTCCCACCATAACAGAATCACAGAATCACAGAATCACAGAATGGTTGAGGTTGGAAGGGACCTCTGGAGATCATCTAGTCCAAACCCCCTGCTCCAGCAGGGTCACCTAGAGCATATTTCCCAGGATCGCATCCAGGCGGGTTTTGAATATCTCCAGGGAAGGAGACTCCACTACCTCTCTGGGCAACCTGTTCCAGTGCTCTGTCACCCTCACAGGAAAGAAGTTTTTCCTCATGTTCAGACGGAACTTCCTGTGGTTCAGTTTGTGCCCGTTGCCTCTTGTCCTGTCGCTGGGCACCACGGAGAAGAGTCTGGCCTCATCCTCTTGACATTCCCCCTTCAGATACTTGTACACGTTGATGAGATCCCCCCTCAGTCTTCTCTTCTCCAGGCTAAACAGGCCCCGCTCTTGCAGCCTTTCTTCACAGGAGAGGTGCTCCAGTCCTCTAATCATCTTTGCAGCCTTCCGCTGGACTCTCTCCAGCAGTGCCATGTCTCTCTTGTACTGGGGAGCCCAGAATTGGACACAGCACTCCAGGGGAGGCCTCCCCAGGGCTGAGGAGAGGGGCAGGATCACCTCCCTCCACCTGCTGGCAACACTCTGCCTAATGCACCCCAGGATCCCATTGGCCTTCTTGGCCACAAGGGCACACTGCTGGCTCATGCTTAACTTGTCCACCAGCACTCCCAGGTCCTTCTCGGCAGAGCTACTTTCCAGCAGGTCAACCCCCAGCCTGTACTGCTGCATGGGATTATTCCTCCCGAGGTGCAGGACCTTGCACTTGCCTTTGTTGAATTTCAGGACGTTCCTCTCCGCCCAGCTCTCCAGCCTGTCCAGGTCCCTCTGGACGGCAGCACAGTCTTCTGACGTGTCAGTCACTCCCCCCAGTTTAGTATCCTCAGCAAACTTGCTGAGGGTGCACTCTGTCCCTTCTTCCAGGTCATCAATGAATACTTTGAACAAGACTGGAGCCAGGACTGACCCCTGGGGGACACCACTAGCTACAGGCCTCCAACTTGACTCTGCGCCATTCACCACAACACTCGGAGCTCGGCCATCCAGCCAGTTCTCAATCCACCTCACTGTCCACTCATCCTACCCACACTTCCTGAGTTTACCTACGAGGATGTGATGGGACACAGTGTCAAAAGCCTGGCTGAAGGCCAGGGAGACAACATCCACTGCTCTCCCCTCATCTACCCAGCCAGTCATTCCATCCGAGAAGCATGTGCTTAGTGAGGACCTCCAGGAGGAGCTGTTCCATCACCTTTCCAGGGAGGGAGGTGAGGCTGACAGGCCTGGAGTTCCCTGGCTCCTCCTGCTTGACCTTTTGGAAGACTGGGGTGACACTGGCTTTCTTCCAGTCCTCAGGCACCTCTCCTGTTCTCCAGGACCTTTCCAAGAGGATGGAGAGTGGCCTAACAATAACATCCACCAGCTCCCTCAGCACTCGTGGGTGCATCCCGTCGGGGCCCATGGATTGATGGATGTCAAGTTTGGACAAAAGATCTCTAACCCGATCCTCCTCAACCAAGGGAGAGTCTTCCTTTCTGCAGCCTTCCTCCCTTGTCCCCAGCCTCTGGAATTCCTGAGCACTGGCCTTAGCAGTGAAGACTGAAGCAAAGATGGCATTCAGCAACTCTGCCTTCTCTATATCCTTCGTCACCAGGGCACCCGCCCCATTCAGCAGCGGGCCCATATTTTCCCTAGGCTTCCTTTTGCTACTGATGTATTGGAAGAAGCCCTTCTTGCTGTCCTTGACATCCCTTGCCAGATTTAATTCCAAATGGGCCTTAACCTTCCTTGTCGCATCCCTGCACGCTCTGACAACATCCCTGTATTCCTCCCCAGTGGCCTGTCCCCTTTGCCACATTCTGTGTACCTCCTTCTTCTGTTGGAGTTTTGCCGGGAGTTCCTTGCTCCTCCAGGCAGGTCTCCTGCCCGCTTTGCTGGACTTCTTCCTCAGAGGGATGCACTGATCTTGAGCCTGGAGGAGGTGAAGCTTGAATATTAACCAGCTTTCTTGGACCCCTCTTCCTTCTAGGGCCCTACCCCAGGAGATTCCCCTAAGTAGATCCCTCAAGAGGCCAAAGTTGGCTCTCCTGAAGTCCAGCGTTGCAATCCTACTCGTTGCCCTGCTCCCTCCTCGTAGGATTCTGAACTCCACCATCTCATGGCTACTGCAGCCAAGGCTGCCCCCAACCTTCCTCCTGCCTCTCCAACTAGACCTTCTCTGTTTGTTAGTACAAGGTCTAGCAGTGCACCTCTCCTTGTTGGCATCTCTACCACCTGGGTCAAGAAATTATCATCAATCCTCTGCAGGAACCTCTTGGACTGTTTGTGCCTAGCTGTGCTGTCTTCCCAGCAGATGTCAGGGTGCTTGAAGTCTCCCATGAGAACCAGGGCCTGTGAGCATGAAGCTACTTCCAGCTGTCTGTAGAAGGCCTCATCGATGACTTCCTCCTGGTCAGGTGGCCTGTAGTAAACCCCCACAACAGTGTCACCCATGCCAGCCTGCCCTTTAATCCTTACCCATAGGCTCTCAACTTGCTCTTCATCCACCCCGAGGCAGAGCTCCACACATTCTAGTTGCTCCTTCACATAAAGGGCAGCTCCATCACCTCGCCTTCCTGGTCTGTCTTTCCTAAAAAGCACGTAGCCATCCATGACAGCATCCCAGTCATGTGAACTATCCCACCATGTCTCTGGAACTGCAATGAGATCATGGCCCTGCGATCGCACACAGATCTCTAACTCTTCCTGCTTATTCCCCATGCTGTGCACATTGGTATACAGGCATTTCAGAGAGCCTAACTAACTGGAGCACAACCACATCCCCTCACAAAGATGCCTTCAGGGTCCTGAACTCCAGACTTGAACCTTGTGGATGTCAGTCAATTCCCACCTAGGCCATCGGGATACTCAGAACGAGCAGCCATGACAGAGCCATTCCAGCTACCCTCTACGCAATGTCTGGAAAGTCTTTTCTATGAGGAAGGAGAAGTAGATGCCCTGCACTCTACAGTTGCTTTTACTGAAACCTTTAGAGGTTTTTATAGAAGGAAGCAGCTTAGTGAGTCTCTCTTCTTAGCCAGTATGCCTGTAGGCTGAGGCAAGACACTTCAGGCTGCATGCAGATGACTGGCAGTGCAAAGGGGCTTCAAATGCGTCTTTTTTTTCCTTTGACTTAATTCTGAATCTAAGACTTGTTAGGTACCTAGTAACCTGGGAGACAATAGAGACTTCTCTGCTGATGCTACTAATGGCAGATAGGGAAAGCACTGGGAGCAGCATTATTATTTAAAGATAACACTAAGAGGAGCCTGCCATGTAAATTTTTTCTGATCATGTCAATCAGTCATTACACTATTCAGAGAAACCCTAGGAGTTGTGTTTGTGCCAACTTTTTCAGGCACATTACTCTTGTACAGTATGTTCCCCTCCTGCATTGTTATTATAATCATAGGTATATTCAGCTGAATAAAAATTAGGGAAAGAAAAAGTTTATCTCATTGGTCTTGCTCCATCTTGGAAAGGGGAGGGAAAGCCATGACAATAAGCAGAAATGCATCATGCTTACAAAAGCCCTGGTACAAAAATGAGTGTGATTCAATACAATGATACATGACGCACGTCCCACTTAAGTATCTCACAATGATGCTACTGACTCTGAATGAACAGGAGTAATTCTGCTGAGCCACAGAAGAAGAAAAAAGGCTATAGAATAATGCTAATGATGTACTTTTAAAGGTGTATATCTTAAAGATAGAATAATATATGGGGGACTAAGCTTCTAAACTGAGTGAGTGCATAACTTTGTTGTAGATATTCCACCAACCGGTGCTGTTTTCATGCCTCAGGACTCTGTGATCTGCATAAATTAGAACATATGTGGAAAAATCAGTCCTTACCTGTGATATATATCTAAACACAAAGAAGCCTCTAATCAGGGAGCAACATGTGAAGGTGGCTTAGTAGCAATGTCCTTTCCTGAGAACATGAAGAAGAATCATGCTTCATCTTTTTGAGACTGTCACTTAAAAGAAAGGTTTAAATGGAGATCTTTTGTATAGGCATATTTGTATTTACATTGAGAAAAAGTCTCAAATAATTTACTTTTAAACCTATGAAAGGGAAGCTTCATCATGCATCAAGTTCTTTATGGCCATCATCTTAAAAGATGTAGCTAGCTCTCAACATTTACATTTGTATTGCATGTAGTAGGGCTGTGCGCAGCAAGAATAGCAAAGGGCATCCTAGCTAGACGATGCAGTACAAAAGAAAATTTATTCATCAGTATCTTTTTTCCTTGTTCATAACAATTGCCTACTGTAAGCATTTCAGAAATGGAAGGGTTTTTTTCACTTGGGAATTTAAAACACAGCCACTTTTCCAAATACTGCATAAATAGCACTCAAATTTTTACAAATACATAATAACATATGTGATATTTTCGGGTCTAGTGTTTAAAAGTACTCCCCATAATGTTTTATTCAGAACATTTTTTTGAAGTGAAAATTATCTTTTCTCAAAACCATACTTTTGTGTCTGCCAAGCTCCTGTTTTTATCAATTTTCTCCCTACAGCTATCAAATCCAGAGATACCCATTTGTTCTGTTCGTACCCTCCACTTTTTTCTTTGATTCACAAAAAGGTACTTGCATTTGCACTAGAATAAATGAAATCTAAAAGTTTTGTTTGTTTCTCCTTTTATTTTCTCACTCAGAGAGCAAAAGGAAAAATAAAGAAAAAAGAGCAATCCTTATTCATCAACAAGTTGTTCCTGATCTGTTTTTTTGCTCTCTCAGAGTAAATTCAAGGGCCACACGAAAAGGTAGGTTAAATTATACTGGCTAATCACTAACGGAAGGTCCAATTGTACTATGTAACGGTTATAAACCAAGAGCAGCTAACATGATTTAAAAAAAAATTGTCATGTCAAACAAATCCAGCTTTGTTCTACAAGTTTCATTTAAAAAGCAGGTAGGCAGATATCATACACTTAAGTAATTGTACAGCATGTGATTACACACCATTTTATAATTGTACCATTCTGTATTTACTATAGGAGAAAGACAATCCTATGAGCCACTACTGGAGCACGTTAAGTTGATTAAGGCCTGGATGACTGAAAGATCTTTAGCAAGTAATGGGGAAGCTGCAAGTGGGGAATCATCATTTTCATTAATCATCTAAAAATAAGTACAAAATTGTTGATAAAATATGCGGGTATCACAAAGGTTAGGCGAGCAGTCAGACATAGCAATTTGCCTGTCTTGGTACACTAAGCCCATTCAAGCAAAATGTGTTTCCAAAACAAAAGCTTGGACAGCTCAGAAGAAAGAGTACAGATCTGACCTACACACTGGGGGGCCATGTGTAGGGGGGCCCCATGCCATGGGGCTCTAGAGGACAGCTAATTGAGCAGAGCAGATCATATTTAAGAGCATAAAAGATTTTTTTGATGAAGAAATAAAGAAATATGACTGAGCAGCAGAGAAATGGTATTTCCTCTGAGTATGAACTGAGTTCATTCCTAGAATACAAAGTCCTTTTTGGGAATCCAGATTTCAAAAAAGGAGGTTGGAAACTTGCAAACGGCTTAGAGAAGAATGGTTAAAGCAGGAAAATATGACTGTTAGGTTGAGACTGAAGACTATTTAAGTTTATTCAGGAGGTATATTTAAACTATTTAAGTTTATTCAAGAGATTAAGAAATTCCTTGACTACAGTCTGCATGTATGTACAGTGAGGCAGAGATCTAATAAAAATAAAGCCTGATGTCAAAATTCAAGAAATTCAGTCTTGAACTAAGTTCAATGAGGGTAACTAACCGTTAGTTATTAGACTTATAACAGATCTTGCATTGCTTAAAGTTTTGAGGACAGAATGATGGTAGGATCCAGTTTACCCAGCTGAACAATCTATGGAGCGTTTCCACTGCTGAAATAAAAGAGAGCAAGCCACAGTTACAGGCTCCAGATTACAGACACCACATAATGGTTAGCTCACTCCCTGGCTCTGCTTTGGACTGCTCCAGGTAGCTCTCCCCATTTCAGTATACACTCACCACGGCCAGTTCACAAATGCACATATACAAGCTCAGGAGCTGCATTTGCCCAGTATTCTGCAATATCTTCACTAGAGAAATTGATACAGTTTCTCTAATGGCAATGGAATAATGCAAATTTACCTCAACCGAGGAACTGTTGTATTATATAGAATGAATAAATCCATCAGTTCTGCTCTCAAACAGCCTAGTTTCCCTTGTCTATGCTCATACTAACCTTCTTCCCACTATTTTATCCTACTGCACCTTTCAGTTTTATCCTTCCGCATCTAATATCCTAATTCTGGCTACCTCCCTACAACAGTTCAATTCATCAACTGCTCACACACAAGGAATTCAAGACTATTTCAACTGCTAAATAAAAAAGGCTAGGAAGCAAGGAAGCTTGATGCTACAAATGAAGTATTGACTGATTATATACTGTATGTTCCTTATTTTAAAAAATATTTATACAGCACATACTGAAGCTATTCTCTTCTCTAATTTTTAAATTTTTTCAAAACTCAATCCTAAAAATTTCAGCATTGCTCTTCAACACAGTGTAAAAGTCCACAATCCAAACATCCTGTACAGATTTAGAATGTGCAATAAAGGTGAGACTATATCATAAACAAATGGAGTGGTGAAAGATTTTTGGTCCATTAAACACTTTTAAAAATATTTTTATCTGGTTTAGGTGAGGGAAAAACAAACTTTGTAATATATTCATTTGTTAAAGAAAAGGAAGGCATTTATTTTTCTGTCTGCATTAAATTGATTCTTTTCCCTTTATACTTTTCTTTTGCTTTTTATTAGTTGAAGAAAATGGGGGGAGGCAATAAAAGAGCTAAAAAATGGAGTATTCTATCGAGTTTCAGCACATAGGCATTAAAAAAGTAGGGGGGATAAAATTACAATTTTGTTTCTACACGTTTCAAAGCCACTAAATTAAAAGTCTTAACGAAATAAAAAGTTTTTGCAAGAAGCCCATTGTCATCAAAACTCTATTTCCACATGCAAAATATAAGCTTTAAAAAGGATTTATCACTTCTACACACGATTTGAACAATGTCCAGAAGTTTCTGCTCTCAGGCACAATTATGATTCAGAGTGGAGAGAAATTGTTGTGTCTGGGTAGCCAACAGTGAATGGTGAGTGCATAACAGAAACCACTTGCAGGAGGGAAAACCCAGCAAAAATGGTCTGATTCTCCAGTCTCAGTCTCAGTTTGCAGAACGTGTATTTGGAAGACTCTTCTTTCTGGCTTTTCATTTAAGCAGATTTCATAGGGATTCTCTGAGATAAAGAAATATGAATTCAAAACTTTAATTTTACAGGGTCATTTGAATTAGCATAACTGCACTTCAAAAAACAAGTGAATACATTTTAGAGCTCTAAAGTGGCCTCTGTACACATGCAGTATTTTAGCCACATGCAATAAGAATTTATAGCAATTAATGGTTTGCATATCCTAGAATGACCACAGTACATAGATGTATTCTGAATGAGTGATATAACAACAGAGCATAACGTATTGTGCCAGGCTGCTTAATACTGGCTGATATATAACATATATTAAATAAAACCTACAAAGAACCCTTTCTCAGTTGTAATCTGTGACAGGAAATACGCCTCATCTGGTTTTTGCATGGTGTCAAGAGTGCATTTCCTTTAATAACTAAAAAGTTATTAATGATCTTTGAATCAGCCAAAGTCTCTGCAGGTAAAACTGTAATTTCGTATTATCACAAGGCTTCTTAAAAAAGAAATTTTTCTTTGAAAAATAGATGCATAAAGGAAATATATTTAGAGGCTTACAGATTGTTTAAAATTAGTAGTAAACAAATGATTTTTAGATGCTTTCTTTTTATCTCATGCCTGGATGCCTGATGGTCCTCTCACGAGCTCCATGAATACTGATCACCAGTCATACCTGTCTGACCCCTTTGCATTGCGCTGTACTGTCATTAACGTTTCCACACAAATTATTGTGATCTCAGGGGGCCATTAATCCAGAAGTTACTGACATGACAGATCATAAGAACTGAAACTCAACTCTTCATACCAACATGGGGCCCTTAATCTTCTGGCTGACACATATTGTCCTTTAATTGCTTCCTCCAGAAGATGATAGCCTATCTTGTGAGTCAATATATTTGGACATATAATTGGTGGTCTGTCAGTATGATCAGCCAGGATACTGGAATTTGTGTTACTAATTGTTTAAGGTAATAGGCAGGATAATAATTCCTAACGTGTTAGGGATAATGCATCGGCCAGCAGTGTGCCCTGGTGGCCAAGAAGGCCCTTGGTATCCTGGGGTGCATTAGGCAGAGTGTTGCCAGCAGGTGGAGGGAGGTGATCCTGCCCCTCTCCTCAGCCCTGGGGAGGCCTCCCCTGGAGTGCTGTGTCCAGTTCTGGGCTCCCCAGTACAAGAGAGACATGGCACTCCTGGAGAGAGTCCAGCGGAAGGCTGCAAAGATGAGGAGGGGACTGGAGCATCTCTCCTCTGAAGAAAGGCTGCGAGAGCGGGGCCTGTTTAGCCTGGAGAAGAGAAGGCTGAGGGGGGATCTGATCAACGTGTACAAGTATCTGAAGGGGGAGTGTCAAGAGGATGGGGCCAGACTCTTCTCCGTGGTGCCCAGCGACAGGACAAGAGGCAATGGGCAGAAACTGAACCACAGGAAGTTCCGTCTGAACATGAGGAAAAACTTCTTTCCTGTGAGGGTGACTGAGCATTGGAACAGGTTGCCCAGAGAGGTAGTGGAGTCTCCTTCGCTGGAGATATTCAAAACCCGCCTGGATGCGATCCTGTGCAACGTGCTCTAGAGGACCCTGCTGGAGCAGGGGGTTTGGACTAGATGATTTCCAGAGGTGCCTTCTAACCTTGGCCATTCTGTGATTCTGTGATAGTAAAAGTCATCACAAAATATATTAGGTACCAGAGGTGACTGTCAAAGCCACTTGGAGTATTCTACTCCATTTGTGTTAACTGCAGATACATATCACCAGAGAAATCTCTTCAATGCCTCAGCCTGCGTGACTTCTATTCATAGCACTGTGGAGTGTTGTATAATGCAGACCATATTTCTGGCCAAATAATCATAAAGTATTTACTAGTATCAACAAAGCTCAAATTCACAGGCATAAAGAATATAAAAATCCAAAAATAGCAAATATTTTCCCCACAGCCACTAATAATTTAAATAACTGGCATCTTTATAACATCTATATCTGATTTACAGGAAATTCTCTTTAAAGTGAAGGACATACAGCATAGAGTGTTGATGTCTGCACTTTACAATTAGTTCTGTTGCTCATGATATAATTTAGGAAAGCTAGTTTCCTATGAAACTGTGGCCTTTGTTCCCTTATTCCACTCACCACTTAAAGAATAGCCCAGTTCTGCCCCTAATGTGTTCTTTGCTGTCTCCTTACTTTTGCCATGAGGAAAGAGATTATGCATGTGCTGGTTGGTCTGCCAGGAGGAATATGCCGAGCAGTCAGTTGGCTGGTGCTAAGGAGCATGTCTAATGGCTAAGTTTTATCTGCCTTTTCTTCAGTAGTAGCACTGATTTGTCTCACCTCCTCCCAGCATCCATTTTCACAAAACTTGAAATTTACAGACTATAAATGACTCTGAGACTTTTACTCATCTGACAGTTTTGATCTAACTTGACCAAAGGTTTAAAAAGATATTATGAAATGAATAGCAGAGTTAGACAGCCAAACACTGTGATCCAATAAGTCACATTTTCTTCAAAAATGAGGCTAGTAATTTCATGGAAGTGAAAAGGGAGGCATAAAAATTATTCCTTGGTTGTAGGATTTGCCTTGCCAAGTAAGACACCTACAGAGCTTGCTCAGGTCAATTCACCCAAACGGAGACTGAGAGGTAACATGGTAACAGTGAATAAATGCCCTCACAAAGGGAATATATAGATTTTTTGATGTAGTGGAATAAGTTGTAACAACCAACAGTTTCAAGCTATAAAGCCAGATAAATCTAAAGATCGAAATCTAAAGAAGAACCAAAGTACATTCTTTAAGAATGAGGATGGTTTAATTTTTGGAAGGCAGTAGGCAAATTTTGGGTTCTGCATTCCTCAGTATTTTCAGATTAGGGGACTAGTGACTCTACTGTAGGACATGACTTGGTCAGTGACAATATGCCTGGCATAGTGTAAAAGCTGGTTAAGTAATAAGTGAGAGTCCAAATAACTAAAAATGTCACTTGGGATATCTGATCAATCTTTTGAACTTTGAAAGTCATTCAGTAAAATATGAAATGCCAAGTTAAAGAGCTCTAGAATCAAGATACGTGATGCAAGTGACAAACCTTCAGCTTTGAGTACAGGACCTAGTAGTACACACCACTACCAAATTCTAATAGCACATTCTCCCTCCCTTTCTCCCTTCTTGCTATAGTTTAATTTATAGGGACTTGTAAATTGACCAATATATTAAAAGCCTATATTTTTGGTCACATTATCCATTGAAAGACTCGCAGAAGACAGATACAGAAGTCAGAGAGAGCATTGCAAGAACATCAGTATTGGAACATACAGTTCTATAGTAACAATCCATAATGCTGCAGTTCACAAGAGCAATAAAACTGCAGTGTTTACAAATCACTGCATAAAACTAAGTGATATTTCTTTTTCGTGATAGGAAGGCTAGGAATATTTGGGTCAGAACTGACTAAAACAATTCCTTGTTTAAACAGGAAGGAAGCTTGGGAAAAAATCAAGGAAAGCCATATATGCTGTGCTTAGAGGGAGAGAGTTATATAGCAGCTAATGACAATGTATTATTTTGAATGAGGAGAGGAAAGGGAAAACAGTGACACAGCAAAGAGATGTTTTAAGAATTACACTTTACTTTTGTGAATAGATTCCTGACCTTTCCTACAAAACACTGAGGCACAAGGGCCCCGCACAGGTCTGCATTTATTTAAAAACAACAATAAATAGTATCGAGGCATTGTTTTAACCAGTCAGAGCAAACACACATGTGAGAATTAGCAATTCAGTGTTGTACTTCAGGGAAATGCCGTGGTGATGCCTCAAAACAGAACAAGGTGAAAAATGATGGAGGGGAGATGGTATGAAGGAGTTTCATTTGGTACTCCCCGATTCTTCTCTTTTTAATTAACAGGCTTTCAATGTTTTTGGAGTGGTGTGGGAAGGCTTTTTAGTTCATTTTGTTTTCTTAATGAGGCTTGTGTGCTGCAGATTTTTCACAATAAGTCTATCCTGCTTTGACATAGCATATGGTGTCTGTCTAATGTGTGGTAGGCTAGATAAGGTGGGGATCCATACAATAGTAGAGTTGAACAGTACTTGCAGAAATAATGAGCTACGTTTCCATATGCATGTAAACACCTCAGTCATCAGTACACTACCGCCATTGACTTCAGCTGGAGCATTGTCAGTTAAAAAAACAAGCTTCTCTCACTCCTTTTTATATGGAGGCAGTAGTAAACTGTGCAGTCTCCAGGGCATGACTTGACAACCATGCATGAACTTATGCACTAGACCAACATGTTACAAAGAATGGCTCTTTTGGATACATACAAATAACTTCCTTGGTTGAAATACTATCAACTGTCAATAATTACAAAACCATGTTGCTGTAAAAATGAGATAAAATGTGAAACAGAACTAATTTGTATTGAGTTTGCAGCCTGTGCTCACCCACGTCTGGTCCTCCCCGCCCCAGCAGAAGTTCCAAGATGAGCAGTACAGTCTCCAGGCTGTAATAAAGGTCTGAATTTTCAAGGTAAGGGAAGCCAAAGCAAGATGATCTTTGTAATCAGCAAATAAAGTCCCAGCCTACACATTATCTTCTACAATGCCCTTTAAAAACCAAGAAGGGGCTGTAGGAGAAGAGTTTATGGAAAGCAGCTCATTTGTTTGTAACCACAGTCCATTAAGTGCTAGAAAGCAGCAAAGCAAAAGCATCCCTCAAAGTAGCACAGAAAGCTCATTGTTACAAGAGATCGAGTGACTCAGAGAACTGGAATGGAGCATGGCACCTTTCACCTCCAGGTCACCGGTTTCCATCCATTTCCAGCTAGCTAGGTCTAGAAGTTATTACCATCAGAGGGGTGTTCAGTGAAATGAGTTGGTTGTCTCAGCACAGCCTGTAAGCAACAGCTGCCCAGATCACACACACCAGCCCTGCAATTATTACCCAATACATACTGTTCTCCCCAGCTCCAGCCATGTCCATTCAGTAATCGTCCAAATGGCCTGAAGCTCTAAGGGCCACCAGGCATACACTACCGCTTTCTGTTTCCCACAATGACAGCCATGTTCACCCACTGAGAAAGAGACAAAGACCTTTCTCATGTCTCTTTTGTTCCTCAGTTCTTTCTTCCTTTAGAAAGATCTGCAAGAAATGTTCACACTTTTCCGTAATTTTCCCAGTTTTGCCAAGCCCAAGCATTGAAGTCATTGGCTATGCCAAAAAAAATCATGAGTTTTAAAAAGCATATTCCATTTTACATTGTTCAGTTGTCTTTTGATTTTTGCATTTGGGAGTCCATCCATATTTTCAACTTCTTTTTCTTTTTTTTTTCCTTCTTTAAGGAATGTTGAGCTACTCATAGTCACACTGGTCCAGAAGAATAGCCTTTAAGACATATTTTAAATATTGTGACTCTTCATAAAAAATAGGGAGTTGGCAACACTATATCCTAGTGCTGATTTAACACAATGATACTTGCATTCCATGTACAGTGCAAATGCCAGCAATTGATCCCCAATGGAGCTTAGAGGAGGTTGGTAAGATGGAGAATCAACTATAATGTGCTTGGTGCATGGCCAGAAAGACTAATATTGGTCCTTTGTCTATTGCAAGTCTCACAAAGAGCCCTGTAAAGAAATTCAGACACACTGGTACAAACTCAACAGAGCTGCAGTATCAGATGCTTGTCATCTTTCCCTCCAGAGGTAGTTTGAGGCTAAGTTTTTGTGCTCTCTTAGAGAAAATGTTCCCTTGATCCCTTCACAAAAAAGATTTCACACTTTTGGGGTTGATTCTGAAAGTTAATTTTCTCCTCTGTTCCATTATCCACCCTACAATAGGATTAATATAAAATATAAAAGATTATGGCCAAGAACGCTGTCTTCAGAACATGATTTTCTTCTCATATTTTCACATATGTCATCCAATTTATTTGCCCATTATCTGCTTCCTCCATATCCTTGTGCTTCCTATACTTCCAGCCTGCCCACCAGAAGGGACTCTGAAGCTTCCCAGTATTGCTGACCACTAGCAGGAACCACAGCAACAAGCAAAAGCAATCACTTCAGCAGCATAATCACACCCTTCCTCTGTTTTTTCCCCTTGTATTGAGGAAATGGCCTGCAGTTCTCACAGATGACACATTCAGGAACAAAAACCTGATCACTATCCAGTCCGGTAGTAACACAACAAGCAGTGTTGGGCCCATCCAAGCACCAGCCAGGCATCGTAGGGCAGTGCAGCAACACACTGGGGTAGCAAAACCGCTCCTCTTAATCTGGTAACCTAAAGTCTCACCTCCCTGTTCTTACTGATGCAAAGCTTTCCTCTGACTTCAAGCACTGCAACCTGTTCACTTGAACCTTGTTTAGCTGATATTGGAGCATCTCAAATAGGCAAAAAATTTATCTCCCTTTTGGCTCCTGAGACACGGACAAGGCTAGACTTACAAAAGGTTTTAGGCACCAGACCGTAGGAACGGACATCACAGTCTAAAATGCCTACACAGTGCTAAGCACTGTGCAATTTGGTTTCATAATAAGCAACGCTCAGTAGTCCAAAGCAAAGAGTGAGAAGAGGGATGTGAATCCAGAATAACCTTACTGCCGCCCTGTGAGAGATGCTCATGCGAAGAAGGATTCTTCATACAAAGTCTAGGGATACACTTGGATGCCTGTTACCCCTTTCCGTATGGACAGCTTTACTTTTTAAAGTATGGAGGAAGATCTGCTGCAATTCAACTTTAACTTCCCCAGCCTCGATCAAGCCAGAGGGCACTCTGAAGAAGACCTCTCACTTCAGAACACATACCTCAGCCCCCTTGAACTAAGTGGTTATGCACTTCACCGGGTAAAGAGAAAGAGTCAACATTTAACACTGCTGAAACTGTGCTCCCACAGAGCCAGGAAGGCAAGATTCACAGGATCATAAGAGAGTATGCGGCAGCAACCTGCCACCGCAGCCAATGCAGAACTGAGTGTTCGGGGTTCCAGCCCCTGCTCCCAGGACTCTGGGTGCATTTTCTAACAGTGATTGGAGAAGATAATGGAAACAAACATATAAGGCATTATATGGATTTTTTTTATAGATCTCACTCACAGAGTCAAGTGTCTACAGAGAAATTTAAGTCTTAGCCTCAGTTAATAACGGGCCTTGTGTTTATCACTATGTTACACATGAAGTATGCATTAATGGGTGTTTATGTGCTCTCTGGAGGCCTGAACAAGCATCTGAGCCAAAGTTGTTAGAATCACTGATTTTTCAGCACAGTATCCCACTTCAACGAATCATTTTGGCGTGACCCAAAACTGAATGTTTTTTCCTGACCTTTCTAATAAATGCCAGCGACTAGATTTTTAAGAGACGAAGATGACGCTCAAAAAGCTGAGGTAGTGGCGATGACAGTCATGGTTTAACTTTCAGCTGCCTGACAGCTGAACTGGGGTTATCAAACCCTGCTGGAAAACAAACAAGCAAACAAACAAAACAAAAAATCCACCTAGTTCTTACACTTCAGATTTTTCTTCTTACTTAGCTTGACCAGAACCGCTTTGTCTTTTGAGACCCACTTAGCGCTAGCAATAAGTTAGATTTTTACATTGTACCAGAACTGCTTGAAATTATATTCCTGTTTCTAATAAAATAAAGCTTTGAATATAGCAGATTATTTTTTCCACCCTGTCTGACATGAGCTATAACCAGACTTTTTTTTCTCCCTTTCATGAACACCATCTGTTTGCGACCATTAAAATCCATTTTCTATGCTGAAGAGATGGGAATTTACAGGGATGTGTTCAGCCACTGTCCAAACACTACAGTCGTTCCTAAGGGATCCATTACAGTCTGACACACCCAAGTATTTATGAGCCATAAACTGCCTGCCTAAAATGGCGATTCATCAGCCATGCATGGAGACACTGACAATGACGGAGCATGTTGTAGCTGTGAAAGGGGGCGGGCAGCGAGATAAAGGTTTTAAGTAGATTTCCTGAGCCAGCAGTGGATTTGTCAGTCAGTTATTTCCCGCAATGGCACCCCTCTAGGACAGTTCTCGCAGCCAATGTCAATTTAGCAGATGTTTTGGAACTGGACCCCAAATAAGAGAGCTACAAGGTCACCGCTTTTTCATGTGGTTGTCTGCCCTGAAGTCATCACTCATTTTGTTTCAGAGCAGAGCATCCTATTGCTTTTCCTGGGGCAATGCTCACTGCAAGGCAGGGCAGGCCGAGGGACAGGGTGCAGCTCCCACACCAGTGTTACTCAGCGGCCTTCCTATCACATCCCGGTCCAGTCAGAGTCACATGAACGAAATTCCTAGGATCAAACTTTTTTTTTGCTTATTATCTCTGAAGCAGATTCTATCCCAAATTAGAAAACTGATGTTGTTAGAAAACTGCTTAGAGAAACAGCACAGTCTGAGAGAAATGAACAAGTCAGACATGGCAGCAAACTGGGTTTTTCTACTGAGATTTAATACAGGAGACAAATCCAGGACTTTTGCTCCATATGGCAGGTGTTGTCTAGAGCAAAATTCTCACACCCACATGAGAAACTGCATAAGAGAGCAAAAAAAAAAAGAAAAAGAAATACAAATAGTAGTAAGACAACAAAAATGTAGATGCCTTGTGTGAAGAGTAGCTGTGAACAGCTCTGAAACTTTCTGCACTGAACAGACTACAATAAAATTCAGAAGCAATTTATATAGCAGCACACAAAAGAGCAAATCACAAGCATTGCAGAAGCCATTTTATTTTTATGCTTACCAGCCTACTATTGGAGCATTGTGTGTGCCCAGATAAGCAGCCGTCTCAGCTAAGCTGTGCATCTCAGTGCCTGCTACCTTTTAGGGATTCACAAATGAGGCCCCTGCTTCTTAAGTTCCCCGAAGGACCCAAGCTGACAGGCACACTCAGAGAACACTAGCATATACTGACATCATTTTGTTAGGTGGAAAGCACCATAGACACAGTTCTATTCCATTCAAAAGAAAAAAGAGAAAAAAAGCAGGAAAACTAAGGCGGAGCTGGAGCTGGGCCTCTGGATTCTGTTCCTAGATCCATGTATTGAATATGGTATCAAATGACAGAAACGCATAGACATTGGGGACTGAAACAGCACTCCCCACCCCATCCCTTGCCAAGTGCTTTCACCAGTGGATTACAGAACGAGAACTACGCAGCCTGCTCCCACGCATCCCTTCTCTCTGAGCGTTGGATGGCTTTTTCCACAGTTGGACAGTCTCAGCACAGTGTCCCCACTTGTCCGGTGGCAGGCTGGGCATTCTTCTTCCAGCCCCAGGTCTCTCGTTTTCCAGGCAAGATCTCCCAAAGAAGTAGGGAGATGCTGTATCAAAACTAACAGTGCCTGCAGCTACTTTGAAAATAAATGCATGATCTTATCACCTGCATTCAATGGGACGACTTAAGTCTCTGCTGCATTCTGCTCTGGTCTGAGCACGCTGCAGGGCGTATAGGTGTCTACACTTCATACGGTTTCCTATGTCTATTAGCTAACATTTTGTTCTTCATACGGTTTCCTATGTCTATTAGCTAACATTTTGTTATCTTTCCATTTAATGATGCACATTATTGCTCAAATTTCCATCTCCAGGTATCTCCCTGTTACCTGCATGTGGAATTTGGGTGCCTAATTCAGACTGATAAATTCCAGGACCAAAATCAGGGGCCTCAGAAGACCAGCACTCTTCAGCTCCATATGGGATCTGAGCCCTTAGTTCCTTATGGCTATGCACCTTAACAACAGAGAATAGCCCAGTCTTCATCAGATGGTTACTGAGATGCCATTGACACGGGAGCATTCTAAATACACAGAAAAAAGATAGAGAGGAAGACAACGTATACGAGGCTCCTTCAGCAGACTAGAAGAAAAAATGTTTGCCGGCCTGCTGCGCTCAGCTTATGTTTCAGAAAGCGCTATTTTGCAGACCTCACAAGAAACTAAAATCACAGTGCAGCTCATGGATCTTAACTAAATTCTAATAAATACAGCTGCTGAAAAAGTTCCTATTAATTCTCTCCCTATTCTTGGGTTATACCTCATGGACTGAGAATTGAAGACCTCTTCAGCACCCGAGTAGCTTTTTCTTCTGTAATAAATAAGATCAAAAAGCTGAATACAAGCGACCCTTCAGAAACAGAAGCAAGTCATTCTTTGGTTGCTTTCAAAAGCTGCAAACGTTCTGTTTTTCTCTTCTGTGTTAGGCAATCTGAGGTGGAAAGAAGCCCAACTTGCGCAGTTTGTTTCTAGCTCTAAAATGCCTCATTTTCAAGTATTTAGAGGTTGGGGGCTAACCCAGCTATTAATGAGGCTACTGAAACACAGTAGCTTAGGTAATGGGAAAAATAGTGTAGTGTCTTCTGGTCTGAACAAATATAATTCAAGGACAGTATAGATTGATAAAAATGTCAGTAAAACAAAAATTTTGCCACCCCATGAAACCCGTAAAGCTTTTGTTTTCAGGGGCTTTGGCCAAAGACATAAACAAAAGCCTGAAAGGAATTCACATAAAAATTGTGCCTTTGTCTTGGCTTGCTTCTTACTGAGACACACTGAAATTCGCATACTTGGGCAAAGAAGGCTGCTTGCACAGTTTGTGGTTTTGTGCTTTTGGCTTGCTGACAAGAACCGAGCCGAGGCTGCGTATGACAACGGGCAGAAAGGGCTGTTCAGCGCTCCTCGCGGCGGCGGCTGGGGAGCTGCCTCATGCAGAACGAGGTGCAGCGCTGGACGCTGTCGTTGGCCGAAATGAACAGCGTTGGCTGCGCGCCCTCCGCGCACCCTTCCCCGGAACAAATACAATGCGGCTACAATAGCCTGGGCTGGGGGGGGGAAGGGGGGCATCGCCGTGGGAGGAGCTTTTTATTAATTTACCAATAAATAAAGAGGAGCCTATTCTTTCTGGAAGAATGTCTGAAAATCCCTTTTATTCCCTGGATTTGGTCTCCCTTGGGTTGCAAGCTCTGCTTAGCGCCGGGCACGGGTACGGCTGCCTGCACACGCGTGGGCGCAGACAGCCATTTAGGTGCTTCTCCCCGCCGTGTTTGCCCCCACTGATTGCACCGGGTCCCATTTCTCTCAAAAATGCCCCCGACGGGGCACGGCTGCTGCCAGGGGATGACACTGCCCTCTCCTCTCCTTTGCTTGTACCCTAAACCCCCCCCCCAAAAAACACGCATACACCCCGTTGTTCTACCTAAAAATCCCTACCGTCGCAATGACAAAGCTCTCGCCCCTCCTACCGTACAAAAACCCTCACGCAGACCACCTCTCGCTGTCTAAAAATCACCTCGCGTTTTCCCTCTCCCCGCCCCGACACTAATCCCCTCTCGGGCCTTGTGTCTTTGGGGCGCAGCCCGGGCCGCCGCCGCCGCCATAGGGGCCTCCTTTGTCGGAGGCGACGACGCCGCGCTCCGCCGGCAGCAGCCGCCGCCGCCCTCCCCGCTGCCTCGGCCGCCTCCCGGTGCGCCCGGGCGGAAGCCAGGCCTCGCTCCCGCCGCCCCGGCCCCGGCCCCGGCCCCGCCCCAGCCCGGCCCGCTCCGGGGCGGCCCTCTCCCCGGCGGCGGGGCGGGGCGGGCGGGCGCCGCGGCGGGGCCTTGGGCGCCCCCTGCTGGCCCGCGGCGCAGCCGCGGCCTCCAACCAAGGGCGGGCGGGCGGGGGGGGAACCGGAGACACTCCCCAATCCTTCCTTAGTTATGTGGGTTTTGGTTTTTTAAGAGGAAATTTGATTCCCCAGACAATTCCGCGGTCTTGTTTCATTTCTTTTTTTTTTTTTTTTTCGGCCGGTTACACGCCGACAGGTATCTGCGAGCGGGGAGCGGGGAGGCAGTTTTCTGTGCAGTCACATACAAAGCAAGACAAAATTTTAATGAAGCGGTCCCTTAAATGACGCAGACGATACCACTGCGGTGCACAGCGCAGGGGACTCACCACAGCAATCCAGCAGGACTGCGCTGAGGCAGCGGCCTCCTCTTCTCGCCCCGGTCCAACTCTCACTCCTGCATAAAGACCAGCAGCACCCCCGAGCTGTTTACTCACATGTTCTTGGGCAGGGGGTGAGCGTTCCTGCTGGTGGCCCTCGCGGGAGAAATGCACGTTTAAGGAGAAAATGAGTGAAAAGAAACAGCGGTCATTTGGTACGGAAGGGACCGTTTTCCAAGGGTGACGTTTTCAAGCGAGTGTTGAGTTGCGGGGCCGATGACAAGCTCAGATGGGTATGAAGACGGTCGACATGAATAAAATACACACAGTGACAGGCATACCCAAAGCTGAAAAGCTCGTGGGCTTCCTCATAAAATTCCCACTCGTCCTTTGTTACAGGCCGCATATGAGAAGGCTGTCGCAGAAGAGTTTGTGTCACTGGTTTCTCATCCCGACAAAAAAACAGAAGAATCCGTCTTATTTTATTCTAAGCCAAGTATAAGTTTTGAGTCTACGGGAAAAAAATGACCTAAGTGTAACATCTTTGAAGAGAACAATGTTTAAGAGAAAACACACATCGCATTATGAACAGAGACACTGGTATTTGAAATATGAGCAGTCCAAGGCTATTAAACCAGACATCCACCATGGCTATTCCATTTCCCCACCTTCCCTTTCATGCTAATCTTGTCTGTGTGACCGGTGCCCCAAAGGGTGACTCACATCTCCACAAGGACACAACACACTTTCCTCTGCTTCTCATAATGATATTACCCTTTACCTTTTATTGTGTGTTGATTTTTTTTAAGTATATTTCAAGGATCAAAGCCGGGGGCAGGATTCCCTTGTGGTGGCAATGTTCTTTTTGCCTCTTTTCAAAAGTATTACTGTCTCACCAGTAAATAGATTTTAACTGGGGTGGAATTCATCATGGACATCGAGCTCTTTTCTCTTTGTTGGTGGAACATTCATTTCATCTTTGTGAAACTTCAGGATATGACTGATCTAGATGTAGGTGTTTGTAGAGCATGTGCACTACTGCAATATCCAGATGCTATATGCAGTAATTAGGAATTAACTGTAAGTAGTTATAGTAGAGCTTATAAAGAAATTAATTGAAGTAGTTTGTAACTAAAATAATGTATTAATATCATTCTGAAAGTTACCTTTGCTTTTAGCGTTTATTTTAAAGGAACAAGTGAAGGCAAACACAAAGATAATCAGCTTTATTACGTCATCTTGATACGACTAAGCAGTAATTAAAACCCAACTGTTTTCTTTATAACATTGATGGGAATCTTGAAATTAAGCCAGAAAATATTCAGCTGCTTTTTTGTCTGCTTCACAACATAAGCCACATCATCATTGTTAGACATCAGTTTTTTGAAAACTGGAGCTTGATTTTCCTTAAATCTCTCTCTCAGTGGTGAAGATACATGAAACGGATGGAAAGACAGCTGGATCTTCCTGAGGTAAAAAGGCTATACATACCAAACACGTTTTCAGCAGAGGCACATTCATGTTTTCTGTGAGAGAGGTGGAAGCAATTAAAATATACAATAAGCCATGCACTGTTGTTCAATGAATCTTCTGTTAGTTTGCAGAGTCTACCTAATAATACCAGTCTATAATATGTGAAGGGTATATTTGCTGAGCCATGCTCTGTTATGAAGATGGATCACCTTTCCAAAATGATGGCTTAAACTCAAAGGAAAGAAAGGAAGTACAACAGAGGTTTTATGAGTGTGTTCTACTTAAACTATTCTTGCTTTTCACAGTACATGTTTTTAATGAACTTTTTGTTCCAGCAAAACCTCAGATTGTCCCTAAGGATTCATTCCCATATTCAAGCCTCCAAAAATTTATTTTAAAAACTTGGTATGTTCCAATATTATTTTTCATTCTACTCATTCAGAATTTTAACAGCCCAACTAAAAGGAGGATTAATAAAGGGAATCGTCTGTGGGTTAAAGAGAAAGCAAGATGTATGAAGACTATCAAACGTGCTCTTATGCTTAAAGTGAAGATTAACAAAAGTCATGCAGCAGGTGCAGTCAGAACAGTAAACCTCCAGGAAAAATTCTCCACTTCATAGTCATATACTGTTGTCACCGAGTCAGAAGCTGGGAGTAATGACACCAATGTATACATCTTAAAAATGTTTGGTATGAATACTCTTTCCTTTCCCTTTGCCACACAGTTCCTGAAAAAGCATACTCTATTTTTAATTTGAATATCTTCCAACCAGCTGCTGGCTTTGAGTACGACAATAATTCATGCTATAAGGTAGTGCCCTGATGAAAGAAAGGTACAGGTTTGACCCATTAAAGACCCTAGGCTGAGATGTAGCATTCTTTCCAAACCCTCCTGTTTGCTATCTTTGCTTCTTGTTTCTGAATGGCTATTAAATGCTGCACACTAAGCCAATTTTCAGTAGAGACACAAGAGGCCAATTCATTGTCCAGATTCCCTGGTCTGCCACATGCTCTCTGTGTGACTCCAACCAAGTCACACTCAGATCCTCCAACATGCTGAGGAATTTCTGCTATGTAGGAGTAAGCCACCTCACTGTATTTGAGAATCTCGGCCTTAAATTGAATGTGCTTCTGTTCTTTATCCGTACAACTAAGATTTAAAAACAAAACCAAAAGTCACAAAGCCCTTCCTGTTTCATAAGAAAGCTGAAAGAATATCTTCATTTAAGACTGAGACCCTCAAATATTCTAGTAATGGAAACCTGTAGCAGTGTTAACAAATAGCTGAGAAAAAATGTCTATGTGGAAAAATATATATATGTATATCAGTTTAAGGGCATCTTCTAACGGGCTTGACAAGGAGGAATTAAGTATTCTGGGAGGAATACTTAATACAAAAATAAAAAATAAATAAAAGATAAAAAAAGACAAAAGGATGATCCTGCGAACCTGTGAATTAAAATAAAGGGCTGAGAGAAGAGTGGCCCAAACAGGGGCAAACGATGGCTATTATCTCATACACATTCTCAGAGGTGCTTTTCCAAATCAGCTTCTGCTCCAGCAAAGCAGTAGGCACTACGATTCCTGTGGAAGAGCAAAGTGTAGGTAAGAGTAAGTAAGCCCAAGTAACTCCAAGGATGAAGTTGCCTTTTATAAGAACAGAAAATAAATGTGTTAAGGACATACAAAATGCTGATCTCCGGTAGCACATGTGAAGCTGATTTAGGGCTTTTTCCCCACAAACCCCCGGGGAGACAAGCTCCATAATCTCCATGCAATTTATTTCTTCTTGCATGCATAGGGGAACTCTGTTTTCTTCACTGTTAGCTGCTTAGTGAGTTCATTCAGTGGTCAAATGAGATTTCACTTTGAGAGTGATAATGCCTTCACATTAATTGGCTTGACTTACATATGTGGATATTTTTCCTTTGAAATGTACTATTACTATCTGCTTAACTTTCAGTCCACACACTATGAAGAAATTGCTTTACACACTACTGACGTATTGCAGTTTACAGCAGTTCTAATGCAGTTCTTTATGAGGCCCCCAAAATCTGGAAGTGGTGCCAGAAGGTAAATATCTTATTCTGGAAGAATGATGAAGAAATAGAATATGCTGCTTACTGGCAGGCATCTGATGGATGCCTGGAGACTTACTTCTGAGCTGCATATTTTAAGCACCAACCACCACCAGTCAAACTGACCACAGTTCACTCACTGGAGTGGAGATACTCAGGCATGTGAATGTCTTTAGGGGTCTAGGCTCATAATATTTTTTTCATTATATGTAACATCCAAATGCTGCTGTTGGGTGAGAAGTCTACCACATTAAACATCCCTCAGTGAACTGACCATCTTGTTTAATGCAAAAGACTTTCTTATACCAAAAAAATAAACACAGCCACCACCATGGTCCTTGAACCTAAGATACTGCAATCAGACAACAGTCACTAGTTAGGTGTAGTCTTATTAAGCTTGTATTGACACCTATCATACTGTCAGAGGTATCGGTCACCTGAAACTCACCATATTAATGACTTTTCTGAAATGTGGCAGAAACACTTGCACCAACCAGCATGAACTCGAGGAACCCTTCCTGACTAAACTTGTGAAGAACATGGCCCATTCCCATGAAATACTTTGTTTGATATATTAGCCATTTTCAATTCTCATAAAAGAGTTCCTGGATCAGCTTTATTACCACCTCTTTGCACTGCTTAGTGTAACCTCTATAGAGCAGCATGCAGCAAAGCTAAAGGGAAACTGCATTTGTCAAGAATTGAAATAGGCTCTGTCTAATTTTGTATTCCCCCTTTGCTTTTCCTCGTATCCCAGATGAAGCCAAATTCTCAATTGTGCCTCCACCTTTTATGAAAATAGTTTAGCTCTTAAAACACTAACATTCTTCAGCTATTCCTTCCGATCCCCACAGATGTACAACAGCAGTCACAAGTTGTCACCAAAGGTTCATCCTCTGTTTTGGAAGAGGCAATTTTGGACTCCTGAGTTCCAGAAAGACTGAAGAAAAATTGTCTGAAATTCATAGCAGACTCTCTATGCTGTCTTCAGTAATGTTTCAATACAAATAATACTGTGGTTAAGTAAAAGCTCTGCATAGCATCTTCAGAACAGTGGAATAAATTTTCAGGGTCCCACATGGGCCAGGGGCTCCAGGGGGCTGGAGGCCAGTGGTGGTAGGGGCTGCCAGCGGGCCTGGGCCAGTGTGGGAACCAGAGGCGGGGGATCCCGTGTCTGGGCAGGGGCAGGGCCGTGGCAGGGCTGGAGCCAGCACCGCTGTGGTGTCACAGGGCAGGGACTGATGGCCCTGGGCTGGGCTGAGATGGGGCTGGAGCCTGGGCTGGGTGGGAGGGAGGTCAGCGGGGGTGGGGGGGGGGTGGGGGGGAGTGACAGTGAAGGCCACTGGGGCCCCCAGGCCCAGACAGAAATATTTCAAATCTGCTTTTCTGTGTTGTGCATACACAAGCATGGTTAATGACCACACGTCTCTCATTGTCTTCATTTCCTGGAGAATTTCATAGAGAATTATGTATGTTTTAAAATCTTAATCATTTTTATGAAACATATGCAGCTTGCCAGGGATCATGTTAAGGACTCATATTAAGATAGCCATACACTCGCAGAAACAATTATGTTGAAAGGGACCTCTGAGGTCACCCAGTCCAATCTCCTGCTCAGAGCATGGCCATCTTCAAATTAGGTAAGGCTGCTCTTGAGCTTGTCCAGTCAAATTTCACTTACCTCCAAACATGAGTTTCCACAACATTTTTCAGCATCTGTTCCCGTGCCAAGCCCTCCAGGGTTGCAACTTCCTCCTTATGTCCACTCAGAATTTTCCTTGCTGCAACTTGTGTCCATCGTCGCTTGTTCTTCCACTGTACACCACCAAGAACAGTCTGGCTCCAACTTTTCTGTAAGTATCCATTAGGCAGTTGAAGACAGCAATTAGACCCACTGACCCTTAGTCTTATCTAGGCAAAACAATTCCAGTTCTCTCAGCCTCTCCTTGTACATCATACTCTCCAGGTTGTCAGTATCTTTCTGGTACTGAGCAACCTGAAACAAGTCAAGGTATTTCAGACTGTGGTCTCACAAGTAAGTGGTGAGTAATCACGTCCCTTGACTTGTTGGCTACAGTCTTGCTAATGTAGCTCAATATGTTGTTGGCCTTTATTGCTGCAAGGGCACAATGCTGCCTCATGTTCAGCCTATTTTCTCCACCCTTTGTGTGGATCTACTGCCTGTACCAATGCGTGAGCTCACTTTGTCATAGGCTTTTTGACTTTGTTCAATTGCATGAGGTTCCTCCCAGCCCATGTCTCTAGCTATTAGGGTCCCTCTGAAGGAAAGCCCAGCCCTCTGGTATATTAACTGCTCACCTGAGTTTGCTGTCATCCATGAATGCGAAGAGTATGCATCCCATCCTATCATCTAGGTTGCTGATGAAGAAGTTAAAAAACAATATCACCTCCTCTATCAGCCCTTGAAGCCTCTTGTAACTGGCTGCCAATTAAGCTCCTAAATGCAGACCTCTATACTTTGAGCCAAATCCATCCAATAATACCCCCATCTCACAATCCAGCCATCCAGTTTATATCTCCTCCATCCAGCTGCAAGGATACTATGACAAACCATACCAAGAACCTAGCTAAATTGAAGATAACCTACAGCCACTGCTCTCCTCTCATCCACACAGCCAATCATCTCAACAAGAAGGCAATCAGGTTGATCAGGCCCAATTTGCCCTTTGTAAGTCCACAAACTGGCTGTTCCCAGTTACATTCCTTCCAACAAAGTGGGGTAAGACTAACTAGCTTGTAGTTTCTCAGATCATCTTTCTTACCATTTTTGAAGATGGGCATGACATTTCTGTTTTTCAAGTCATTAGAAACCCACAGTCACCACACCCAAAGATAAAAGAGAGCAACTTTACAATGACAACAGCCAACTTTCTCAGCCACCCTCAGATCCCACCCAAACCTATGAATTTGTGTATGCCAAGCTCGGTTAAGTAGTTCCTAACTTCTCTCTCTCAAGCTTTGCTACTAGGCAAAGGAACCTGATAAGCCTAAGAGCACACCTTGCTGGTAAAGACCAAATTAAATAAGGAACTGAACCTTTTCTGTGTCCTTTGGCACAAGATTGCCTACCCTGTTAAGCAGGAATTAAGGAGAATCTCCTCAGTGGCCAGCCGGTTCTTGTGGGCTCATTTGCCCTTCAACTTTTCATGAGATCCTGCCTACCAGTTCCCTGAGTAAGTCCCAGAAGTCCAGGGTCTTTATTCTGCTCTTCCCCTTCCTTGATTTCTTCAGGAATTTCTTGTGGTCATTGCAGCCAAGACTGCTGTGAGCTTTCCCATTCCATATGAGTTCTTACTCACAGGTAGCAGGACCTGCAGAGCACTTCTAGTCTGTCTATCCAGCACCTGCATCAAAAAAATTGTTCCCCATGCACTCCAGAGATCTCACTGCTTGCATGTGCCCTGCTGTGTTGTCCACCCAGCAGATGTCAGAGTGGTTCAAAATGCCCTGTGAGCAGCAGAGCCTGTGAGCAGAGGATTTATTCCATTTTTTTAAGGAGGGCTTTGCTCACCTTCTCTTCTTCACTGTGCTGTCTGTAGTAGACTGCTACCACTACATCTCCCTTTGTGGCTTCCCTTCTGATGCCATAAACTCCCAACAGATCTATCATTTTTCCCTAGCAAAGCTCCATGCATTTGAGCCGCTCCTTTGCTTAGAGCACAACTATCACAGCACTCCGGTCATGGGGACCATCTCGTGTGAAGCACTGACTGAAGGAAGAAGCTTTGATGTGTTGTTGCCACCTGGCAACCGTCTGAATGACCAGGTTTTCCTATGAGTCTCACCTACTTCATAGCTCTGACCCAATTTCTGATCAATCTGGTAACTGGTTTGATAGAACCATGCAGAGAGATGGTGTCCTTATGCTTCCACAGCACTTATACTGCAGTAACCAACAGCAGTTGGATAAGCAGTTCCTACAGCAGTTCAGCAAATGGAAGATCTCATGATGATGGTCAGAATAAATCTCTGCATTCTCTCGCTACTGAAAATGTTACCTTTCTCTGTTGTGTTAAGATTGTGAAGTATATTTTAAGAAAGCAGCTTAATCCACTGTTTGGCAGCGTAAGTTTCATCCGTGGACCGTCTGACTCTTGTTTTTACTCTTTTCTCATGGACATTATTTCTCCTTTTCATTTCATACTAAATTTCTGGCCAAAGATGATGCTGAACAGTTGGTCCAAACAGTAGAGCCATCCTGATGTCTATTAGCAAGAAACAAAACCAATATACCAACAAGTCAAGGACCAGACTTCTTGCTTTTTACATGCACTTCTGAGCAGTTATTGAGAGAAGTATTGCCACAAACTTCAAGCATAATGCTTTATATGAGTAATAGCTCACTAATCTGAGTAAGCAAATCATGCCTTTGTCCTAAGCAAACTCTTGACCATCAAAGCTACTATATTCTAATTAGTTAAAGGACCTAAATACAAGCTGTTCTTTCTTCATATCCTACAGATAATAACATTCTGTAACATCCACAGTATAAAAAATAAAATTTTATATCTTATTTGGTATTATATCTATACTCTCAATGTGCATGCGCATGCATTTGACATTGCAATGTGCATTTGACAGCTTTCAGGTGCCTGACTCAGTACAAATACAAATGCATAAAAAACATAGTATAGAAAGAGAGGCTAGGGGACAGTATTTGTTTACAATTGCTTTTGAACACATCATAAATACATATGTAAAGTAAGTAAAAAATATTCAGAAATTCCCAATGAGGTAGTATGAATATATAGAAGAATAGGAGCCTAGAATTTAAAATTAGTCCTAGCTCTCACACTGCTCTGACAAATGATTTTACCTGCCTGCACAGCAGGCTTTTCCCTTATAAAACTGAGAATAAACTTGGCAACAAATAGGTTCTTGGACATTGAGTGTAGGGATCAAAGCTGACATGAGTACCAGAACATAAACCAGATACTTGCCATAGTTTACTAAATTAAATAGCTATTGCCACCTAGTGGCTATACTGCAATATTATATTAAATTGGTGATTTCAAGCTTACAAAATCAACCACCTGTGGTTTTTCAATATTAAACTTATGTACACTAATAATAGGACAATTGATAAATTCTATCTGCTTCAGTGAGGAAATGACAGTTAACAGTGTTTTCTCTTTTTATAAAGTACCTCAGGAAAACAGTTTTGTACAGTTAGAGAATTCACCTTCATTCACAGCATTCATTTAAGCAACAGCTATCGTCCCTCTTTAAACGCATGTCTACATGGAGATGCTCACACATTTAAGTAAAATGATTTCAGAGTCCTCCAAGAGCACAGCTACTCTGAAAGCAGCTAGAGCAGCTCAAAACTTTATCTCCCATCTTTCTCCAGCTGATTGTTGCCATATCATCTAACGGATGCTGTTCACAGAATCACAGAATCACAGAATCACAGAATTGTTTAGGTTGGATGGGACCTCTGGAGATCATCTAGTCCAACCTCCCTGCTCCAGCAGGGTCCTCTAGAGCATATTGCCCAGGATCACATCCAGGCGGGTTTTGAATATCTCCAGCGAAGGAGACTCCACTACCTCTCTGGGCAACCTGTTCCAATGCTCTGTCACCCTCACAGTGAAGAAGTTTTTTCTCAGGTTCAGATGGAACTTCCTGTGGTTCAGTTTCTGCCCATTGCCTCTTGTCCTGTTGCTGGGCACCACGGAGAAGAGGCTGGCCTCATCCTCTTGACACTCCCCCTTCAGATACTTGTACACGTTGATGAGATCCCCTCTCAATCTTCTCTTCTCCAGGCTGAACAGGCCCAGCTCTTGCAGTCTTTCTTCATAGGAGAGATGCTCCAGCCCTCTCATCATCTTGGTAGCCCTCCGCTGGACTCTCTCCAGTAGCGCCATGTCTCTCTTGTACTGGGGAGCCCCGAACTGGACACAGCACTCCAGGGGAGGCCTCCCCAGGGCTGAGGAGAGGGGCAGGATCACCTCCCTCCACCTGCTGGCAACACTCTGCCTAATGCACCCCAGGAGACCATTGGCCTTCTTGGCCACAAGGGCACACTGCTGGCTCATGTTTAACTTCTTGTCCACCAGCACTCCCAGGTCCTTCTCGGCAGAGCTACTGTTCCCCCAGGTCAGCCAGTAAAACATTTTTTCAAGGTTTTGATGTAAATTAGATGGCTTAGCTAAAAAAATGAAAAGAAAAAAAAGAAGTAGTTTGCCTAATTTTGTACTGAAATAGATCAGAGAGTGCTCACATAACCTGCATAAGCTGTATTGCGAAAGGCAACAACCTCTGACTGATGAATGATGATGAGCAGTTGGAGAAAGTAGTGTTTTAGTTCAGTCCAGCCAGAATCATAAGAGGATGTCTGCACACATCCTAAATTAGAGCCTGTTTATAGCCTTGTGGATGTTTTCATTCAGATATGAGTAAATGTTACCATTTGGCTTAGTCTGCAGTACACTGAAATCACTCTACTCCAGAATGAAATTATCTGCCGGGGGGGGGGGGGGAGGGGGGAGTTTAAGGTATGATAACTTAGGTGTATTGACGTTATATGTTTAACTGATTTCCTTACATTTCTTGATTGTCCCTGTGCAGACCAGCCCTCTAAGGTTCACATATGGATATGCCTTCAGATTTCATTAGTGTCAAGCACAATGCAGTAAAGAAAAATTACACATTCAGCAGAAATCCTTGTTAGACAATTACATAAATGCTCTGTAAAGACTGGCAGCAGCAGTCAACATTTCAAATGGGACAAATACCAATAAGCAGTCTCAAACATACAGCTATGCATTCAATTTAATAAACTGTAGACTGCACTGTCATTTCCCCTAATTGCTGAGACTGGCTTTGAGAATTTCTGTTAAAAATAAAAATTGCAGTCTTATGTTAGGAGAGATCCAAAGACATTGTACAGAAAATGCTTGGGGAACACATTCTACAGTTGATTAATTAGTTTATTTGAGAAAGCATCTCTAAAAACTTCTATAAAGTATTAGCTATCATGGCTCCTAAAACAATATTAGGTATCAGACCATCCCATGTGGGAAACCACAGCATACTGAAGTATTGTGGCAATATAAAAACACTGTAGCCTTGCTCTTCGTCTTTTCACTAAGTTCAGTTTAGGTTCAGGAATAACTTAGGCCATAGCTCTGCAATATCATTTAGTTTAGCAAGCAAAGATGCAGCAGCATCCAAAACAGTTTTTTTATGATGCCAAAATAACTATTATTTTTTAGCCTGGCGGACTATACTACAGGTCCATTTTAATCTGTCTATGCTATACTTCTGTTTTAATCTATTTCTGTGCTCTCCTCCTCTGAGGTAACTTTTCCAAGAGCTCTGGAAGTTACAAGGCAGAGGTGAGTAAAACTGAAGGTTTTTGGAGGCTGGAAAGAAGATTAACACAAATGCACAGCACAGCAAAACATAGTACCAAAAATATGATGCGGACAAGGCGTTATCTTATTATATTCAGTATATCCACTCTCCCAAGAGAGACGGTGAGGGAGACAGCCATTATTTGCCTGGATCTCTGTGAAAACAAATCTGTGAGCAACCATGGGATGGCAGTCTTGATTCAACCAAGAACAGCTTAACCACCATGCTAGAGAAACACTTCCAAAGTCATAAAACAAGCACATCCAATCAGTTGTTCTTCATGCAAATCCCTAGCAAGTTAATTACTCACTTCTCTCACAGCTAAGCTTGGGCTCAGTACTGCTACTAAGACTTGCAGGCTGAGAAGTCTAATGTTTATCCAACATGCAATAAAGAGGCTGTTTCAAGAAAGTCTTATTATAAGATTTCAAACGTGTATTAAGCACATGAACATTCATGGATAATTTATTAAGTGGTTTACTGTGCATACAGTGGTATGAACAATGAAAGCACTTTAAAAAACTAATGAAATTTATATTCAGATTCCCTATATTTATATTCTAATTTGTATATTTTTTTCTATTTTACATTCATTAATTTCTTTCTCAGGCATCAGATTAAACTTCAGGGTAGCTATTTTACGACAGTTACAATCATTTGTATTTTATCAAGTAGAGAAACTGAGCTATAATATTAGAGATGGGAGTGGAACAAAGGAAGAGAATGCTTTTTTTTAAATTCAAAATCTTTTCACACAACCATGGAAATAGGCCTGCAGTTCCCAGTCCAGAAATCCTATTCTGATAAGTTTAATAAAGCCAACTGTCCTCAGGTGTGTCACAGACAACCTGAGGTCTGTACGCAAAAGGAGGAGGTTAGGTAAACATGAATCACAGCAGCAAAGCCACAAATAAATAACAAACCAACAAAGCACCTTAAAATATTCCATGAAGCTCTTTCAGCTCTACATTCTGAAGCCATACCAAGCTTCCCAAATCTTTTCCATCTTTAGATGCATTTGAATTAAAATCTATTCTGTGAAAGAACAGCAGAAACAGAACAAAAAAATGCAATAACGACAATCATGTGAGGACAGGCTATCAGTCGTTAACATACACAGCTATCATAGATCACAGTAGAAAGAGTGAAAAATGCCTTGTGATATGCTTCCAACTTACTGACTTGCAGGAACACATCACAGACTTGCTTGATTACTTACAAGCCCCTATCTGCTAGCTAATAGGAAAGTCTGCACAGAGGCACATAAAATCAGCTAAAGTTCAAAAAATTTAAAGTCCAATACCTTTAGTTATTCTGCACCTTTTTAGTCACGTGGAATTTCCCTCAGCCTTTTCTAAAGGTTAAAGCAAGTTAAAACAACCACTTTTATTACATTCAGAGACGATACTCAGTCTCAAAATTTCCTCAAAGGGAATTTCCAACTGATAGCTCAAGCATGAATACTCAGACTGTAGCGGGAAGTGTTTCTCTGAGAGCAGCTGGGTGCCGCAGGCTGCTGGTGCTGAATTCAGATTTTCAGAAGAACTGCACCTTTGAGAAATATTCCTACAGTGTGGATGTAGCTAATCCTATCAGTGACCTGGTTTTAGTTGTAGCATCCTACAGTTGGAGAGTATGTTCAAATCAGCAGGACCGAGATTTCCCAGTCACTTCCTGGGTGTTTGATTTTTATACAGTTCATAAATCTGTCTAATAAGCATTACTTTTTTGCCTTTTCTACAGAGGGAAGTTAAAATAACGTTAAACAAGTGTGCAAAGTTAAGCATGTTATCCACTATACACTAAGAGAAGCTCTTGGCATTTTCCTAAGGTGTCTAATACAGTGCTCTGCAAGTGTTCAAGCTGAGAAGTAGTGTAGAGCCCACAGACAGTCATTAAGTTCACAGCTTAATTTACTATGCGCTGTCTTCTCTATGTTGGCAAGGCCAACAGCTTGAGCAAGAGAAACAGAGGAATTTATCTAATTGAAAAGCAAGCTTCTCTCTAAAGCCTTTACTCCAAGAACCTGAAGTTTGCACACAAAATTTGTTTCTTGTTTAAGCCGCAGCAGCGAAGGGTGAGGGGCTGAACCCTTGTGGGAAACCCACTCAGACGGCTTCTTTGTAAAAACAGAAGAACTCATAAGCATAGACTATGGAGGGGCCATAGAACTGAACAGAGCTCTGGACCTCCATCTGTACTAAGGCATCGTTGTGCTGGGGGCTGTACTAACAAACCGGCATTGTTCCTGTCGCAAATACCATACGTGCGTCGAATATGCAGTGTAGATACCTGGCTGCATGGAAATGAAAGATTATTTCTAGTGTGGCTTGCTTTGCCACATACTACGTGTATCCTGTATCTGTGAAAATACAATAGTCACAAATACATGTTGCTAAAACCCTGGTCTCATTGCTATTAAGCAGAGAAGTCAGTATGCTGGGGGGTAGGAGGCGGGGGAGGAAAGCTCTTTCTGTATTTCGTTGTCACCAAAAATACCTGCCTGCCTCCAGCTGAACCCATGGTCCAGCTTAGAGACTGCGTTTCACCAGATGGCTCGCAAATTACAAAAGCAAAAACAGATGAGTGTTTTAAGTACCCCTCAGACTGGTGACATTCAAAAAGGTTAAAAGCATGATAAACCTAAAGTAAATGTTGCTTAAGATATCACAAGCATTTAGTAACATTTCTTTTCTCTTCTTAGCCCATAGCAAAATACTTGTTTTTAAAAATAGTTTTGTATATTTAAGTTGATAGCTTACTGGCATTTTTGTAATCACATTCACTTTCTGTCTCCTGAAGAATACATTTTTACTTTTGAATAGCAGTCTTCTACTGAAGGTGTAAAGTGTAGCTCAGTAACATTTATTCTGTAATTTTTTCTGGACATAAAGAAAGCTTTTATGCACCACTTAGTTGGTACTCCATCACTGTGTATAATAAAAAATTTTTGAGTTATATCAAATTTTCATTTGAATTGGCCACTAGTAGCTGATTTACTTTTTAATCTGACAAAAGCACATGCCCCAAACCTAAAGATTTATTTACAGTGTTTCTGTAAAGCCAAAGCAGAGGAGAGACTATGTACCAACACAGCCTCTGCTACCATTGTGTATACAGTTAAACATTTTAAAGTTTAACATTTCTTGTACATAACTACACTCTATTCAGAGGCTCATATCTAAGCTCGAGCAGTTGGTTCTCCAGACAATCATGCAGTATGCTCCTTATGGATAATATGTGCATCACACTAAAATCTCTCGCCTATGTTCAGAAGTCTTAGACCTGTAGAGAGTGTATATATCCATTAGACCCAATAACAGAAACAGAATGTGAAACTCGCATTCTTCTCTTCCTTAATTATAAAATGTTGAATCAAGAACAGAAGATGGCATGTATTTTACAGCGCTGTTTGAGTTGCTAGGCTGCTTGTAGAAAGTGTCTCCTTGCATCTGTAAGGTTGTTCTTATTTAGCCTCTGAAGATCCTTGCTGTTAACTGTTTTCAAAATCTATAGAAACACATGAAAAATACTCTATTGCACTTCCGAGCACACACATGACCTTCAAACATCATCCTTTCCATTTAAGGTAATCAGCTCTGCCTCAGAGATACACTTCAGCAACCCAGGTGTTATTACTGTAGACTAAAAACAAGCAAGACACAAAATTAAAAACTGTGAATTGTGATTACTGCTTTTCCAGCTACAGTTATTTTTCACTTTATCGTTAGCACCTTTATCAGATGCTACGGAGATTGAGCTAGAGGCGTTATTCATTTTGGCACGTATTTTTTAGATGTTTCTTGATGATGAGCACCTACCTCTGCATCCTAAACATGACAGAGATCCCTTCTAGAGCCATCAGTCATTATTGTATAGTACTTATTTTCTAATGTTCTTAGAAAGCCAAGGTGCTTTCTTCATAAGAGCAGGGGTCAGCACTTCACTTCCTGTTATTCCATTGCTAATGCTGAAGAAATCTCTGGAAATAAGCAAATGAGTAGCTGTGAAAGTTGTCAGGCCTCTGCAAAGCTTTAAAATGAAGGACAAAGACTGTGGCCATAAATTTCTGTTCCTACAGCTAAGAAAACAGCTAACCCCTGAACAACAGCTATCTGTTGTTCGACAGATAGATAAAGACATTCAGGTCTTTACAAGGGCTTTTGCGCCCAAAAGCTCTTCAAAACCCCAGGACATCATGCTACAGCAAAGTACAACTACTATATATTTAATTTGGCATCTGTCAACCATTATAATCAAACAGATCAGGGACTCTTCTAGGATAGTGCTCAGCACAACTACTAAACCACCACTCTGCCCCATAGCTTTTCACCAATTTGAAGAGAAAAGAGTGCATCCTGTTGTCTTTTTTTTAAACTTATTTTTATGTGACAGCTTGCTGGCTGCTGCCCAGACTTTCAGAATTCAGTGCCATAAGCAAATGTAAGAAGATTCCCTGATCTAATTTCTTGAAGCTCTCTAAAATACAGGTGATCGCTGACAAGAAAACCAAAGGCTTCTTCCTTATCAAGGAAATGGAAGAGAAGGGAAGGGAGCAAAAGAGAAAGTTACAGTGTATGTGTCACAGAGAAAGCTATCTTAAGGTCAGCACTAAGCAACATTGGCAGGAGGCAGAGAAAGACACAGGCTGCTGAGCATCATGGCACCTCCAGTGTGCATGGGGAAGCAGGAGAAACTCTGGGAATATTCAGAAAGGCTCCCCACAGGCAGGCTAGTCTCCCTTGTTTCCACTTATGGTAGAGATTTTCAACATGTGGTCTGTGGACCACTGATGCTCTTTGAATCACTTCCAAGAGGTCTGCAAAGGTAGCTGAGAAAAGTGAGTCTAATGTCAGGAGGCTGCACCTTATACAGGGTTTGGGCTTGCACTGGGGAAACAAACAGGCTCTGCATGTCGACACATGACTGCAAAACAATGCCCTTTCTCGGGCAGAGGCTCCTACATGGCACCTGGACACTAAGAGTTAAGCTACAGCTTAAGAGAAGCCTTATTCTCTCCCTTGACTGTAGACAGAACCTAAAGGGACCATCCTCCCTGGACTAAACCTAATATTTGTAAATATCCATTATGAGACTTAAGTTTTTCTTTATATTAACAGGCCTTGTAGAGGGAATATTAGTAGGAACATCAGTGAGTGTAATAATATAGGTATGTAATTGTTCAGCCCACATTGCCATACTGCTTCTCTACATTATTTTGCATTATTCCCCCAAATAGCAGTGCTTCTTTGTTGTGGACCTTACTGTCCACTCATCTAGCCCACACTTCCTGAGTTTACCTACGAGGATGTGATGGGACACAGTGTCAAAAGCCTGGCTGAAGTCCAGGCAGACAACATCCACTGCTCTCCCCTCCTCTACCCAGCCAGTCATTCCATCTGAGAAGGTTATCAGATTGGTCAAGCATGATTTCCCCTTGATAAATCCATGCTGACTCCTCCTGATCACCTTCTTGTCCTCCAGATGCTTAGTGAGGACCTCCAGGAGGAGCTGTTCCATCACCTTTCCAGGGAGGGAGATAAGACTAACCGACCTGTAGTTCCCTGGCTCCTCCTTCTTGACCTTTTGGAAGACTGGGGTGACACTGGCTTTCTTCCAGTCCTCAGGCACCTCTCCTGTTCTCCAGGACCTTTCCAAGATGATGGAGAGTGGCCTAGCAATAACATCCACCAGCTCCCTCAGCACTCGTGGGTGCATCCCATTGGGGCCCATGGATTTGTGGATGTCAAGTTTGGACAAAAGATCTCTAACCCGATCCTCCTCAACACAAGGGAGAGTCTTCCTTTCTGCAGCCTTCCTCTCTTGTCCACAGGGTCTGGAATTCCTGAGAAGGTCCCTGAAGAGGCCAAAGTTAGCTCTCCTGAAGTCCAGCGTTGCAATCCTACTCATTGCCCTGCTCCCTCCTCGTAGGATCCTGAACTCCACCATCTCATGGTCACTGCAGCCAAGGCTGCCCCCAACCTTCCTCCTGCCTCTCCAACTAGACCTTCTCTGTTTGTTAGTACAAGGTCTAGCAGCACACCTCTCCTCGTTGGCGTCTCCACCACCTGAGTCAAGAAATTATCATCAATCCTCTGCAGGAACCTCTTGGACTGTTTGTGCCTAGCTGTGCTGTCTTCCCAGCAGATGTCAGGGTGCTTGAAGTCTCCCATGAGAACCAGGGCCTGTGAGCGTGAGGCTACTTCCAGCTGTCGGTAGAAGGCCTCATCGATGACTTCCTCCTGGTCAGGTGGCCTGTAGTAAACCCCCACAACAGTGTCACCCATGCCAGCCTGCCCTTTAATCCTTACCCATAGGCTCTCAACTTGCTCTTCATCCACCCCGAGGCAGAGCTCCACACATTCTAGTTGCTCCTTCACATAAAGGGCAGCTCCATCACCTCGCCTTCCTGGTCTGTCTTTCCTAAAAAGCACGTAGCCATCCATGACAGCATCCCAGTCATGTGAGCTCTCCCACCATGTCTCTGGAACTGCAATGAGATCATGGCCCTGCGACCGCACACAGATCTCTAACTCTTCCTGTTTATTCCCCATGCTGCGCGCATTGGTATACAGGCATTTCAGAGAGCCAGTCGAGCATGGAAGCTTCCCAGGAGAGGTGCAAGAGGATCCTCCATAGCCATGTTCCATGCTGTCTCCCCTAGCTGTATGCACCCGCTGGAGGCATCCTGACTTGAGCGGTGTTTTACTGACTCCCCTGCCACTATACCACTCCCCTTCCCCCAGCTTTCCTGGTTTAAAGCCCTCCTTACCAGGCTGGCCGATCTGTTGGCAAAGGCACGCGTGCCCCGCTTGGTAAGGTGGATCCCATCGCTCCCCATCAGCTGTTGATCTTCAAACAGGGTCCCATGGTCATAGAAAGCACCACCAGCGGCACAGCCAGTTGTTAACTTGGAAAACGCGTCTACTCCTCCTCCCGTCCTTTCCCCTGACAGGCAAGATTGAGGAGAAAACAACCTGGGCTCCCAGACCCTTGACCACCATTCCCAGAGCTCTGAAGGATGGTTGGTTGGATGGTTTCCAGTTTGCCTTTCGTGTTATTAGCGCCCACATGGAAGATCAGCAGAGGGTAGTAGTCCGATGCGTGGACAAGCCTTGGCAGTCTTTCCATGACATCTCTTATTCGAGCCCCTGGCAGGCAGCAAACCTCTCTGGACAAGAGGTCAGGTCGGCAGATAGGTGCCTCTGTCCCCTGCAGCAGGGAGTCACCCACAACAATCACTTGTCGCATCTTCCAGGTGTTCCTGCATGGCACAGGGTCTTGTAGGGAATGTAGACTGCAGAAATCTGAATCATGGTTTGGACGCTATTAACTTAATGCAGAATGCAAATAGAGCAAGCCTTACAAAGACAAGCAACTCTGTATGTACTGTGTAGCATTAGCAAGCATACAGGCAAGAAGCCTGTGTTCTATAGAGCATTAGTCTCTTACCATTTCATTCCCTAACTTGCATTATACTTACCTGTGCACCCTATAGCTTCACCTACCTACATAGTTGTACTATTACAACAAAAAGGTACACTTTTATAACTCCTGACTTAAACTGATGCAACAGACTGGGCTGATTAATGGACTCACAGTACACATGAAGACTTAAAATACTGCTTTAAAAAGCTCCTGCATGAGGAGAAAAAAAAAAAAACTAGGAAAACCTGGATATATAATAACTCTATTCATACACCAATTTCAATTTGCCGTATCAGATTATCTTGCACCTGGGTGTTTGATGTTCTCAAGGGTGATTTAAATTAAAAGTAGTGCAGCTTCTAACACAAACCTTCACATTCCCTCCAACTCTTCAGTTCAAAGATTGTGTCTTTGATTTCTGTAAAGTCCCTGAAAGAAACCCCTAAAGAAACCCCTAAAAAACCATGAAATATATGAACAATACCTTCAGAAACAATCATGTGGTATGTGAAGTGAACTACCATTAAGTATACGAGGAAAAATTCTGTATATTTAAGCACAGGACAATAAAAGCAAATACAAATATACTAATTCCTTTTTTCAACATGAGTTCAATCGATGCAATTAAGATGCATTTCAACTAAGCTGATGTCATGTTCATGTCACAGAAAAATAGTTTCACTGTAAGAAGGGGAAAAACACTATTTACACTCATTATATTAAAAACCTGACTCCTAATTCCATTAATCTATGATGAATCTTTTCAGTTACTGTAAAAAAATCTTTGTTCCAATCTGGTAATTCTAGTTATCTCTCTTTTTTAAAGACTCTGCCTTAATGTGCCTAAATCATTTTGCCTCTGGAGACTAGAAGAAAAACTGATTACACTGAATATGAATTGCTCTTTTACATTTGCCATGTTTTAAAGTCCTGAAAGTCCTAAAAGTCACTTTAAAAAACCCAGTCTGCCCAAAAATCTTGTGTTGGAGGCCAAAAAAACAGTTTAAGATTAATGGAGCATGATATGAATGATAGTATATTTAATACATTTAAAAAATGTATCAGATGGGCAGAGCAGAACCCATCAAAAGCAGAGTAGAATGGGCTAAATACAGTAGTATGTAACAAAGCACTTTCTAATCAGGGACCGATTGGGATTGTAGAAAGCCTGCAACAGCCTGCTTTAAAACAGATGAATCACACCAGGGCTCCAGATTCGAGTGTCCAGACAAGCTGATCCAAAGCCCACTATATCTCCATGCCGTTATTCTGCAGTATTTGCAGCAACAAATTCTCACCAGCACGTTCAGAAATTGAGATGCTGGACGTTTTCAAAGAAACAAGAGTACAAGAGAGACATGGCACTACTGGAGAGAGTCCAGCGGAGGGCTGCAAAGATGAGGAGGGGACTGGAGCATCTCTCCTGTGAAGAAAGGCTGCGAGAGCGGGGCCTGTTCAGCCTGGAGAAGAGAAGGCTGAGGGGGGATCTCATCAACGTGTACAAGTATCTGAAGGGAGGGTGTCAAGAGGATGAGGCCAGTCTCTTCTCCGTGGTGCCCAGCAACAGGACAAGAGGCAATGGGCAGAAACTGAACCACAGGAAGTTCCGTCTGAACATGAGGAAAAACTTCTTCACTGTGAGGGTGACAGAGCACTGGAACAGGTTGCCCAGAGAGGTAGTGGAGCCTCCTTCCCTGGAGATATTCAAAACCTGCCTGGACGCGATCCTGGGAAATATGCTCTAGAGGACCCTTGTTGAGCAGGGGGTTTGGACTAGATGATCTCCAGAGGTGCCTTCCAACCTCAACCATTCTGTGATTCTGTGAAACATAAATACTGCTGACGATCCTGCTCAGGCAGAGAATTTAAGCAGAGGAGTACCAGCTCTCTCATGGTATTCAAAAATGCGACTGGCATTTATGGTAAGGGAGATTCTTAAACAAATAAGAAAAACACAGACATGTGGAACAGGATATGGGTATACCAGCAGGAATGCTTTTTGCTTTTTCTTATGTTATCTTCATTAGCTAAGTTTGTTAGAAAGATTAAGCAAAGCAGAGATCTAAGTGTATGTTAATATGAATATATATGTTATATAATGCATCTAAAATAACATTTTAGAATATCGTTTTATGGAAAATATTTAGTTAAGGATATCCTCCTTAAGGATATGATCTATAAAAATATTCTAAATTGTATTCAGGTAGTGAGTAGGGTCAAAGAGTGTGGAGTGAAGAGAAAGAATTTTGCTATGCTAACGATGAGTTAAAAATGTCTCACACGTATTTGAACTGATTCATGCAGCTTTTGGTGAAACCCAGAATAGAAAATAAACAGAAACTACTCAGTCACTCTTGCAAACCTCCCTTTTTCCTGCTTGTGGTGTTTTATTTCATTTGAGTGAAATTTACTTCTTTAGAAAAGGCCACAGAAAGAATATAAAAGTCATGAGCATCTTGATAGATGGCCTACACTACTCAGGGACTCTGCTCTGCGGCCACCTCACAGGACAAGGGCTGTAGGCTCCAGTCAAGTCACATGAAAGGTCATCATGCATTCACATGATACCCCAAAAATCTTCATTGAAGCTGAATTCCTTTCACCCCACAGCTCTGGGAGCAGTGCAGCACCAGGCTTACCTGGCCGTTAACTGAGAAATCTTGTAAGAATCTGGGCTGAATTCAAGGGGATTTTGGTGGGTTTTTTTGTCTCTGCCTCTCCCTCTTGGGTAACTTTTCCAGGAGGCATTGATGAGTTCCAGAATCTGAGGCACTCGTAGTCTCCTAGCTAGAACTGTATTAAATCTGGGAGAAAAATGAAAGGAGTTTCCCACAGCCACACACAGCATGACGTTCTTCCTGCAGCTACCTACAACTCAAACAATTGCTCCCACTAACACCTTGTCACATGACAAGACCCCTGCTCACCTACTGAATGACACATAGCTGTGGTATAGCTAAAGGGCAAACGAGTAGTCTGTGCTATTCCTGCCTCCGAGCAGGGAACATGGGGGAGTGGAGATGCAGAGAACAATGACCCCTGGCAGGAGGAATATGGTGAACTTTGAAATGGGAGAAGGGAACAGAGCTTTTCACAGGACTTTCCATTCTTTAGAGAATAGGAAAAAGTAGATAGTGGAGAAGATCAGAGACACTGAAATGAAGGAGGAAGGGGCACAGAGATGTCCAGTCCATGGATATGGGATGTTGATGCCAAGGAGCTTGTGTGGTGACATAGTGGAGGTATGCACAGAGTTGGCTCTTAGTGAGCCAAGAAGCATCTGATTTTCTTTGGACAAATACATTTTGTTTTATGTCAGAGGTATAGGAAAACTGTAGCTGAACTTATGTTGCCATGGAAGTACAGGAAAAAATAGAGCACAGGGCCCCTCCTATATGAGAGTAGTTATTCTTCATTCCAAGGTATTGGTCAACAGAACACCATTTTGAGATATATATGTGTATGTTTATATATAGCAATGCAGCTGTTAGCCTTATATTTCAGAAATATTCAGAACTAGATGACCTCCTGAAGTCCTTTACAGCCCTCTTTTCAATGAGTTGGTGTTGGAGAAATTGTGCTTTTTGATCCCATTTTCTTAACTGCCATCTGGGAATTTATTTATCCACTTACTGTGCCTACTGAAAGCAGTTGTAGGCTATTGAATTGAATGGACTGAGAGAGCTCCAGAGAGCTCTCTCTTTTGTAAAGTCATATACAGAGCTCTTTACTGGAGGAAAGTTACATTGTAACGGAGATATGAAGGGGTTAATGGCTTTGTTCCATCACATATAATGGGGCCACAGAGAGCTGAGATATAATGAAACTGTTAGCAGTGAAGCAGAATGAAGGTTTGGAATTGTTTCAGCATGCTGCACTGAGAGGAGTGCGATTTTTGTTACGGTGAAATCTAACTTAGCAAGCTTGTTCTATGTTTTGGGGGCTGGGGAAAGGGCAAGAAAAGCTGAGGACTCCTTACTCTGTTTTCTTGTTTGATGAACGCTTTTGGGTAGTTTAAGGTCTATCAGTCTGTTCTCCTTTTGGCTTTGTTGTTGTTGTTGTTGTTGTTGTTTTTTACAGTCTTGCCCTTCCTACAACATTTACGCACATGTTTGGGAGTGTTATGCAGATTAATGACAAGAACATCAAAGAATATTATTAGTAGCTGGAGTCCAGAGAACATTATGAAGTGTTTTGCTCTTTCATGTTGCCTAATTGGAGGGATCCTAAGCTACCTCCTATTAAGTAAAGAGTAAAACTGTCGTTGATTTCGGTGAGAACAGGCCCAGAATTCACAGTTGAATAGTCGAGTTCAAAATTAAACTTTTATGTATACTCTTGAATATATGAAATATATATATGAATATATTACTCTAGCACTTCAGTACTTCATAGGTAATATGATGGCAGCACGTATGCCTAAGATAGGTGTTTATAAATGAGCTATTTGTAATCCTATGGGCACGCTTTAATCTTCCCCTTCTTGACAACCCCCTCTTTTCATATATTTCCATTTCTTCTTCCACATTTTCCTTGCAACATATTCTGCTGTTAAAATAGACTGAAGGGAGGTTGAAGAGGGAAGTGGTAACAGGCTTATGCTGTCTGTTCCATATTAATTTCACTTTCATATTATTACCATTGTAATAGGCCACAGTTGACTCAAATATGCCCTCTAAATAGCAAGTGCCCTGAATTTGAGAAAGAGGGAAATCTGAAGAGAGAAACAAGGTTTTAAAATCCTGTGTTCTAATTCCTCTTAGACTAGAGGTCTGCAATAAATTCTTAAGATAAATTCTTTTTGACACTGAAAAACAACCAACACTGAAGAAAAAAATAAACTAAACAAGCAAAAGAATATGAATATTCTCTCACAAAGGACTTACAAATGGATACAGAAGAAATTAAACTGACAAAACATAAAAGGCTTTTCTTTGGAGCCCTAAGGGAGTCTAATTAACTAATTTCTAGAAATGGGATAGAAGCATCACACCAATTTTGCTGTCAGATATTTGGCTAGAAATCAAATGTTTGAAAGACATTAATGGGGAAAAAAGTAAGATCTGATGATGAAGTAGACAGACTCATATAAACTGTGGGCCCCTGAACTTAAGAATTCCTGGGGACTTATCAAGAGCAGCAAACAATGGACTGCAAAGCAGAATCTGCAGTAAGTGCTGAAGAATCATACCAAAAATAGAAAGGAAATTGCTGTTCTGCTGATAATCTATGTAGTAAGTGCTACTTCCAATCTGAATAACGAGCAATAACGCTCAGAAAACACAGTTCCTGAGGTTGCTCTGACCTGCTGTGACTGCTGTAGTATTCCGGCCTTCAGAACACCAGCATTCCATGTAGGCACTCTACTTGGTCATTTCTACTTATTACTTTTTTGGCCAAGGTCATGGAAGCATTTCTGATGAAGGTGCAACATTCCATAGATGGTATCATAACCGACACAGCAGGCCAAATGCATCAGTTTGTTCATGTGGTATTATTTACTGACTGATTTAAGCCTTTTTCAAAGTTGAATTTAGCTCTGCATTAACTCCTGTGATGTTCTGTTTTTTGTTAGCAGCACTGCCAGAGCCACCTCTCCCAGACAAAAAAAGCCCATCATCTTAAGAAACTTACCATATATAAGTTAGAAAACTTAGGTGAAACTATCATAAAAATTAGCTTTTTCTCTAAAAACACATCAGAAATGGGAGAAGGCTGTCAATGGCACTATATGCTTTTCTCTTGAGACCATAAGCTTTCGAAAGAAATGATATTTATAAATACAAACTACCATACTATACTTTTTAGATCTGATCAAATACAGCCCCTTTCCTAACATATACAGGATGTAAATATACACACACACATACATATATGGATCTTAATTCCCTATCAAAAATAGGTTTGAGGACAGAAATTCCAAAACCAAGATATTTCAGACCTATGATAGAGATACTGTGGTTTTCAGCAATACCCCACAAAGACTCATGGAAACTCACTTTTCCAAAAAAAAAAATACACGGCACAGAATTTCAATTAGAGCTATAAACAAGAAACTATTTTGCTAATTATAATTTTCATGAATGATAGCCAATTTGCCTTTAGATAATCATTTTCAGCCATTCCCACACTACTTCTTTTTACCCACTTCCTGGATGTTTATGTTCCCTCAGAGCACACACTTGATTGGACACACAGGACAACTGCAAAAACAGAAAACCCTCACAGCGAATAATTTTCTGAAAGAATTAAGATTTCATCTATTGGTATAAGATCCACTTCATCTGGTTCCCCGCTCCCTTGACTCTCACCTGCAATTTGTCTTTCCCATGCAGATGTCTGCTTTCCCTCGAGTGTGCTAAATGCCAACTCAGCCATTTCTATAGCCATATTCTAACTAAGGTAACAGAAACATCTGGCAGAGAAAAAAGAATAATAACTGGAGTTAATCTTTGACTAACATTTTCTTTTCAAATCCATGACAGGCCATGCTTACAAGAATGAATGGATATCTTTGTTTTCAATAGATATAACTCCAGTTTTAACATATAATTTTCAAATAGCCCTACTGTTTCTGTAATGTGTTTCACCGCTGTTAGGATTCCAGCTCTCTGTCTTTCTGTTTACAATTACATTTTTATGCTGTTTAAAATTTTTAGCCCTTAGAGCAGCAGAATACAGAAATTAAGAAAAAGAAGATCCCTTGAGATTTGCGAAGTCACAAGGATTTACAAAGCAAAAATCAGAACGTACTCAAGGACAGAGAACTTAATGTGCATCAGTTTCCTGTTTGCATCTCAGTAAGCGGCTATCTCTATGTAGCAAGGTAATCACTTTAAGAGAAGAAGAAAAGAAAACAAATACTTTCAGATAAAATTATTATGGATGTAGTTCCTATTTTAGGAAAATAAGGTAGGTAATAAAAATAGGTATTGCTACTGGTCTCTAAAAGGTGGGGAAAAAAAGGAAAAGCTAACTCAGTCTTTCTTCATGTGACATATCCTTGTAAATATTCTACAGCACTACTTCTGGGATAAGATAATGTATAAATTACTTTCAAAGAAACCGGCCAGATGCTCAGCAAGAGTAAATCAGTACAGCGCATTTGACCTCAGCTGAGTGTTGTGAACGTGTAATTTCTCTCAGGCTGATTCTCTGACATACTTGCACCATTTTGGCTAACTCTAGAACTACATACCAGCTGAGGAAACAGCCTTGAGTAGGGCTGATCACATTTTTAAGTTGAAAGATTTAAAATATCATCCAGGTCCAATACTGAGTAAAGTTGTAGGAGTCACTGTATGACTTCCCCCCCCCCCCCATATTCTACACAGGATCCAGGCTCCTGGTGACTTGCCCAGAGTTACACCATGTCATTTAGCAGAATAGGAACCAAAGACAACTCCTTGCCTCGACTACTTAAAACAATGGTCAGTTCTTTGTTTCCAAGGCAATAAAACTGCAGTGTCAAAAGCACTTAGCCTTGAGCATTCCTGGACTCACTCCTCTGCACCTGGAGCTGGAGAGATCTTTGCCGTTACAAAACACATTTTTTCCAGGCTTTAAATTTCAAGAAGATGTGAATAGTGATAAAAGCTATGAACATGTCTGTAAGTAAGTGACAAATACTAAACTTAAGGCTGCAAGAGATGTAAATACGTATACAAATAGAGAGTTGAAATGCATGCCATGTATTTCCATATGTGAAATATTTAGCAGTCCATTCTCAACCCTCTCAAGAAGAGAGGCGATCTGATCAATGTGTACAAGTATCTGAAGAAGGGGTGTCGAGAGGATGAGGCCAGTCTCTTCTCCGTGGTGCCCAGCAACAGGACAAGAGGCAACGGGCAGAAACTGAACCACAGGAAGTTCCGCCTGAACCTGAGGAAAAACAGCTTTACTGTGAGGGTGACAGAGCCCTGGAACAGGTTGCCCAGAGAGGTCGTGGAGTCTCCTTCCCTGGAGATATTCAAAACCCTCCTGGACGCGATCCTGGGAAATATGCTCTAGAGGACCCTTGTGGAGCAGGGACTAGATGATCTCCAGAGGTCCCTTCCAACCTCAACCATTCTGTGATTCTGTGATTCTGTCATCCAGCCCTGGCTAGGCAACAATGTTAAAGAAAGAGGACATTCAAAGATTGCTGTGGGAAAATTAAATTACTTTACCTTTTTTCAGTTTAACTAGCAATGATCTTTCTAGTTATGGACAGAACTGTCAAGTCAATTTTTAGATTTAGCTTCTCCACTTTATGCCAGCAAGTTCTTCTCTAGATGCCAACAATAAAGTGTCACTGACATCTCACAGGGCGTTGGTATCCATACCTCAGAGCATAACTCTGAACGGACAGGCCTCCAGGGTAACTTGCAGAAATAACTAGGGAAGCAGGTGGTTTATGTGGCGCAGAGGTCAGTATTTGGTCATTCCCATTCGTTCCATGACTCGCGAGCCGGTTTCTGCAGCGCCGAACGCCAAGAGACAGCAGTGTGGAACAGCTGGGAGAAAACATTCACTGCAATAAAGATGTGTTTTGGCAGCTTCCAACTCAGAGCATGAATAGCAGAGCTACATTCTCATCGTAAACTTAATCCAAAATCAACTGAATTTACATAGGAGTCATTCTACTAATTTTAATAAGTTTTGGATTAGGGCCAATCCTGTAAAAAGTATATAATCCAGCTTTCCAGGTCTGATGACAATCAGCTGATCCAAAGTACTAAAATGCAAAATATTCAATTTTATGTGTTTCTACAGAATTGAGTCCCAATCTTGACAGGCACCATCATAATAAATAAGATTAATAATAGTAATAAAACCCCACTCATTCCAATTATTTTGTGCTGTTACTTAAAACTGATTCGTTATCAGAATGTTTAATACAATTTCTTTCCATAAATATATCAACTTTCCTAGTTCAGACTTTAAAAGACAACTCTAAAAATAGAGATTTATGATAGAAATGTTAATAAACCATTAAACTAGCCTTGTGAGTAGAACTACTGCAATAATTCTGTTTCCTTATAGTTTCACAGTAAGAGGATACATGCTGTAAAGAGCAGTTCTTTCTAACAGCTGGTCAAGTAACTATAGCTGTTAAATAGAAAAATGATTCAGTCTTGCCAGATCACTAAAGCGTACTATCTGAAATCAGACTGTTGCACTTAGACTGGAAACAGGCCCAGAAACATATATTTCCTGAGAATACTCCTGCGTGCCCTACCTCAGCAAGCTACTGGGGGAAGGGCAGGGCAGGGCAGGAGCAAGGGAAGGGAAGGGAAGGGAAAAGGGATAGGAGAGGGGAAGCATGAAAGTAGTCCCATTTCAGAGGTGTACAGATGTTTACAAATATTCCACCTAGGTGAGGTATCCTCAAAACTAAGAGGAGCTAAGGTAAGCTTATTCTTCAGACCAGCAATTCAAAAATATTACCAGCTATTTTATAAACTGGTCACAAGATTTGATCAAAACTTTCTTTGCTAAAAATGCCACGCTACACCAAAGACATTTCACTGATTCATGCTGGTTTTGCGTAATGTGGAGACCTTCCAAAAATTAGGCTAGGAGTGAAGGATTTAGGACAGGGTTCCCCCCTCTTAATTTCAATCTTGTTAGAGAGCTGAAATATAAGGTATTTAAATAACTCCTTATGAGGTTTTCCCCTACTTTTGCTTTAGGCTAAAAGCTGCTAATGGGCAGCCTCTCTTATCATATTTTAGTAAGGTATTTTCCATTCCTCCACATTTTAGTAGGATTTTATTTTAAAAATGAAATTACTCACATTTTTCCAATATAGGAGGAAGTTCTTGGAAACTGTCCGTATGTTTTGAAACTGGTCATGTTTTTTATATACATAGTGGAGAAAACAAGGCATGCAAATTTAAACCTTAAGATGTACAGAAAAATTAAGTAATGATTCCTATAGGTATAAATACATACTGGACAAAAGCATTGTCAGCTGGTGCCACATTGTGGTGAGAACGGCCTGAATCACAGTAAAAACAATGATCCCAGTTTGGGGAATAACAGTGCTTGCTCCTATCTTCCCTTTGCCTTGCAGCCACTCATCGGGGTCCTTCGTTGCACTGCCTCCACACCCTGATGTGATGATTTTGGTAGCCTACTCTTTCAGCCTAGCTCTCAGTATAGAGACACTTACAACTAAAGTAATAGGGGCAAAGAAAGACAAAGAGCATGATCCATATCTCCCTGCTGCAGTTCACAGATGAAGAATGCTAGCAAGTACAGTGCTGGAAATACTTTATCTGTGCTTTATGGGTACTTTTCCTGTCAATACAGGAAACTACTGTAGCCAGACTGTACTTTTCCTACAAATGCTAAATATGACATTTTCTTTGCTACAAATTTTGAGCACGACTGATATCTTCTCTAAGCATTTGATTTCAAACATGAGGACATGTGTTTTGGATAAAATTTTGCATTTTCAGTAAAAATATGTCTTTGATATGTTGTAGTTAGAATTATTTGTCACTAGAAAATTCACCTGACAATCTTTTAGACAAGAACTGCTAGCCAAATATTCAAGGCCTTAAAGGTTTTCCTAGGTAGAAACCGAGACAGACAAGAGGTAGATGTTCCTTCCATGCAATGTTGTAGAAATATTTGCAAATAATTTCAAAGCCTTTCCCCAAACTCAGCAGAAATCAAGATTTTCTCATGGTTCTGAGACCTTTTCCTGACAGCACTTTGCATAAAAGCTCTTTCTAGCTTTTATCAAGGTCTCAGACAATAGTATTTTCTGGATCGTGCTTTGGACCTTTTTAGTCTTTCTTTTACATCTTCTTTGATTTTTCTGCTCCCCTTTCACAAGCTTTTACTTACAAGCTAGCCTGGACTCACTTGTCTCTCTTTGTGCTATAATGACACACACGTGTTTGCTCTGCAGAATGATACTATTTCAGGTGTCTTATAAAGGAACTTAACATTTTCCTGCACTTACCCTAAGAGAAGAGCTACGGTTGCATAGAACCTTTAACAAAATGTAGTTACTGTAGAAGTAATAAACTGAAGACATAAAACTGTAGGTCATTTTGAGGTTCTTGGTACTTCTTGGTTCCTAAAAACCTACTTGTCATTGCAGTTTCATGAAATTTAGTGCCTAGCAGCCAACGCTAAAGAAACATGGACTCTGTACAGACAAGAGAGTTCCTTTTCCAGAGAATACTTCACAAATATTCTCAGATATCAAGTTACAAAATGGTCTGAAGCCTTCTTTTTATCTATTTTTGCACATAAACTTACAGTGTCGAAGCACTTTTCACCAGCATATGAATTACTTACAAAAGCTTTGATAGAAATATGAACATTCCTTAGCTAAGCAGTGAAAAGTGAGGGAATGTTAAAACTAAAAATTATTCCTGCAGCCATCAGACCGTACTGCAGTTACGAGACCTGCATTTCTCTAGTTATGTGATCACATAACATTGCAAACTAAATAACTGTTTTTACTTTTCCATAGCCTAACTTAAATCCAGCAGATGTTGAACTATTTAGTGTTTCCTGACGAAAGTACAGATTTACCCCAAGTCTGCTGGATTTTACCACAGCAAATATATCTGAAAATATGTTGGAAGCCTCCATTTACTTCTGTGGACTTTAAGCAGACACTGCTCAATGGGTCAGATAAGGCTACCTTTCAGGTAATTATGTGCATGATCTGATTACTGAGATTATGATGATTTAGGTCTATCAGAAAGTTATGCGTAGCTTATATGTGTAAGGAGGTAATCTAAATGAGATGTTAAGTAAAAAAAAGAAGAGTGGTAGCTGACAGTCACCTGCCCTGGTTTAGGCATCTAAAAATCTATCCATGACACAGCCACCCTTAGTTCCACTTATAGAAAGGACATAGGCACCTTCAGAGAGCTACACATCCTATCCTCTGATCAGATAAAGTTAGGTGAGATGAATCCTGCGTTTATCCCCAATTAGATGGTTCAACAAAACTTAATGAGAACCACACCACCAACCACCAGTTAAGTGTAGAGATTTACTTAGCAGAACACCTGTAAGAGCTCAATAGCTAATGCCAGGTGATTATCCAGGTGATTATCTGATCTTTCAGCAGTTACCTCAGTCAGAAAGCTGCTCTATACTTGGGTAATAGGTGTTCAGGAGGTCCCTTTCTGGCAGGCTCCTTCTTCTTGCAGTACATGCAGATTCAAAGATCTTAAGACTGTGCATCTTTACTTATAATCTTTACTGTATAGTGGACATGTGCACTGGTTTCTTTCAGCTATCCAACTGCTAATTTAGCAGTCTTGTCATTAAGTTTGTTTGACTATACATAAGCTATTTGGGCTAAGTTAACCCCAAAAGCCAAAATAACACAAATGAAAAGCTCATTATTTATTCATTATTATACTTTCCAGACAAAGAAAGTAATTCCTATACTGCCTCCCCATTTTACATATTTGAAATTTTTCTGAAAATTTTCAATAAAAGAGTTTCAGTAGGAAAATGCTTATATCACTAAACCAAGGGTAAGACCTGCACCACCCATGGTGAGAAACAAGCTTCAGTTCCATTTCTTTGGCAGTAGATTTTGTACAGTACCTCACAGATTTGTTACATTTATAATGTATATTTTATTACCTTTTCTCTTTGTCCAAAATTCTAAAGTTCAAGGCAGAATCTGATGAAATCTGACCAAATATTGCAGGAATTGAGGCACGCAAACTACTTAAATGTTGCAGACATTCACCCCCCATTATCTTCAAGAGAATACTAAATGAATTCAGAGCTGTGGTTTTAGTAGAGGTTGCCCAGTAGCAATCACATTGACTGAGCCTCAGAAAAATGAGACATTGATTTATTTCAACTTATTTTCTAGCTAGTAAGTCACAGCCAAATGTTGCAAGTTAATACAAATCTAACAGAGTCAAAGCTGCAACCTAAAGCATGTGGCACCACCCCTAAATGAAACTAAGTATTAGGTAGCAACTTTCAATCAACTCCCTGCACAACAACTTGTAAATATGATAGCACGCTATCCTCATAGAGTGGCTTCATGGTAGTGCTGTGCTACCTCTGTTCAGGTTCTTTCAATCAATGCAATTGGTGGGCATCACATAACTCAAAACAATACTTTTAAGGAAGACAGAACTGCCCATTAGGCTCCTTTTAACAGCATTTTGAGGATGCAAGTCCCAGTAACGTTTCTGGGATACTAGCACAAAGACTGGCAAATTCTCAGGATTCTCTCTTTTAAGAGATAAAAAAAGAATTTTTTTTTTATATTGCAGTGTAGTGTTAGAAAAAATCTAACTAGTATGGAGATGGAAAAGCAATGAAGACGAGACAAAGAGGCATCTCAATCCCTTTTTACTAAGTTGGAGAACAGATGACCACATGGATGAGAATAGGAGTGAGAAATATGTTTCTTTTTCAAGAAGTATAGTCCCACAACAGACACAATACTGTTCATGTTTTCAGTCTCAGGAGACTACTAATACAATCAGGTCCAAAAAATCTTGCTGCAAGGCCAAGTTCTTCCCTTAGATGCACATAGTCAGTTCCCACAGAGAAGACAAACCACAGAACGTCCAAGACTAGTATCTGCTCCTCTTCCGTTCTCCAGTCTCCTGGTAGCTATTAATGGGCAGACCAGAACTGGAACCCTTTACTAATTGTCAGAGTTTCCTACTTACATGCCAGACTTGTGTGGAAGTAAATCATTTCAATAGATAATGTTTCATTTCTCTTACTTCAAAAGATTACTACAAATTAACCCTCAATTTGGTGAAGCAAGCACACAAGCATACAGGCACACAGACACCTTTAACTAGCATAATAACATATTATCACAAACAAATGGGCATTGCACAAAACCTTAAATGTATTTGAACCAATTCTATTTAGTTTCTATATCCCTGGCTCAATAACACTATGAACATGTGTCTTCCTGTTCCAGCGCTTAAGAGAGGGTAAGTGGTATCTTGAGACCTATGTTTTACCACAGAGGCACAGAAATACAGACATTTGCGAATTCAAATAGAGGCTCATGTGTTCACAATTACCATGAAACCTGGTTTTCTTGTAGCTGAATAAAGCAGCATCCCCCTCCATGTAAAGGCTGTGTTCATGAGACCCATTAAGAGTTCTGGCAGACCTGACCGTGACAGAATCAGTGTGGTCCAGTACAGCGGGAAGGAAAAAAGAATTAACTTGGCCATATATCCTATTTTATATAAAACACTTCACAGGGTTTCATAGTAGCATTTTCCTCAGAAGGTTCAGTATGTATGAAGCAATTCTGTCTACAATAAACAACGGGCATCTAACGGGACTTGGGTCAGATTCAGCCTGAGACACGTTACTCAGCTGATAACACACGGGCACTTTGGCCAAATACCCACAGTCCAACCAAGCAGAGAATGAGATCCTTGTTTTGCTCATCATTTGTAGTAAATTTCTACTGTGCTGTGAACGCATTGCCAACCTTTATCCTGAAGGAAAGGTACTAAGGATACAAGCTTGACTTGGAAATGCCTATTTACATAGTTTTGACTGAGGAAGATGATTTGAACAAGACGACTAGTAAATTTGTGGGCTTCAGAACAATTGTACTCAAACACATTATGTTACTGACAAATCTTAAAAAAAGCCAGCAAACCTGCTCTGCTCTCCTTGTTCAGATAGGAGAGCAAATCTAAAGTTTGGTTATAATCTTAATTTTCAAAATTCTCAGGCATGATCCTCAACTTAACTAACTTTAGCATATTTTTGCTATATAGTACTCCGGATGCTAAGAATGACAAGGATGCTGGCCATGAAATTTTTAATGTCAAATTTTTTTATTGTAATTACTATTCAGAGTCCCCAAGGTTATTTGTTACTGGAAGCTGTCATCTGAAGGCTTTTCTAGGAACATTATAAGAGCAGCTGTTACGATAGACAACTTGGTTTCAATTCAAAAAAAGGCAGAAGTGGCATTATTTTAACACTGTAAAAGGAATAAGACCATATAAACCTTTACACAGAGCTTAGACATAGTGAAATAGCATTTATGTAACTATGCCCTTATCAATTGTACTCAAGAATGGACTCCAGTGTTCTATTTTTCATTTCAGCATCTTTCTACAGCTACTAACTACATGTATGATTCCTAATCACACAGACTCCGAGCATCTTACATGCATTATTTTTACATTTTTTCCCAACATACGAAAATTTCTGTTTCCTGTGTGACCAAATAAGGTATAATTTGGTCATGCGATTTACCTGATATTATAGCAGAAATAAATGACAGAGCTAGGTTCTAAAACCACAAAAATGTCAAATTCCAGTCCAAGATCTTTAGCAAAAAACTCTACCTGCTTTTAGTAAATTAGATATGGGCCTGAACATCCCTTCACTCTGAATTCAGACCAGATTCAAGGTCCATCTTTATAAGCTGCCTAGACAGAATTGTGGATTTTGATTTCTGTTTCTAACACGATAGCACGGGCTCAGCTCTGTTGTGACAGGCAATACTGATATGAACAAAAGGCTTCTGGAGACCTATTGTTTAAGGGCTCCCCACAAAGCTGGAAGCTGAGCAGTAAAATTCAGTTGTCTCCACGCTTTGTTTCCGTGGTTCAGCCTTAGTCTTCTTTTGAGAAATAATGAGACAAGCACAGAAGCAAGCAATAACAGAGAAGCAGGTTTAAATCACATGCTGCCAAAATATGGAGTATACATTCAGTACATCATGTCCTGATTTAATAGAAAGATTATCTGAATTTGACAATTTTAATGTTATAACCTTGATGGTATGAAATGCCTCCGATTCCACAAAGGCAATATTTGTTATACAAACCCACTTTGCAAGCGATTGCTTTGTATTTGTAATAGCCCTCTTGACAGATTTAATGGTAGTTTTCAAAATTGAGGAAATAACATTGTTTATTCCTTTTACTGTTAACTTAAACAGAGGATTTAAAAAAGGAAACAAAGTATTTATTTAGCTTAGTGTCTATAACGTTTCAAGTGTATATAGTTACAAATGGCACCTTTCAGAAAACCATAAAAACGTATTTTGAGAGTGATGTGGAAGGAATTAGGTAATAATAATCCCCTCCTTAGCAACAAATTGAAGCTAATGATGAAAAAGATATCTCTATTTACAGTCTATTAAAAACTCAAAAGCGAAACTAGTATATTTACAAAAATAAATCATATTCATTTTGCTCACTAAGTAGGCTGCAGAAAAAAATGAGGCTGTAGTGGCAGCTTATTTGAGCTTTTTATTTTTCAGTACTGTGAGAATTTGTTCTCCCATGGTGGTGTGGTTGAAACAACGCAAGTATAAATCTACATAGTTTTCCTTACACTTTGGGTACTTCTGCACCATTTAATAATGAAGGAGAGGGAGCCCCAATTCAAAATAAACGGAAAAAAAAACCTTGCATATAAATATCTTTAAGCAGGCAGCTCTATTAATCGCTCTCTAATCCAGACCTGACTCTCTCTGCCCATATCATCACAGGATGGGAACTAACAGCCAGATACTTGCACAAACAACTATAGCGGTACAACAGAGTGGCTCTAATGAAGACAAGAATGAGCAGATCGAGATGAAAACTGAAACTGCTGATAGAAAAATGCTCATCAAATTACTCCCCAGAATTGCTCCAAAATTAGAATACTTCTGTAAGTATTCTTCTATAAGCACCTCTGAAGTGGTTACGTTTGGGTTTGAGTTGTTAGAAAGTCCTACAGCACAGATGCCAGCAATCGGAGAGAGCATATGATCTGCCTTCAGTGATTTCCTGATTTAACAAAGTAAAATCTAATTCTAAAATCCTGCACCCTTTTGGAAAGCCTTACCTTTCTCCATTCTTCAAGAAAGCCATTTGATTGTGATAGAATTTGGAGAGGAGGGAGAAATTTTACCAGGTTCATATAACCTAGTTTTCTTTATGGTCTAAGAATGAACTGTGCCCAGGTGCTCTCTTTCTCTGAAGATTATCCATATGGCCCCTGAAGTGGGCACCTCACATATCAGTAGGTCTGTGCTTTCATATATTTGTCTACTTACATCCATAGATATATGTACACGAGAGGCTTGAGTGCTTTATCTTGGGTCAGGTGGCAAACCAGTAGAGAGCTTGTGGACAAGAATCAGCGGACTGACCAGCATAGGTAAGGACATTGTAGGTGTCTGCTCCAGACCAGCTGATCAATAAGACGAGGTGGGCAAAGCCTTCTTAATGCAGTGGCCTGGGTACTCATGGGCGACTTTAACCACCCTGGTATCTGCTGAAAGGGCAATACAGCTGGACGCAAGCAAATCAGGAAATTTCTGGAATGTACTGAAGACATTTTCTTGATGCAGATGACCAATGACTGACTGGGGGAGGTGCTCTGTGGGACCTGCCACTCACAAACAAGGAAGAACAAGCTGAAGATGTGAAGGCTGAGGGCAGCATTGGCTGCAGCGACCAAGATCCAATGGAGTTTAAGATCATGACAGAAGTGAGCAAGATAAACAGCAGAATCACAACCCCGGCCAGTTCAAAGACCTGCTTCGCAGAATCCCATGAGAAACTACCTCTGAGGGCAAAAAGACCTAGAAGAGTTGGTTGATCTTCAAGAACAGCCTCTTCAGAGCACAAGAACGGTCCATTCCAACGTGCAGAAAGTCAAGCAAGCACGGCAGAAAGCTAACATGGATGGATGTGGAGCTTTTGACTGCAAACACAAAAAAGGAGTACGCAGAAGGCAAAAGTAGGGACACTCTTTGGAAGAAATACAAAGACGTTTCTTGCACGTGTAGGAATGGTGTTAGGAAACTCAAAGCTCAGCTGCAGCTGAAACTACCAAGGGAGGTGAAAGGCAATAAGAAAGGTTTCTACAAGTATATCAGTAGCAAAAGGAAGGCTAAGGAGAGCATGGACCTATTGTATAGTTGGACAGGCAACCTAGTGACAAAGGATATGGAAAAGGTTGACGTACTCAATGTCTTTGAGTCTCTCAGGAATTCTCCTCAGCGTACAGGAACTGACCTACTCATTTCTAAATCAAGAGCTCCATCCTAGGCAAACAAAATACACACAGTTCTGAAATGAAAAAAGAATGCAACACATTGTATGAGACACAAAAGAGCATAGATTTTGCTGTGAGATGGCTGGCCTTTCTCCCTTTACACTTCCTGTCATTCTTTCTCACATGGGGCTCTTTCATCAACAGTATCACACCTGTGAAATAAATTTTCAATTAAATAAATAGAACCAGCGCAAACATGAACGCTAAAATCCAAACAGACACTGGCATTTTTTCAGGATTAGAATGCTCCTCACAGAAACCAATGAAAACTTCATGATATAAAGTCAAAAAGTTCTGTTTCCAGGAGAGAGATTTTCTCTGGAGACCACTCTTTTACAAGACAGGAGAAGTAACTTAACTCTCTTAAACAGACTGCTGGGAAGTAGGGCACTATAAACTGGATTCTGATTCCATGAGATGCAAATTTAGCATTTCCTCCCTGTACATTAACTGCTCAGATTTATACTATAAAGAGCACTGATTTTAAGAACAGAAAAAAACATATTCTACAGGTCAGTGACAAAGAATCATAGAGAGCCTACTTTGAACACTGAACCAAAACGTTTTTAAAGCTCTAAAGCACTTCCTTTTTCCTTCCTGTTTCTAAGCAAGAAGCTGAGTCTACCCTGGGCAGTAAGAAGTTCTGGTTAACAATTCATCTTTTCCCATTTATTCTTCCTTCTCCTAGCACCCAGATGCTTACATAGCCCACAGTGTCTGCACAACTTCCCTTGTCACAAGAGTTTACTGCTACTCCACTGACTAACAGACTGGATGCCTTCCATAGGCCAGACTTTCCTTCTTAATAAATTCGGTATCATGTGATTTGTATCTTAGTTAATAAACATGTCCATTTTACTGATAATGCTATTGCAAATGGCAGACTGCAGCAAAATGTTAGACAGCTTCCTGGGGCCTTGGAGTTATGCAGACACAGAAGAATGTACCAGCTGTTAGTGCAATTCCCAGCAATACCATATCAGTTTCTGCTGCTTTTATCAAGAAGGATCTCAGTTTCTTCAGTGTGCTGACTGAAAGTGATGATAAAGAAATTAAATTCCAAAATACTGAACAAGCTGGATGACTGATACAACTTTCTGTACAACTCTCAGTTTTCCTTTGCCACCTCCTATCAGAATACTTTTGTCAAGATACAATCAACGGCAAAAGAATCAACTCCCACTTGTAGGCTTTTTCCAGAAAATGGGGATTATATGGCTTAAAAAGTAAAGTGGAGTAGGAGCAAATAGGCAGAGTTGGCCTTGCAAAAGACAAGTATCTTGTAAGAGGATGACATTTGGACAATAACTTACTCTTGATCAGTGCTTTGCTATAGCAGTGCTTCTTACTGTAGATGACCAAGCAGCATTCCCAAGGCATCAAGAGCTAGTTCTAAAGGCCTTGAAATGAATAAAGTCTTTGAGAAGTTCTCTTGCACTTCTCTTTCAGAAGAGCAGAGAGTTTCTACAGAAAACTGAAGTGTTTTCCTAGTAGTGATCCAGTTTCAGTAATTAATTTAGAGGACCCCAAACTGCCAACAGAGGGGGAGGAATTAAGAGGAGCGCTGAGCAAGGAGCTAACGCAATTCCAGGTTAAGGTCAATGGGATGCTTACTTCTAATAAAAATGGATCCTGGACGAGGGATCAGTGTAGCAGTTCCCAACCAGAAATTTGGGTCTCTCTGGTGAAGTGCTAATGAAGCACACTATAGACGACACATGACAAGGAGGTCCAACTAATAAGCTCTGCTGCCCTGCATGGGTCTCATAGCGTACCACGAGGTGCAGAGCACATGCCTCTCAGATGCGGCTAGGCTAGAGAAAAGTTGAGAACTGCTATCATAAAGGACATAATTGACATACTTTGGATTTCCCCTTCATAAACTCACAGATCCTTAACAGGAAAAGTGATTTATTCTGTAAGAAGGATAGAGAAAGCTGAAGTCAATAAATATTTCTAGTGCTCAGTTTCATCTTGAAAGCTTCTGAAACCTGCGCACTTCATCTGCTTGGAAACTTGGCATTACTGACATGCAGGGGCTAGCGTTAGTAAATGCTTGTTACAAAGAGACTGACCCTACACTAGTATTTTAGCCAGATGGACCTAAGATGTTTGTATGCATCTGGTACCCAAGAAACATCCTAGTGTCCAATCCCACATAGCAGCCACTTTCGGAACCCTGATTACACAGCACAGGGCAATATGACAGCCTAGATTAGTGCCAAATGCAATCACAGAGCAGTGACAAAGGGTCAGTAAATTCCACCCAACCTAAATTGGATTTTCTTCAGCAAGGCAGGATTAGCTGTCACTCATTCTTATAAGCCATCTGAAGTTACTACACATGATCAAGAATGATGACACACAAAACACATGCTGCCCAGTAACATCACACTGGAGCATTTGTTGTAACTGCTAATATGAGGGCTACAAGTCTATTTTTACTACTAGCACTGTTGAGGCCCACTGATTACATCATACAGATTATTTCTATATCTGGCACTCATTCAGCCTGCACATATACTTATCCACCTCTACCTGTCTAGTCAGACATCAGCCATGGGAAAAAAAAAAAGCCGGACAGTATATAAATCCGTCTGGAGTAAATTAGAGAAAGGTTAAAATCTGTGCAATGGAGAAGCACTTTAGATTTCAAAATGGAACAAATCCCATCTAGAGAAGCAGAGAACCCAGTCCACAGTAAGAGGGGGAAAACTGAAAAACGTACTTATGTGTTTAAGCCCAGCAGATACCAGTGCGGTACACATTGCAAAACAAAAACAAATATGCAGCTGTGTACTAAACCAGTCAGTATTTCCTCCTACTGTTAAATCTATAGTATCTATTTTCTTCAAGTCTTTTATATAGGGTCCCTGTTTCCTCAAATACAAAAGCCTCAAAATCCCACTGCTTATTGCAAGGAGATAAAAATGAAGCCACAGGGGATAAAGATGAAGCCACAGAGGAAGCACCGACACAGTCGAATAAATCAAGGGTACTCCACAGAATAGAAATTCTGAATTTGAAAATTATTTTCATTATATGCAAAGGATAATGAAATCGTTCTTTTTCTTCTCAATAAAGATAATCCTCAAGCTTGGGGTAAAAAACTTGCTCAGCTCAGTCTTAGCATAATCACACATGAGCTGGTAGTGTTTGAACGGGATGGATGCATACCAGAGATGACGTCTCCTTGCCAAATATTATATTCACACTGGTACACTTTTTTTTTTTTTGTATGTGGCTACGATTAGGAGCAGATGTGTCTTTTGGTTATATTTAATTCACAAAAGCTTTAGAGTTATGCACCTCTCTGACGTGTGGTGCTCACCATAATGCATTAGCATAATGAACCACCTGCTACTCTTGTCTTTTCATATTGTGGGGTCACCAGTTATTTATGACGCATAGGTCCTGCACAGCTGTAATTCCAAGTTTTTCCCAGGACTGAAACCAGGATGTAGAGACTTGTAACAGAAATACTGAGGTAGGTAAGAATCAAACATGAGTGGAAATGTGTGTGTGTGAGAAAACACCAGAAGAAACAGCAGAACAAGGGTTAAAAGAATGGCCTAATGAAGAACAGCCCTCCCAGTCAATCAAACTGAGGAACGAGGTCAAGCAGATAAGCTGCACTTTGATAAGACAACAGCACAAATGACTCCTTAAAGGAAGATCCTGCACTCTGATAATAGGAAAATAACAGCAAGGCTCAGGACATATATGCCACTGCTTCTTCTGTTAGTACAGCAGGTGGAGAATGGCAAAACACTACTCCTAATGTACATGAAAGATCCATCCAAAAACTAGTTCATCACTGCCAATCAAGAAGAACCCCAGAGCTGTGATGACTCAATAGCCAACGTCCATTGTCCTCTGTGCCACACACAAGGCCAGACCACTTAGACAGACTTGGTGCTTGTGACTAAGTGGGAGTAAGAGTGTGAGTGAAGACAATCCATGAGAGAATTCATTTGAGTAAAATCATCTTATTCAAAGCTTTTGTAAAATAAGCATTACCTTCCCCTTCCTTTGCGTCTTACACTGAGTTTTGTTACGCTAATTTCCAACAAGGTTATCTGCACAAGCATGTATACTAAGACCAGGTCAGGGCTGTTGACCAGCCAGGTCAACAAAGATGACCTCTCCCTGAAAGATTTACAAGAATTTTAAAGCCTTTCTATCAGACAAAAAAAGCCTCCTAGAAATTAATATTTTTCAATATGTTACTAACTTCATTTTTCCATTAAGGACTTTTTCCTATATCACATTTATCAGCAATTCTTGAGCAATGGGTAAGAGCAGAGGTTCTCCATTTTCCTGAACCCAGACCACAAGAAACTGTACATGAAATAAAAGAACACCTACCAAGCAGGCAGACAGACTGATTGCTTTCAAGCTTGTATATGCTCGGTGGATTCATTTAGAACCATGCTAAACAATCATGGGAATTAACTGCCTGTTAGTGGTGTGAACAAGCTGATTCTGAAATATTTCACAAGTTTTAAAATAATAGTTTGTTTTAGCAAGAGCTAAAACAAGTTTTAACAGCAGTTATTTTTCAGTTACTGTGATAAGCACACTACCCAATGTGACTTGAAGACCGAAGAGTGTAAGAATGAGACTATTTCAGAATGTTAAGCTTCCCGGCAAGCTACCAAGCATCATGGAAGAGTTGCTGAAAGCTTTTTTGAGAGCTTAGGGTGAGAAAATAGTGAAACTCTTCAAGAAAAAAGGTGGGAGTTCTCTTTCTCCAAAGGTTGTCGTGCAAAGGTTAAGCATGGAAACATCTTAATGAGCACTGTAATTGTTTTCTGTTTGACACAGAGAGTAATAGAAAGCAGATGTCTCTGAACAGCCACCTTTAAGGCAAGGAGAGCAGGGATGAATGAGGGAGAAAGGCAGTTGGATATAAATACTATGGCTTCAGAGTACAACTTTATTTACAGTGTGTACACAGCTGAGAAGCCAAAAAATGCAGAAAAATTATTTTCCAGGACAGACCTAAAACATACACTTAGCTTTACATTCTGCATATTAGCAAGAGATAAATGTTAAACAGATGTTTGTTGTAAAAGTACCCATAACAACACATCTCCACCCACACGCTTAAGAAATAACTGGCTCACATGCAAAATTTAAAGGGAAGGAAAACCTATAGGAGGAAAAACTTGTAAGATAGACTGCTTAAGACCAAAGATTTGGGTGTCTACTAGGCAATGCAAATGGAGGGGTAAGATCAAATGCCACTCTAGAAAATAGAGAGATATGATACTCAAGTGTTGAATGATGAGAGATGCCTACGTTACCTGAGGAAACAAGCAGTTTTGAACTCCAAGATCCTGGAAAGATTTCTAGCCTCGGGAGCAAGATATCTGATCAACTTTAAGACAACAGTCCTGATTCTGCACAAAACACAATTCGGAGATCTTCTACTCAAATCTCAGACTGGGACCAAAGTCTACGATAACAGTTTCAAAAGCACTGACAACAAAGAATGAAACGTGTGTGCTTACAAATACAAAGCTGTACCTACTGAATCTTTATGTGAACAGTCATTCTTAGAAAACAAGGTACATTTTAGAAAATACTGCATATTTACATATTTTTCATTTGACTGAATTCTGGATTGCTTTTATTTTTGTTGGATCCTCTCTGGATTCTACTAAGATCTGCATGAGAAAAAGTCATAACATTTAGGAGAAAAAGAGGGTATGCTGACACTGGTCAGAGATTGAGGGAATTCAGAAAGTTCAGCTGAAGAGCAAGTACCTCTTCTCCAAAACGTTCATTTTGCATCTCAGTATCTTACCTCACTGGACTCCAGACTCCTGAATGATTCCTGCATGGCCGGCTGTGCAGTGATTAGAGCATTAAACCAATAAAATCCCTCTGAGGCTCTTTCTTTCCAAGCAGAATTTTCATCAGAAAATGTTTAGGTGCTTTTTGCCTTTTCCTGTCTCACAATTATAGATAATGCAGGAATGTTTGGCTAGTGTACAGCCAGCTTTATAAGCCTCAGAAGATGCCACAAGAAGGATTACGAAGTATGTTGTACTAGAAAGTTGTTGCATACTGAGGGACTGAGAGGCATTTTTGCAGGAGCCCAGAAGCTTGGATTTCATTTCTTCTGCTACGTTTTCCCTCTCCCTCCCCCCCCTTTTCTTATTTCTGACCTAAAATAGAAGGAGAGAGCATGCAAAATATTAATTCTTTGTATGAATAAGGAATTGAACACCAATGAGCAGTTCACCAACTGGCTCTGGTCAGATGTTTACAATGCCCCCAGTGAAATCAGCAAAGAACAACAAACAAATTACAAGAATCTGACTATGAAAGTGGAAGCTTAGTATCTCAAGTGTAGTTTGTGCAGGTCTTTCAGTGTGTTTGAGAAGCAGGCAGCCATGTGATAGGCCATATCAAAGTGGTGTCAGTGGGTGACTTAGAAACAAATGGCTAGAAACAAGATATCACAGAAGAAAATATAAGAGAAAAAAATGGAAATATTCAATTCTAGATGAGGTTCTAGACACATAAAATGATTAGAAACAAAAAAGAAAACATAATAAACATAAAATCTCATTCAAACAAGGATACACTGCTGGAAATGTCAGTTTCTGTTCAAAAGCAGGTCGCTCACTAACAATGAAAGCCATGTCAAGATTACGTAGACTGACAAGAGAAGGAACCAAAGCAAAAAGTCAGCCATTTGTCATCCACAGAAAGGCACTGTGCTCTCTCTATTTTGTTAAAAATGGAGTGAAAATAGACAAAAATGTTCATCTTGAGGATCTCTATGATTGAAAACCACTTTCCAGACATGTATATGACAAGAAAGTTATTTCAGGAGAAGAAGAAATCAGGAAAGGGGATTATTCTCAGAATGGGATGAAAGCCAAAGTTTTGAGCATGAAAAGGAAGGTCTACGTAAGAGGAAAAAGGTGATAACGGGAGCCACATAAAGACAAGGGTAGAAGGCCAGAAAAAAGCTGAAGGTTTGAAGGAGCCTCTTTGGAGAGTCTTTTTTTTTAAAAGCAAGTTATTGTCAGATATTATAACACCACTATTGTCCATAATGCAGAAACAATTGGTGTATCTACATCAGCACATTAGTTCAAATCAAATTTGAACTTTTGAGGTAAATCTCCTAATTGCCTCCACTTAGCATGCTTTGGTTCACATAGCCCTTATGAAAGGGACTCCATGGATGTTAGCTGAAACCTTATGATGAACTCCAAAAGCCCGTCTAATGCAGCTGAGCCAGGAATGGACACTTGTTCCAGAGAAACAGACTACAGCAAAGTAAACCTTGACTATACAGCCCCCATTAGACAGTTTCTGATGTAACACGTTGATAGTGCAAGTTTCACATCTTAAGCACAAATCATCTATTGGGCACACTACTTGCTAATTTACATATAGCCAGATTGTAACAAATTAACATGAAATCTGATCTTGGTGTTCTAGCATGCAGAGCAGATGCAGAGCTCTTTGTAAAGAAATAACGCTCACTTTTTTGTTTTATGGGAAGATATTATTTCTGCTTCCTTATGCTGTGTAATCAGCCTCTTATGTTAGTGTTTCATTTCAATACATTGGTTGATATTTCCATAAATTAACTGAAACATATTTATATACATTAACCAAGAAGACTTTTTTCATCTTCCAAAAAAAGCACATTTGTCTAATCATTTTGCCAGGTACTTCTCTCTTTTATATTGGTACTATTTTAATACAAATAAATTCCTTGGATCCCAATTCTTTTTCATTCTTTCATAAAGAACTCGGAAAAACAAATCCTACACTTTCACGCAAACTTTTACCCAGGCTCCCCTCAGGGTTTTCATTAGTTTCATTAGTGTCTTCCAGTCCTTTAACCACTTTTTCATGTCTGACAAAACAATATTTATCAGCTTTCACTGAGTTCTTCTGCATGTTCTCCTGAACATGCATAATCAAATATGCATGTATATCCTTCAATTCAGTCACTACTTGCAAAAATGTTATAACCTCACTTGGAAATCCAGACTGTGGAATGTAAACCTAACATGTGAAACCTCTTACTTATATATTTAGAAAATTTAAACTACTACTTGATGGCATAATTTTAACAGGATCTTGTTAAAGTTATGTTAGCCCACCCACCACCATGAACGTTTCTTCTTTTGTTATTTAAATATAATAAAATAGAAACTGTCTCCTAAACGCTAAGTTTTTATGTCTGGCACTATTTTATCAGGGATAAATCAGAACGGTCGGTTCAATTATTCCGGAAACCAATTACAACACAGTGACTGAAGAAATAAGGATCCCCTTCTGGAAAATGGAATTGGGTTAGGTGTACCTGACCTCCTCTTAGGGCTATCAGGGTTCCATAGTGATTGTGTCTGTGCATTCATGCCCTCTGCTGCATACAAGTCAGTAGGAGTTGCCCCATGAACTACAGGGTTGAGTTTAACCAGCGTACCAGTCTGAAATATGTTATCAAATGTCAGAATGACACAAACGTGGAAAGAAAAATCTAGGAAAGTTTTACTTAAGAATAGTAATATCAACTAAGAAACAAGGCTGAAGTTCTGACTAAATTTTATTAGTGGCAGAGACTAGTTAATACTCATGTTCTACCTTTAACAATCTAGTCCATCAACTTTTCCTGCATAGTCTGTGAAGCAATATTACGGGGTTTCATAAATCTTTGGATATTTGATAGTTTTCTTAAAGTTTCTGACCCTAGTTAAAATGACTGCAAGAATCTCAACTTTCATGTATTAATTTTAATTCTCAGGACTGCCAGAAGCAATGCTAAATGAATGATCCCTGAGACTCAGCGAGGCAAAATAAAAATGAATCACAATTCATTCTAATCATGTTTCTAAGCCAGTTCAGAAATTCCATTTATATCTTTTTCATGTTTCATGCCTTTTTATGTCTTTCATGTTAAAGCTAATACAGTGATTTATGGGAACAAGAAATGAATGATTTGCTCTTATTCCTCCATTTATTCTACTGCACAAAAGCCCTAAAATTATTTGATTTGAAACTACTTGGCAAAACAAACAGAAGCTTCAGTAAGCTAAAAACAGAGACACAGTCAGAATTGCTACTGTAGCAACATTTCCATCCTCAATGCTATAACTGAGCTGTTATTTTTCACTGCAGCCAGTGCCTAATGTAAATGTCTTAGCCAAAGTATTTCTGTTTCAGCTTCATAGGTCCTTCATGACTCCTATTTAGAGATGTGATAATTGGTATTTCCAACATAAGAAAAATAAGAATCTCAGCCAACACCAACTTCCAATAATAAGACATAGAAAGAATCTGCATCTCTTATGTATCTGATAACAGTAGGGTAGTCTTTGGGCTTAGCATCTTAACTACAAAATAACTGTCAGGTAATACTACAGGACCAGCTAATGTCTTCCCAATATGAAACCATATACAGCCTCAAAACAATACACCTTCACGTGGGGAAATTATGATAACTTAAGCTCAGTCTCTGGCCACTCTCAAACTGGACTTATCCTGCTACAGAGGGAGCTTTATCTCCAAAAATATTTAGATAGTTATACACATAGCACGTCATCTTTACAGATTACTTAAGTATCTCAGTAGACTGAAGGGAGTTCACTGTTGTGACATCTACAAGTCATAACCCTTCATTCTGTCTGCAGTTAACTTCAGTTGCAGCAGGAGAACGTAGGTGCTGTAAAAATGGAGTACTTTAACTTGCAGAGGAGGTGTGATGAATTCTGCAAAGCAACTCCGCATCCTGCCTCTTGAAAATTTAACTGCTCTGGGAGAGAAGAATCCTTCAGCTCTCAGCTCATCCCCCTGCAGATGCAGAGCCCAGCTGCTCAGTTCTTTTTACTTTAGTGCTCCTGGATACCTCATGACCACTGGCAATTTTTATAAAAGGCCTACTTCTGGAGTCAAATGATTATAAAAAAAATTCAGCTGCAACTTTTAAAAGAAGTTTCAATAGCTCTTATCTTTAGAGAAGATCTCATTCTAAAAGCCCCGAGAGCAAAAAAGATTCGTTGCTCATTTTAAGTCAGTCTTATAATTTAAATCTTGAAAGTGGTATGATTAGGGTAAACAGTACTTCTGCTACCTATGACCGAGTTTGTAGGATAGCTTAGGGATGGTTGTGGTTTTTAAGTAACACTGCAACCACAGCATTAAATAATAACAACAATCACAGTAAAAGTAATGAGAATCCTAGCAACTGGCTGGTATCATTATATATTTTCAAGAAAATACCTTGAATTGTTTGTTTAATTGAAGGTGTTTGGAGTTTTTTCAAATTCAGTGAAATGTCAGACCTATACATTTCATATTGCTACAGGTTCCTGCCTCTCAATCAGTTCTATGAAGTCGAAAGTGTTACGTTAAGGACAGACTCTATTTCCTCGTTAAGATCTTTATGTTGCTATTTGAGCATGCCAGTATTGAGACAGCAAAGGGGAACAAACCAGGAAGCATCTTCAGGATCCAGGTTAACAGAAATCTATTGCCACATGCCATATAACGATCACAACGAGCAGCAGCAAATTAGCGAGAGCGGAAAGAGAAGCAGCTATGGACCCATGGTAAATGCTGTCTGGCCATATCTGGTTTAATCCTAATTTTTTTCATTCTTTTGCCACATGCTGAACTGTTACATTTTGATGCTTCAAATAAAATGGACAAATTGTTAAAGTTTAAAGCTCCAAAGCATTGATTTATAGGGCAGTCAAATAAGATCTAACATTTATCAATTTGACAAAGTAAAGGTAGACGTTACATGAGCTTTTCATTTTTCGAAATATACTATTACTGAAAAAACTTTAAATTTTGTTTTTTCTTTCAGAAAAAATAAGCTGCTAAAACAGAGGTACCACATGATTGGTCTACCATACGAAAAGTGCTATACAGAAGAGGATCAACAGCGATTAAATTATTTTCCTTACAAGCTAATGTAGTCAAGCAGTGAAAGACTCATGCTTCAGTATGCAGAGAAATAGTATGAGAAAAAAAGTTCAAATCTTTTGGAAGAAGATCTGAAACCAAAGAAAATCACGTCAAAAGCCAGGAATTTATTTTTACTTGTAACAATCTGCAGTGAAAACGACACAATGATCTCTTAGGACATTCATTCATAAAGCTGCTGGAAATGGCAGTCCCTGATGTATAGATGCATTGCATAGGAATCAATTAAAATGGACCAGGTGAGAAACAAGAGCTCAGATGACGGGCATTATGCATTGGATACTTGGTGCTAGGTTCTTCACACTGGCTTGCAGCATTCTTCAGAATTAAAGGTCTAAATTAAAGATGTAATTGAAGGTCTAAATGCTTTCCTTTCTATTGGAAAGGATACCTGAATCCTGGGGAAGAAAGGGGACAATCCTAGCTCACAGAATGACTACTCAGATCTTTCATAACCTCAGTAAAGCACCTTCCATCCCACCCTTCCATCCCTTTTAAGTATTAACTTTACTGACTTACAAGAACAAGAATAACAAAGCATGGTTCACTCAGAATCATGCCCATACATCTACATGTACTTCAGCACAGTGCGGAGACCTAGCCTCTTCCCCTAAATGGGAGCTTCAGGGTCTATGAGTCTAAAGAATAGTTCCTCAGTAACTTCCAAAGGGGAAGAAGGATTAGGAAAAGTAGGAAAAAACAAAGCAAATGCGGACTCTGTGCATTTTCCAGCACTTTTGGAATAATCTATGAGGAGTTCCTAATCTGTGAGGAGACTCGTGGTCTCAAGTGCCTGGGTCAGTGAAGATGAAGAAATACTTTTCTATCCAGAATCAGGGTTCGGAAATTGCAAATAAAGCAGTCACATGACAGGCACAAAACTTTCTCTCAGCCATCATAATTACTTAACGGCATCTTAAAACACAGCTAACTCTTAAATCCTGGCAAAAAAATAGCAGGAATGTTGAGAGCCACAAAAGGCCCTCAAAAATTATTTTACTTTCTGGAACTGATCAGCTTTGGTTTTAGTTTTGTCTTCCTTTTTTGTGTTTTCCTTCTGTTTGCTATCACTATCATTCACCTTGGGCCACGAAACACATTTAGCACAAAGGCCAAGAGGTCAGCATGTGCAAAAAATATGGTTCTTTGTCCACCGGGAACCTGATCAGTTGCTGGCAAAGGCAGTCAGTAAGGACTTTCACAGACCAGTGACAAAGCTGTTGAGTTGACATTGCAAGTAGAACAGGAGAGAGTTAGGTGTTTACCTTCTCCTAGTTTTTTAATATGAGAAATGCATGTGTGTTTCATTTGTGCCTTTAAAAACCACTTGCTGGGGTCTTTCGAAAAGTGAGTGAAATTTGGCCCCTATATAATTTTAGGTTTTCAGAGCAAAGAGATGTCTTTCTGTAAAGATTCTGAAAATGCTTTTCTATACCATCTCAACCCCAGTGTAGCAGGGATTGTCACTGATCATGATGACAACCTCGAATTATAAAAGAACTGACTTTCTCTAGGACCTAATCTGAGGTTTACGTTAGGGCTCAAACCTTCTTCTCTTACTCATAGGAACTGTGTGAATGCTCTAAAATGGAAGCTCTCATGTGATCACTTAGAGAAACTTCTGACTCTTAAACAATATTTAAGTGACATTTTTACTGTTAAGATAATTGCTGATTAAGTTAAGATGGTATATCTGTATACCAAAATTGCTTTAAAATGGCTTTTTAATTTTGAAGGCTAAGAATACATCATTTAATTTAGCATTTCATATTTTAAATAACTGCAATTTTTGACCTGTAAACCAAGTGAAAGTAAGTTTTTCCTTATGTTGTTATTGACCAGGGAATTTTACTGAGACCATTTTGTGCATAACTGAAAGCTGCCTCTTATACATAGCTATGGTAATCATTTTATGTGACTGACAAGGGAAATACGGTGGGATTATTCAGTGTTACTGAGAAACTTAGTTAATCTCAAAGTTAAGTCTTCTCATGGGCAAAATCCTTCTTCCATTTTGTTTCATACAGGCAATACTACCTTTAAACACAGAAGGGTTATATCAGTGATGAAAGTAGGATTTAGTTTCGTGAGGACAGATGTAACTGAAATCCAGGAGGTCCAATTTATAATTCTGTGTTTTCTTATCAGTTCTCGCAAAGCCCAAACCTTACATGAAATCAGCTGCACAATGCTGCAATGATGTAGCAGAAATGAAGAGCAGAAATGGGCTTGTAGAACATGCTGCATTTTCAGGCTCTTTACTCCTTGAGTATTTTTACACCTGTCTCAACCAAGGGCATGATCCAACAGCTGTAGAGATACAATACTTGCTTAAGTCAAGGGGACTTGTATTTAATGAGAGGTTTTAATTTTAAATGTCAACAGCTCCACTCCACTGAACTGCTCCACTTACACACCTGCCATTAAGCATATACACAGCACTGAGGTGCATGGGATTTAGTTTCATATGTACCTGCACTGACATGAAGTTCTCCAATGCCAGGAGAGAGACATCTCGTTTCCCTTCCCACATAATCAGTTCTTCCTTCCACACCCACTGGAGCTCTTACTGAACCACTTTAACTCACTGGACACATTTCAGTGAGCTAGTTTAAGCACCAGGCTGGTGGCCAGTGCTAGCCAGTGTGGCCGGGAGTCAGGCAAAGGGGGAATTGAGGGGGGTGAGCAGGACCCCCCATATTCAGAGCTGTTACGTCAATTCACCCTATTTTGTGAAATGGCATCCTCAGTGGGCAAAGCAGTCCTGTTGCGACTCACTCGAGCACAAAGTACACTCCAGACAGACTGGAGTATAAAACAAAGCTAGGACCCAAAATGGAGGACACTGACTCATGAAACAATAACTTGAACCATGTTCATTCTAGTAACAGGAATGATAATTGTCATTATCTAAATTTCCCATTTCCCAAAAATACAGACAACAGGGGCTGTGAGCTCTGCTTTGGGGGCAGGACTACGTGGAGTTGAAAAGACAAGTTTTCCTGAAAGCTGTGGGACATTTTTGTAAGACACATTAAATGTGACACTGGAGGCCGTGGGCCACCCTTGCATCAGCCTAGGATGAAACGGCCCCTATGAGAGTTTAATGCAAGAATGGGAGGATGGTACAAAGATTGCCTGTTAACCTTTCCGTCAGGAAACAGCCACAACTACAGTCCTAATAAACTGCACCCTAGTAAACCAAGGGGAGTAGGAGCAGACCCAGAGCCAGGCCCGTTCCAGTTGGCATTACTGTGAAATATGAGTGAGCGCTTAACAGGGACCACCAGGGCTGAGAGACCACGCAAAAGAGCTCATGCTAACCCTTGGGAGCACCCTAGCAGGGCAGTGCATTTCCCTGAAATCTGCTGTGTGATTTTTTTCCTCTCATTGGTACAGATGTGAATGAGAGGTTATTTCCCTGAATTTGCCGGTATAAGGCAAATGCAGAGTCACTGGTACAAAACTGCAGTATCGACAGAAATAAAAACATGCTCTTCAGATGACCAAGGAACATACAGAAATGTGTTTGTCTGAGGTAGTGCATTTCTGAACGATTACTGCCTGCTTTGGCTGAAATTGTAAGAGAGAGAGGGGCATCAAAAACTTATATATTTACTACATATACCTATGGCTCAGTGTGCTATTGTTAATTTGGAACTGTTCTTTAAAGCAAAATAAAGACATGAGAGTTTCAATCAGGTACTTATGAATAAACTGACACTCATCAATAAGCCGGGCGAAAAGCTAACGAGAGAAAAAAAGCAAAATGTTTGTCAGGTAAGGATTACTCTGCGTAGAGAAAAAAAGTCACTGAGACTCTCCTTTTCAAGTACCTCTCTGAGGAGGTAAGAGAAGGTTTTGCAGAGCCCCTTCCCTCTCCTCTTCCCTTCCCCTCCCTTTCTAAAATGATTTTCTAGTGTTTTTTTCTGCTAGGGTTTTTTTGCGTGTGGCTGCACCCTTGAAAATGGGTGTTGTGACATCAGGCATCTGCAGCTGTGTTAGTGACTATGTGCCACCATTTATGCAAAATCTACTGCAAGAGAATATTTCTTCTTCATAACTGCCTAAAATGCATATAAAATATATAATTATACATTTTCCAAAGAACTGTCCAAAAACTCTTATTTTTTGCAATTGTTCAAATTTTGTATCGTCAGGCAAATGTATCCTGAAAGAACAGAATTCCTGCTCCCCCTTCTTCAGCTAGTATTAACCCATCAAATGCTTCCTGGCTTTGAACTAGTCAGTAAACAGTATCTAAGAAGCCTAGTTTGGGCATTTTGTGTGTCATTTACTCAGTGCAGCCCAACTCCATTTACTGTGATAATATCTCAGCAGTGCTTTCACACTCAGAGGAAGGAAGCTAAAGCATAAATCTGTGGCTTCCATAAATCTGACCCATTACCTGTGCGTTTTGTTTGTAACTGGAAAAAATGGAAAGACTACTCATCAACTCACTGCTTTTTTCTCTATTTCTACACACCAGAGGTTAAAAGCATGTGGAAGTTAGCAGTATGGAAGGTAAACAAAGGATTGGCAATAGTAGCAAGAAGGTGGAGTGAAAAAACATAAAATAAATTAAAATATGTTCCACCTTGGATGAGAGTTTAACGAGTGTGCTGCTCTGATGGGTTAGTGTTGCACCCCAGGAAAAAGTAAAATATCGTGACGCTCATGAACACTTCCAAAAATGGTCTGCAGCATAGACACTGTTTTCTCAACTCTTTTTTACTAAAAACATTTCTATCTAAAAACACCTCCAATAAAAAGGAACGCAGACAGATCTCAATGCTTCTTGTGTCTTGGTCTGCTGTGTCACCATTTCCACTAGTACTGAAAAGCTTTCTAGAATGTATTCCAAACTTCAGATTCCTTCTATACAATCTCTGAGTACGCCCATCTCAAAAAAAAAAAAAAAGTAGCCTACTATACGCTTGAGTCTGAACTTTGCTAATGCATTTGAACAGAGAAAGGGGAAAAGAGAAGGCGGAGTTCATACATAAGAAACTCATGAGTTTTTCCTTCTCTCCTCTGTGAAGACTTCACACTGTGGACAGGCACAAATGATGCTTTGTTAGTTGAGCTACGTTTACAGCCAGCAATCGCTAGTTTGCCTTCCACTCACTGACTGGGTGCTTTTGTGGCAAGCAAGAGAACAGGCTCCAGACCTTCAGCACATAGGGTGAGGACACACTGCTCTGGGGCCAGCAGCAGATGAGGTCTTTGGCAAGTAGGAGTAAGCTAAGCTGTAGGATTTCACTGGGGGACACGTGCCACATGTGCCACACAGCCAGCGTGAATAAGGAGGGGGTGTCAGGTGAGACCGAAATTCCTTTCGTCCCCCAATAAATTTGCATTTTCTGTTGGTAAGCCAGCATGCTTAAACTCTCATGTAAATCATGTTTCACACACTGTGGCTCAGGCTTACTTCTGACAATTTTCACTCCTGTTATAACCAGGACAGGCAAGTGTAATTTAAGAATTTTCCCAAAGTCATAGGTCATAAAGGGTTGGAGCCTTGACCTCTTCCATGGCAAAGATGCATATAAGGTTTTGGATAATCAAGGCAAAAACAAATTAAAATGGCAAGCGTGAAAAATATCTGCTTCACTCCTGCTTCACTCCAGTGGATCACGATCTGAGACTCAAGAATTTCCCACCCTTGGGAATTATTCAGCAAAATGCTGAGTGATAGTGGATCTTGCAGAAGCTCAGAATCCAGGCTAAAAAGACTAAAGAATGCAAATATTAATATCGCAGTAAATGTAAACATTCTCTATGAGATCCACTGTCCTTTTTTTCTCTAATTATTGTTCTAAATTAAGGACAGCATTTCAGATGATTATTTTATTATCTATCCACAAGCTACTTTTAATTCTCTTCGGATCAACAAAACATGCCTTGGATAGTGATCAATATTGTAACGGTAAGTCCAGCACCAAATGATGTATTCCTAACCATTTGATGGAATAAATTTGCATAATGAAAACCTTGTGGTTTTGAATAGAGACTTAAGTAATTGGAATGTTTTCTATACAGTGCAGATTTGACTGAAATAGAAGCAGTACTCCCCCCATACAGGAAGAAAAATACAATGAAGCAGGCATTCACAGGGTAGTTGAGTCCTCCAGGTACTACTGCTTCTCAGAAAGACAACAGAACAGCTGCAAACCGGCAATGGATTTTTGCCCTGGTAGCCACGATAGTACTTGTCCCAAATAAAAAGTCTTTACTGTCCTACTCAGCATATAAACAGCACTTATACATTTTTTTAAATTATACATATTTTGAATCTTAGGAATAAATTTTACATCTTTTCGTAGCTCTAACTTTGAATTGCTCTACCCTCTGAGGTGATTTCAACCTATTTTGGAGGATATTTGTAATTACAGGAGTCCGAAGAAAAATCAACAGAGGATCACAGCCTGGCACATACTCAGCACCAGGAGTGGATGGATTAGCCTGGAGTGACTAAAACCATTGCCGTCCCAGCTTTTCTGGACGTTCCCGTCCCTGTGGAAAGGAAGACAGAAGAACAAGCTGGCCAAAGGCTTAGGGTTAAGATGCTAAATTCAGTATGTTAGCCTAAAAACAATTTTCAGCATTCCAGGCCATCCCTGGGGACAACAGACGGCTAGCAGTGGTGACTACGTCAACGATCCCAGCTTAATCTGCTGAGGACTGCTTGTCAACATGCTCAAAACTGAATGGGATGACCCACTGCCAGTGACCCTACTAGAAGATCTGTTTGCTTTTCCTGCTTTTGCCACAGACTTCCTGCGTGATCCTAGACAAGTCACTTATGCCTCAGCTTTCCCTTCTGTCAAAAAAAGCAAAATTACTCTTTCAAACGCAAGCAAATGTTCCAGGACTGACCTTATGTTCACAAAGGTCTATGAGAAAGCCGAGTGCACGGTACGAATCAGATGCAAATAGTCAAGGCCGGTAAAAGCCTTCCCTATTTTATTTTGTGTTAGATACTTTATTACTGTGACTACTCAGGCGGTAACGCTGCACCAAGCCTGCTGTGGTAAGAGCCGGTCTTTACATCCCCTCAGGCGGTTCATATGCCTGAGGAACAACCCGCAAGCCGAAGGACTACCTGGAAGGAAAGACTGGAAGAAATTAGCACGAGCAGATCAAGGGAAAAATTTAGCCGCGGGGCAGCCGCTTTGGCAGCCTACAGACAACGCCCCACCCCAAAGGCAACACCTGCAAAGCTTGAAGGACCACGGTCACTTCCACCCAGCGCCTGAACGCAAAAAGGCCTCAGGCAGAGCGGGACGGCTAACGCGCCTCGGGGGGCAGGGCAGGGCGGAGGGCAGGGAGGTGCAGGGCCGCAAGGCGGGCCGCGCTGCGCACCGCCGCCGCGGCCCCTCAGGGCCCGGCCTGGCCTCGCCCCGCCCGCGGCCGCCGCCCGCCCTCGGCCCTCGTCCCGCGGCGGCGGGAAGCGCAAGGCGGTGGCGGTGGCAGGCGGGCGGGCGGACCGGCCCGCCCCTCCCCGCCAGGTTTATTTAGCGCCGTCCCGCCGCTGCCTGGATGTTGGCGGAGCCTCGCGGCAGCCGGGAGGGGGGGGGATGGGACAGCGAGCCGCCACCTCGCCTCGCCGCGGCGGGGCCATGGTGCGGGCGCCTTGGGGCGCCCTGCTCGCCGCGCTGCTCGCCGCCGGGCTGGCCGCCGCGGGCAGGTGAGCGGGGCGGCGCGGCGGGCAGGGCAGGGTAGGGCCGAGCCGGCCGGCCGCCCCCTCGGTCCGTTTCGACGCGGTGGGGCGTTGCCGGGAGGCTCCCTTGGGTCTGCGAGCCCGGTTGGGGGGGGGGGGGGGGGCTGTGTCGCTGCCCCTTTCTGGGGGCGCTGAAGCCCCGTCCCCGCGGGCAGCCATGTCGGTGACCGGCGCCTCTTGTCGCCGGGGGCTGCGTGTCCTGCCTCTCCACATAGGTTCCGTTTTGCTGCCCGGTGTGGCAGTATCCTGGTTTCTATCGAGCTGAAGGCACCTGGTAAACTCTTTTAAGGCTTTGCAGCTGATGGGCGCGCTGCCGAGTTAAGCTTTCCTTCAAGGCGCAAGACCAAAATTGTGTCGTTGCAATGGAAAAGGTGGTTTTTTTTTTTTTTTTTTTTAAGCGCGCTGAAGATGCAGGTGATGAGAACGGTCTTACCGAGTGCTGAAAGGTATGAGCGGCTCCACTGTTTGATCTACTTGTGCAAATAGGTGCTTCAAAATCAGCATGTCCTGACAGTTGTTATATTCAGTGGGGACAGGTAAACTCCAGGAGCAGGATAGCTTTTTTTGAGAATATTTTTTGAGCTGAATAAAGCTATTTACTCTCTGAGATCAAGCCATTCCAGCGTTCTGGCATCTGCGTTCTGCGGGATTGAATAAGGGGCTGCAGAAACTATTGTACTAAAATAGCAGCTAGCGAAAGGAGACTCCAGAGATGAAGTTTTCAAGATGTTGCATGTTTCCCTTGTGTAGCGTCAGGTTGGGGAACGGGTTTGGTTATTATCAGCAAGTGGAAGCGTGCTGCGCCAACACATTCAAGGCGCTCAAGCGGTCGGCTTTTTGGGAGCTGCGTAAGCCCTGGAATTTATAAACACCAGACCTGCTTTTACAGAAAACACATTTTTTTTTTCCTCTTAGAGCAGAGCACCCTTTCAGAAGATTATATTCCTGTTATGTCTTGAGATGCTTTGTATTTCAGACGCTTTGGAAGGTGCGTAACTGCGAAATAAGAGCAATATTTTCTTCCAGAAGAAAGTGTAGCCTGGAGTTAGCTGAGCCAAAGAGGGACATACTAGGTGAAAAATGAAGTTCCTTCGCACTAAGTCAGGAAGCCTGCAGTAAACGTTGATTGCTCTACAACCTGTCTTGTCCAATAGATACTGCATGATGGTGGGGGGAGGGGAGCTTCTTTCTTTTCTGCCAGGGTTATCGTTCTGCCTTTTCCTTTGGGAGGAAGGGGAAAGAAGAGTTTTTAAACATCCTTATGGAAGGCTTAAATGAAAGGGGATTCCAGTTTAAGATGGCAAAGAAATCATATTGGATCTGAAGAAGGAAAAAGAAGTAGTAAAAATTGGTTTGGAAGAACTGAATTAATCCTGATTATTTTAGTCTCCAGGAAGTGTAGCTTTCATATCTGGACTTTTAAGTTTTCTGTTTTGAGCACTTGCTTGAACAAATCTGGTGGGCACTTGAAGCTATAGAGGAACTTAGGCTGACCCAGACTACACTTCACTTGATGCGTTGGAAGGTGCTCACAGTGAAGCAGGACTGTCATCACGTTGTGTACCTGAAACTGGCTAAAGGAGTGTCTGAGATAGTTGTTAGAAGTTAATAGATAGACATTTTCTTGATTTACTTAACAGTGCATGGCGGGTGAACCTTTCTTCTTGAGGAAGGTCACTCTTCAGGTAAATTAAAAATAATAATTCTATGCCTTCATTTGGCAAAGTGTTCAAATGTGTCTCTGCATGGCATAAGCTCATAATAGACTTTTTAGAAGTGTGTTACAACTTGCCAAGTGATTAAAATGCCATATTTTTTGCCCTTTTCTCTATATTGATTGATCAGAATTTTAGGTGGGTTGCAAGTTATTTGACATCTGTTGTTTGCAAGCAGCAATGTCCAGAAGCTTTTTTGGAGGAAAACAAATAAAGAAAAGGATAATATCTTGTCTTGGCGGTCAGCTGGAAGTTGCTAATAGTGTAAGAGACTGTTATTTCCCCCAGCAGCAGGCAGCTATTGTGTGTGCAGGAGGTAACCAAAAGTATCCTGTAGGGATCTTACAAAAATGGTATACTGAATCTATTCAGCAGCTGTGTTTTGAAGCAGAAAGCTGGGTGAGAACTTACTAAATTTTTCTGTGGAGAGGAAAAAAGACGTGACTTATATGATCTGAAGACAAATTACTGTATATTTTATCTCAGATGTTAACTGGCTTTTATTATCTAACTACATGGTTAAATCAGCCTTGAAAATTTGTTCAGTTTTCCTCCACAGCTGTTACTGTCACATAATCCAATTCAGAGGGGCCATTATACCATTTGTGATCACTGATCATAAGAATGTGGTGGGTACCTTTTTTCACTGCTAGCGTTTCTGCTTCTGTTTATTTTGGTTGTTACTGGTAAAATGGCTGTTAATCAGGATTATAGTGCCGCCCACTTGTTGTGTATGGAATTTTGACTGCTCATACTTACATTTTTTTTAATAGCTTAGACTTGGCCGATGTCATAAACTAGCTTAGAAGAAACTGATGCAACAAAACTCTTTTCTTACTGTGTACAATGGAAGCAATAGAAATACATTAAGGGAGGACAGACTCTGGATAAGTAAGTAACAATATTCAGGTGCACTTTATTTCTCCCTGTCCCTTTCACCAGTTACTGCAGAGGTAATGTTTTCTGTTGTGGTTGTTTCTATATTTATTCTATTAGGGATATCCGTCCTACCATCTCAATCATCTTAGCTCAGCTAAAAGATGCATCTAGCCACTTGCTAAATGGACCATGTGAACTTCCTGAACATGTCTTATTGCAGATACATAGATTTTTCCTTTTTCCTTTTTCCCCCCCCCCCCCCACCAAATTCAGTGAATCACTTTGTAAGAATTCAAAAGTACCATGTAGTTGTTTGAGGTTTTTGTGCCCTGGTTTACCTTGTCTACTGCTCAGGTCTCTGTTTATATAGTGTTAGATATCTACCTGATCCTGGCCAGTATCTGAATGCTTTGCTCTGAATTTATCTGACTTCTTTTGAGATAGAAATTAAGTTTTTAATGGTATTCCAGACAGGAATAACTTTTTTCAGCAACAGAATTAGAGCACAGGACAATCTCCTTCAGGCCTATGTTTCTATCATTCCAAGCAGCATCAGAGCTTTCTCATTTTGTGAAAGAGACCACATAGCTTAAAATTAGCTAGGAGTTCCACTGATTCTTGAATGCTCTTCAAGACTGTCATCCCTCTCACAGGTTATGTTCTTACTCTTATGTCCTCCTCAAAGTACTGTTGGCCAGTTTATATCCGTTTGTTCTTGTGCTATTGTCCTTTCTCTTAAATGCTCTTTTTTTGCTCTGGTTTTGAGCTGCCTAACATTTAATCAGAAGGAATCGGATTCCCTCTCAGCTTTTGACTTGTTCAGCTGAAGCAAAGTTCTTCTCATCAAAGTTCTGCTCTCTAAAATAGGCTTTCCATTCTTCATATATCACCATATATATCGTATAATTCATATTTTTTCAACATGAATGTCAAGAACTGTATACAGCATGACCTGTTACAGCAGGAGTAAAACTGCCCTATCACTACTGGAATGTTGATTGAAATATCTGAGGATCCCACTTTTTTTATTGCCATGCTAGTGCTCATAATCATCTTGTGATAGCTAATACAGGCAGGTTTGTCTTTGTCACCTCAACTGATGAGAGCCTGGTTTCTTCTTGTTGTTCTTATCATTCATCCCTAATGTACTTTGTACTGATATCCTGCTGATACCAGCAATGCCTCAGTCGCATAAAATTGGTTGCTTCTCAGCTGCTTTGGCACCTTGTACAGCTCAGTCTGTGACCTTTTGTTACCTTCTGCTCCAATGCAAGAAGTTTTTGACCGCCAGTCAGAGGACAGAGTGCTCCACTAGAAAAGTGGAGACTGGTCCTGCCGCTCACTCAGTCACGGTGACTTTGGGCAAGTCCATCCTCTTGTCTTTAGTCTTCAGTCATGTTTAGGCTGCAAGTTCTTCAAGGTAAGGCATTTTTTCTGACATTGCTGTGCTAATCACTACCCACTCAATCTTATTTAGGACTCTAGGTACTCACTGTGAAATAGTACATGAATTATACCATGTAGGAAGAGATCAGAAAGTCGTACGCCTCCAGTCTACATTGCTTCTCCCCATAATGTCCAGGAAGCTCAATGTGACGTACTTCCTGAAAGGAGGATCTGCCTGCCTGAAAGGATTTCCTCTCTCTGTTTCCTTCTCTTGTATAAAATGCTGAACTCCTGACAACAGTAGATGAGCTGATGGCTGGCTCTTATGATATTAAAATTGTCATCTTCGTGGGAGGGAGAGGCAGACCTGGCCAGACTGGTTTTGTTCCCAAATTTTGGGAGCCGGGTGGGCTCGCAGTGATCCAGCTCATCTTTTTTGTGCCTAAAGTCTGCTTTAACTCAGTAGCCGTTGCAAAGTTCAGAACAAATCGAAGACCTTGTCCAGGGCAGTGTCTCTGAAGTTCATCTATGTTCATTTTATTTGCAATATTATGGAGCATTTCCCGGCTTTAAGTGAAGTTTATACTGAAATCCTGTTGAGCTATTGTAAACCTTGTAAAGACATTTTCATATATTTCATTTTGAAGGCAATTAGTAAATAAAAGGTTACTGAGTAAGCTTCTCTTCTGGTAGAAATGAGCACCTTGTAGAAACTAATGAGATCTGTTTCTTCTAAGCTTTAGGCACGCTGACTTTCCAGGATGTCGGTAGTACCATCCAGATGAATTCAGAGGGGCTTTCTGGGTTGTAAGCAGTATGCTGATTTTTAACTGGCATGCTTGCAAGTGATACAAACCAGCATTTGTGCTGATGTTAGTCTGAACTGACACAGGGATGAACAAAATGAAAAGGGTCGCTTTCATTGTCTATGACTGCAGAGGCAGTTAGGGTGCTGATTTCTAACCCATACGGGAGTCTTGACTGTTCCAATGCATGTTTTCTCCTGTCTGAAGGTGGGGCTATATATAGTCCTGCAAACTGCATCACTGGGTGGATGCTAAAGGCTGGGTGACCTCTGAACAGCTTAATCCAGCACCGAAGTCTTTCTACATGCTGGATGTCCAGAAAACAGTCTCTTCAGGAGTCTCCATAAAATACCATTTTTTGGGGCAGAAACAAAGCTTTGGACTCTGAAGAGAGTACATTTCAAATTATGCTGTGGAAAAAGCAATAGGGATAAAGCATTTAGGATATAGAAGAGAATTTCATAAAGGAGATGAGCATGTGGTATGGATGAGTAAAGTAACAGCAGAAGGAGAAGGAGATCAGACTCACAGGACCCACTGCAGTGTAAGAGTAGTCTTCTAGAGACTTGTACAGCTGTGGATTTCTACAGGGTTTGTAACTTTGGCAACTAGCGCTAAAGGCCTGCCAACATTTGCAGCTGTTGATCTGCTGTATAATTCTGAACTACCCAGACTTACTGGCAGATTGTGTTATGGTCAGCGAGTCCCGTGCAACCAGAATATGCAGGACTATCTGCACTTGCCCTTCCTATGTAGTCAGTTTGCACATGGCTGTGAGCATGCACGTCACTGTTGCTTTTATTGGGCTGATAGATGGTCACAAAGCTGCCTTTCAATGAAAACGGTATTTCACTATCTAGAGCAACAGAGCTGGTAGGTATGGCATCATATAGCCAATCCTGATTCTTTATCTGATGCAAACTGAAGTAGCCCCACTGACTTCACTGATATTGGAAATGACTCATTCTAGCAGGGGACCTGGCTCTGTTTGACTGTTTCTCATTAGAAAGGATTTATGTTGCACAGTTAATTCATTGCAGGCTAAAGGTTCACATCTCCCCTATTTCTTCCACCCGAATGCAACTTTGCTTTCCCATCAAGGGACACCGCTGAATGCTCCAAGGGCTGGTGAAATTAAAAGCCTGACAGTGGATAAAACGTGAGGGATATGTACAAAGGAATATATGGAGCAGTGGATGAAAGTGTGTTTGCCTGCTTGGAGCTAGTGTTTATCCTTCCTTATGCAGCTCAAGAGCTCGTGGGCAGCTGGTGGCTGTGAGCCAGCCTGGGGTGTGTCGCTATGGTTCTAGGTTGGATTGCTGTTATGGCTGGAGAAAGAACAACAAGGGCCACTGTGAAGGTAACATTAACACTTTATGTTTGTCTCCTCTCCATGGCCGTGTACTCTGTACTTGGTACTAATAAAGTGGTTTCATATGAGTCTGCCAAAAGTTGTGGAAAGAAACCTTGTGAGGCAGTGAAATCTCTAACTCAGAGTGAAGGCACCATGTTTGAGAGACCATCTCCTTAAAAACAGTTTTGGATAAATAATGCCAAACAATAAAATACAGATTCATAAATTCTTAAGTCCGAAAGGGAACATCTGTTCTAACTTCGTGCAGATCCCTGGCCAAGAGATTAGAAATGGTCCATGCCTATCCTGTTACAGCTCTCAAACAAATAAGTGCCAACAATGCAGTGTCTTCTAATGCTATGTGCAAAGCCCTGAAGTTTTTTTATGGGTTGATATTCTTTGTCTTTGGAAGTACACAGCCTCTGAGAACTGGTAGGTTTCAACATTCTAAAAATATAAATAACAAACAAATGATAATTGTACCTGACTTGAACTTGGATAGCCAGCCAGTGTTCTGATCTGTGGATTGTTGGCTTAATGAGTAATCACTGATTCTTAAGAGACTTCTAATTCATTAAGGTTCTGCAGGCTCCAAGGAGAAGGTAACGTGGACTAGCTCTCTAGCTGTATTTAGACAAAGTACAAAAGTCCTAAAATACGAGCTTTAGGACTTTTTTTCTCAGATGTTGCACCTGTTGTCCCAGTGAGTTTGGCATTGCATATCTAGTGAATATGAATAGAGGCCTGGTGTTATTAACAGCTGAAAATCAGCCGACTGATGTCTAAAAATGAAAGATGTTAAAAAGCTTCTGCTCTCTGTATGTATAACATGTCAGTTAAAACAGAAAAATGTGATGAATACCTTTATTAATAAAATTGTACATTGTTTAATATTGCACTAGTTTTTGTGCCAATGAATACATGGAGGCGCAAGTGGTAAATATAACCTAGATATAACTTAGATGAGCCAGTGGAGTAAGCTGTCTTATTTTAAAGCAGTAGGCTGCTTTCTTACTAGACTCCAGTTTGGTAAACTTTAAAATTCTTCTTTGGCAGATTTCTTTAAATAAACTATAATGTAATTTTGCATTGCAAATCCAGATGCAGTGGTGTTCTCTGCTTTAGAATTAATACTCTGTTGATCTCGCTCTGTGCCACTTTGCGTTCAGGAACAAGGGCAGTATTTAACTATGCCTTAATTTGTAGACCTATTGGATTAATACTTCTGAATCAGTCTTTAAATGTAGGGAAGATACTTGAATACTTGAATACGGCTGTATGAATTCTAACACAGTATATAGCAAGTAACACCGAGTCTCCTGTTTCCTATACTTCAGGTAATTTAGTTACATGAGGTACCTGGAGATGGATCGCACTACATACTCTTTCACTTTTTTGGAGCTAGTGCTGGTGTAAATGCATACTTACTTTACTTTCGCTGGAAAACCTTTGTGTTGATTATCAAATTGACTTCAAAAGATTTTTCATCTGAATTATTAAAAGTAGTCTTAAGCCTTAGTAAAGGCAGCATTTAATTTCTGATTAATGATCCAGATGGTTGAGAACTAGAAAACTTCTGCTCTTCAGTGCATCCAGGCTAAACACAGCCCCTTCAAGTTATTGTAAACCTGATACAGATATATATATTGGGACATGTGGTAACGACTGTTGTCTCATCATTTGACAGACGTGCTCTGGATTGTCCAGCATGGGATGGGCATGTTCCTCTGCTGTAAGTGGGAAGAGGTAACAGTGGAAAACTGCTGATGGGTAATACACTGTCCATGGATGCAGGAGAATGCTGTTGCCTCTTCCCAGCTCCAGGGGCAGGTCATGCTGTTGGCTAGCTGCTCCTCACATACAGCTTCCCCAAAATAGGAAAAGATAAAAGTGTATGGTACTGTAAATGTTGATTTGTTGGCACTACAAAGTACCGTGAGGGGGGGAGCTAAAAGGAGCCCTTCTCCAGGTATTCACACGCCTGGAAAAGCACACACTCATGTAATCAGTGCTAGTGTCACTCTTCTCCAGGAAGAAATAAACCACTGATTAGTAGCTCCTGTGCCCAAAGTAGAGAGAGAGAGGGGTACGGAGGATGCTGAACTTATGCAACAAGCTTTTAGTTAACAAAGTAGGGCAAATTTCTCCCTAAATAGTTTCTAACTTGTTTTCTTTCTCTCTCCTTTCTCTGTCTGGTTCCTCCAGCTATCTGTAGACATGGCTGCAAGTATGGCGAGTGCATGGGACCAAACAAGTGCAAATGCTTTCCTGGATTTACAGGGAAAACCTGTAATCAAGGTTGGTGCACATGGTGATACCACTCCAGAAGACAGACTGTTGGTGTTCTGCCCCCTAACCTTGTGTGAAGGATTCTGATCTCTTCTATAGAAAGAAGAAAATCTTGCTTTCCTATTTTTAAAGAGCTTAGAGTTTAAGGCACTTGTCTAGCATGCTGAAGATACAAGCTCTGCGGAATCACAGAATGGTTGAGGTTGGAAGGGACCTCTAGAAATCATCTAGTCCAACCCCCCTGCTCAACAAGGGTCCTCTAGAGCATATTTCCCAGGATCGCCTCCAGGCGGGTTTTGAACATCTCCAAGGAAGGAGACTCCACGACCTCTCTGGGCAACCTGTTCCAGTGCTCTGTCACCCTCACAGGAAAGAAGTTTTTCCTCATGTTCAGGCGGAACTTCCTGTGGTTCAGTTTCTGCCCATTGCCTCTTGTCCTGTCACTGGGCACCACGGAGAAGAGTCTGGCCCCATCCTCTTGACATTCCCCCTTCAGAGACTTGTAGACATTGATGAGATCGCCTCTCAGTCTTCTCTTCTCCAGGCTGAACAGGCCCCGTTCTCGCAGCCTTTCCTCATATGAGAGAGGCTCCAGTCCCCTCCTCATCTTTGCAGCCCTCCGCTGGACTCTCTCCAGGAGTGCCATGTCTCTCCTGTACTGGGGAGCCCAGAACTGGACACAGTACTCCAGGGGAGGCCTCCCCAGGGCTGAGGAGAGGGGCAGGATCACCTCCCTCGACCTGCTGGCAACACTCTGCCTAATGCACCCCAGGATCCCCTTGGCCTCCTTGGCCACCAGGGAACACTGCTGGCTCATGGTTGACTTGTTGTCCACCAGCACTCCCAGGTCCTTCTCAGCAGAGCTGCTTTCCAGCAGGTCAACCCCCAGCCTGTCCTGGTGCTTGGGGTTATTCTTCCCTAGGTGCAGGACCCTGCACTTGCCTCGACTTCCTTCAGTGTGCAGAAGTTTCAACCTACATCATGTATCTCCTGCAGACTGGTGACAGTCTCATTCGTAGGCAGAGGATAAAGGCACAGAGAGATTATATAGGAAATTCCTTGAAAAGCTGTCATTTGAATCCAGAACCCATTTTAGTTCAATAACTACCGTCTTTCTTCTCAGAAAGGATTTCTAGACATGTAATTTCTCAAGTTGCCTGGGCCAATGTCATTTGTTTGCATATACTGAATAGTATTTTTTGAGAATACAGAACTGGGAGTCTTCAGAACTGCATATTCGGTAACTGAGTGCACCACTTTAGCTTCATAAACTTAGTTAGCCATAGAAATTTTTCAGCTAAGACACATCAGTGACAACTCAGTTTTTTTCTCATCCAACGTATGAGACTTCTGTGTTGGATCAGATGAAAGGAGCAGGTTACTGTGCATGGAGAGAGGCCAAAATACTGCAGTGCGGATGAGTGAGCTGCAGGCACCATGGGGGAAGAATGAAATCAGGGCCACATGAATGTGTAAGTCTTCTGTTGCTGCCTTCCTTAGCAGCTGCAGTCTTTGCTTGAAAATGTTGACGTAACATCCTAAAAACATATTTTTTCAGAATTTTCTTAAGATAATCCCATTTATTATGTAATACCCTTCAAACAACATGCTATGAAGTTATCCTTTTAAATATTTTGGAAAACTCCTCCCATTTTTCTTTCACACTTTTGATGTTGCTTACAAGGAAACTCCTCAGTACCCCTAGAGAGGAAAGTGAAACAGCAGCCTTGGTTATACCTAATAAATATGTAGGTACCGCTTCTGGCTTCAGCCTCTGAAGTTTAACCTCTGTAATGACTTATCAGCTTAAGTTACCTGAAAGTAGCAGATAAGGGCCTAATTTGCGGGACTTTCCTGTGCAGTTACTCCAGCTGTGTGGGATATGTCCTCTGTGCAAAGCAGATCAACTCTGTGTACATACAGATTCAAAGTCTGAGGCTATATGGAAGCACTGGGTAGACCTTCATTCATGACTAAGGCACAACTCAAGGTCAGTAACTATAAAGCTTCCCAAAATTATCAGATAAGCTGATATGATGCTGACCAGCCTCAGATGCATCAGCGTCACTGTGCATGTAGTGTGTAGCACTAGTACACAGATCCGTGACTGGAATTCTCTTTGGACAGAGATAAAGCTGCTTTTTCTGAGATCCTTAAGTCTACCTCTTTACCGGTAAATGAAGCATATCTGAGAACACTTTTGGGCACTAACTGCCTGATATGGAGCAGCCAGCATCTATGCTATTAGCTACTAAACTCGGCCCCCAAAATAGGGCGCTACATGCAAAGTGCCTGTTAGCTCTTCGGCTTGTTCTAACTTTTGAAGCATGGCCAGGAATTGTTTGGGAAACTGGTGGCTGGCATGGGCCAGAAATGTCCCGGGGCCATTGCAGCAGCACAGTGAGCATATAGGTGCTCACGTGTCAGCACCAAGGAATGCTCAGAGCCACTGTTTAATTTACAGGCAGATGTAGCCTTGGTCTGTTCGTACAGCAAAATGCTCTGCTGAGCAAGCTCAACCTGAGCTAACTGAAGTAACAGAGATGAGGGAGCTGTATTAGTCTGCTACTCAGTCTGACCTAATTAGCCGTATCTCTGTAAGTTCTTTTAGAGCTGCGTGCGCTATCTCTGCACTACTGTGCATTGTGCGAGATAGGCAGAGCTAGGCACTTTTGAAAAATCTATGGCCAAAGTAGAATAACTTTTTTCCCCTCCAGTTTCTTTCAGATATGAGAATCCTGGTTATTCAGTGGAACCACAGTAGCATAAGAAGTGCAGTGTGACTGCAAGCTGATAGGTTGTGTTTTTTCAAACAGACCCTATCTATAAGTAACAGAATGCAACTGTTTTTTCTTTTTTTTTCTTCCTTCTTCTCACCTGAACTGTAACAGATACTTCTGCACACATAGAACCATGAAGTTTACATGCTGAATGGCCTGTTTTTTCTCTGGCAGGCAGGCTGCATAGACGTGAGAAGAAATGCTTCTCATTAGAACTGGAACTGTGTAAGCTCAGTGCTTGGAGAGTTGTATATTTATTGAAATTATATCACTGGTCATGTGTGCCATTGAACATGTGGAATGGGCTGTGTACACTGGTGTATTTTGTTAATGAGTTCTGTCTGTTTACTAATAAGGTTTCAAATATGAGAGGTAGAGGTGTCAGTTCACGGAAGTCACAAGCACAGGTATTGTTGCTTTATGATATGACCGATACCATTGTCAGCAGTGGTGCCTACACCTCACAAATTGAACTTCCTTTTAGGATTTTAGGATTCTGTTTTTCTCCCTGTGCAAGGTAGTTATTGGGAATTTGAAACTGATACAGCTTCTTCCAAAGCCTTTTAAATCTTGGATTTTGAGAAGGAGTTGAGATGCTTGGTAAAGTCCTTTTATCCCTGAAGTCACGTGATTCTTATACACTGTTTTTCATCTCTGCTAGATGATCCTTGCCTTCATAACATTGGTGCCATGGTGTATCCTAGAAAAAGACTCTTTGATTCACTTTATCTCAGGCTGGTTTGTTCTTCTTACTCGTATATGCTTTAGCAGTTCTAGTACAGAGGTCAGCTGGAGGACCAAATCTCCAACTGGAAGCAGAGAAATTCAGAAAAATAACTCCCAGAAAATACTATAACTGCATTTCTCTCCCCATCACTCTTCCTCTTCCCAACAAATTAGCAGAGATAGCCAGAGTTTGCATTAGTTTTTCAGGTGCAACAGACTATGTACGTTAGTTTTTGTAGTTTTTCTCAGCCAGATGGTGTGCAAAACTCTCATGTTGCTACCTGGCTGGCTCATTTTCCATCCAAGCAGTATTACTGTGGGGAATATAAGGCAGTAGGCAGACAATATTGTCAACCTATCTGTATGAAAAAAAGATGTGTGTATGTGTGTAACGTGTGTGTGCGTATGTATAAACCCAGTACTTATTTCAATGACTTTTACAGATCTGAATGAATGTGGACTGAAACCACGTCCCTGTGAACACAGATGTATGAATACCCATGGCAGCTACAAATGCTATTGTCTCAATGGGTACATGCTTATGCCAGATGGCAAATGTGCAGGTAAGTAACAAAGCTGATAGGACAGACGCACCAAAATCATCTAATTACATTTAATCACAGCAGAGTTTCTTCCCTAGCCTATTTAGGGTATGCCTCAGTTCTCAGGTACTGTCAGTACCTGGGAGGGACTTTTCATTTGACGGTATATACGGACAAAGTAAAATAGAGCATAGTTGTATTTTTAGTGTTCAGAGAAAGTTTTGTCCTATGGAAATAAAAACCTTTGGTGTTGGTTCAGATGAAGGGCAACTTGTATAACCTTGGTGCACGGTCCTTCCCGTTCATCTGTTTGAGTAAGGGTGAACGAATCTTTGCAAACAAAGCACTGGAATACCCTGTGTTTTACTGTGCTGAAATTCATCCCATTACTCCTTGCTGTATCTTTCTGTGATTCCTGATTGCTGCTCTGAGTGCTGATATCCTTCCCACAGTTGCCATCCCCTTCTTACACACAATTGTCTACTCAGCTGAGGCTTATCTAAACTGTATTTCTACCAGTTTTCCTTGTCTTTAAGCCAGCATGTGATGGAAAGCATTCTGTTCTCGTAGCCAACCCAGTTTTTCAGACCTGAGGAAGCTTCTTATCTTTCAGTGACAGTTTTGTTTGGAAAAAAAATTTTTTTCACTTGAGCTATTTCATACAGACTTTGGCTTTGAATTTTCACAAAACCCTAGGCAATGCTGTGACTGTCCTTTCTGGAGTCTGCTGGACTGGAGCAGGTACATCAGTTGGGCAAGAGAGCTAGTTGGTCGCAGCAGTGGAACAATCTGCTTGAGGTCTGTCCTAAACCTATTAACCCTGGTGTGCATCTTGTGCAGGGCAATTTCTTGTGGATTTAACAGAGAACAATAAACTCCAAAAGGGTTCTGTCTCCAACCTTGGAAACATCTATTTACCAGACAGCGTGTCCATCTGGTGATTTTGCTTTCAATCAAGGGATGCTCAGAGAAATGCTCAGCCTTAGCAAAAGCTTACAGACTGCAGGATCCGCAGTTCCAGCCAGAGCTGCTGGTCTGTCTCTTGCAGCTGGAGGCTGTAACTGTGGCAAACAGTGCCTAGGGCTGCAGGTCTCAGAGGCTTCCCCTTCCCTGCAGCAGAGCTCAGAGGCTGTAGCTCTGCGTTACTCTGCGTGACAGGACTTTCCAGAAGGCAGCAGCTGTGGGGCCTCTGAGATCTCTGAGAAATAGGTATTCCTTTGTGGACAGCTTGTGTGTCTGCTGACATCATGGAGCTGTTTTCAGTAAGGCCACTATCTTATGGACAGCTGAAGTTGGCAGAAGCCACAATTAAGGTCAAAAGAAACCATCCTATCTGACTTCCCTTTCATCCTAGCAACCTGTTTCTATTTTGTCCCATCCTTCCCTCGCTCCCTCTGCTCTGAGCATGGCCGCTTTCTGCAGCCACACAGTAAAGCCAAGCCAGAAAGCTAGATCCAGACTGTAATTAACAGTTTTTGATTGCTTAGTTTTCAGGTAGTCTTAGTTCAGGATTGGTTTTCTAATTCAGGAAATGGCACAGTCAAGCCAAGTGGTTGTTCCTGCACTGTGTCTTTCTTGTGCCAGCCCAAAAAGCAAGGGACGGTGTGAATTTTTCAGCAGCAGTAGTGGCCAGTTTTGAGTATATAAGAGAAAATAGCCTGAGCAGCTGTGAGCATTGAAGCCTGTGTTTGACTTTAGTGTACTGAAACAATGTTGCACAAATTAAATATTGGTAGAACCCTGAAAAAACAAGTTTCAGGAAAAACAAGGTTTCCAGTAAAACGGAGGCTCTCATTCGTCACAGCTCTAGTTAAGGAGACACAACCTTTGTTTATACAGCTTGCGCTTCATTAACTCTACCTGTCTAACACCTTCCAGTTCTGAAGTACTTTGATTTTCTTAAGCAGAAACTATGATTATGAAATGAAATATAAATTATTTACTCAAGTAGAAATTATTGTGGCTTAAGTCTCCTAAGTTATCATCGAGCAACATGGGAGTCTAAGTCTGTACTCAGATGAGATGCTGGTTTACTTAACTAACTGTAAAATTCTCGTTATTTTATTCAAACAAACTTGTTAAGCACAGTTGCTCCTTTTGCCTCAAATTCTCTAATGTAACTCTCCTTAATAAGATGAAGTCCATCTATTTTAAGCAGTTAATACAACTGTAGCTATAAATGCACCTGCACAAACATCATCTTGTCTATACACCACGTTATTACAAGCAATTCTGAAAACAGAGGTACTTCTGCCAATAGGTATGCTACATTGTAAAATAAAATTCATATCTTAAGCAGCAAGCTGGTTTTCGAGGTCTTGCAGTTTGTTTCTGTATCAAATAAATCGACAATTGCTTTGGGTTTTTCACTTGCAAAGAACCTATATAAAGTTCTGTTTCCCTGAACGCAGCTGTAGTGAAGTGGCAGAAAATAATTTCTTTGCCTAACCTCAGGTAAGCACTTCCAGACTCTTCTCCTCTCCCTAGCATCAGTAGCATGATGTCTTCTGGATGTCGTCAGGGTTTTAGTTATGTGTTTCTACATACTTAGAATGCTTCTCTGGCTTTTCTAGCCTCACAGTTCTTTCAGATGAGATCTAGACCCCCATATTTCTATTTAGAGGCTAGTCAAAGTCATCTCCAATAATTCACACTCCTAACCAATATATGGTAAACAAAATCTGTGTTCTGGCTGGTGACTTTAGTTATATGTATCTGCTCCATAAAGGAGCTTAATCACTTATTTCAGAATAAAGGGTGATTTGTAGGTCCATCAGGCTAAGTAACTTTTAAAATCAAATTCTATGCTAGAAATCTAGCATGTTCAATGTTAAACAATAAAAAATCTCTCTACTGAATAAGCTTTCTGTTTGGCAAAGCTGCAGCCTATAACGATGGAAAATGTCACAAGCCCATCTCTTCTACTTTGAGCACTTCTGTCCCTTTGAATCTAAAAGATAATAGTAAGAAATCGCAGAACTGGGAGCAGAAAAAAAAGGAATAAAGGCAGATAAGAAAGAACAAAGTGAAAGGGTGGGGAGGGAAGTTTAAGCTCTATGTCATGGACTGCTGAATTGTATTGTTCATATATGTGTTAATGTATGAATAGCTTGGTTAATGAATATTGAGAATGATGAAAGGAATTTTTGTTTTTCTGATTAATTTTCTGTATTCATCCAGATCTAATTTAGTAATAAAGCTTGTGTAATTCCAGCCTAGACTTTTATTTTTCTTTTTTAAATACTGTTTTCAGGCTCTAGGACATGTACCATAGTAAATTGCCAATATGGATGTGAAGAGGTCCAAGAGGAGGTACGGTGTCTTTGTCCATCAGGTGGCCTTCAGCTGGGACCGAATGGAAGAACATGCATTGGTATGGTTAGAGAGCTTACTCCCTGCTGCTTTTCTGTAGGATACCAAAAAAACTTTTGAGTATATGGAAAAGGGTAATAAGTGATTACCATCCTCACTGGCAGGAATAAAGCCTCTTGTTGCTTGCAGTGTGATGTGAAGTTTGCATGCTTTTTTTTAATAACCTGTTCTCATAACATTGACCATTTAACTGTTTTTGGCTGGTCTCATCCCCAATAAATAACTAAGTGTTTTGATGTAATTTGGAGTCATTAACAGATTCAGTTTCTCTGAGGCTGTTAGGTACAATGCTTTGCCTGCAGGAGGCTGTCCTACTGAAATTATGTTGTTGTAGGACTTTGGGGTTGTGCTTGGTTGGATTTTTCTTGTATTGTGATGAACCAAAACACTGACTTCTGGATTTTAATATAGCAGCCTCGATATCACTTTGCCTAGAGATTTCTTGTGAGAAAAGAAACATTACTCGATAACACTAGATGCTGTTCTGTGACACTGGTTTTACCTTACCACGTTACAGTACTACAGCATTGTAATGCAATGCTAAACTAGTACCTGTTTTAGTATTGAAATTAACTTCTTTCAAAACCCAGTAGATGTGAAACAAACCCTCCAAAGTAGGGACCATTTGAAGAAGCAGAGAACACGTGGTGGTGCAAAGTCACTACTGTGTCATAAAGTGGCATGGGAGGAGCAGATGCCAGATATCACTGGCGCTATTTTAAATTTGACATCCCAACAAAGCAAACATCCAGAACATCTTTCCCTTTCATCTATTTCACTGGGCAGAGCGCTCACAGCTTAGAAACTTTCTTGCTGTCTCCTGACTTAGCCTAGCACAGGAAAGTGCAGAGATGCAGTGGAAAGAGCTGTTGCTGTTCCCTGCTGCCCTTTGTTACAGGTTTCTGGGACTTTTGCTTAAACTACCCTGTCATGTTTCCTCTTTCAGGAAGTCGTGAGTCGAATTTGCCTAGTTCCTCGCTTCCCAGTTCTGTGACCTTAGGGCAGATCATTTTTCCCAGGGTTCCCGCTGTCAGTTGCCCTAACTTTTACCATGCCAGGTCTCAAGATCTTCGATAAAGTTAGTTCGCGTTCTGTTGCTTCATTCACATTGCTGCATGCAAAGGTGTCCCAAAGTGTGACAGTTATGGGGCTTTTTTTGTTAAACAAGTGCTTTTAGAATTTGTGATAGCAAAGACCAAAGCATCCCTGTGCAAATCCCAACTAGTTCTTGCTTTCTCAGTTTACCTTCCCATGGATCTGACCAGCATCTGTTCTCCTGCTCTAGATATTGATGAATGTTCCACTGGCAAAGCTGTTTGCTCTTACAACCGCAGATGCGTCAACACGTTTGGAAGCTATTATTGCAAGTGTCAGCTTGGTTACGAACTGAAATATGTCAGTGGCCATTACAACTGTGTAGGTAAGATTTAGCCCATAAATTTTCCTTCTTTAATTAACTTCTTTTTTCATTCTCATACCATGCATCTTTCATGCCTTAAGTGTTTTGACCAAGTCTAGGGGTACTAGCTCAGGAAATGGATAAAAGTTGTCACTAAGCGTATTCTTTATGACACTTGGAAATTTTCTCTGGGTAGTCTCTGTGGCCTGATGAAAGATCTAATCATTAGTATTTGCAAATTACACTGCCTTATTGTACCAGGTCATCTCTAGGCACTTCTTTCAAAAAAACATACAATGGTTAACACCATGTAAAAAAAGATGCAACAGACAGTTGACTGTAAGGAAGTGCAAGTTTTGGTATGAGTTTATGTGAAGAACAATTTTTTGTCCTTACTTCCAATCTGATGGACAAGCAGTCCTACAGTCTTTTTTCTTTTGTATGTAGTCAGTCAGCCATGTGAATCAAGTTGCTACGTTACTGTAAAAACAGTTGTTTGGATGGACAGTACTGAACCTCAAAAAAAGAAAAAAAGCTGTATGAAAATAATAGATTTTAATTACTTTTCAGGTTTCTCTTGCATGTCTAAGATTCTCCCAAGCAAAAATAAATATAGGCAATAAGTTATCTTAACGTGTCCAGATGGTAAAACAAACGTCAAAACACCCTTACTCCTGTTTCAACCCATTAGCTAAATGGTGGAAGAGGAGCAAGTATAAGTTAATCCAGCAGACAGAAAAGTATTGTTCAAGCAGTCCACTAGCTGAGGGCCTGAAAGGGTTGGATACAAGTGCATACAAAAGAGAATTAATAAGAGAATTAATTTTTTTTTGTTTTATTTGTTTGAAGTGAGGAGTCAAGGTGGGGGGAGCTTTTAAGGCAGGATTTGGAGGCTGAAGTTTGAGTTTCCTGTTTTATGTAAACTTGGGAATTTAAAAAAGAAAAAAATATATATACTCTGATACCAAATGTGTGCATGAGGGGAAAAATGGAAGTGTCTCAGTAGTCAAGATTTTGTCTGCAAACCTGAATCTCACTCTCAGACATGCCATTTCGTTGAGGGAGTCTTCCTTCTACCTGTCTCCTAGCTGACCTACATGATGCAGAAGATTTGTAAGTTTCTGAAAATGAAGCAATTTGGATAAAACACAAATAGTGCAAACATTTGTGCAACAACTTGGCTCCCTCATGTGGGAGAAATCGGAAAAATCTTTGTGATGTAGCAAATCAAATGGAAAAGGAGATTAAGATCAGTTACTTTTGATGTCTGTACATTTGATTGCCAATATTTTCTACTGAATTTTTCCTAATAATGCTTTTTTTAATCATTCTAGGCATCATATGTATGCCTAGAATGTTAGAAGTAGAAGATCTCAAGATCTTGGCCTGCCCAGTATTACTTTCAATAAAATTTTGTCTAGAGTGAGTGAAAGTGAGGGGCAGATATGGTGACTAAGTAATTTTTTCATTGATATCACTCCTACTCTCTTGGTGCCTTTTGCATTTTGTTAATAGAACAGTGTATACAACCTATAACCTGAATCCTGTTCTCATTCGCAAGATCAGTAAAATACATTTTGTCTTTACTAGGACGCTCTACATTTTTCATGGATGCGTATGCAGTTGTGCAACTGCAGCTGGACATTAAGCAATCTCTCCTTGTGTGAATTCTTCTGCCTCAGATGGTCTCTGGTCTAACACTAGTGCTTACAATTCCTGGAAACAGATAACGGGCACAGACAGGCTGTCATGAAGCTTGGGTTTCAATGAGGTTTTCACTAAAGCATTTATATCTTTCTGTAGATGTAAACGAATGTGTGGCAAATACACACAAGTGTAACGTCCATGCAGAGTGCCTCAATACACAGGGATCCTTCAAATGCAAATGTAAACAGGGCTACCGAGGAAGTGGATTTGATTGTTCTGGTGAGTACCACTGGATGCCAGGAACAGTATTATATTGCTTTTGTCCAATAACTAATGGATAGATATAAGAAGTTTTCTAGAACAGTGCTGAACAGTGCTGCTATACCAACCAAGGCAAACCTCTCCCTGAAGTAATGTATTGCACAAGTCATAGTTAGTACAAGTATTATTAGCTCAAATTCATTCTGCCTATGAGCCCCAGGTGTTAGGAACCACAAGTAGAACAGAGAAGAGAATTTGGCCTCAAGAAACGGAGAAATAGCTTTAAAAAGTCTACTGTATATGTCCCTCGAACTTCAAGGCTAGCCTCTTGGAGGGCTGTTTGTTCCCTTCCAGAGGAATTTCGAGCAAACTCAGTAAACTCAAAACAGTTTCAAGCAAACTTAAAGGGAGGGAGGGAAGGGAGGAAGGTGCCATGACTTCTATGCTAAACTATTTTTACTTATAATTTTGATTTTGTTTGAATCTATTTACTGGCATATTATATTAAAGACTTCCTATAAAGATGTTCTTGCCAGTTTCTAACTGAAAATGGCCCTCCAGAAAGGAAGATGGGAAAGGCTGCTCTTGTCTTTATATCTTAAATTAATCTTTTTATTAAATATCTTTATTAAATCCGGGCGAGATTTATCCTACAAGTTCATTGGAGATGTTTTCCTCAGGAGAACATCCAAGTAAGTATTTCTCAAATTTTCTGAATAAAAGATGTTGTGAAAATATTTTAAAAGCTCTTATCTTTAGCAAATCAAGTCCAGTATGTAATCCTTTTCCTTGTGTCTTATTCAAGTAATTCTTTTAATCTTTGTGATCAAATATGCAATTATTATTGTTCTTCATGGTCTCAAACCTGTAACTATCTGTATTATTCGTGTTTCTATTTCCATTGTAATAGTAGTTGAAACTTCCAATATTGCATCAATATTGACACTTCCTGTATATGAAACAGCATTATATCTGTATGATAATTTATCAACCATTATTCTCTCTGCATTTAATATTAAATATATCCAGCCAGTATAGGCACATTCCAACTCTAAAGGCATTTGTAGCCTTTGGATCTCAGGTTTGACTTGTTCTACATCTTGTGTTTGTATATTACAAGAATGTACTTAGCATCTAAAGCTCGTGTAGGGTATGTTGTTATTATCCCTAGCCATCATCTCCAACTGACATATTTTCCATCAGGTAAAATTCGGGCCAGCTTAAATCGCATGCTTCCATCGGGGTCCTTGCCAGGGTCAAACAAAAACATTATTTCAATCAGATAGATTCAGATAGATCAGATAGAATCATTTTTTAGATTAAGAGCTTCACAGTGCTATGCTAACACTGTGCATATATATGCTGTTGTGCTATCTTATACTGATAAAACTCATAGAAAAATGTATTAGTCTTCCAGGCTTAAAAGTTTTATGTGTTTATTCTTCTACTCCGAGTATGGTGGGGTTTGTTGCAATTTCTCTTGTGTGTTGCCATGCATTGACTGCTGCATTGAGATAACAACTTTAAATGTTGCATAATTTCTCTCTGAGTTATGCAAATGTAGCTTATCAAGTATGGTCTAAAACTTAGGATAATCTAGTGAAACACAAAGAGAGAGACCCAGTGGAGAGTTTCAATATATTTTTATTATTTGAAATTCGTTTTAGTACCTGTCACAGTATAATTTGGGCATGTTACCATATTTTAAACACAAAACCAAAAGAACTCGATACATAAGCAGGGCTAAAACTTTATTTTGGAAAAAACAAAAAAACAAAAAAAAACTCAGAGATTTATCCCAAGTTAAACTTCTGTTAAGTTTGTTTCCAATAAAAAATACTGACTTTTAATCAGAGGAACTAAACACATAAAAACCTGTCTCGTACTGATTAGTTTGATTTGGAAACAAATTGCCTCATCAGAGCTATCGAGAAGATGTCTTATGGTCAGATGCACTGTTCAGTTGCTTTACACATCCCTTGTGATATATCACTGCAGTATATTACAATGGAAGAGATGCAGCGTGGCTTGAGGCCTGGAGGAATATCAAAGCAAACCAACATGACATATACTTCATATGGTTCTATTAAAATGAAGTGTACCGTTACTGAAACGTTAACCAAAAACATCTCTGAGTAAAAAGGTCTGGGTTTGGGGAGTTTTTTTCTTTTTAATGAGGAGCTGAACATTTCAAAGGAAAATCTTTTTGACCAAGTCTACATAAAAAATATTCTTTCCTCAAGCAGAAACAGTTCAGCAGAAATACTTCCTTAAATATGATCAAAGGAAATATTTTGGCGTGTGGAGATGCTATGGCATGTTCTTCAATGTCTAGCCCTATACAAAAATCAATGTTGGAGATAGGAATGCCAACAAGAAGATGGAGATCTTCTGTTAAGTTGTTTTTTTCTCTCTGTACACTTCCTGATGTCATATTTCTAATGATTGAAGTCCATTAGCTGTTTAAAAGAGGAATAAGCTGTGCATTTTTAAAAATTGTAGAAGACTAAATGGACTAAATGCAAGCAAGGATAAAAGAAATAATGCACAGTAATGAGAGAAAGCAGAGCCATAGGCATAAAGGAAAAAAGCAAGCATCTAACTGGAAAGGTGAGTATAGCAATAGAGGGGAAGAAAAAATACAAAGTCAATGATAGGTAAAACCTGAAAAGCCGTGGTGCTAAAAAGAGACTGGTTTCTCTGGTGGCAATTCCCACGCATACTCCTCCTTTCTTTGGGGAAGGGGAGGAGGTTCTTTTAACACAGACTATTTCAATGGTTGGTTCATACTACCTCCCTAGAAAAAGTTGGATCAGTATAACTGATGGGGGCAGGACATGAGCTTTGCTGTCAGATAAAATGTTTGTTCAAATATTGACAAAAATACCTATTAGATGTCCCACTTTACACTGAAATGCTAAGTGTTCTCCATGTCATAAAGCAATTGTGGAAAAACTTTGGCTTTATTGAAGTCAGAGGAAGTTTTTGCTGTTGGCTTTAACAGGATGAGGATGCCATCCTGTGAATTTGGGAATTTGAGACTGTGGTTGGACAACGTTTCTTTTGGTGGCAATGGATGCAACTCCTGCAGTCCGTTCCCACTCCCAACAGTTGTAGCTGGGGCCGTGTGGCATCTAGAAGAAAGGCTTCTCAAATACACCCTTAGTACTGCATGTAATTATTCACATGGGATGGGGAGAGGTATTCGTTAGCATCTTGATAGCAATTGTCTCAAGAATATTGCAAACTGGTTACTGTGGAAGCAGAATTAGCTTTTCATAACAAATGAAAAAATTTCTAATATATAGTTTAATTTTCAGAGTACTATTACTAAAGGAACTAAGCACATTGTTTATAATGAGACTTCTGAGGCTAAATTTCCTCATACTGCCAAATAACTTAACAAGAGAAGTAACGTAAAATCCAGGTTTGTCCAGAAGGTGGAGGAAGTTGTTTATTTAATTTGTATATCAATATACTGACTTAGCAGAAAGCTGCTAAAATATCAGGCTGCAAACAGTGCTGTTGGTATGAATATGAGCTGGGGGGGGGGGTGGTTCAGGCACCCTTTTGCCATTCAGCTCTCAGATATGCGTGACGTAACAGAGCGTATTTCTGAACTGCCTCTAACACACGTTTCGTTTGAGAAGCTATAGAGGTTGACCTTTCAAATGCTTCCTAAAAGGGTCCTAGCTATTTCCATATCTGGCCTCTATCTTGCTACGATCTGTTGCTTTTCTCAGATTCATGCGTTTCATGATTTCCTATTGTGCATTGAAAAAACACATTTCCTTCACGACATGCTTTTATGTGCATTCCAGCCTTTATTTAAGAATAAAGTCCCACAGGCTTCCATGAGCAATTAGGATGTCATGGAGGAAAAATGAACCTCTTCTTAATTCACTTTTTTTGTAGGAAGGTGCAAAGTAATATGAAAAAGTGGTACTAACTTAAAATCTTCAGGCGTCACTCTGAAGAATATTATGGTAAGAGCTCAGCAATGGTCCTTTCTTTTTATTGCCCATCTGGAGACGTAGCTTATCTTTTGTTATGATTTGCTGAATATTTACATGGCAATACAAAGTCATGGCAATTCTCTTTGTCCCTCTTATAGTACTTAGTTTCCTTTTTGCTCATAGATTAACCCCTAAAACCCGTATGTAGTTTTGCTGTCCTGTTAACTTGCCAATTCTGAGAAAAGTTGGTGTTGACATCATAAAATTTCAAAGCTTAAAAAGCCATTCTGGTCATATCACTGGTAATATTTTTATGTTTCAGTTCAATATGGATACCTGGTACTGCTGTTGTCCTTTAATGAGTAACACTTAGGTTTTTGTCATCCCACCTCTCCTACTGTAAATACTGCTGCTTGTTTTAGTCTTATATTAAGCACAGTCCATTGTGAGGGACTTGCCCTGATTTCTTTAAGCATCCTTCCCCAAATAAGATGGTAAGAATTTTAGAAATACAACAAAGAATGTATATATATTGTTAGATGATATTCCATAATGCTTAAAAGAGAATAATAGCCTTTCTCTAGAATCTACGATACATTAAACTAATCAGACTTGCTGAATCTCTTATGGCTCTCTGAATTGGCATCCTTCATTGTGAATTCTATAACTTTTTAGAATAACTTCTCAAACTGTGTCCTGCTGATTTCGTCTTTGCTCAGATCTACAGACTCTACATAACCACAGTAAATGCTTGTCTACAGAATCATATGTATCCTTCTTTCCCTCTCTAACTTATAGGCAGAAGCTACGAATGTATTTTGTAATCCAGTCTCCTAGGCTTGTCTCTTATCAGATTTCTAAATAAACGTGCTAGGTGTCAAGGTGGTAGCAATGCTAGGTGTCAAGGTGGAAGCAATGCTGTGCCTGTTAGAGTGCAGAGTAAGCTGTCTCCTATTGCAATCCTCTTAAGTTCAGAGCCTCAGCCAGTGCCAGCTGTGGTCATATGGCACATGGGAGGAAAGCAGAGTACTAGCTGTCCCTCTTCTGTGTCGTCCCCAGAGTATTGCCCTTCACACCATACAGCACAGAGACAAGAGGTTGGCATCTGTTCTCTATACATTTTTTCCAGCTCAACTTTCACAACTCAGTGATTAGACATCCTATACCAAGCCATTTCTGTGGTCTGGTAATCCTGCAGTGAAACTGGATGACAGGAAAGATTTTCTTTTACTCTTCAGCCACCGTTTGCCATTGTTTTTCCACCTCATGCTTTAGTTCTTCCTGAATCAAATAATTGAAATATCTTGAAAAGCTGGGACATTGTCATACGAGGGTTGTAAATACAAACTGTGTGAGAACAGGAGGCCTTAATCTACATGTTTCCAGATGGAAGGTGCATAAAGGGCTGTGATGAAATGGACTACATTTAATTTTTTAAAATTGTTTACACAATCATACGGATGGATAAATGCATGAATGTTTGTGAGCAACACCTGTATGGTCAGGGGGGGAAAGAACTGAAAAAATCACTGTCTCAGCCATAGCATCCCAGACTGTCAGAGAAGTCGAGCTGTTCATTCACACAGGTCCACAGGAAGTGGGTTCTACAGAACAGACTGTTTAAGGTCATCTGTCCTATAGAGTAGACAATTCCTACTGCAATTTATGGATAAAAGCCTTAAATTCACACCGCAGGCTAGTCTAAAACTGCATTCAGATTAGAAGGATACTGGTGATATTCTTTAAAATCTACCTGGTGCCTCGTCCCGCTTTGTCCATGACATAAAGCGTGAACGTTCAGATTTTCATATTACAGGAGCAAACTAAAGTCTGCAGGCACGTGCAGACTGTACACATTCATCCACACGTTTTTATCACTTCTGTCAGCTGATTTTCTACACTGCTTGGTTCTGCACATATGAGGAGATTGGTTTTCTGACACCGGAAAGGTTATTATGTTGAGCTGTAAGAATTTTTCATTTCAGTAGGAAGACTTCAAAGCAGAAACTAAGAGCAGATGTTCCGGTTTGCTAGGCAGTCTTGACTTGAAAACCTCCATAGCTTCTTTATTAAAAGCCTGATGTTTCATGTTACTGATTGTCAAGAAGAAATTTGTTTGGAATGAAATTTTCGTATTATTTTTTATTGCTGCATTCTGAATTTAGGCTCAGAGAACCACAGCAGCTAAATCATACAGTACATCACTCATAACATTATCCTCCAGGGGAAAGGCTTGCTTACTGGATTATTAGTAAAGAGTTTACTTGCAGGCATGTGGCAAGCTAAGCACAATTTTTATCCAAAGGAAAAGAAAAACAAAATCCTCAATTTCGATCTATTTTTATTTTTTTATTGGCATCCATTTACTTTATACCTGAAACTGGAGCCTCAAAAAATCTGAATGCCCCAGGAGGCACACCAAGAGAGCTTGGTTTTGCCCCTGGGATACTAAATAGAAAATGTAGTTGCATTTGCCTTAACTAAAATGTGACAAATTCACGCTAATACAATTACATTATCTAAGAGTGAATAAAATTTAGGGAACTTTCCCCTCTTTTTTCTGGATTACATGTCACTTTTATTAACTCATATTAACTGATTTTTTTTTTCTTCTGCTCCTCTTTATTTATATGAAAAGAAACATACCATATTGACTTGTCTGTCGTAGCAGTCATGAAATCCTGAGTTGATTTCAAAGCCTCATTGTCTTCTGCCTGGACTTTAAACCGCAAGGACACTGTCTTCCTCGGTAGCTCTAATGCTATGGCAGATAGAGACTTCATTAACTCTAGCAGAAACTTTGTGGTGGAAGTGAATTATCTTGTAAACCAGAACTGGTCACGCTTGAGGTCTTTCCTAAAATTTGCATAGTTGTCACACAAACGCTACCAGACTTAGTTTTGGGACAGTAGTATTGCTCAGTTTTTGGTCAGATATAAGAAGCAGCAGCTGCAATACTTCCATGGTTTCTCCTTTCAGTTTGCTTTGTACTATGCACCCATCTTGAATGAGCTGATCAAAAGTAGGCCCAGGTTTAACCCTCAGTTACGACTTGGCCATAAGCAGAAACGGCCAGCGTTCTTTGCCAGATAATAAAAAGTACATCTGAAAGGGACTAAAAGATATCAGCTGGTCTATTCTTTTTCTCTGAAGCATATCTAATCCAGCATATTCATGACAGATGTTACTCTTAACAGTTTTTAAAAACTTACAGTGATGTATTTCAGAGTCTTAAGTGGCTCGCTCCTGTGTTTTACTCTCCGATAATGGCAAAGTTTTTCATAATATCTAACAGAAATCTCTCCTGATGTCATGAAAACTGATTATTTTCCTATCTTCGTGTAGAACAGCCAACCAGCATCCTTTTTCTAGACGCCCTTTGTACTGTTACTGCGTACCGTCATTGGTGTAAAAGCATTCCTGGTGCCCTGTGTCCCTATAGGTGTATGTCCCAAAGGGTTCTTAAGAAAAAAGTCACTCATTCCAGCATTCTGACATAGTTTAATGATAGTAAAGGAGCATAATGCAATTTAAAAAGAAATAAAAGGCTTACGTCATGGACCTCAGTATGTTGACAAGGAGAGTACGATGTGAAAATCAGCCCTGCTATGTAAATATAAAAATGTCATTTAGGAATCTTACCATTGATGTTTTGAAGTTTTATGCTGGGATATAGAAGACATTTGGCTTCACTTGATTAAGGACCAAGGGTGAGAAAAACTCAAAATTCAAATTTATTTATTTTGTTTTATAGATTTGAACAATCTTGGTTGACTTTTACCCCACTCTTAAGTTTTTCTGTTTTGGCAGCCTCTGTGTTTCTGAGCAGGGTCAAAAGTTGCAAGATACTAAAAAGTTGGTTTTCCTTTTAGAATTTTGTGGCCAAGAGGAATCATAAAATACTAAAAAACTGACAAAGTAGAACATTTCTGTTTTAGTCCACCAGGCAGTTGCAAAAAGATAATAATTTGGAGTTCTTGAGTGCCTCTCCAAAATTTTGAGGTTTATCCCTTAGAACTAAATATCCCTGAAAACTAAATGAAATGCAACAGATCAACTTGATGTATCTCTTTTCAAAATATGCTCTATTTCAGTGGCTTTCAGCATGTGGTGCAAAGGAGCGTTAGGTCAGTGGAGTTCACAACAGATAGATAGGAAAAAACGCTCACTGCTGACATTTGTTATGTAGGGAATCACATCTCTGTGGACAATTTCTAGTAGCCCACAGACTGAAAAAGGCTAAAAAACTTTTCCAAGCTCAAGTGTAAAAAATAATTAATATAAAGGGCTATCTGGCCTATGTTACACAGGAGGCCAGTTCAGGTTATTAGAGAAGATTGCTTTTGCCTTTTTACTACAACAGCAGGTTGTATATACGACATAGCTAAAATGCATAGCTACTGCCTGTAGATTCAGTTCTGAGAAGAGTTGAACTTAACATCTAACAGTAGAGAATTTGGCTCAGTAGGTCTTTGGAGTTTCTAAAGGACTGCATGGTGCCCTTTATAAATGTTATGTTTACTGACTGATTCTTCAGATGAATGTTTAGCATTTTCTTGTTGATTCTAGTTATCCCTGAGAAGTCAGTGAAGGAAATTCCAAGAATCCCTGGAGCAGTTAAGGACACAATTAAGAAACTTCTTGCACATAAAAATAGCGTGAAAAAACATGAAGCAATCAAGAATGTGATCCCAGAACCAGCCATGACACCAGCTTCTAAGACCCACTTGCAGTCATTCGACTATAAGGGTGGTGTTTATCTTGGTGAGAGCTATGCTGAGGAAGAGACTGAAGTTACTAGAGAAGAGGAGACAGAAGAGGCAGAAGAGGAGAAAGAAGATTTTGAGAATCAGATTGACCATGAGCAAAGCCTTAGAGGAGATGTCTTTTGTAAGTTTCTTCATCACTTTTTATATGGGTTTTGTTGTAAAAATATATTTTCTTCACAGAAACCCCACGGAAACAGGGCATTGTGCTGTTTTATTATGAGTAAGACAGGAATTGGCTTTGATTCACGACAGGCGTATTCATCATCCTAAATAGTGCAAACTGTTCAGAGGAAAAACACAGACTTGTGTTTCTAGTAATATAGATCATTTAATAGGCACCGCTGCTTCTATTCCTGTCATTCCTATCAGAAAAAATAATTAGTCATGAATCGAAAAGAGAGTTTTTTATCTCGTTTGTTTAAATGAGAGAGCTTATCTGAAGGACATTCTCAGATTTAAAGCATATGATGGTAATTGAGCAGGTAGCTTGCTTAATTTGTGACACTAGTCATTTGTTGGGAAGATTGACATAGGGTTGCCTCAGTCTGCTTTCAGGTGTTTTGTTTCAGTTATTATCTTTTAAGATATATAATTTCTTGCCTTGTTGTTTAAAGTTTCCAAATGCATTTTAATTATATTTTAATACATCTGGCTCAGTCAAACATTCTTCAAGGTGGCTAAAGCATAGATAATGTGAAAAGTATACCCTGCAAATAGTTTTTTCATTATACTTTCTCTTTTCTAAAGTATAGGAAAATAATAAAGACTATCCCATGGTGATTAAAATTATGCATCATGTTTCATAATAATGTTAATGAACATAAATGAATTTTAAATTAGCATTCGAATTGTTGCTCTTTGATTCAAAAAAACACAGGCACGTAATACTTTTAAAGGAAAGGTCATTTTAAAGGCTGCCAGAACAAAAGGACTGTTGTATTGCTACTGTAAGAAGGCCAAGAACAAATGTAGTTATTCAGCTAAATACTTTTGAAAATACAAGCTTCCTTGCCTATGGCACTCTTCTCCTAAAATTGCTTTCTTTTGATGTTCCATGGTATTTGGCCATTTGGTATTTGGTATTCGTTGCAGTTCAGACTGCGGATATAACCTAATATTGCTGCACAGAATTATGCTAGAGAGCTGATACTTAGCCTGAAGTCAGGAGTTTGTTCACAGGGCTCCTGCCATCCTGCAGATATTAACAGCAGTAACTGTCTATAGCATGCTTCAGTTTTGCTGGCAGTATCAAACTGGGGAGAGTGATCTATATGCTAGAGGGCAGGGCTGCTATTAAGAAGGATCTGGACAGGCTGTAGAAATTGGCTGAGAGGAACCTCGTGAAGTTCAACAAAAGCAAATGCGAAAGGATAGAAAAACCTCATGCAACAGTACTGGCTTGGGACAACTGGCCAGAGAGCAGCTTTGCAGAAAAAGGACCCAGTGGTCTTGTTAGATAACAAGCTGAACATGAGCCAGCAGTATGTTCTTGCAGACATGAAGGCCAGTAGCATCCTGGGCTGCATGAGCAGGATGGTAGCCAGCAGGTAAAGAGAAGTGATTCTTCCCTTCTGTTTGGCACTTGCAAAAACACATCTGGAGTGCTGTGTCCAGTTTGGGCTCCCCGTTGCAAGAAAGACATTGACATACTGGTGTGAGTCCAGCAGCGGTTCACCAAGGTCAGGGAACTGGAGCATGTGACGTACGAGGAGAGGCTGAGACAACTGGTTTGTTCAGCCGTAAGAGCAGAAGGCTAAGGGGAGATCTTAGAGCTGTTTTCAGCTATCTAATGGGAGATTATAGAGAAGATGCAGCCCGTCTCTTCTCAAAATTCCGCAGCGATAGGATGAGAAGCAAGGGATACAAGTCGGAACAAAGGAAATTCTGATTAGATATAAGGAGAAAAAAATGTTACCATGAAGGTGGTCAAAAATTGTACAGGTGTCCAGTGAGGCTGTGAAATATCCATCCTCAGAGAGATTCAAAATTTGACTGAGCAGGGCCCTGCACGGCCTCGTGACTGGAAGGTCAGACTAGGTGACCTCCGGGTGTCTCTTCCAACCACCATGATTCTATAATTTGTTCTATGCTTTCAACTGGGCATTTCAAAATAGCTTAGAAAATAGTGGTATCCAGTGTGCATAGACCAGCATCCTGAAAGACAATGAGATGCCTCTCTGGTACTGTAACACACAAGCTCACAGTTCAGGAATCTGTGACATTTCCAAAGTACCAGAACAGCTACCACCTAGCCATATGCAAAAATATGTTTCAGCATGTCAGCTTTTAACTAGAACAAACGCTGAAAATACTCAGAACTGACTTACTGCTTCAAGCTCTTCCTTGCACAAGAAGAAAAGCCCAGGGTGGGATTACCAAAGTGAGGGAAAGACAAATATTGCTGATTATACTCAGAGCCCTCCTCAGACTTTATGACTATCAGAGGTAGGAGGTGATTGGATGCATACAGACCAACACCAAACAGAGAATAGCAAGACGCTCAAGAAAAAAGAAAAGCAAACAAACAAACAAAAAACAGCCGGAGGAGCTATGTTCATGGTTCCATCTGAAAAATTAGGAAGCTCATCTGGCAGGCAGGAGACCCCCGTATTCAAAATCTGTACAGAGAGCAGGGGCTTCAACGCACCTCACCTGCTCCAATGAGTGTCCTAACCTCCAGGCTATATTCTAACCAGCTCTGCTCTTTGTGAAAAGTTTCTAGCTAATGCTGCTGTGCCTCCAAAGTTGAGGTTCCTGTGTGCAGAAAACCACTCTCCCTCTGGCCAGTCACACCATATTCACCTAAGCCATCCTTCTTTGCTCAGCCTTTCACTCCTGTCAAGCTCAGGCAGCCTTCCACCCAGCTTCTGAGGAATCTCTTCATTAATCATTGACCTAAAAAAGGTAGCAAGGGCAGAAGCTGAAGCCAAAGTAGAGCGGAAGTTTCCCCTGCATGGCAAGCTACCTTCAGGGTTCAGCTTTACCATTCTGGCACTGCCAAGTACATTTGGGAGTCTCAGACAAAAGTATTAAGAGGCTTGCCTCCGTTCTGTCACAAGAAGCAGTAAAATCCAGGTTTTCTGATGGCCAGTCTCATGTTTTTACTGTTAGAGAATTCTGTTTCACACACTTTTCTACTAAAATACTATCCTGTAGAAGACTACAACTCAGCCCAGTCATGTTAAATCGTACCAAGCCAACCACAGTTTTGCAGGAAGTATGGAGAAAGTGTACAGAAGCCAGTTGCAATATATATGGTGACTTTTCTTAAGCCCGTGGGTCTCATGTATTCAAGCTTCTTCCTGAAGGCAAATTGATGGGAAGCTTCAGTGTGCAAAGAGAATGGTATGAATTGACTTGCGCTGGTACTACCGGATATATTCAACTAAACGTGCTTACACTGGGAAGGATTCAAAAAGATTGACTAATTAATTGTAAAACGCTAGTGGAACCTGAAGGAATATTTACCCTCAGCAAGAGCGTGTTTTCCCATTGTTCTGATTTGTGCAGAGTCAAGACTTTTTCCTTCCAAACAGAATTGCAAGAAGAATATCATTGGTCTATTATTTTTAGGGGCATAGTACTACTAGGTAATGTTAATAGTTATTAGTAGCTAAGTAATTAAATATTAGTAACTAATACTGTTATCACTGTTACTCCATTAAAAGATTTTTTCTTCCCCAAAATTCAGTGCCATAAAGGACTGTGAGTTTTTCTACTTGCTTAACTTTAGGCAAGGCAGCCTGTTGGGAAAAAAAAAAAAAAAATCATTCAAGTCAGTTGTCCTAGCCCTTTCTGCCTTTCTGTGATGCATGTCTTGATGGACTGAGGAAACTAGCTCAGACATCTAAACAGGCTTCTTCTCTAACCTGGTTGGAAAGTGCCAGAAACAGCACGCTCTCGATGTGGTCACCATTTTTTTGGTTAAAAGGACAGAGGGCTCTGCTCTCTGTGCTTGATGATATATGGGATACAGTCTCCCTTGTATTGGGTTATGTGACCTGATGCAATTGTTGCATACTCTTCCTGTTGAAATACTCTCTGCCACACTATTTGGAATGGATTCATCTCCAACATCTCAGTTAGAGTGAGGGTACACAGGGAGAATGGTTTGTCTGTAGGGAAATCCAGGTCAAAATAATGTACCAAACCATTTCTGTCCTGATGTTGGGGGAGATCCGTTTTCAAGGACTTTCTGAGCAAAACCACAACGTTTGAATACCACATGCCTAGGTAGGCAGAGACTATATATGATTACAGATCTATACAAAATTGCCTGCACACCTGAGAGCAGTGAATGTAACTATTATTTTTTTGAAAATGTTAAGACACTGTGTTTTATCTGTATTTTTGTCTATACTTTCTTTGTTCCAGTCACAGTTGGCTGGAATTTTCTATTAAAAAAATGTATGGGATCTATTTACAGAATATTTCAGAGAGATTTTATTTTGCTAGGGATACTGGCAGAAGATTAGTGTGCTTCTAACCCTATACAGGGTTGCTACTATGTAACAAAGCCCAAGACGGAATTTTATTGAGTATGTAAGCTTTGTATTATTTATGGCTTTCTGGTTAGATCCCTACTATGTGTAAGACTTCAGGCATTGTGCCATTTTTATTTCAGTTTATATTTACTTATATTAACTCTATTTCCTTTTAAATTTCCATATGACATACTTCATCCTTGTTATTGTAACAAAATCCAGTCTTTAATTCAAGCACTTTAATTTGCTTGAACTTAGGGCTTTAAAATCACTTTTATTTTTAAGGGTATTGAATGATCCTTTGGAGTACATGATTAGCTTTAATTTACAACTGGTGGAGTTACACAACCTTTTTTTTCTTCCACATAGATATGTGTAGCTTAAGGATTTGTATATGTCAACACAGGAGAAATCTTCTGAAAAGTATGCTCTTACAAATGTCCCAAATTAGCCACGTACTACTATGGGCTTCATGGACGAGACACCACACAACAGCAACCTTTAAGAAGCGAGTAAGATGCTAAATTTGGATAATGTGCAGACATCTGAGATAGTCACTTATGCTCCTTTTACAGTCAATAGAGAGAAATAGCCACTTCTAGTGATTTGATCTGACCTGTTTCAGATATATACTTGAGAATGAGACAAATCAAAATTTTCTCTTGATTGGAAAAGCTAGGATGTCTAGGGTGACTTTAGATACAGATGTCCCCCATTTGGTTAAATGAATTCTATGCCTGGTATGTTCGGTGCACATTCATGCTCTTGTTCTTTGATCGTAAAATCACAACTCATACTTGTATAATTCTGAGGGGAAAATCCTCTGTTGCAGCCTGAATTTGCTGCACATTGCACTAATCTGACCATTTCTCAGTTGTCATAAAGAGGTGAAGTGAGCTCTGCTCCTTCTCATTGAACGCAGTGATTTTGTAGAATGAATATATTTGGACTGGACAAGAAAGCAGAGATCGTGGCAAGCACCGAGCATTGACTCAGCTCTGCTCCTGCTTGAGTTAGAGAGAATCTTACTAATGAGGCTTCAGTGAAAGAAGTAAAGCCAATACATAATGTTTTTGAAAAAAAAAATCTTCTGTTTATAGCCTTATAACCATGAAATTGTTATTATATAAATACCTAAAAAATATATATTTCAGATTCTTATTATTAAAAAACTGTGGTATGACATTCCTGAATTGTACTCGAGGCAGCGACATTCTTAGGTATGCTTCAAGCATTTTGGGGGGCTAGATAAGCACATACTCAAATATCTCGATGGGCTGCAGTCTTATTTATTCTTTTGATTCTTACTTCTACTTCAGGAGCAAGACTCCAGTTTATTTTAGTGGAAGCAGGACTGAACAGCTCCTGATTCTAAAATAACCATAGGTGTTATAGGTCGAACTTTTGATCCTCTTTGAATGTATATTTTTGATCATTTTTTGCTTATATTTTTGGTGCAGGTTAAATCCCAGCTTGTATTCTATACAAGGATTTCCTCACTATACAAAATATACAGACAGAGGCACAAGTCCATTTGTAGTTACAATGAAAAAAATAACAGCAGCGTATGTTGTAGACAAATTTTGATTCAAAGTGGTATTCTGTTCAGATTCATAGTTATATATGTGTGTGTGGAGATATATATAAATATACATATATAATATATATGTATGTATGTATGTATGTATATGTGTGTGTGTGTGTTTATAAAGGAGGATATCTGCCTAATGTGTCAAGCAGCACTCCAGATGTTACTGAAAAGAATCAGTCAAAAGAAATAAAAAATAACACTTTAACTATCGTGGGACATAGCTCTTACAGGTGAAGAGTAACTTTTTCATTTCGTTTCATTTTCATTCAGTGAAAGTTAGTTCAGCATTTGCTTCTGAAACAATTGTGGTATTTTAAGAAATTTCTGCCCGGGATTGTTTGTTACAGGTCTTCAGCCAGCTATTTCTACGTCTGTGGTTTAAACGCAATAACACCCCTCTTCAGTCTGAATGCAAATTAGAAAAGGTTGTCTTAAACTCTGTCTCTTGCTGGCTGGAATGAACCTGTTAACAGTTTGCAGTAAACAAAAATGTAGGAACAGTTACCATGCATCAGGCACGGGGACGGTCATGAACAGATGGAACTTAACTTCGTAATTGCAAATGTACTCTTTGACATCTACTAAATGCCTAGAGGTCCACTTTTCAGGGAATCAGATGACTAAAAAGCCTTTAAAATCCAAAAAAAAATGGCACATTTGAAAGCGACTCTTAATTTCGAAACAACATAAATGCTTTGGAGAAACTTAGCCAAGATACCACAGGAAGACCTGACTATGCTTATCAATCAACAAATACAAATCTTTAGCTGAAGGGAATCAACATCTTTGAGTACCCATCTACATGCATTTAAGCCATTTAATCTCTGAAAGTCTGTTCAAAATGTTATTTCCTCCTCTGCTGCTGTTTATTCATCAGTGATTTCTTTACAAAACCACGTAAGTTCCTTTATATAATCCACCTGAGTATTCCCATTGCATCTGTCTTTTCCAGGAAGAGGGGTTAATTATGATAATAAATAGGTCACACTTTTCAGAGATCCTAATTAGTATCCTAAAGTTGATGCACAATTTTATGAGAATAGTTTGGCTGTGTAAGAAATACAAAGAGAGCAGTGGAGAAATACTGTAAGGAAAAAGAAAGAAAATAGTATATGGAGAATGAAATTATTAAGATAGGCCAAGTATCAAAATACAGGACCTTCATGACAACCTTACCACTCAGTTTTTTTAAAAAACACACCACTATTAAGATAGCAAAGTGAAGCCCCCAGTATTTAAGGAATGTCAGAATTAAGGTTAACTTGAAAACTTAGTTTATCTTCTTATATTAATGTACCTTATAATACAGTCTTTAATTACACGAGCATATTCTATTTTCCACGGGATTCCTGCCTTACTTACTGTGAAGGATGGACCTGCCCTGCAGTGCAAGGGGCTGTTTAATAAGTAGGACTCTGTCCTATTGATTGCAGAAGTTGCAGATGCATAGAAAACGAGGCAGGGGCTGTGGGGAGGGAAAAAAGATTGTCTTTTAGTGTCTGAGTTTTGCGTGTTCCTCGTTTCCTGCCTGACATTAGATCCTAACATCTAATTTCCAGAAGTGATAAAACACCCACAACTATAGCTTAACTCAAGAGGAGCTATGCTGTGGTATAAAATGCAATAGACATTGAAATGTCAAATCCCAGATGTTATATTCTGGTTATCCACATGTAGTGGACAAAATACCTCCTGGATCTCCAGAGAGTCTCATGAGAATGAATGCATTAATATTTGTAAAACATGAAGGTCCGTGATGTAGGCTGTACAATTTTTTGCCTTCAGCACGGGATTTTACTTGTGCACAGTAGAGAGCGCAAGCACATATATACAAAATAATGAGAATAAAACAAAACACTGAAAAGCTGCTAACTCGTGAGAATTGTCCATTCTGTATACTGAAGAAGAGAAGGACGGATGCACCCAAGTGCTTGATTGTGTAAGCAATGACTCTACCTATCGTACACTCAAGCTAGAAGTGAGTGGATGTTGTGCAACCTGACTTCCATCATTTTCTAACTTTTCAGTGCTTGATTTTCAGCACTGAAGCAGAGTTGCTCTAACAGTTTTTTTTTGTGAGGGTAAATTGCCAACTGCAATTAAATTTCATACTCTCTACTTTCTGTATCAGTTTATGGAACTGATTAATCACAACTTTTAATCACAACTGATGTTGTGATTAAAACATTGCAGGAATATAATCTAGCCAGCCACGTTAATTACAGAACCCCTTCATTTGTTAGCGCCACGAATGATAAGGAGGCTTTGCTTTCCTGGTTTATTTGGCAATATTAAAGGTCAGTAGTTTCCCTTATGGATTCTAGGCTGTTAATTCTGAGCAAGAGAATTCTCTCAGTTAATCAGGATCATTGCTGTTAATCTTAATCTTTTCTGATAATTAGACCAATGCGTGAGCAACTAATGCTCCAGTAGTTCACAGCTATAGATAAAAGGCTCATAAAAGAACTCAGACAGTTGGCAAATGTGATTCTTTCAGAAAAGGATGTGGCGGCAGAGATGGAGCGTATTCCTTTCAGTTTGACATAGTGATATACTATGCATGCAGCTCTCGAGAGACAGCTTTGTATATATAGGAGGCTAGTCTTCATTTTACTACCCTTTTATATTCTGCTTGATTTTTGACTGCCAGAATGCTTTTTAGGGAAAACTCTCCAAAATATAAACAGCACATACTCTAGTTTTCTGCGTTTCTTAGGAGCTTTGACCATCAGAGAGTGGGGTCAGGTAGGCAATAAGTACCATTTTTGTGAGAGTTCCCCCATGCAGCAGTTTTAGACACTTTAGATATGTGTTAGAATTACTAACAGTGAGTTACTTTTCACAGATTTTGTGTGTTATTTTTACATTGAGACTACCTAGACTGCCTAGGCAGGTTTTACAGCTAGCTAAAAAACAGGTATGTGCATTTTCCAGGGGACTGGAAAATCAAACAGCCGTAACAAGAAACAAAAAGAAAAATAAACCACATCCCCTATTGCTAGTTCCCTTAATATATGGCTGCTTATACTGTGCTATATATGCGTTCTTCCACTATGGCTGCCTCAGCAAGAGGTCACTGTGATGCTGCAGATGATTTATGAGAAATACAGTCTCACTAACAGGAAAACAGGAGATTAGAGCTTTAAGGATAGCACATGCATTACTGCAGACAAATAGAAAATTACTTTCAAGCTATAAACCAAGCCATATTTGTCAGACAAAGTGTCATTTCCATAAGTACAAAATGCATTATAAGTCATTCTATATACAGTAGTTGACAAAGCAGAGAGGTGAAACTGAGTGCACATAAAGGAAAATCCTTCAGTGTTTTCAGTAAGCTCATTTAGCACCACAGGGAGTGCCTGTGCTTTTGCACTGTTTCTGAAGAGCGTGCCGTAAAACACTGCTCCACAGAGCTGTTCTGCTGAGCTTCTCGTTGCTGGGTTTGGGTTTTTTTTTTTTTTTTACTTTATATTACAAAGTAGTCCAAGCTTTTCCGGATGCAGTCCTGAAGACTTCCTATTGGTTTTGTCATCTCTTGTTTAACTTGTAGATTAGTGCAAAAGAAGGAGCTTATTCACAGAACTTTAAAAATACCCAGGTCCCAGGCTAACAGTCAGCTGAATATGTGAGTTTGCAAGATGCCTATACCTTTGTAGCTCATCAGACAGAAGAAGTTTTGCCTTGGTCTCAGGCTGCTACTGAAAAAATAGCACTTCTTGAGTAACTACTTCGTATTAGCCAGTATCTTAGAGAACGCAGCTAACATGGACTATGCTGCTGTACCACCTCTTCCAGTTTGGCATAAAACAAGTCAAACTGTTTTTACACAAGAACTTATTCAGGGCTTTTCACCAGCTCAGACTCTGAAGACATCAGGCTGTGCTGTTGCAAAGAGGGCAAGGAAGAGGCAGGGCAATCACTGCACCTCTCCATTCCAACAGACAGCAGAGCTACCCAGGTTTGCAGAAGAACGTGTGCTCTAGGAGACTTCTGACTTCTTCAGAAAAAGACGTTTCCTAGAGCTTCTGTTACAGCATCACAGATACCACTGATGTGAACACAGACCTCTGTACTGAAGGGCCTCTGATCCCCCAAAGTTTATGGCTTTTACACAGTCTGTGACATTATCCAATTTTTGTGGCGGCTGTTCACAAACTGCTGCCAAGCCATTGTGTTGTTGTCCTTGCTGTCTCACAGACTTCCTATGCTTCAATCACGAGTTAAAATTTTGTAGCAAGAAAGCAGATCACCATGCCAAAGAAAGATCACATTCAAAGCTTTCTGACCTTGTGGATCTTACAACTCCATTGCCTGCAGCTTAAAATACACACTGATGTGGAAATCAGCAATTTTAACAGAATGTTAAAGTTTAGAGTTAGGATCTAACTGAAGTTAGAGATGTGAGTTTGGTAGTGGAGAACACATACATTGTGTTATTTAAATAATGATGGCAACTAGTATAGGGGAATGAAGTTCCATTTTCTGCTCCTGTTATGATCTGGCACTTGACTAGTTATTTTCCCTAGTTCCCAAGGTTAAAGAAGCAGCTGCCATTGGTCCTCTTCTGGCCCAGAGGAAAGTTCCAGTATCAACACTAGAGCGAGAAGGTAGATTATTTTTATTCTCTACAGTATTTATTTTCCTGTGTATTGTGTGTTTTCATGGCAACTTTTATTAGCTGAGCTTCAGAATAAGTTTTAAAGTCTTTAATATAAAACAAAAGTTTTCTTAGCATTTTGGACACAGTGGCTGGCCCAAATCATTCTGGCAGTTCCAATGAATGTGTGAATCGAATTTTATGTCCTTTTTAAAATACCTCTTAGCTGTTTTTAAGCCATGTACAGAAAGATCCCCCACCAGGAAACTTGACTTGCAATTAAATTTCACTTGGTTTATTTCAGAGTCGTGAAAAACAAAGTCATTTTGGTCACCTCTAAAATGAAAGCATGTTAGAAGAGTGTTGCATATACACAACCATATCCAAACATCCTTCCCTTACTTTCTCTTGGCTTTTCTCCGGGTCATCTGTCAGAAGTCAGTAGAAGTTTCCTCCGAATAAGACTAAATAAATATTTACTCTAAATCTCAAACATTGATTAAATTCCTATGAATTCATGATATTCCACATTTCAGCAGTATGTCCTGTGGATATCAGAGTAAGATGATATTTTCTGCTCTTTGTCACGTTAAAAAACTGTAAAATCAGTCAGAGGACGACCATATGAGGCTCAAGACTAGCCAATTTATGCACAAAACTTAAATTTCTGCCATGCCCTAGGATACTATTTCACACGTTTTCAAACAGAAAACTTTGCTAGCTGCTGGGAACTACAATGGATTGTAGAGTAGCTCTGGTCAAAGCAGAACATAAAAGCAGATCAAAGGGCGCTGTCACCCTCTCTCATAGTGGTAGAGTTGTTTCGTGATGCAACAACTTGATTTTAAGTTGTGCAGCCTTTCTGAGGGAGGTGAACTGAGCAGGAAGCTAAAAATATGCTGTAGGAGGCAATCACGAAGCTGACTACATGGTCCTGATTATGAGAGCCGTTGAAAAAGTCGAGTTCAAGAGGTGGAAACAAGAGATTGCATTGAGCTAATTCATTTACAGAGCAGCAGCATTCTCCTGTGGAGTTACCAGCTATCGAGCAGTGGCTGAAATGTTGGGATGAACTGTAGCTGGGGTTCTTCTTGGGACAAGGTGGATTCACCAAAAAATGATCCTTAAATACTTCCAAATCTTAAAAAATCAAAAGAGGCAAACATGCTGGCTAACAGTAAGTGTGAGTACTGTAGTCTTGGAAACAAACTGTACAGTAATGCTATCTAAATGCCATGTACTGCACTTCTGTGTCTCCTGATAAAATATATTAAAAGAACAAGATGATTGTGTCTTTCTAAGGAAGTGCAGATTGCTGATACGTTATTCTTAATCTGACCATTGTGGTCGCGTTCCACAGTGATCATTTCTCCTTAATATATACTGCTTTTGATCTGCAGAGTAACAAAGGTTGAGGTGCGCCATGGATGATAAGTTTTTTATCTAAAATAAAAGATAATCCTTTATCTAAAGGTCAACGGATTGGGGTTATTCCCAGTTTCAAGTTATATGAGTACTGAGTGCTGAGGTAAAGGATTCCTCTCGTGGGAGGCCTGCCTCTCCCTTTAAATGGAAAGAAGTGGAGCTTGAGCACTTCAGCTGGTTACAGGTACAGCAGTATAACACATGGAGAGAGGAAGCCTCTAAACTTGGCAGATCCCAAACCAATTATGATGTTAGAGTTCCAAAACTAACACCTCAAACTATACCTGACAATCAGCAGGCATTCAGTATACAAAACGAAATATAAAATCCTATGCAGGTGAAAGATTGGCAGTAAAAGGCACAATAGATTTTACTGAGTTAAGGAACTAATTACTTCATCAGTTCTAATGTTTTGCTTTTTTACAGTTTAATCTAAGTCAACACTATGTGAACTCAGATTCTGGATAATTTCAGAATGACCTACACCTTCATAACTAGATGAATAAAAACCAAATCATTTTTATCAATACTTATATAATGCTGCTCTTATCTATGTGTTTCCATTGTCAATTTTTTTTGCAGTTGATTGCAGCTTCAGTCGGGGGGTCTGCCACTGGAAACAAGATACTGATGACGACTTTGACTGGAATCCTGCTGATCGAGATAGTGGTATTTAAATATTTGTCCTCTGGCTACGGTTTAATTTGATGGCTCACCGTCTCCAAGGAGAGGGGGAGAGAGGGGAGAATGGAAACAGCAATTAGGTTTTCTATCAGTGGGTTATCTTTAGAAAAGAAATAATTATAGGAAGAGGAAGAGAAGGATGGGGGTGGAGATTGTTTCTTTGAAATATCCGCGGCAACTGCTACTCAGCAATGTATTTCAGTACAAATGAATCAAAAGATGAGAAAAATGATTAGAATATAACTTGTAAGAATTGCAAGATATAAAACAACAGAAACCTTATTGGAGTTAAGCCTCTCAGAGACTAGTAGGACATTTTAACAACACATCTACCATCTCTAGATGGATGTAGCAATGTAGTTGTCATTCACATGGCTTAGACATAGCACTGTGATAACTGATCAGAAATGTCAAACTCTGTAAGTTAAAATAGTTAAGTCATTACTTAGAATGAGCCAAGGGAGGGCACTATTCAAGAGCAACCAATACCTCGCTGCTGCAACGGCAGGCCTGACAAAACCTAACAAAATGCTCCATGAGTGCAGTATGTGATTACTGTGCTGGCATTTTTAAAAAGGTGTGGCTGAAGAAATTTGCTTCAAAGGATGTATCTTCCATTGTGACACAGGAAATGTTGCGGAAGATGCTGCAGTAGGGACCAGTGGATCCTGCAGACCACTTGCTCCAATTCTTACGTACATATTGTCTCCCTCTTCCCTCACAGTCTTTTTCATCCCAGTCTTTCTTCACTAATCCTTCCTCTCTTGCTGTTTATTGCCTTTCCCCCAAGACAAGGGTCTTATCCTTGTCTTATCCTCTTATCCTGTCACTTCCAGGAAGACTTTACCCAGGCCTTATCCTGTTCCCCCAAACTTAGATTTGCTGACTCTGACTTCATGTATGGGCCCAGATGTTTTATCCTTTTGCTCTTCTTTGCGTCTTTCTCATCTCATTGGACCTGCAGGATTTGGGGAATAAACTATCAGCTGCTTTATGAGCTTGTCATCGCTGTAGAGGACAGCGGAGCTTGACTTGAGCTAACACTATTGAGCTAGCTCAAGTACTCAGAATAGTCTGACCACAGAGGCACAGCAGCACATTTCAGGCTGTCGCATTTGAAAAACTGAAATGATTTTGCCTTTGAAAGATACAGAAAACTAGGAAGTATGACTGTAATTGCTAATGAAATGTGAACTCATCTCCTTTGTAGACTGATCTGACTTTCAACAGTGCAAGCTCATTCCTAGTGAAGTATACTCCCTGCTGCTTTTCTCTAGTCTGATTCTAAATTATGCAAGTAACAGAGCTTCCCCTTGTTTTCTTAGCAAAATGGTATTCTAAGTCCATTAAAGGTGCCTTTTCTTTTTTTTTTTGTTACAAGGTGATGGTTACTACATGGCAGTTCCAGCCTTTGTTGGGCACCAGAAGGATATGGGCCGTCTAAAACTTCTCCTTACTGACCTCAAACCAAAGAGCAGCTACTGCTTGATTTTCAGTTACCGGCTTGCTGGTGAGAGAGTGGGAAAGCTTCGGGTGTTCATGGCCAGCAAAAAAACTGCTCCTGTCTGGGAACAAAGCAAAGGAAAAGATGAAAGGTGGAGAACTGGCAAAATAGAAATATTTCAGGGGGCTGAAACAACCAACAGTGTAAGTATAAGACAATTTATAAGCCAATTACCATAAGCAACACAACAGCTTAATTTCCTTATACTTAAGTGTTCCACAGACTGTGGAAGTACTACTAGCAATTGGAAGCTTCATCTGGAATGAGAAATGGGAACAGTCTTTAGGAGGCAGAAAAGTTATCTAGTTGAAATTTCAGAACTGATTTACCCTAGTTGGCCAGGACACTGATGCCAGTAAACCTGTCATTTTGTAAAAACTGCATCAGGTTGTAAATTAATGCAATCAGTCAAAATCTCTGCTTAATGTCTCATACAACAAAAGGCATAAATCTGTGCCTAGAAGAATGAAAATGATACCTGTTTCATGCAACAGAGCACTCTCAAATCACACAAAACTAGACCATTAGTGAAAAAGGCACATCATTTATAATCAAGGATGGGCAATCAACCTAGATGGAGAACAAAATGCTAACCAACAGAGAACAGTGTGAACTCATGTATATCTGAAAACTGCCTCAGTCAGGGCTCAATCAGCAAGTTTCTCCTTGAAATTCTAGGACCCGGTTTTCATTATATGAATATATGTTTTTACTGCTGAGTAAAGGGTTCTACTGTGAATATAAACGAAATGCAAGCCCTTTTTAAGGTTCTTTGCTCTGCTAAAATGATGTAAAAGAGCTTTTACATAATCAAGAATCAGAGTATAACCTAAAAGTCCCCTATTCATAAAAATGAATGTAAAGTATATATAGGATCCAAAAACTGAGCCTCAAAATAGACGGAAAATGGACAGCTGCAATGTCTCCAAGGAAAGGAGTGCACAAACATCACGTTTTGTGATATAGCTATGTGATTAGATTTCACTCAGTTTACATTTTCTTTGCACAATGACAGTGAGTAAGCCTATTAAAGGAATCCATTTGGTATAGTAAATCTGTGTAGAGGATTATCAGTCTAGTTCAAGTATTACAAGGAAATTATAAAAACTGCAAGGATTTAAGTCATTAATTCTTTCCTGCATTGTGATAAAACATTCCTCAGATGTAACATTATACCTAATTAACATTAAGAGTTGCTAAATGGTTGGATAAACTACATTTTCACTTATAATACGCCTCTTTTCTTATGGCAGATCACCTTTGAATCAGAACGTGGGAAGGGCAAAACTGGAGAAATTGGAGTGGATAATGTTATACTAGCTTCTGGTCTTTGCCCCGAAGAGACCTGATAATCGAGATTTCAGTATGTTGTTTTCAATCCTATTTTAATATTTGCCTTACTAGTCGTGCATTTTTTATCGTTCTCTAGATAAAAAACAAAAACGAAAAACAAAACCAAAAACTGTGCCTTGAACTTAATGCAGCAATGCAAACAGAAAAACTGACATGTGCAAGATGCAGAATATCCTTATTGGTATATCTTTTTATATGAATTATTCTAATACATGTTTTGAGTGTAGCACTACTGTATTTTTTCATTCAAGATCAGGGTTTATAAAGTATTAAAATACTTTCCTAGCCTTTCTACAGTCGGTAAGCTTTTATTCCTTGAAGTTCTTCTCAAGACTATTTTTAAGTCTTCTATTTCATTTCTTCTACTTCACAAAAATTTAAAGCAGTATTTAAGACGTTGTTACCATGTCAGGTGATGTAACTTTAACTTCCTACTTAGTGTGTAGATATTAAATCTATTCAACAAGTAAGAGGAAAGAGAGGAGGTTTTCTTCCTCCTCTGTGGAGGTAAGCAAGTTCTAAGTGGAATGTCTTTTAGGTGTATTTTCATTGTTAATAAAGTATGTAAAATATCTATTTGTTATCCATGTCTTTGAATCACACAAATCACTGTTTAGAAATGATCCCTGTATATTTTTATAAGCATTTATGCAGGCCCTTTTTACTTCACAGAGGTGTGAACCAACAGTTTTCATTTTCCAGGGTAGAGCATAGCTTATTGGCCACACAATCAGGCTCTTTCTTATGCAATTGAAAAAAATAATCTTTGCTGCGAGTCCCTTCATGTCCCTTCAGACTTCAAGAAAAGTGATGGTGAATATCCACCATCTGCAGGTACCAGGAGGTGAGCAGAACGTTCTCACAGAAAGTAGGAGCTGACACCTTGCCCCTCCGCCCACACGCGTGAGCACAAACACACGTGCACACACATATGTACAAACGCGCAGGTACAACACATATGCATTTGAGGAGGGCCTAGAATCCAGGTGCCACCTTTTCTGAACAGAATTCAATGACTATGCCATGGGGCAAAAGACCACCTTCTCCTTTCCTGTGGTCTCTTAATGAATGTACTTAACAGTCCAAATCCCAAGTGGATAGAGATGTCCATGGAGAAGCTCTGAATCAGGCAATGTTCAGTTATAAGTGAGTGCACAGGTAATCCTCTTGGTTAGTTCTGTATGTCCCCTTCTGGGTTGACTGCTTATCATATATTTCTAGTGATGCCCTTTATTTCATTTGTTGTATGAAAAAGGCAACACCTGAAACAACTGAATAAACTCTTGGAGAGCAACAGTGAAGAACCCTGCAGAATTTAGCCTGTACAAACGCAAGCTTTTTAACAAAAAGCAAATAACTCCAAAAGTCCCAAGACCTTGAGTTACACCTATGAAGAAAGTCAAGGATGTTTGAGACATTTCTTGTTAAAACGCAATATTTTTGCACTTGAATCCAATTGAAAGGATCTTAAAACATTTTCCTACTATTAAATGTTATTTTTATACATTAAGTAAGGATTCTCCACTGCAATTCTTAAGTATCATAAAGATGAAAATAATGGAGAAGTGCTTTCAGTGATTGAGTACCACTCAGTAATTACTTCACCATTATTACTTCCTAACATGCTATGAAGTTTTTAGGATACAGGTAAAAACCTGCATTTACTGAAATCTATGACTATATTCATTAAGAGGTAAGCAACAAGAAAGAGTTGGTGACAAGTTATTTGGTCATATGTATACTGTTACATAAAAGCTCATCATGACAAAAAGATTTTTGATGGAAAGAACTTCTATTTTTGACAGTTACTGCCTCTGACATACCTGCCTTTCAGTTGCATTTCAACAGATGAAATTACGTTAATACAATTCATAGAGTCTCTCGGAACCATCCCTCGCCAAAGCACAACCCCAGCTTTTCAGTAAGTGAACGTTATTAAACCATTGACAGAACACTGGTTGTGAATTTTTTATTTGAGGAATATTTAGTCCTGAGTGATGCAGTAAAGCATAAGTGTATGTTTTAGAAGTTTGGTTTTCTGATTTGGTTTCCCTTTTTCAGGAAATAACCTGATACTCTATCTTAAAATCCTTGTTCTCTCAATTTCTTAACATTTACGTAATTCATTATACTAATTTCTATTTCAGATAGAGCCCTGAGAAGAATATTCTCCTTGCACAGGTTTTAGAAATCATTTGAATAGTCATCCTGTTAAATCCTCAGATTTATGCTAACTTTAATCCCACGTATAAAGTGTTTTATTAATCCATTTAAAAATGAAAGTAAAATAGAATATTATTGATTTATATTGATATAGGAGTCAGACTGTTCCAGGAACAGCTCCTCGGAGGCAGTTTGCATGCAGCAACCCCATTTTTAGTAGCATAAATAGAGGAGGTGTTAGGAGGCACATTTAATTTGCTAGTATAGGTTCTCTATACAGACAACAGCAAAGCTGGCAGCTCGCTGGCAGCTCTTCTTTCAGAGCTGACTGCCCTACTCTATTGCTTTCTGCTGGCTGTGTGCAGAACATCTGTGCTTAACTTTGATATCCCAAATCTGTCTGCTGAGCTGCACACCTTTGGGGTGAAAGGCAGTAAATATGACTTAAGTGGTTAAAGTTGGCAGGCAAAATCTGGCCCTTGATTTCAGGCTGATAGCAGTTTTACAGTAAACTATAGTGTTTTGACTCACTGTAGTTTATTAGTTTCCTTACTGTATTTGAGAATTTAATACATGGTATGTTTGGGTATCACATCAGAGGCTAGCTTCTCATCTGAAAAAAAAAGTCAATTTACAGTTATTTTATAGTATAAAAGGCAGAAGTCACAGACATGATAAAATGATAGAAAATAATGATAAACGCATGTGAGAAATTTATACCATAAAGTGATCAGGGACAATATACTTCTAAATTTAAAAAGCTGTCCTCTCAAGCAGTATTCTTATTCTAAAACAAGTAACATTCAGAGCTAGAGCAGATCCTGGAGTAACAAAATACCCAAGAAAAACAAACATGCCTTTATAGTGAATTACTCATTAACATGGCAGTCCTAATTTCCATTGTCTTCTTTGAAACTGCCTCAATAGTAAAATAAATAGTAACTTTACATAGAGGCAAGGGGCTGCTTGGATAATTACCCAACCAAGGTAACAAATTTTACAGCTGAATCAAAATTATGCAAGGTAGTCAAACATAATGTTGACTGCAAAGGATCTTGTGATACTGAGTTACTGGACAAGAAAATGGGATGGAAAATACACCGTGGGTGACTGCAAAGTATTGGAATAGGAATAAATAATCATCATTACATCTGTGTAGTCAGGGGCTCTAAATTAGCTGTTACCTCTAAAGAAAATGATCTGAGAATAACTGCAACTACCTTTGAAATGCTCCCTGGCACAGAAAAAGGCAAAAAGCATATGAACCATATAAATGTCCCATCTCCATACTGAGTTCACGTGCATCTTTCCTATGTTCCCCATACTGATATTGCTGTCCACCGTGTCCTACAGTGCTAACAGCAGGACCACTTTGCAGTTGACTTAACTTGCTCGTTCCTTCAGTTAATGTGCTTATCAATGGTCACTGCAATTTGGGAACCGTCTTCTTTAATGTCCAGTTACTCTTTCAGGAGCCCTGTATATGTGAATAACCCCTGGATGAACAAGTTTTAAGAACCACACAACAAATTGATATTTGACTAACCAACACCAGACTGGTTAGTTGTGGACATAATAGCAGAAAAGGACAGACAGAAAGAGATACCCATCCATCTTCATGCTGGTAGAGGTTCTCTCAAGAAAGTACTCTGCAGCGCTGGGCAAGTTACTCAGACAGCTCGCTAACAGTACACTTTCTCTGGCAGAATTTCTGCACACATCCTGCTGGTAATTAAATTTCAGGTCTTCCTGGCAGTATGATACCCTCACCATGTATTGGTACTCCTGCCCTGGAAGAGCCAGGATACACATGGTAAATAACTCTCATTAATCCTCCCCAGTTCGTTTTGTGTGCATCATTCTCATTCTGTAGGTTCAGCTCCTTTCAGCATTCCAGGAAATCCACAAAGACCTCAGGATTGCCTTCTATTGATTGGTCCTCAAATAGGAGGCAGCTCATCTAACATATCCTCGATTTTCATTGTTTGTAGAATCGCACAGAAGAGATGACTACCCAGAGTTAGCTGATCTTCCTGTGACAGCTAAAATAACATCTGTTTCTGAAGCTATAAAGGAGAAGTTAGTTGTCCCATAATGTGTGACAAATAAATTCACAGAAAGGCGCTAGGAAACCTAAATTCAGAATGTAGTACCAGAATAGTAATGCAGTCCAGGGAAGGCATCCCAACCTGGCGCTGGCACAGCCACAAGTCAGGAGATGAACATACACTTCAGTGCAGCCTTCTCCTACATGTTCTTAGGTTCTGTGCTGCCTTGCGTGTGCGATGTGAGTCAGACTCTAACAGGCACACTGTAGATGGTGTCCAGGTGCAGGACCAGACGTGGGAAGGAACAGCCAGGGCTTCTGCTCCGAGTAATAAGTCTAATACCACTGCATGAGTCTAATACCACCTCTACCCATATAATAGTTTCTGAAGTGGTAATTAGAGATTTTCATATATTCATGCTGCAGTGTTCTTCCTAAGGCACAACAGGCTGGTTACAGTGCTCCTTAAGCAGGATGGAATGACAGGCCTTTGCTTCAGGGTCTGTGTAAGGTGTGAGAGGTAGGAAATGTGTCACTAGACATCTGCGAAACTTTTTGAAAGTCTAATTTAGGGACCTGTAGTGTCAATAAGAAGGTTAATCAGAGAAATTGATCTCATCTGTGACATTACACTCAGGAACCAAATTTTGATAAAGCTTTTAGTCTTGGATCTGGGACTCTGATATGGACCCATTGTTTATACGCCTATACTTTATAATGATCCTTATAATTATTTTCATTTAATCCTCTTTCTTTTGATGGCTTTTTGATCTCCTGCTAATCATCAGCTGAAGATACGCTCCTTCTTTTCACGTTGTAGTGAAAATGCCAATCAAGAAATACATTTCTTTGTTAGCAACCAGTCTCAGCAAGACTAAAACCAGAATTCACTGCACGTGCGCTCAGGCTAATGAAATATGAAACTCACTCATGATTGCCACAGGGAAAGTGTTAGTTAAGTGAGTTCACACCTGGGTCAGATAGTTCTTTGTTCTTTGCTGTAAGGGAAGGAATAACCTGAGGGTAACTTCGAGCACAATCTACACCGGAATCAGCCTGTTGCCCTCACACCTTCCAGCTAAGTCACACCATGAGGGAGAGGCCATGGCACTGCACTGAAGTGTGACACTGAATGTGTCACTTATGGGGCTTGGTAACATGACCCAGAACGTGACCCAACACAGCTGGCTGCCAGATCAAAGAATTCAGCAGCCAGCTACCTCCAGCACGTCAAGATGTGAAATAGGAGAGAGGTTTTGGCTTTGTGGTGCACAAATACATGAAGGTATTACCCCTCACTGTAAAGGACTAGGAAGTAGGTGGCAGTTGTATGAGTGCCCCACTCCATGTCAGATAAGCTGGAGTGCGTTTAATCCACGGTAGTCGATGCACATGGGAATGAATAGCATGAACAGCCATAATTAGGGCAGGTGAGTAGTGTTACCTGTCAAGCTCATGTACCACCTGATTACAAAAGTTTTATCTGATCACAAAAAAACAGCAGTTCAAAGTTAGCCTAAGGAAATTCAGGGTGTGATCTACCTACCTCTCGAAACTGGATCAGATCCTAAAAATATATAAATGATTCCTGAAAAGAATCATCCAAGACTTCTTTGTGCAAATGAACATGCCTCAAATGCTGTCTACGTGGTGGGAGGTACTCTCACAAAATGACATCTTTCAGAGTATGATAGTATCGCCCAAACGTTGGATTCCCACAGTATATCACTATGAAGTTTGTGTAGGATTCTGCTCCAGTTACCATTAAGGACGAAGGCAGAGATGATTGTTTCATACAATTTGACCTCCGTTTCATCTCATTATAATGATTCACTCGCAAGTGCTTGCATTATGTCATTTTTTCCTAACTTGCTGGCAGGAAAGTAATGTGCCTTTTTATGAACTGAATTATACATCTGGATCATAGATAGATTTTGTTTCTTCTGGGAATTGTAAAAACAATATGAATTTAATACCTTTTTTGACAAAATAAATCCTTCAAGTTGAAGTGTACTGAATCAGAAACCCCTTTAGAAAGAACTAAGGCCATAAACAATGAAACAAATGCCATAGTGTGCACCTCTCTTTCTGTGGGCCTCTTTTTATTTCTTTCATAATTTGCTAGATCTAAGTGCCTCTCTCAAGATGCTTGTATCACATTATTAACAACAATTCTGCTGCCCATCTTACATCTGATGGGCAGTTAACAAACAGGAAAAATACAGGTAGCCACATTGTGCTCCTCTAGGATGAAGAACTGAGAGAGGAAAAATCAGAAAAGCCTGTGGAAAATACTACATTTAAAGTGACTGTTAAGACAAGCGGATTGCAAGTGCTCTGTGAGAAGGGAAGCTCTACAGCTTATGTGACTTCAGAAACTGATCCTACAGAACAATCTCTGTCTTGCAGGATGGGGCTATCTGGTAAAGATTACTATCACAATGGACAAGGCTGCTTAGAAAGCATGCTCCTTCCCCCTTAAAAAAAAAAAAAAAAAAAAAAAAGATCTATGACTGTAAATCACTTTTGAACCATCATGATGCATTTTGTCAAATACTTTGCTCTGTTAATATGATAGCCAGCTGTAGTCTCCCAGGCAAGATTTGGGGACTATGTATGCATATGATTCAATATAACAGATGCTGCAATTCCAGAGGGAGGGGATAGTATGTGTACAGGTTAAAAAAGGGTATTCAGAACCACACATTTCTGGATTAAATCTAAGCAACATACCATTTTCTTTCATTATATAGTTGCCTCTCTCAACACAGCGCAAACGAGCTGCACTGTTACATTTACGACAACAAGGCTGAAATATTTTTCTGGAGCCCGACGGCTTGCACCAGTGTTCTACAAAGCAGAGGGCTGTGATTTCACATGCATGTGGCACTGACAATCAAGTTTACACAGAAACTCAATCATTAAAGTAGGGATCACTACGAAAAGGCGAGGTGTTGCAAAGCCAGAAGAGGAATCTGAAGCAGGCCCGTTCGTCAGCAGAAAAAATAATGAGAACGGATGGCCTGTACACACGTCTAAACACACACAAAATCAGGCTCTTACCTCAAAACAGATGTCCAAACAAAGCAGTGCTCCATGCAAAATAGCCGTCTGTATAATATTATTTTCTCCAACCCATTCCCACAAGCTAGTCTCAAAAGGCTGGCAGAGAAGATGGCTGTTGCAGCATGTCCTTAGAAACTATAAAACTGGAGAATACAGGAAACCAAAGAAGCATTATCACCTTGGTAATGTCAATATTTTCATTACATGCATCCTCACTGTGTTTACAAAACAAACTCCCACACATGAAGCTTTAGCTCCAATCCGCCGCATTGCAGTGCCTGAACCTGATGTGGCAAAAGCATACCTTGTAGTAACAAAGCAACAAAAGCAATCCCTATTTTTGAGGCAGCTATGCGGGGGGTGGGGGGGGGGAGGCTTTTGTTTGCTTCAGCTACAAAGCAGTCTTTCAAATGAAAAAAGGAAGCAACCAGAAAAAGGTTAAATTGTTCCTCTGCCCAGCTCTCTGGCCCAAACGGCTGCTCCAGAGGCCTCATCCCAGGGCTTGGTTCGGATTCCTTCTCAGTCTGTTCCTGAATGATACCTCTCCTCTACGGCTGTTTTATCTGCACGCATACAAATGTCATGCCTCTCTGCTTTTTTTCTGGATTATTATCTCAGCTATCTAAAGCCATTCATGCTTTGTTCAATATTTGCTTCCCTCAGTGGCTTAGTAATAATTAAAAAGAGGGGCAAACTGAGCTGTTGCGTAATTAAAACCTTTCGGTTTTCTAAGTCAAAAATGTTTTTTTCACCCTGCGATACAGAGATCATGTTAAAGAAAATAAAATGTAAGCAGAAGATGTTTTTGATGAAGATGTTCTTCATGAATTTTGCAAATTCTCTTGAAAATTGCACACTTCTCAGGATTAGGCACTGCCTTAATACTGCAAATTCCCATGCTCTCACAGAAACTCTGTTTTCAAACTATCTGTACTTGTCATTAACATATAAGGGATAGCTATCCAGGGGCTAGGATGGATTCCAGATTTTGTTGCATGGATCTGCCAAGAGGAAAAAGGGGGTTCCTTTGCTCACTAGCATAACAGCACAGTGTAACTGTAATTGTTTGCTATATTAAGGATTTGCTGTGTATATTGAGCCTTTTGTCATTAAAGAAATTGTACAAACAGAATCCAGTCAGGGATTCCAAAGTGCTAGACGTGAATTTTATTCATTTCTACAACAGCATTTACCTTAATATTTTAGTTTGGAGCAGGAATGCGCTTTTGAAGACGCTCTCACTTGTCTCAACTTACTGTGCCGTGGTTTACGTTAAGGAATTGTTTTGGAGCATGGGAATTGGATTTTTTCATGCAACTAAACTGGAAAATGTGCTTCAGGAGTACACCTAGCACTCTTAACGGCTGATAAGCATTTGTCCACTATGCCAAACTAGAGCTTGTCTGAAGTCCAAATCGCCAGGAGAACATACCACGTGGAAGTTGTGTCCTTAGTACCAGTTGTTTCACAGTGCAGATGCAGTCCTGCTGCACCACACTACTTAACCTAGACATAGCCTAAAGCATATACAAGCATGTTAGGAGACTGGATATATGAGCGAAAGCAGCTTATTAGGGTTAGTATAATACGAAAGAGGGCATATGGTTCCTGTAAACAGGGTAATGAGCACACTTAATTTTGTAGTGCATAAATCATATTAAGTATGAAATATTTGCAAATAAGGTAGGAAGTTGTTTAACGCATCGAGAGTCTTCACAAAGATGTAAATAAACAAATGGTTTTCTTAGGCCGTAAGACGGTCTGAGTTCTCTTCCTTTCCACTTCTTCATCTCCTGGCTGGCTGTTCATTTCTTTCCCAGCCTTGCACATCCATGCCCTCACTGTTGTACCTATACAACCGCTTGCCAGGCCATACTGAAAAGCTGCATTGCTGAAATGATCCAATGTAGAAACAAACAATATGAAGGGGGTAGCAAACTACTGCATCACAGAGAACAGGAGGTGGGGTAGAGGCCTGAGGACAAAAGGTTCATAAGCCGACTTCCCCGCTGGAGAGAAGATAAAGCAGAGCTCTACTCTTCACCATTACTGAAATTAAATTGTGTTCTTCAGGATGCTTGCACAGTTAATTTTTAATAGGGTTATGACTTAAGTGACAATCCAAAGTCAAAATACTGTTCCTGTAATGTTAACCACTAGAAGTTATACTAGGCATGATAAAAAGCATGTAGCTAACGTATTGCTTAGGATGCTGTTCACAGGTAAAAGAACATGTCTGAGGGCTTTATATGTAGGGAAGAAAGAGCTCTCTTCAACTGAAAATATCCTTGATACCTGTTATTTACTTTGCTTTCACTGGGACAAAAAGATGTGATAACAGATTCCTAGAGCTTGCTTGGTGAAGTCCTTACTGATGTTAGTAATGCAGGAAGTCCGTATGTCTTTTGTTAAACTGTACAGTATTCCTTATATATTCCTTGTATGTGTAATTTTCATGTGACGGTTCAGAAGGACAGAGAGATAATCAGCCAACCTTCACCTTCATCTTTAAGCAGCTAAGGAATCTTTTATAATAGGGGAGCTGTTGTGTATGTCCACTGAGAAATCACAGCCCATACATTGTATACCAGTTCTGAGGACTAATTAAGGCTTTAACTGAAGTGTTCCCATACCAAAGTATTCGTTAAGCAGTTCAAAAATGGAGCAGAAGTAAGACATACTGCACAACCTATCTTCCACAGCTGTCCTCAGCTATTCTGTTTTTGTACAGTTAGGATGTCTCAGGAACAAGGATGCACAATTTTGCTAATACCTTTTTGCTCGTCTTTGTGCAATCACAATAAGAACAATGAAATAATCCGCATGATCCAACCTACCATAACATCGCGTGCAAAATTTCAGTCACGCTTACTTCTTCTTAGGTGAAATTTCTCATCATTGTTTAGACACCGTTTTCAACCACCAATACTGTAACCAGGATTGCCATAATAGCTGGTGAATAGTGAAGGCTTACCCTCAACTAAGACAAGGCAAACAAGTACTTATAATAGCCCATGGCACAAATTTTGTTATGATATCCTCCCACTGAAACCAACTGATTGCTACATAACAAAACATTGGAGAAATCTGACATTAGGCAATCTTAGAGCAGGAAAGGTAACCCAGGATAATGATCATTCATTGGAATAAAGGAGAAATAGGAAAGCAGGTATATGATGAGGGATATTTTCTTGTGCATGGTCTTACTGCTCCCTAATCATATTAATGTATCCTCTTACTACAAGATTTAGTAAGTCAATCAATCTATTAAATTATTAAATAAACAAATCATTTTGAATATGTTGTGTACTTCTGCTTTTCCTGCTATCCCAGCTGCCTTCCTACACAAGATGGAAATGATTTGAGGGCCTTATGCTAGGACATATATACTTGCATACTTCCACTCAAACTGCATGCAAAGTTAAAAGTCTTCTTTTGGCTTACATTCCCCTGTCAAAAGACAGATGCCTCATCTGGGTAATGTCTGTTGGATGTGAGGTCAGAAAAAATTGCAAATAAGTTAAATCTCCTGCCATTGACAGACTGAGGCATGAACTTATTGGCCGATCAGGGCTACATGCTCCCAGAGGAATTCAGTTGGAAAGAAGTCTTCAAAATCACTGGAAAATATCTTCTTATTAGCCTCCCACACCTTCAACTTCTCCAAAGTCTGCTTTTTGCAGTACCTGTCTCTGCTTGTCACTTTTTCCTCCGTTATTCCAGCAACATCCTTCCTCTAACACTAAGAAGTTTGGGGGCCCTTCTGCTTCATCAGTCAGTACTGTTCTTGGCTTTCGAGATTTTTCAAGGATGATATAATTCTTCTTAGGCAGGAAACACAATATTAAAAATCACATTTCAGAGCCTGTGCTAGAAAATGGCTGTAATTCTGAAAAAATCTGTTTTATTCAGCCATGTTAATATAGCGTGTCTGAATTGTTGCCACCTCTTGTTTCATTTTTGCAAACAGTCATAGTTCCAGGGAGATTTAGTATGAAACTATCCCATGGCCAATTCAGTGCTATACAAATGTATTTAAAAAGGCTGCATGAAATATAAATTAAATAGGATTATGGTTCTTTATAGGACGAATAGTATTTTCAATAATGGTATTTGTAACTTTACTTAGTAGTCTTTGATTTTCAGTCAGGAAGAAAGGGTATTTTTTAATCATTCATCACAACTTTGGCATTCAAGCTTTCTGCTGAAGACATGGAGACAAATTCTGTTCTCAGCCATATTTGTGTAAACCTATTACTCATCTGATTTCACTGCTGACACTTTTATACTGATATTACTGAGAGCAGAAATTGACCTTCCCTCCCTATCTAGGAGTATTTCTAGCAAGTGACCAACCATTTCCTTTTTAGGTTTTCAAGGCAGTTTCCTTGATTCCATTCCATAAGAAACAGATGCTACTATTACCTGTGCGCAGGGTTTTAGAAAGTTCAGATCACACAGCCAGGGCTTGATCTGTGATCTCCTTCATAGATATACATATACATTAATAAATAAATCAAGTAATAATTGTGGCAATTTTGCAGGATGTTTTCTGCCTGATGGCATGCCACACGCATTCACATGCGTTCTTATGCTAATACAGTCTTTCTGTAGATAGCAGGCAGACGATGCTAAACCACAGCTGATTTAAACTCAGAAATGTTAAACTATTACAGTATGTCACAAAATGGTGTGTCATATCAGTGTGGGATTATATGATAAAGGAGCAACATTTTATGATAAAACAGCAGGCATTGTTAGTCCCTGATAAGACATAATTTTAAAAATGAAATAAAAATGTAAAAATTAATTTCATAGCATAAATATCACCCATCTATTTTGTTTTGATCTTTTTTTCTTTAAAAAGAACTGTTGTTCTGGAAGAAATCTCTTTTTAGTAAAGCTTATTTGAAACTGATTCTGTGCCTGAATCTTATGATGAATATTGTTTGACCAACTTTTTTCCAGCTAGTTCTGTAAATATCTTTTGCAGCTGGCAGAATATATCATTTTTTGAATAGCAGTCTATGTTTTTAGAGTAGTAGACACATACCACAGCCAATACTAAAGTCTCATGAACTCGGAACTTGTAGATGTTATGGTAGCACTGATTTGATCCTGAAAAAATGTACAAAGATGTACGTATATATCATTACACACATATAAACATAGGTATGAATTTAGAATGTATATCATGTTTATCATATTTTTATTCTGTTTTACTTCAGGAGTAATTGAGAAAGCATTATTGTCCCTGTTTTATAAATGGGAACCTGGAACAATGACTCGTTATTCATTAACACAAAGATGATTTAAAGGAGAAGCCTATGCAGTCCTTCAAGCGGGAATCAGTCCTCCGAACCTGCCCCGAGAGGGACGTCCTGTGTTCTGAGCCCTGCTCAAAGAGGGGTAATGGCGAGAGGCAGCGAGTCGTGCTCCTTCCTGTGCTTCTCTCTGCCAAGGGAGCTCTCTGTCTTTGTCATGGGCAATGCACTTTCAAGCGGAGGGTGTAAAGAGTTCTCTACATACCACACTCGCAATCTTAGCAGACAGAAAAAGGTTAAAGAAAACTAGCATCGGAGAGCCTTCTCTTGGGATCCTCAAACTGAGACTAAACTGAAAGTCTCGGATACTGCAATGACAGCTGCTGCTAAGCTAATGATATACGCATGCTGCAGAAAAACATAAATACATGTAAGATAGCCCATTGGATGACGTGCTGTATTTGGACTTGGAAGGCTTGGACTGTGTTCCTGGTCTGTCAGCGGTTTGCTGAGAGGGGTCGGGAAAGTCACCTCCTCTGTCCCAAGTTCTTTGCCTCCTCTCATCTGGTTATACTATGGACTCTCGGGGATAAGCCTTGTCCCGCACTTTGTTGCTGTACGGGCCAGAGAGAGGAGGCACGGAGGAAGCCAGATCTCAACTGTGGTCTCTGTTTGCCTGCAATATGTAGCCATGTGGAACAACACTAACCATTGCAGCGTGTGTTCAATCACTAATGAATTTGTTAGCTTGACACACATAAATTGTGAGGTGAGTTAATTATTACATGAAATTAGCAATCATTTAAGATTCCTCAGTTATCAATGTACAAATCAACCACTGCATCACTGCATCACTTCAGACTCCACAGACCCTGACAGCTTAACACATTGTAATAGTAGGCAATAAAGAACACTGATTCACTGGCTCATTACAATGATTTAATAATTTGCTTATTCTTATACCATTTTTAATAGCATATACAATAATGCTAGGGTTTTTTCCCCTTTTGTGATTAGTGCTGGTGATGTTTATTATGTAAAAAAGGGGGGAAGGGGAAGAGGTGTGTCTGCCTTATATGGTACTCAAGTTGAAAAATGCATTTGGCAAGTTGATTTCAGGTAGGAGCCCTCATTGTCAGCAGAGGGCTCCAAAGGCCTCATTAGTAAACAAACACAAAAACGTCTTAAGAAATGACCCGGCTTTTCCACTGTAATTGGGGATAAACTCCTCCGTACACCTCTGCATTTGCTGTAGAACGGACTAGGTGTATTAATCTTTTAGGCAAGCATTTTGAATGTCCAATGTAAAATATATGTGACAGGGGAAAGCACAGCAATAAAAAGTCAATAACAAACGTATTAGCTTTGACTAAAATGCATCAACTTTTAGATGTTGACTGCTGAATAAGTTCAGCACCTGTCATTATATCCAAAAGCTGTTACCCTGTGACGCGTGCTTTATAATATTTAGCTTTAACCCTGTGCATACCGACAGCTCAATTCATCATTCAACCAGCTAGTTGTTTATGCTTAAAAGTAATGCAGCACAGCGCTGAAAAATGGGAAGGTTTACAATGGTTTTGCCCCTGTTAGCTTCACACAGGATACTCATTTACGTGTCATACCGGCTTGCACTAGCTGCGTTTGCTTGAGAAGGAACACACCGACACGGAGGTTAAATTTTAAAATTACGCATTAACAATTTTTTTTTCCCTAAGGCTCAGGACGGAGCAGGGCCAAAGCCCTTTTTCTCCCCCGCTATTTGGGAAACACACCGTCTGAGAGCGGCACCCACGGCCCGCTACCCAGGCCGGCGCCCAGCGGGGCGGAGCGGGCTGCCGCTGACCCCGCACGAGATGGCGGCGGCTGCGCTGCCCGCAGCGGAGGCAGGAAGCGGCGAGCTAGGCGGGGGGGGGGGGAGGCGCCATGTTGAGGCCCGGCGCGGAGGTAACGGCGCCAGCCTCGGTGCCGGGGGGTGGTTTGTCGGTGAAGCTGTGCGTTTCGCCAGGGCAGCGGCAGCGAGGCGCATAGGCTCCCCCCGCGCTGCCTGTCAGGGGATGCCGGGGAGACGTTGCTGCCCGTCTCCGGGCGTTGGGAGCGCGGCCCGTGAGGAGGGGGCGGCGGGAGCGAGCGGCGCGGCGCGGGGGCGCCGGAGCGCCCCGAAATGGCGTCGGCGGCCGCGGGCTCGGCCCGCCCGGCGGCGGCCCCCGACGCCCGCAGAGAGGAGCCGTCCGCGCTGCTTCGCCGGGTGGCGCGTTGAGGCGGGTGCCAGGCTGGTCCCGTTTCTTCCGTGGTGGGGTGACAGGCGTGGCAGGCCCCGGCTCCGGCCGCGCGGGGCCGCGAGCAGGAGCAGACCCAAGGAGAATCGGTGAAGGACGGCGTGGCGCAGGAAGCGTTTCCTGAGGAGTTAGTGGTGGTGGTGGGTAGGTCAGTGCTTGCTTTTCTGTCTGTCTTCGGCGTGCCGAGGAGACCGAGAAAGGGGGCAAAAATTTGCCCTTAAGCAATACGGCAGCGGACCCGACTTCAGCGGGAAGCGTCCGAGGAGTTGTGGGAGAAAGACCTCTGAGGAAGTTTTAATGGCGAATTTGAAATAAAAGGCATGGAGTTAGCACACTCCTCAGATCCCTGTGTGGGATCCATTAGAAATTGCACTGGGCCACGGTTTTTATGGGAGCGATCGCAAACTAATTTGCAGTCAGATTTGCATGTAGTGTCTTACACTAGTGTCCGACACCCCCGTTACAGTGCCGATGGTCGGCCACTGGGGTAGACACACCAACTCCCTAAGCCCTCCAGGTGAGCTGTGGTCTCCAGTTGATTTTCCTGTCAAGCAAACGTCAGCTGGTTTTATCCAAATGCATGCGGCAGGGCTGCTTCTCTGCACTGTCGTAATTACCCTAGTGATTTGTCATGAGCGGCTGTAATCCTCATTGCGGAAGAGGCTAAACTTGAAAATTGCAGGATGAATATCCGTGCTGATGGTACTGTGGGAATTTTTTTGAGATTTATTGTGTTAGTCTCCACGCAGCATTGATGTATTCAGATAAGTCAACTGCTGACATCGATTTGGAATGGAATGAAAGAGTTCACACTTTTATTCAGCAATGTAGTTTTGTTTTTCATAACTAAGGACTTTAAAAATCCATTTCAAGTGTATGTCACATCCTTCCTGTTTTCAATCGGTATATGTCAAGCATCGTTGAAAGCTCTCAAATGTTTAGACTTTATATGTATTAAGCATTCCCTTTTGTATTTTAGCAGAAGAATTTTTAAAAGTTGTTAATATCTTACAAATATGCTTTGTTTGTAACATAATTTATTTGTAAAGGAGTGGGGAACATATGTGCTCTTCTGCATGTAAAGGAATATGTTTCTAAAGGGAAAAAGTTATTTAATTTCTCAATGGAAGACCTGTAATAGAATGGTAAAGTGATATCTAACGTAACTATATCCCCAACAAGTAAATGGTAAAAGGAAGTAGCGTGGAGCTGAGGCTGAGCTAGAAACTGAACGTTGAAGCAATAAGTATGTTCGTTCAACAAATGATCAAAAAATACCTAGTCACCCTCAAAAGTTCACGACAGATTTTATGATTTACGTGTTTCATTTTTATAGTGTATTGATTTATTTTCTCAGCACAATATGTTATGAAAAGACACTGCAGACAGAACATTTACTTCAGTTGTGGTATACTGGAATTTAAGCCTGCAAGTAATTATTAAAAGAAGCCTTCAGCAAGGTAAAAGCTCTGTTGGGATGCGTGCTTTCATTGTAACATCAGCTGGAACGTCTACAACTCAACAGCTGTAGTAAAAGTGGTTTAATTCATAAAGAATATTCTCAGCTAGTTGTTACCAGTGAGGAAAGTCAGAGTTGTCACTCACAAGGTGTAGCTGTACCATTTTTAGTCCTTTCTTTTTTTCTTTTTTTTTTTTTTTTTGCTCCAGCATATGTACTGATGCCAAATGAAGAGAGTTGTGCTAAGCCTGGTAAGGGCAGCAGATTTTCCTTCCTCATTAAGTCCATACATGTTTGTTTGATCTTATCAGAAAAGTGTGCTGAGAACTGTACATTGGGTCTTGATCCCTGAGGCTTGATAACTTCATTATGCAGTCTTTTTTTGTTTGTTTGTTTTAGGAAATAGATTTCCCATTCTAATGAAAAATGCAGGTTCTAGGGGAAGCAGTTCCAAATCAGGATAAAAATTAGCCTTTTATATACATCCTCCCGTGAGTACAATCTACTGCTGCCAATCTCTCTCTTGCAAACCCCCTCTCTGGCAAAGAAAGCTGTGAGAGAATGGATCCAGTAAGAGAAATTCAGGGTAGGGAGAGTATAACTCCAGACTAGTTAAGGCTACTATAGTTAAAGCAGTCTCTTTAATGTGGGTGATGCAGTACAAAACTATTGCTCTATCAGATTGTTTATTATTCCTATACTCTTTTCTTTTGTTTTTAAAAATGTTTTTACATGATATTTTAACATAATTTTCTTTGCCTTGTTCTCTGTGATTCTACTCCGTTGTGTACAGAGAAACAGAAGATTCATTTTGCCTCCTGTACTACATTTCTAGAGTTCTGTAATTGAGGGAGAGATTTCTGGAATGGCTTTGCAGTAATTCTGAGATCGTGTACTTTGCTTCTTATAGATCTGTGACTAGGAGGTAACTCTTCTGGTCAATGAGGATATCTGGCAACGGTAGTGTTGTATTATCTCAGTTATTATTGTATTAGCTCAATGTTATTCATGAGGCTTTCTTCGAAGTTGAAACTCTGTAAAGTTCAGAGGTCTTGGGGGGAAGGGAGAGAGCAGTGCTGCTGAGAAACAGGAAGAGCTCTGTTTTAGCCAAGATGAAATAAAAGCCCAGGAAAATGATTTATTGGTGACATCTTTCATATCCGCTCTCCCACTGTAGATGGGATGAAGGAATGTTTTTTAGGTCTGGAGACTGGCTGTGAGAATTCTCAGATTTCCTTTTAGTCTGTGGGTTTGAAATAACGTTTGATCATTTCCATTGTTTATATGGAATTTAGGTTGCCCAAGGCAAGAAATGTGGGGTTTCTAGGGCTGGGCTACACAGCATATCAACTAGCATTGACCACATTTTTAGTGGAAGATTTGTTCCACCTTTAAGAGAACTCACCCTCTTCACATCTTTTTCTTGCCTATGATCTGGGTTTCTTCTGCTTACATAGAATTCCTTGGGGAGAAAAATCATCTATGTCTCAGGTTAGAGTGAGGGAGAAGAGGATTAGTGCTCAACCTTCTCTGCACTTTCAAGACATTCATACACACTTACTTGGATGCATTGAGTTTGTCTCGGAATATCTGGGAGTTGGCCGGGCTAAGGCAGAGTAGGGTATGGCTTGGAATTGTTCCAGGCATATGGCTGAGACAAGGCACTTACCACGGATGAATTTGCAGAAGGCACTGTTTTTTTTTTTTTCCAAGGGCTATCTTTGCAGTTAGCAGCAAATGTTTCAGGCTGTTTTGTTGTTTTTTTTTCATTTTAGTTTTTTTTTTAATTTAATTTAGTATTATTATTATAGTATTAGAGTCATTTCAAATCTGAGGCAACCTGATCTTTTTTTTTTTTTTTCCTTAGGAGCAAACCGACTTACAAATTTTGTATCGTTCACCATCCTTTATTCTTCTATACACAAGCGACTCGTTATATCATGCAGACAATGTGAGAGGTTCTGAAGATTTGGCAAGGAAGTACCTCATCAGCACAGTATTAAAGGGTCTAATTGTAAATATGAGTCAATCTTTACCTTATAACTTTCAAGTAGACACTTTCAATTGAAGTGAACGTTGTCATGCATTGATAAAGTTAAGCAGGATGGAAATGCCGTGTGTAGTTGCTGGAAAGGTAGAAACTGTTTATTTTGTACTGCACAAAACTGTCATTTGTATTGTAGATATGCAGTAACAGAAAATGTATGATGCATTTCATAACCTCAGAGAAAGAACATGCATACTCGCTTTTTTCTTTTATTTCTTACCTGTTCAACTAGCAAGACAGCAGAATACCAAAGGGGTATATGATTCAGTTAGTTTTACCAATGTTTGTTCAGCATTTGCTAAATAGCAGTCAATCAGGTGGTGATTTATGAATGACAGAGCAATATGCAGGACAATGACTACATGAGGAGTGAACGCATTCCTTCCTGTCTGTATACCAACACCTTTGGACATACCGGGGCTTTGGCTAACTTGAGGCAAACAGGTGCCATAAAAGTGTGAAGTCTCCATAGCCAATCTTAAAAGTCCTAGAGAGGGAAATAGTTTTCTCTTAACAGCCTGGAGTTCTTTGCTATGCACTTTTAGACACGATTCCATGGGTTTGCTGTATTACAGCTCCCTCCGGTGGTAACATTTTACCTTTTAAAACGTCAGTTAGCTTTCTGTGAAGCTCTTGCTTTCTCTTCAGAAAGCTTTGAGGCTTTCCCCTGCTTCCTCTTTATTCCATCTTTGTTCTCAAATGTTCAACACTATGAACAGCTGCTTAGGACTGTGAGGTTATCAGAGAGGTAGAGCTGTGGTTTGAGATGTCGTGCTTGTGTTTTTCATTCTGCAGCTGACTTACAGAAGCAGGTTAGGAAGGTCATTTCACCCCGTAAGCCTCACTTTTGTCATCGAGAAATGGAGAGAATGATAGATACTTGTAGAATACCTATAGTTGTTTTAAATACCAATTTCTCTACTTTTAAATCTTTATTTCAAACAAGAATTTTGCTTATCTGACATAATAGAAGATTACTTTAAAATCTCCTGGCAGTGGGAGAGTTAGCTACTGTCTTGGACACCACAGACTTCCACGGTTCTTTTTGCATAGTAACAAAAAAGCAAAAGTCTACCCGTGAGAAGAACATAGAGTGTATGTTTTCAATTTTGCCATCATTCCACAAAACACAGAAAACCTGTTTTATGGCATAAACACCTTCATTTAAGGAATGGGAGTCTGAGCAGGAAGGAACTCGGGCATGCTCTCCTTTGGTTCCAAGTGAACTTTGTCTGGAAAATATACTCCAGTGTTACCACTGGCTTCACACATGAGTAATTCTTTGTTCTTCCCTACAAATATGTGAAAAACATGTCTTCTGCAGTTGTCTGGGTGAATCATGTTATGCCTCAATTCTAGAAGCAAAGGAGGTCTTGACATCCAGACTTAGGATGATATGCTTTGCAGGTTTCCTAGCATTAGGGAACAGCTCTGCCTCATCCTCTTTCATAGCTCGTCTTCTTTCATCTTCTGAAAGAAGCCTGCAGTAGTAAAACTGTTTCATGACCTTGTATGTGCTTTGTAAGTACAAGAATCTCTGTTTAATTTCTACTTCTGTATAATAATACTATCCATCAACTGTGGTGATTAAAATCCGGTCCTTGCTTTATTTACAGAGCAGGGAATGCACAAACAATATTTTTTTCCCCATGGCGTTGCCTTTTAACTCGGCAACTAAGATGAAATTTATGATTGGGTAGTTAGTGCAATATTTTATATGTATGTATTACATGTCACATCGGAAGATCTTAAAATTTCTTGAAAAATAGGTACACGCAACAACGCCAGTGTGGTTCCAAGAATGCTTTCCCCACAGAAACTTCTTTATTGTCATTGATAAAGATGTGCATTACCTTTATTCAGTGGGTTTTTTTTGCTGGTTGTTTCTTGTGCTTCGGCCAGTTACCATTGAATATCCCATTCCAGCAAAGTCATTAATTGTGGAATTCGATTCAGTTCTTATAATATATTTCAATGACTTTATCTTTTCTGATTCTTCATTCTAGCTTTGCTGAATAAGTTTGAAGGGAAACACTCAGTTCTACCTCTTTACTGTTCATCATACGTATTGAGGAAACCCTTTCCTAAGAAGTGATTGTTTTGCCTTAAATGTGAGTAACCTGTTGAGTGATTGAATTACTAAGATTATTTTTAAGTCATTGTTCCTAATTCAGTGCCCGTATTCTGTTTTGGGTTTGTTTGTTTAATTTACTCCATAACCTTTATGTACTTGAATTTAATATTGCATGAACTTGGAAAAGTCAGTGCATCACTACAAAGATCTTAAAATTTTCAAGAATTTAATTATTGCCTTAGTGTACCTTTTCTCACATATACTAAGAGAGAATGTATACACTACATTTAATCCGGTCCAAAACAACCTTTAATAAATTTGCTAGACAATTTAAAAAAAAAAAAAAAAACAGGTTGCCTTAGACTTGCTTATTAGGAAAAAAATGCATCTTACTGTGGGGTAATGAGCTGGCATATGTCAGCTCCTTTTCAGTAACTGTATGTCTAGTAAGTGTAAAGTAATTCACTGTGAGCATGTGGCAGAATAGCTGAGAGCCATCCCTGCAGATGTCAACGCATGGGCTCCAGCACCCTTTGGAGGTTTTATTATCAGCCCAGCTGTAAATGGTATTCATGCCTGTAGAGCTCAAGGAATCCTTTCAGCCACAGGATTTTCTTATGTGAGACTGGCCACCAAAACTGGCGTGTCTTAACGCTGCTGCCCTGGTGGGCTGCCTAGGGTCAGGAGGATAACCAGCCACAACAGCCATTACTGTAAAGCAGAAGACGTGCTAAATCAGTGCTCTATTTCCTGCGTACAAGTCCTCAGCCTACAGTATTGGAGAGGAAACTTTATGTAGCATAGTCCTCAGTGAAAGAGGATCAAAATACCTCACCTTTTCCATAGGGTAAAAGGCTATGCATGGACAAATTACCACCCGAGCACTCTGTGAGTAGTAATTTCTTTGCATGTCCATAGCCCTCAATGCAGTAAGTGAGAGGGAGGGAGGGAAGTTTGGCAACACCACAGCTATACATGACAGGCTGTGTTAAGCTATAGCTCCCATCTTTAGCTCTTCCTCACTGTAAATCTACATCTGTGATTCTGTGATCAGTACAGTAAGACTGAATATATGTGTATTAAACTATATCCTTTATAAACCTACATGCTGTATACTAAATGCAGAGAATTCATGAGTTCATCTTGCATTTGGATAAGTAGACTATTTTCTAGTATGCGTAGCATAAAACAATACAAATACATAGGCACAAGAACTGAAAAAAAATGTTTAAAGTGGAGCGTATTAGAAGGAGCAGAGCTGATTCTAAGGCACAAGGCAAAACATTTTGGTTGAGCATATGACAGTGGCACTTCCTCTGCCCTAAATTGCTTGAAAAATGCCAGCAGATCATCATCTCCTAACATAAGCTGCTTAGTGTTTGGGAAACAGAGAACCTATCTACTATTTATGATGGCCACCCTACTTAAGAAAACACCTCTTTCCACTCTCACAGGCTCTGTGTGTTCCTACAGCAGAACAGATGAGCGAGGATGCAATTATATATCCGTTTTGGTATGCAGAGAGTTGGATGCAGAGAGTTCAACTAACTTATTTGAAAAATGCATTCAGTTTCTTTCTTTGTTTCTGGAACGGTATTGGAGTAGTGGATCCATTTCTGTAATACTTATTACTGAGGTGTTATAAGACTTCAAAAATATCAGACAAGAACAAGCTATTTAAAGACAAGTTAAGTGAATGCAGACAGCATTCACTGTTGAGGTCAGGTTGGTGTGTGGTTCCTGATTGTAGAAACAGTTTGTAGGGTTTATCCTCTCTCCCTGTCTGTCTATCTCTTTTCTTCTTCAGACCTCTGAGGCCCTACCTAAAGTTTGAACTTATTTCTGCCACAGAGAAAACAAATAGGGCTGACAGTCCTTGCTGGCAGTTCCTGAAGGCAGCAGAGTGTACAAGTTATCCAGCCATACCTGTTCCCTGTCTTCTCACCTGTTTTAGGGAGATTGCATCTTGGAAACAGTGATGGTTCGAGAAACGTGCTTGTAAGTTTATTTAAATGTACACATATGTAGCTAGCCTTTTTTCAGTCTTTAGCTCGCTTATGATTGTTTCTGGAGTAGAATCAGGATTTATGCAACTTCAGACAAAACACTGTTTTTGCGTATGAACTGAGAAGGTTAAATCCTACGAAAAGAGGAACACAGTTATGCTCAAAACATAGCAATTAATTCTGTATTCAGTTCTTCTTGGCAAACAGGAGAATGTTAGTATTATTAATTTTTTATGTGTGTGTAAATTTGCACATTGTCCTAAGCAGAAGACTTTTTTTGTGTCACAAGGCTTTAAAAAAGGAAACAAAAGAAATCTTATTAAAGCCATGAGAGTCTGCATTCTAAAATTCCCTTTTTCTTTTCATTTAAAGCTAGTCAGAATACAGAGAGGGAATGCCTTAAGAATGTTATTACTGTAAAACAGCAGTTTTATCAGGTACTTCATAAGTATACGAGGAAGTCTCTTTACCCTTTAAGAATTTACAGAAATAGCAAGTAGCAATTTGTAGGTGTCACTGTTATGGAACCACCTTGCCCTGATAGGCAAACTATAATATGACACAGCTAGCAAGGGAAAGGGCAGCGTCAGAGACCGTGGTTAAAAGTTTATTAGTCTAACTCACCTCTCGGTTACCAGCTGTAAAGAGAAACTGTTGGAAGAGGAGTAAAACATGATGTCTTGCATAACAAGTGAAAGGTTGAGGTATTTTTGAGGGTCACAGGTAGTGTAAGGACCAAAATGTGTTTTTTGGCTCAAGACGCAGTGGATTATGTCAGTCTTGCTTAAACCAGCTGCAGAGTAGCCCCCAACCTTAGCACTGTAGCTTCCATTCATTATTAACTAAAGAAATCTTTTTTATCAAGTCATGATGATACATAGAAATTATTTTAAAGGCCTGATAACTGACATTTTGATAGGCGCTTGAAAAATTCACCTAAAATAGGTCAGCATTTTTTGATCAGATACCATTCCCACATTAGCTGTTTGATTTTATTCTTGTGAAATATCAAAGGCTTGAGGAAAAGTATGAAATGAAGAACCAATCCACGTAATTTCATCTGTTTGCTGTAAATGTTAATATAAACTAACATAATGTAAGTCTTCAAGTTTTCTAAAACTTTCCAACTTTGTATGTTTTATGTGTAGTTCTTGATGCACATATATAATTTCTGCATCTATCAGGAGTTGTTTAATGCTTACTGGCAGAAAAAGAGACTTCTGGTTTATTGGTCTAAGGAAAGAATGTGATTCTCTGTCGTACAGGCTAGTGGCAGCAATAAACACGTTTGTAAAAAGCGTAGCTTTGCTACATGTTACTTTCCTATTCCAAATTAAGCTTGTAAAACCTATACCTTCGATTTTAACTAAGGGGTTTCTTATGAGAAATCAAATGGAAACTTGGGGTGTTGATTTAAAAACACACACACACACACACACACACACACACACACACACACACACACACACACAAAGCACAGTTAGCCAAACAGCTCAGCATTTATAGGATTTGTGAAAAAACCTTGCTAAATTAGGGTATGGCTACAGGGACGGACTGATTTGGAAAGAAAGAAAAAAAAAAACATATCACCTTATAATACGGATTTTCTGGACCCACTTTTCTTTCTTTTTCTAATATGCTGTATCATTGCAGCTTTTACTGAGTTCATTTTTAATCAGATGCTTGAAAGCTGTGAAGAATGGGAAAAGATATTTGAATAAGGGTTCCCAAAAGTTGAGACAGTAAATCAGTTTTTGTGAGAAGGATTATTTTACATATGCATTCTAGAAAGATGGCAGTAATTGGATATGGGTGTTGCAGTAAGCTTCCATGTCACTGCAACTTTCAGATTAAATTAGTGTAGTATGTACTTAGAAAGCTGCCCTTGAAGATTATCAGGAAGCTAGTGCAAAGTGTATTCAACAGCCTAAGGACATTGTTATGTCATTGAAAAAACTGTTACAGCAGTAGATCCCAGACATATTTTTTAATAGACTGTATACATTTGTGTGATAGAGAAATACACTGATTCTCTGAAAACCAGCATTTATTACTCAACTCTGTTGACACAAATACTGTAAAAACCCTAAATTACATTTTTCTTGCTTATAGGTATGTGTGAGGAAGGGGAATTACGTTGCCTATAAAGCTTTCTTTTTGTCTTTTTTGAGAAGAGTGTCATCTGCTAATAGTATCTAGATTTTTAAACATCAGTTCATCTGGCTCTTTTGGTGAAAAATGCTGAATTTCAGAACACAGTTGCTCCTCTGTAGTCCAGTGGATCTGGAGTCTACTAATGCACAAAGCATTGTGTAAAATCTATCTCTAGTCTCAGAAGTTTGGCAGAGTGGTTATGTAGTTACCTGTGTTCTTGCAGTAGCTGAGAATCTGCTTATGTACTTCTGATTCGGTGTACGTGCATAGAAAAAAAAGTAGGACAAGCAGTATCTTTGTTAGTGTGTTTTTTTGGCAATAAACTATACTTTTCCTTAAAACCTAGTGTCATGCCCTACTCTTTAAATTCTTAACCCTGCCGCAGCAGAAGTTCCTAGGCTCTTCTCTGTCCAGCCAATATTTTCCTTTCACAAGTTAAACTAACTTGCCCACTTGCACTTTCCCGGGACCCAGGCTTCTCCACGTTTTGCTTTTGCCATGCCCACTATATACAGTTTCATGAAAAAGTTGGCAAAAACAGTGATATATACAAATAAAATAGTGCAAAATAGCATACAGCAAAAAGAAAACCTTCTGAAAATATATTTTTAAAAATGAATTAATAGATGACATAATTATAGTAAATGTGATAAAACTTTTCTTGGCTTTCAGATTTAAAAATGTCTGACCAGAAAAATATTGTGCACAGAGCCCATTGTATTGAAAAGCTACTGTCTGATAACAATTTCCAAGATATTGAAAATCATCTTAAAGAGCTGGAAGGTATTGATATGACTGTAGAATATCTTCAGGGGACAGATGCTGCCAAGGCTGTATACCGAGTGCTCAAGAGCTGCCCTTCAGCAGTGTTGAAAAAGAAAGCAAAGCATTTATTATTTAAGTGGAAAGCACTTTACAAGAACAACCATGTTCACTCAATGCAAGTTAAAAAGTCAGATTCTGTGTATTTGGAAGAAGATGACCAACATCTCAGTGTGGTTCCCAGAGAACAGACACGGTTGGCTGGACCATGTCAGCAGGAGTTACTAGATGCAACTAAAATTTTGGTCCCATCACAAAGTGTTGCCAAAAATGTGGTATATAATGGCCCAGAAAGCAACATGGATCATCAGCTTTCTCCTTTTGAAGAACGGCATACTAATAATGCGGATTCTAAACCTCTTGTTGATGAAGCAAGCTTGCAGCAGGATCACATAAAAGCTCTGAGATGTAAATGCTCAGATCTTCTTTATAAAGCTTTGACTGGTTCTGCTGAAGACAAAGAAGAAACCAGTAAATGGCTAGAACTGTCAAAAGAAATTGAAGAGCATATATTTGCTCTTCACGCTAAAAATGAGAAGAAGTATAAAAATTGCATCAGAAGCAAAATCTCTAACTTGAAGAACCCTAAAAGTTGCCACTTAAAACATAACCTTTCTTCAGGGACTTTGAGTCCAAAGGCCTTCGCTGAGATGACAGTGATGGAAATGGCCAGTGATGAACTGAAACAGCTCAGGGCTCTGTACACAGAAACTTCTCTTCAGGAACATCAGCTTCCACAAGTCATTAATGGCACACAGACAAACAAAATAAAATGCAGGCGCTGTGAAAAATTTGATTGCACTGTCACAGTGATTGCCAGAGGAACTCTCTTTCTTCCAAGTTGGGTACGAAACACAAATCCAGATGACCAAATGCTAACTTACGTTATTTGTAATGCCTGTGGAGAACAATGGTATCATAGCAGATGGGTCTGCTTGTAATACTGTAACTCTTAATAAGTGATTTAGAATCAAAAATTGCAAAATGTTAGAATACTGATACATGGACATGAGAAGGCACGTCTGTTGAAACTGTATAATTTGCAGTTTATATTAATGTTGTTATGTAGATGCTGCAACTAATAAACTGCAAGATACCAGTTTAAAAAATTGCTAGGTTATATTTGATGATGATTTGATCAAACCTTCTGTGATTTCTTTCTATAAATATATATGTCAATGCATTTAAAACAAAAACAAATTAAAAACCCCCGTGGTTAATGCGATAGCTGAGAGAGGAGCATCCACTAGCAAATCCCTTACAAATATTCCAAGTACTGCAAAACCTTCCCCACCCCATCCCCCGCCCCCCTCCCCCCCCCCCCAGAGGTACTGGTTGCTTGGAATTTTAGTTATCTTCAGCAAGAGTTCTTTCAGAGAGCATGAGTTTATAGTAAAAAAACTCTTTACCAAACTGCAGTTCACATACTTTGTGCATTACAAAACGTTCAGCGTGGATTCTCTCCTTAATTAAGTCGCTTTTTGCAAGCAAGTGTAAGATAGATATTACCTCTCAAACCAATTTATTTAAAAGGAAAAAAAGGAATGAAAAATGATTTATAAGAGTCAGGGAAGGCAGCTAGCAAATGAAAGCAGAAATGCACTTCTATTTAAGCTTTTTGTAGCTATTGAGGGGGAAAAATTTAGGATAAGATTGCTTATCACAGAATCACAGAATGGTTGAGGTTGGAAGGGACCTCTGGAGATCATCTAGTCCAACCCCCCTGCTCCAGCAGGGTCCTCTAGAGCATATTGCCCAGGAATTGATATTGATATCCTATCAACATGGCTTGTGACACAACCTATCAGGTTGAAGCTCAGACTTGCATTATTAGATGTTATGTACTGCACCTGTTAAGAAATTAATCGGACAGTGGTTTATTTCAGGAAATTATGCAAACCCATTATGAAATTTCTCTTTCTTCAATAAATAAAGGTATGGTATTAATTACATCCCGACTGGATATCCTCTCTTGAACTGGGACATCAGCCACTAACTAACACTATTTCTTCATCTAAGAACAAAACCATCTTTTTAAAATAAAATCCTTTGAACTGAGAAAAGTAATGTTTTTTATGTCCTGCAGGTTACCCAGAAAAATAAATAGAAAGAAATTTAATAGCTAAAGTTTTTATAAATCTTTTTTGTTCCTGAGTCAACAGTGACTGTATCTATTAGAGCTATTTATGAAAAAAATTCATACTGCCTTAACGTTCTTCTCGCTCAAGTATCAGTCCTGTTTTTCCTTGGAAGCTTAAACTTATCCAGAAATCAGCCACCCGAATGGAGCGAGTAACAGAAGTCAGGGAGATACTTCTTTTCTCAATTGGTAGAAGCAACCAAGTTAGGGCACGGTATGCAGCTGTGTCTGTAAAAGAATGTATTCACACTCTTGTGATCCTAGTTTGCTTTCTCCATTGGTTTTTACTTGCTATAGGTACTGAAATGTTAAAGAAAATGGATCTGGCATTGAGTTCTCATTTCCTGAGGATGTGAATGTGTCAAGTCGTGGACCTAGGGAAATGCAGTGAAAAATATATCTGCCCTGCCTGAGAGGTTTGGGTCTGGCAGCAAAGCAGTATTACTGTCGGGAAACATAACCTTCATAGAGGGGTCCTTGTTGGAGCACTTACCAGCTGGTGAAATGGGTCAATAAATTGCCAGTTATGCCTTAAAGCACAAAGGAAGTTATAACCATAATAAAACTACACACTTTATGTTAATGTAGATATCTTTTCAAAATACATTTTGCAGTTCAAAGCTAAAATTCATTAACCAGGCAGAGAAACCTATCAAGTACCTGCCTGAGGAGTTAAGGTCAGTTCTTGCACCTGCCTGTCTGTAACATAGCTGAGGTTTCAGCTTCTCTGGGCTAACACACTGTCCTGGAGCTTTCCAGCCACATGAGCCATCAGAGAACGCAGTTAGGGAGATAAGATTAGAAAATAGCTGCTTGTGAATTAACAGCCAACCAGGACTAAAAATAAAACAGAAAATGGGCTTTTATCTGAAAATGGTGGAAACAGTGTAACCTGATTACAAGTGGTACTTAATTATTATTCTACTGGTATAAACGAGACAAATCTTTCTCATTCTTGGAAGCTAGCAGTGTGAATACATCCAGCAAAGTCATTTGCTATGGCATTACTCAGATTTTATTGTGAAAATTAAATATTTTAGTTGAATTGCACTGATGTAAAACAAATATTAAAGCATTAGGACAGTAGAGTATTAGGCAAATACTTCAATACCTCAGTATTTGAAGGTGTAGCCAGTCAGCTAGTATCTGACTTTCCCAACACCTACACCTGTGCTGGAATTGATGCCTGTAAGGAGCCCTGTTTGTTTATGTGGAATTACTTCTGTGCAAAGTATCACATTTAGCTTTCAATAAAACTGTAAAACAAAACATTGCAGTGGTCTATAGTAAACAAAGAATTCTGCACTGTCACTTTGGAGGTCATGGTGCTGTTGAGAGCTGTGCATTAGTACAGCACTATATAAGATCATTGGGTAGCAAGAGACTTTATTTTAGCTATGAACAGTAGACACTCATAATTTCTGCCTGCAGATGGTTTTGAAGCCGTTCCAGTAATGTACAGCTCATCTAAGTTTTGTCCTAGAGAAGGGAAACATTAAAAGACAGAGATAGCCTTTTTATGAGACAGAACTAAAATTGGTTGCCATAACACTGCCTATAATTGTGACATGATGCGAAACATCATTTTCTTTTAAACTGCCCATCGCTAAATGTATAGCGCTAAGCTATACACTCCAACATGACTGGGGCTTTCTACAGAGCTCTATTAACCGAGCAGTTAAAAAATAAACAGTGGCTATGTTGAAATTTTTTAGATCACTGAACACATGTGCCTCAGTGCTGATCTGAGTGAACTGTACCTGCAACAGCAGCAAGAGGGTTTGCTTTCCACCCCTTTCGCTTCTAGCCCTTTCTCCCTTTCTCCTAAGACTGGAGAATAACAATATCCAGTTACTAACAACTGCAGTTGCTGTTTATGATAGAGAAACAATTGGCAGTAACTGCTTAGTCAAATCAATTACAACCATGCCCCCTTTGCATCTATCCTTTAAACTTTCTTTCATCCATTTGGAATTGATAGCAATTAGTACTCTTATGGCAAGTTCTCAGTAGTCTTGCAATTCTAAATCCAGATTTTTAAAGTAGTTTTCTATAGTAGTAAGACATGAGCAGGCATTCCTCCATTGCCTCCTTCCCAACAACAATTGAACCTGATAACTTTCTTTAACGAGTCTTGTTACAAGGATAGACATTAAAAGATGAAGATATTTCTGTAAATTTTGTGAAATTCAATGATCATGACAAGAAATTTATGCTCTTACTGAAAGAGACCGAGCCCTTAGAGCCACCTATTCTATTTGAGCTGCTAACCCCTAATCAACACACACATAGCAGCAGTTTGGGATAGGGAAGAGACCTGGGAATACCGGCAGAAATTAGCACAGAATGTATTGGGTGGGGGAGGGAGCAAACGGGAGTCATTGCAAGTGTGATCAGGCCCCAAATCTGTATGAAGCCTGGCTTTGTTAGTTCCAGTGCTGATGAAGAAACTTGTCCAGATTCAGTTTCACCTTAGGCCGAGTTCATGTCGATAGCTGTGCTGCTCACAACTTCATTTAACAGTTGGTAAAACTGTATATGAAACCATACTCAAACTCAGTTCCTATCACCAATGTAGCCATTTTTCCATCTGTGTTTGTATCCAAGCCTGTTTGATTTCAGTTTTAAGAGAGAATATATATACTACTTTATTCACTGTCGAGCACAGCCTTACTATCAGTCCAGTCCCTGGGGGCCTCGGCAACCCTCCCTTTCCCTGCCCGCCTGTCCTCCCTTGGCTTCCTCCCTGCCACCAGCCCCAGCCCCCTCCCAGCCCAGCCTGCGCTCAGTCGCTGCCCCGAGACGCCACAGCGGTGCCGGCTCCAGCCTCGCCGTGGCCCTGCCCCTGCCCAGACACAGGACCCCCGACCTGCACTCTGGCCCCAGCACGGGCCCTGTCTCGTCCCCGTGGGGGTGCCCAATGCGCCCCACCC